>NW_026575137.1:16468971-17080049 GCF_905146905.1 Nyctereutes procyonoides
TTGCCTTTCAAAACACTGTGCAGATCTAACAAAACAGCCAAACAAACATCTCACAAGTGGGCCATGTATGGCCTGGAGCCACTTATTTGTAATGACCCCTGACCTAGAAAGAGAGTAGGAGGCTCTTGAAAAGGCCAGTTTGATACAAGGAATGCAGACCTCTAGGCAGACATGTGGAGCTCAAAGAGAAAGTCAAAGCAGCTTGAACTTTATGAAAATTGGTTGATTTGCAAGCTCTAAATTCTCCACTTGGCACAGCCTGGAAGTCCAATGAAAGGCTGGAATAATAAACCAGTCTAAACACAAAAGGCCACAATCAAGAGGAAATGCCTCAGCTACTCTCATCCAACTACCATTGATATCTTGATAAAAGAAAAATGTTTCCTTTTTCTAATTAAAAAATCCAACCACCTACTATGGTAGGGTGGGTTTGAAACCATTTAGTAGAAGTCATTCCCTCCTGGTAAGGTCTATGAAGTAGTCTATTTTCCCTGAGAGGAATTCCTTGCTAATATCCCTAAAGAGCATAATTTGCCCTAGCAAAGCTTGGCCTAGGCTTACTAGTACATATAGTCCTCAGAGAGTTTCATCTATTCGTTATATACATAACAGAACATCAAAATGGAAAATTCCCTCTCTGTTTAGAGATAATAAACCCAAGACAGAATTTCAAAGTTAGCATCCACAAACTAGTTAGAAGATACAGAGAATATCAAGAATATCAAATTCAGAGATGAGAGAAAAGTAACTGAGAAAATTATCTGTGAGCAGGATGTATTTGGAGACAGCAGTACATTAACATGTGGGAAGGAGTGGGGGTTTCCAATCTTTCTTCAAGCCTGGTAAAGGGCAATTCAACGGGACCACTCAGAGAGCTTGACTGTGATTCTGGCATTAATAGAAGTCGAAAATACTCCAGGTAGGTAGACTGGAGCTGCCAACATGAGTTCAAGGAGAGGAAGCTGTGTTGGAATCTGGGCAGGCCTGCACTCCCAGAGCTCATCCACAGAAAGGATGCCTGTGTATTTCCCATGACAAGATGGAAATGGGGCCACTCACAGGAACGCTACTTATGAGGTCATATTAGGTCCCATCTTGTAGGATCTCCTGGATGCTTGACGAAAGCTGGAGATGACTCCAAGTTCCTTGGATGAAGAAGCAGTACATGAAGAGCCAGAGTAGAGAGAGTATGCCATCTGCATCAGGGCAGCTACAGATGAAGGTGTCCCAATGGCTAGGCAAAGGGGGTTAGTGTTGGGGATAGTGAGGCAGCAGACAGTTTCTAGTAAATCCACAGAAACAGCCAGGAGAAAAAAAAAAGTTAGCCTTAAACCCCTACCAGGCTCAGAGAATATAAAGCTACCTAACAGCAGTGTTATCAAGTAAAAACTTGGTGGCTCCCTTTATCTTTCTGCCCCTTGGACACAATCACAGGGATGGGCAGAAGTGAACACA
Organism: Nyctereutes procyonoides; assembly: GCF_905146905.1. Lineage (NCBI taxonomy): Eukaryota > Metazoa > Chordata > Mammalia > Carnivora > Canidae > Nyctereutes > Nyctereutes procyonoides. The sequence continues at coordinate 16,470,427 of NW_026575137.1, forward strand.
GGTAGAGGAGCCAACTACCTTCCTTCTCCCCATATTCCAGAAGCACACCCACTACAAACAAAATACCACTCCAACAAAAATACCTCCTTATATTTATCTTAGATTTGCCGTCATCGGTGCATCAGAAGCAAAATATGAACACACAAGGAAGTCACATCAGCCACACCTGCTTATTCTTATTTTAACTTTACCTGAGATAACTATAGGCATTTAACTGAATTCCCCAATTAGTATATGGCTTATGTGAGTTCTTTACCCATTTCCGTTTGAGGATAATATTTTACTGAAGTTTAAGCTTTGAAAAACTTTTAATTAGCAAGAAAGAGTTCAGAGTTCTGGTTTTGTTTAGTTGGGTTTTGGGTTTTTTTTTTGGGGGGGGGGTGTTCTTCTGCTGGTTTCTATAATTGTTCCGTAGAGTGACAGCCATCATGCCCTTCTCCCAGCCACAAATATTGGTATTACCAATTAAACACAAATAGGCTGTCGCAGGTTGAAAATCTGGACGTGAGCAAAATGCTATAAAAATAATTGAAAGGTGAGAATTTGGGGAGCTTGAGAAAGGAAAAAGCAAGAGAGTTGAGACCATTAGGAAATGACCTGAAGTTGGGACTGAAATCATGAAAGACAAAATGTTAGAAGGTTAGTAAGCAGCTGTTCTGCAACACTGTTACAGACAGAAAATTTTAAAAAGAAAAAAGAAAGAAAGAAAAAGAAAAAGGAGAAGGCTACATATGTTGTACTAAATCAGGCTGGAGTTAGAAGTAGGAGTTGGAAGAAGAACATTTCGAAACCACTCATTCTCTTTGTTTTCCGGTTCCTACCTGAAGGAATAAGCCAGGCCAGAAAGAAGACATCTAGTAGCTACTCCTCAGCTCTAGGACTCTGGTTACATCTTTCCTAGGAAGAAAAACAACTTGAGCATTTGTCCAAAGAGGCTATTTTGCCTCAAAGGATGGAAACTAAAATGTTACTAGACTCCCTGAGCACCAACACTTGACATTTTAACATATTTTCACTTACTTGCACCAGTTCTGGCCTTCATTTTAAGCAGACATGTTAAAGCAATGCATGGGAAAATTGCTATGTGAGTTGTTTAAAGATAATTCTTTTTAGGGATCCCTGGGTGGCGCAGCAGTTTGGTGCCTGCCTTTGGCCCAGGGCGTGATCCTGGAGACCTGGGATCAAATCCCATGTCAGGCTCCCGGTGCATGGAGCCTGCTTCTCCCTCTGCCTGTGTCTCTGCCTCTCTCTCTCCCTGTGTGACTATCATAAATAAACAGAAATTTAAATAAAAATAAAATAAAACTTTTTTTAAAAAAATAATTCTTTTTAAAGAACTTAAGTCTGATAAATTGTATAATTCAGTCTGATAAAATACTAGAAGAGATAGAAGAATGTGAGAAGACGGAGAGGCTGCAAAGTTATTATTTACAACTTTAAACAATGAATAAACCAATGGGGGGAAAATAGTTCATCCTTCCTAGGGAAGCTGAGGAGGCATAGAAATGGGTCCAAGAAGAGAAAATTTGGGAAGTTGCTCCTGCCGACTGTGGTGAAAGCCAGCATAAGTTCTATAGGAACAGGAAGGCTCGCTGAAATGTAGACTGGGAGTATTATGTGCCTACCCTCCACCCCTCAACAAGGTGAGAATGAAATTAGGAAATTCTTACATTTTACCCTTTCTTACATAATTTACTACATATGGTTATTATATATAGCATTGCTACATACATTATATATGGCATTTTCCAAATACAATGTGATTTGTGTAAAAAACTAAAAGTGCTGCCTTATGATAAACATTCAAATTTTAGCTATTCTGGTCATCATTATCATTAGCAACCAGGTTCAACTACCCAGTTGATAGATACTTGAACTTCTTCTATACCACTAGCTTTTGACCACAACCCACATAGGAAAAAAAAAAAATTCATGGAGACTCAGTATGCCCATACATACATATTTGAAGCCAATATTTTACATTATGATATTTTTGTCTTAATACAAGCAGTGTAGTCTGATATATTCCATTTGTTAAATGCTGGTCATGGCCCCCTAAACTGATACTATTATTACAAACTGCTTACGGTTTAAATAATGCTGCTTGCACCATTCCTGCCAACCATTTCTAGGAACTCACAAAGACACTCAGTTGAGTTCATTAATGTTGACTGAGCCTATTACACGGTAAGCACTGTGCAAAAAATCAAATGCTTAGATAATTCTCAAATTATATAATTCACTTCTAAAAACATCTTCATGTATATGATAATACTCTGGATACCTGATAAATAAGCAATGCTGATATTAATTTTGCTTTTACAGGCCACAGCTTATGTTAGACCCTGTCCACCAATTACATTAAAATAATTCACTGTTGGGTGGATGTTCCCTGATACTGCACCAAGACCCTATAAACTCCATTTCACCAACTGGGAACAATGTGTGATAAATTCTCCTAGAACCTGAATGGATTCTCCTAAAAAATGTAAACATAGTCTGTTATTACAATATTACTCTTTCCTGTGTCTAACCTTCCTATATCTGTCTAAGTTTCTTTGTCAGAATCACATACTCTTAAGTGTTTCCCTTAGATGTTCTTAAGCAATGTTCACAAATGAGAAGAGTAAAGGCAATGCATTCCTCTGCCAGTAAGTTTTCCAGGTAGGTAAATATTGAATCTCTGGTCACATATTATGATTATGATTATGATTATGATTGATTATTTTAGCTTTGTCCTACTTCATCTCACAATGAGTATGTTTTAAATGTTACAGAGGTCCTATCTGACGGCGTTAATTAATTAGCTGATACTTGAAAAACAACTCTTAAGCAGCATTGTCCAATATAATCTTCTTTGATCATGGGTTCTGTGTCTGCACTGTCCAATTTGATAGCCACTAGCCGCATGTGGTATTAAGCCCTTCAAATGTGGCTGAAGCAACTGAAGAACTAAATTTTTAATTTAATTTAATTTTAATTACTATAAATTTAAACAGTTGGATTTAGCTAGCAGCTAGTATATTAGTGCAGATCTAGAGTATTTATCATAGGATACTAATGATCCTGATAATAAAGAAAATAATAACCAAAGGAGCCATTTATTGGGAATTTATCAGGGACCAGGCATTAGCCTAAGCCCTTTTTACATACATGATACAATTTGCTTCTCACAACAATTTTACCTGGTAAATACCATCATTATTCTCTGTGTTTTTGGTTGAAGAAATGAGGTTACATAGCCGGTAAGCCATGGAGCTGAGGTTCCAACCTGGTCTGCCTCCAGAGCAGAACTTCTTATAATATCCACTGGCCATGTATGTGTGTGACTTTCATTTCAATTGATAGAAAAAAGAGCTCTACGTGAGACTTGAGAATAAATGACTTTTTCTTTATCCTTTAAAGAAATCCCCTCCATCTAAGTGCCCAAGACTGGCTTCTAAAGAAAGAAAAATTCTACTACTGAGAACTCTTCCAGTTCTAAAAACAAATGTCTCTGTGATTTAAATAAAAGGTTTGAGATCAAGAGGTAAACTAGAATTCCAATTGTGTTTATGGTTTAGAGAATCCCTGCCCACTTAAGGATATGACACTATTTTTACAATTACTTGAGATTTATTCTTGCCTGCTTCTGAGAGGATGGGAGGGGGGCTTATAGATTAAACTGTGCCTAAGATACTTAAGGATCATAAAAAAGCAGAGATCGGGATCCCTGGGTGGCACAGCGGTTTGGTGCCTGCCTTTGGCCCAGGGCGTGATCCTGGAGACCCGGGATCGAATCCCACGTCGGGCTCCCGGTGCATGGAGCCTGCTTCTCCCTCTGCCTGTGTCTCTGCCCCTCTCTCTCTCTCTCTCTCTGTGACTATCATAAATAAAAAAAAAATTTTTTTAAATAAAAATAAAAAAGTAGAGATCATTTGGAAAAAATAATAATGTAAGAAGGTTTTTAATCACCCAATTTCTGAGACAGAGGATTAACTAAAGCTTCCCAGCTAAAGCAAATATTTAATAATATAATAATAAACAATTAATAAAAATGTGGGACATTAGGTTGTACACAAAATCTATTGTTCCCTCATTTTTTCTTAACAAGGAAATCAAATTGATGCACAGTGTTCATTAAAGATACAGGACACTCAAGCAATTCCCATCTCTCCTCCTCTATAAAAGCAGACAATATCACAGGAAAATGTAAGTCAGTAAAGGCAATTTTCTGAGAAGTCCTGTAGCCCAGGAGTTCATCTTTTGAGAGTATGTAGTGTCCTTCTGCCATCCAGCACTAACACAGATGTTGCTTTCCTGTTTGGCCCCTCTGAATGGGCTCTTCTGACCATTGTTGCTGCTGACCACTCAGAAACTGAACTGGGGGATTAGCAGCCCCCTCCACTTACAGCACAGAAGAGATAAGAAAAATGGGCACTTGGCTCTACAAGTATGCTCTCTCAAGCTAACACAGGAAATTTTTATAAGTTAAGAACTATCTACTGTCATTCACTTGCAGTTGAGCTGAGTGTGTATGTGTATGTGTATGTGTGTGTGTGTATGAGAGAGAGAGAGACAGACAGAAACAGAGACAGAGACTGACATTTCATTAAGAGTTTTAAATTTGTCTGTGGTTTTTGTCTCCTTATGTACTTTCTTCTATTTGGAGAGGAGAAATAATCAAACACACGTGCGCACATGTTCTGCTTTGGAACATTTACTTTTTAAGGGGATTTTTCTGAGAGGTGATTTGTCTTTATCAGGTCAAACAGTTAAAGATTTAGTTGCCTCTTATCCTTCACACAGCTGCCTCTATTTTAAAGATTTTATTTATTTATTCATGAGACACACACATACACACACAGAGGCAGAAACACAGGCAGAGGGAGAAGCAGGCTCCATGCAGGGAGCCCGACGTGGAACTCGATCCCGGGTCTCCAGGATCCCGCCCTGGGCTGAAGGCGGGGCCCATACAGCTGCCTCTAATTCAGCTTTGTCCTCACTACATTCCCTTGAGGTGGTTATCGAGGGAACTTTAAAGAGGATAAAGGGGTACCAAGCCTTTGACATCTTTGATGTACCTCCAATTACATAGAGAGTTAAAAGGAAATATTTTTCTAATTTGTATGCATACAATGTATGAGCTGCTTTATACACTTTAATTCTCACAGATCCATCAATAGTAGGGATGATTTTTATCTCCATTTTACAGATGGAGAATACTACACTAAAACTTACACCCAAGATCTCACAGGTGTCATAGCTAGAATCAAAACCCAGATTGTCTATCCCAGATCTCATGACCAAAGTCACTAAACTGTTAGTCCTTGAAGGGAAAGATGTCTATATTGAATACCCGTGTACCTAGGTATAGCACACACTAGTATTCAATAAATATTGGCTAATGAGCCAACTGACTAAATTTATCCTCATTCCTCTTTTGACTACACCACAATTGTGCTCTAAATTGGAAAGTTGAAAGAAATAGAAATTAAAAAAACTTTCCAATCATTGCTAAGGTATCACTCCCTCTCTCAGAACACTTAAAAAGCCTCAACAGTCTTCTTTCGTTCTAAGGAAAATAGGATTCACTGGTCTTCATTCATTCTTCCATCCCATTCTTATTCATTCTACTCAACATGCATTTCTGAACAGTGTGAGCAACAGTGTAAATATACATTCTAATTAATTATGTAAGAGTGGGTGAATTGCTGTTCTCTTATAAATGGGGTTGAGAGTTTCAAAAATTAATAAATGTTAACAGGAAGGGAAATAGGTTAAGACCTAGATGTCACTATTATCCTTTGTTTATTTGTTTTAATTAATAGACTTCAATTTTAGAGCCATTTTAGGTACAAAGTCCCCTCCCTCACCCCACACAGTTTCTGCTACTATTAACATCTTACATCAGTGGTATACATTTGTTACAACTGATGAACCAGTATTGATAAATTACTTTTAACTGAAATTCATGGTTAACACTAGGTTTACTCTTTGTGCTATACACTCTAGGATTTTGACAAATGTATAATGACAAATGTATAATGTACACCACCATTATAATATCATAGAGAATAGTTTCACTGCCCTGAACATTCCCTAAGCTCTATCTCCCTCTCCCCTAACCTTTGGCAACCACTGATCTTTTTTACTGTCACTATACTCTGGCCTTTTCCAGAACATCATATAGTTGGAATCATATAACATGTAGCCTTTTTGGATTGGCTTCTCCCACTTAGCAATATGCATTGAGGGATCCTCTGATCTTTCCTGCTTCATAGTTTGCTTCTTTTTATCATTGAATAATATTCCATTGAATGGGTATACCACAGTTTATTCTTTGAGCTATTGAAGGATAGCTTGGTTGCTTCTGAGTTTGGGCAATTATACATAAAGCTGTTATAAACATTCATCTGCAGGTTTTTGTGTGAACATATGTTTTCAAATAATTTGGGTAAATACCAAGAAATATGATTGCTGGATCATATGGTAAGGGTATGTTTAGTTTTGTAAGAAATGGCCAAGCTACCTTCCAAAGTGGCTGTACCATTTTGCAGCCTCCCTCTAGCAATGAATGAGAGGTCCTATTGCTCCATCTTTGCCAGCATTTGATGTTGTCAGTGTTTTGAATTTTTGGTGTATAATGGTATCTCGTTGTTGTCTTAATTTGCAATTTCTGTGACATATGATGCTGCACATACCTTCATATGCTTATTTGTCATCTATGTATCTTCTTTGGTGAAGTGACTGTTAGATCTTTTGCCCATTTTTAATTGTTTGTTTTCTTCTTGTTGAGTTTTAATAACTTATGCTCACATTTTTCATTGTTTTAAACACAAAAACTTCCTCTGTGTTCCATAATTCTCTTCTTCCTTTTATCAGCTAGGTACTGTAACTCGATTGCTGCAGCTTTTGCAAATGCTGTTGAGCTCTACGTCGGCATGAGGGTTAACACTTTAATTCAACAGCACTGTACTCCAAAAGTCAGTAGGGATAAGACAACCAGAAGAAATAATGGAACCATCTCAATAAGGCCTTGAATAGTTTTGGCCCAGTGGCCAAGCCATCCAAACACAGAAGTTGAAAACCACGGTGTGCCATGCAGACTCCAAACCACAGTGTATCAGGTTAAAACAATGTTCCATTTTTTCAATAGTTTTTAAACATGAGACTCCTAGAAGATATCATTTCCCTGGGGTGTTCATTCTAAACAATAATGAGGAGCTATTTTGCAAAAGGAATTTCAACAAAAATTTAAGTGAAGTAGGTCTTCAAATGGGCAGAAGAATGGACATTTCTAAACTTGCTGTAGGGAATTACATCCATCAGAATTTTCCTATCTAGAATGAAACTGAATTTAATGTTCTTTGGATTTTTATCAGCATCAAGGTAAAAAGGAAGAATCTCTCTGAAGTGCTTTATGTAGTTATACAAAGAACTATTTTTTAAGCATTTTATGGTTGGCAACAAGATAATTTTTTTTTTTAATTTTTAAGGAAAGAATTTCTTGGGTCTTCTGACAGGTTGATAACACAGACCACAGATCTCAGTAATTATAGCAGATAATTCCTGATGAAGCAGTTGAGAAGATTCCAGCCTAAGAATATCAGAAAAGAAAAGGGAAAACACTCCCACTGGGTTATGTCCTTTTTATCTAATACATTTGGCCTGAAAAATTACAGATTACAGACCTCTATTCCTAGGCCCCTTCTTGATTGTCTTAAGTAGCTAGCCCACCTGCCATATTAGCCTTTTGGTTGTGAAGGCATTTAGCTTTCTCTCACACAGTGCTTCTGAGGGTTTCACATGTATTACCTCAGAAAGTAAGGAGGACTTGAGGGGGGTTAAAGCCACTCATATGGATTATGAACTTATTTTTACTAAATGCTTCTGTCTCTGACCTCACCTAATAGTTTCCAAAGTCGACAAAGCTGAATCTCACCTCTCTGTCCACATTTAGAACTGAACAGGTGTATGGGATGCCTGGGTGTCTCAGTGGTTGAGCATCTGCCTTTGTCTCACGTCATGATCCCATGATCCTGGGATCGAGTCCTGTATCAGGCTTCCCGCAGGGAGCCTGCTTCTCCCCGTCTCTGTCTGTCTCTGTGTCTCTCATGAATAAATAGATAAAATCTTAAAAAAAAAAAAAAAAGGAAGAACTGAACAGGTGTTGGCAAACATCTATAAAGAGCCAGGTAGTTTGGTTTAGGCTTTGCAGCCCATGCAGTCTCTGTCACAACTACTCACCTCTGTAGCTAAAACATGAAAGCCAGTATAAATAAGGACATAAAGGAATCAGCATGGCTGTGTTCCAATAAAACTTTATTTATGGTGGACACTGAAATTTGAATTTGATTTAATTTTCATATATTATGAAATATTACCTTTCTTTTTGTTTGTTTTTTTTCCAGGCATTTAAAAATGTAAAAACCACTCTTACCTTGAGGGCCATACAAAAACAAGCATTGAGTCAGATTTAGCCCACAGGTCATAATTTGCCTGAGAAGAAATGTCAAAACATTAGGCAGTCACAATACAAATAGGAACCAGATGCTTCTAGCAATTACCTGTGGAATCCTATAAGGAGATAAGGTTCCAATTTACAAATATAAAGAACCCTATGCCTTGAAAATATTTAGCACCCATGTTTAAAAAATTACCATATATGCTATAATTTCATTTTATATGTGTTATGAAATTCAAGCCTAATGAAGAAATCTTGATTCCTTTAAAATCTAATTTTATACATCCTCTCAAAAATTGAGAGAGTTTAAAATGTTCAATATTTAAATATTTATATTAAATATGAGGGCACTGGAGTGGCTCAGTTAGTTAAGTGATTGACTCTTGATTTCGGCTCAGGTCATGATCTCAGGATCCTGGGATCAAGTCCTGTGTCAGGCTCCACACTCAGTGGGGAGTCTGCTTGAGGATTTCTTTTTTCATTTGCCCCTCCCCCCACTTGCATTCAATCTCTCTCAAATAAATCTTTAAAAAATACTAGTATTAAATATGGATTTAATATTTTAAATATTAAATACTTCAAGTTGGTATATTTTAAAATATTATCTCTATTCTTAGCTGGCCTTTAAAAGTAGCATATTAAAAGTTAAATATGAATAGAGGTGCTAATGAATAACACTGCTTGACCACTTACTATATACCAGGAACTAGATTAAGCACTCGATTAATTCATTCAATCCTCACAGCAAGGCTGATCATTGTTATCTCTGTTTTACAGTGGAGGAAAATGAGGCACAAAATTAATGAGTGAGGGAGCCATGACCCAAACACAGACAGTCTAGCATTGTTAACCACCTGGCAACACTGACATATGTCAGATGTGAGGTGTCATTTCCCTTTGACTTTGAATCAGTAATTTCTTAAAATGGGAATGGTTTCTCATTCCTCTAGATATTTTTATTACTTTTACAGACAAGTGGATGTCTATTTTTTTAAGGACCCTCAATCTTAAAGTTGATTTGCCAATTAAGGTAAAATATATATCTATAACGACCTAATCACTCACAAAAGTTTAACTCTTTATTCATGTACAAATTTTATCCTTTCCAATTCCATCAGGAACATCTTTTTAAGATATAAGAACATGTTAATTGTGATTTTTCTCACTGACCCTCAAGGCATCCCTCACAAGTAAAGAATTTAGACATGAGTGGAGTCACATCTTTCAGCCATTCATTTACATTCATTCCAAAGCACTTGCACTGAACATGCTTACTAGGTGTGGGCTATTATCTGAGGGACAGGAATGTTTAAAAACCGAATACTGTCCAGTGATGGCTAATTTTATGCATCAACTTGGCTAGCACATGGTACCCAGATATTTGATCAAACACCAGTCAACATGTTACTATGAAAATATTTTTTAGAGGAGATTAACATTTCAATCAGTAGACTCTGATTAAAGGAGATTACCCTCTAAAATGTGGATGAGTCTCGTCCAATCAGTTGAAGGCCTTCAGAGAAAAAGATTGAGGTCCTCCAAGAAAGAGAAAATTCTGCCTCCAGACTGCCTTTGGACCCTAGTTGCAACATCAACTCTTCTCTGAGTATCCAGCATGCCAATCTGCCATGCAAATTTCAAACTTGCCAGCCTCTACAAACACATGAGGCAATTCCTGAAAATAAATTTCTCTCTCTTCTCTCTCTCTGTCTCTCTCTCTGTGGACATATATCTATTTTTATTTTTATTTATTTATATATATGCACACGTATATATGCATACCCACATATGCACAGACATCCCATTGGTTCTGTTTCTCTAAAAAACCCTGATTAGGCAAAAAATGTAAAGTTCACTGACTGCTGAGGACAGTGGACAAAGGGAGCTCTTCCACACTGCTGGTGTGAGTGTAACCTGTACAACCACTGTGGGGTGCAATCAGTTGATGTCTAGTAAAGATAAAGGTTTGCTCATCCTGTGACCCAACCCCAGAAGAAAAAACACATGGCACTGCATAGCCAGACTCACTGGGTATCATTGCTGAGCTGACACAAATAGTTCCCAAGTTTCTGAAGAAAGATTGCATTTAGTGTGAAAGTTTCAAAACCATCTCAAATCATTCAAGAACGATAGACCTAAGTCATATCCATTCACAATAGGCTATAGAAGCCGGTGGAACTGTGCCTAACATATTTGGACTTCACTGTACCCCTAGACAGCAACAGCAACTGCTCTCACTTACCAACCACCCACACTCCAGAGTGAAGAGCCTCCATTAATGACAGAAAGAGATGAAAGCCCCTAGAGCAGTGTCTGCAAATAGTAAGAGCTTAATAAACATTAGCTATCATTAAGGATATAAAAATACACATTTCATTGTTTTCATTTGAAGTGAACTGCTAAAAAAAAAAAAAAATGCCTGCCTTCTCCCTGGCTCTTTACCCACTCTACAGTGGGACCAAGTGAGCCCTTATGATAGAATCATCCCTTTCTGCTCAGACACAGCTGGTTGATTCTTTCATCACCAAATTAATGAAGAGTGGGAAGGGGTCAATCATCAGTCAGTCTGCTGGTGTGTGAACTACACCATCTTTCTCTTAAACACACAACATACCATTGTGTGAAATTTCACAATGAATGGCTGACAGAACAAAAGTAAACTAAAATCTAATTTCTCCTTCAGTTTTCTTATTGCTTTCTTTTTATTTCCTAGTGGATATTGGTGAATACCAAACTATTATTAGAGCCTCATTTTTTTTCTACCTCCTATCGTTGTAAATCAAAACAGAGCCCTTGAAAATCAGCACAGTGAACATATGGTAGGCACAAAACAAACACTCAGAGCTGGGTTTCAGTGTATGTAGCCTTAGTTATCTTTTGGGACCAGGTTAGTATAAAGAATATACATTTTTGGAAGATAATTTGGCATGCTTCCCCAAAATCAGCCTCCCGGATACATATTTAAAGCCTTAACATTTTGTACACCTTTTAAGTAAGCAATTCCACTTCACAGAAATTATCCGAGAGGAAAACTAACATCATTAAATATGGGGGAAGGTTTAGTAGCATTGTTTATTTTCTAAAATTTCTACAAAGAATTTGTTCAGGGCAGCCCAGGTGGCTCGGCAGTTCAGCACCGCCTTCAGCCTGGGATGTGATCCTGGAAACCCAGGATCGAGTCCCACGTCGGGCTCCCTGCAGGGAGCCTGCTTCTCCCTCTGCCTGTGTCTCTGCCTCTCTCTGTGTGTGTCTCATGAATAAATAAATAAAATCTTAAAAAAAAAAAGACAAAAGAGGACTTTCGGTGCCTGGTTCCACATTTGGAAGGAGCCTGGAAATCACCACTCTGTCGTAACAACAAATAGAATTCAATAACTCTGTGGAGGGAATACAATGCGCTAAGTCCAGCTGTAGGAACCATATGAGGCCAGACCCGGTGTGCCCTCGGACAGCAGCAATACGGGTTATTCTCACTGGAAGAAGCAGTGAATTATCTGGTTGATAACTAGACAGCGACGGCCACATGTGCTCTGCCTCTCTCCTTTCCGCAGACCTGCAAGCCCAAGCACTGCAAGAGTCCAGTGCTCTTATCTCTGCCTTTGAGGTGCACACATTCTCATTCTTTTTTTTTAATAAATTAATTTTTTATTGGTGTTCAATTTACCAACATACAGAATAACACCCAGTGCTCATCCCGTCAAGTGTCCCCCTCAGTGCCCGTCACCCATTCACCCCCGCCCCTGCCCCCCTCCCCTTCCACCACCCCTAGTTCGTTTCCCAGAGTTAGGAGTCTTTATGTTCTGTCTCTCTTTCTGATATTTCCCACACATTTCTTCTCCCTTCCCTTATATTCCCTTTCACTATTATTCATATTCCCCAAATGAATAAGAACATACATTGTTTGTCCCTCTCCGATTGACTTACTTCACTCAGCATAATACCCTCCAGTTCCATCCACATTGAAGCAAATGGTGGGTATTTGTCGTTTCTAATGGCTGAGTAACATCCCATTGTATACATAGACCACAGCTTCTTTATCCATTCATCTTTCGATGGGCACCGAGGCTCCTTCCACAGTTTGGCTATTGTGGACATTGCTGCTAGAAACATCGGGGTGCAGTTGTCCCGGCGTTTCATTGCATCTGAATCTCTGGGGTAAATCCCTAACAGTGCAATTGCTGGGTCATAGGGCAGGTCTATTTTTAACTCTCTGAGGAACCTCCACACAGTTTTCCAGAGTGGCTGCACCAGTTCACATTCCCACCAACAGTGTAAGAGGGTTCCCTTTTCTCCGCATCCTCTCCAACATTTGTTGTTTCCTGCCTTGTTAATTTGCCCCATTCTCACTGGTGTGAGGTGGTATCTCATTGTGGTTTTGATTTGTATTTCCCTGATGGCAAGTGATGCAGAGCATTTTCTCATGTGCATGTTGGCCATGTCTATGTCTTCCTCTGTGAGATTTCTCTTCATGTCTTTTGCCCATTTCATGATTGGATTGTTTGTTTCTTTGGTGTTGAGTTTAAGAAGTTCTTCATAGATCTTGGAAACTAGCCCTTTATCTGATACGTCAATTGCAAATATCTTCTCCCATTCTGTAGGTTGTCTTTGAGTTTTGTTGACTGTATCCTTTGCTGTGCAAAAGCTTCTTACCTTGATGAAGTCCCAATAGTTCATTTTTGCTTTTGTTTCTTTTGCCTTCGTGGATGTATCTTGCAAGAAGTTACTGTGGCCAAGTTCAAAAAGGGTGTTGCCTGTGTTCTCCTCTAGGATTTTGATGGAATCTTGTCTCACATTTAGATCTTTCATCCATTTTGAGTTTATCTTTGTGTCTGGTGCAAGAGAGTGGTCTAGTTTCATTCTTCTGCATGTGGATGTCCAATTTTCCCAGCACCATTTATTGAAGAGACTGTCTTTCTTCCAGTGGATAGTCTTTCCTCCTTTATCGAATATTAGTTGACCATAAAGTTCAGGGTCCACTTCTGGGTTCTCTATTCTGTTCCATTGATCTATGTGTCTGTTTTTGTGCCAGTACCACACTGTCTTGATGACCACACCTTTGTAGTACAACCTGAAATCTGGCATTGTGATGCCCCCAGCTCTGGTTTTCTTTTTTAAAATTCCCCTGGCTATTCGGGGACTTTTCTGATTCCACACAAATCTTAAAATAATTTGTTCTAAGTCTCTGAAGAAAGTCCATGGTATTTTGATAGGGATTGCATTAAACGTGTAAATTGCCCTGGGTAACACTGACATTTTCACAATATTAATTCTGCCAATCCATGAGCATGGAATATTTTTCCATCTCTTTGTGTCTTCCTCAATTTCTTTCAGAAGTGTTCTATAGTTTTTAGGGTATAGATCCTTTACCTCTTTGGTTAGGTTTATTCCTAGGTATCTTATGCTTTTGGGTGCAATTGTAAATGGGATTGACACCTTAATTTCTCTTTCTTCAGTCTCAATGGCATTTCTATACACTAACAATGAGACTGAAGAAAGAGAAATTAAGGAGTCAATCCCATTTACAATTGCACACATTCTCATTCTAGGCTGACTCAGGGGAAGGAATCCACAAATCCACTTAGCCTCGCATTTAATGCCTGATCTAGAGCTAAACAATGTGGCTCTAGATGTGAGGCTGGGTAGGTTTGTAGATACATACACACCTATACATATATACATACTCAGTCCAGACCACTCAGAGACCATTTTTAAAAGATGAAACAAAACATAAAACCATGATATATATTATTATATAATGTAATATCTAATATATGTTATAAATATATATAATTTTATAAAATTTATATATATATTTTTTCATCTGTTTTGCTCCTGTGGTTTTCTTTTGGGGTTCTTTGGGGTTTTTTTGGGGGGGGGGTTTGAGAGAGTGAGTAAACACAAGGAGTACGGAGAGGAAGAGGGAGAAGGAGAAGCAGACTCCCCACTGAGCAGGGAGCCCAATTCAGGGCTCAATCTCAGAACCCTGGGATCATAACCTGAGCCACCCAGGGGCCCCTGTGTTTTTTATTTAGTTCTGAACTCAAGCAGGAGAGACGGATGTTATTTACAGAATCCCTTGACTTATGACCTCAACATCTGTAAGTATACTGAAGAAGGTTTGCAAGAATACACAGCTAGATATTTAATAGAAGTTTTCTCTGAATAAGTAAGCTTGATTGTATTTTATGGTTTCCCTGTTAGAAACATGTATTGTTAAAATTTTCAAGCTCTAGCCACTACTTAAAAATAATTGTTTCATTTTACATTTCTGTCTGTCTTGACAAGGTAGGATTTAAATTCAAGTCAAATCTTACCCTAATCTACCGTTCTTCTCAGTTTAGGTTAAAATTACTTCTTTTGACTCCACTGACTCCACATTTAGTTCTCAGATCCATCTAACATGTGCTATCTGACTTTCTTCTCTCTTATCCATCCCAGTGGTGAAGTATTAAGGGGAAAATCATTTTTAACAATAATAACCTACTTATATTCAGGATAATTTTGCAGCATGAAAGACTTGGTATTCACCAAGTTCTTACAATCTGAACTTTTAATATGATAAAGCATTTGATGGAGATTGGATCAGAAGACATACAGTTTATGGCCAATTTAAAGTCCATTATTGCTCATAAGTATTCAATAAATACTGATGATGATGATGACCATTCAAAAATGCATTCTAGATCATACTAAGAAAGATGTTTTCCCAGCTTAGTGTTCTCACTGCTAGAGACTTCAAAACAGTCAGCAAAGTCTCCTTTTATGATATGCCATCTTTAACTTTGAAAGTAGCTAAAAGAATGAGGACAAAGGTCAAAGTGCTTAGAAAGGGAGATGAGCAAGATTTACTTTTATTTCATTGCAAAGGGACACTGTAACCTTCAGATACTGTGAATATCAAGCTTTTGGGGTTTTTTGTTTGTTTTTGTTCTAACTACAGCAATGCAATGCTAGATTTTACTAAGGAGCAAATCCTTTTAACTTTACCAAAACTTCTGAGATTCACAGTGACTTAAATTTCTGGATCAGTAAGTAAGACAGATAAATAAAGTTAGAAAATGAAGAAATGGAATTTTTCTACCTACTGACACCTGTCCCTGTGGCCAACATCCATGTTTCCTCTAGAAAGGGGAAAGGGATTATCTTTCTAAATGTCAACTGAAGTAAGTCAGCCACTAAAATTCTTAAAACTTGGGCCTCTACTAAGAGCAACTCTGTCTCATTTTGCCGTATACACATTTCCACACCTCCACAGCACTTTCTCTCTCACTGCTGGCAATAGCACAGCTACACAGAGCTTTCTTATTCTTTCTAAAACATTCTCCACACTATCAGGCATCCATGCTTTCCCGTGGCAGAATAATGATCCCTGAAGATGCTCTAATCCTCAGAACATGTGACTATGTTGTTTCACATAGCAAAGGAACTTTGCAGATATAATAAGGCTAACAACCTTGAGGTAGATAGATTACCCTATATTTGTCATGTAGGTGGCAATCTGATCACAGGGGTCCAGACAACCAGACAGATGTCAGTGTGAGAAGGACACCATCTGCCATTGCTGGCTTCGAAGATGGGGGAAGGAGATCACAAGCCAAGGAATGCAAACTCTTTTAGCTGGAAAAGGCATGGAAGTGTGTTGTCCCCTAGAGCCTCCATAGAGAAATGCACTCTGTCACCACCTTGATTTTAGTGCACTAAGATCCATGTCAGACTTCTAATCTACAGAATAATAAATAAGTTTGTATTATTTAAGCTACCAAGTTTGTGGGAATTTATTACAGCAAATACAGTCCTGTATGTATTCTTGCCATCTAGCACATTCTTCCCTGCCTGGTCAACATTTTATTCCTTTAGGTCCCTGTTCAAATATCACCTTCTCTATGAAGACTTCCCAGGGGCCACTCTCCTATGAGGTTGTGTGGGTCACTCCATCCTCTTTGCTCCCAAATTTTTTTATATTCACCCCAATTGGAAGTACTGTGGCTATTGTTATAAACAGAACTCTATCATCTGCCTATACTACATTTCCTTGATGGCAGAGACTATGTATTCTCAACTAAGCACCATGTCTATCTTGCATGTAACAGGTACTTCATAGTATGTGAATGAGTGTTTTAAAAAAACTGAGGTCACAGGCTTCTAAAAGAAGTCAAGGAAAATATGAAGAGAAATCAGGCTATAACAATGTAAAACTATTGGTAAAATAT
This sequence comes from Nyctereutes procyonoides, assembly GCF_905146905.1. NCBI lineage: Eukaryota > Metazoa > Chordata > Mammalia > Carnivora > Canidae > Nyctereutes > Nyctereutes procyonoides. The sequence goes on from NW_026575137.1 coordinate 16,487,083, forward strand.
CAAAATATGATCTAAGTATCCATTTTTATAAGTTTGTAATCTGCCATGAATCACTGCCATACTAGTGTAACACTTAGTGGCAAAAATGAGCATTTAATGAACTCTTACAAATTACCATCCTGTTAAATTTAACTATTGAGTAAGAAGGAAAAATTCTCTTTCCTGTGATGAGCCCTGTACTCTAGTTGTGGGTGACAGATTTGGGGTTCCTAAAGCCCTTTAGCTTACCTTTAAGGTGTGGTTCACCCTTTTAGGGTCTCCTGGAGGACTTGTTACAAGTTGTCTGGGGCTCTACACTCAGGGCATCTGATTCAGCAGGTCTGGAATAGGCTGTGAAGTTGCATGTCTAACAAATTCCCAAGGATTTGGAAGATGCCGGTAAGAAAACACACTTTAAGAACCACTGATCTAGGGCAAGGCTTACTCCAGGCCTCTGGCTCTGACCATTTTGGCTTCTCTGGACAGTCAAAGGAGACCACACTTCTGTGTCCAGGCACTGGTAAGCATCCCTTGGCCTAAACCCCAGGTAAAATGATTTCCTTCCTCCCTCCCCAAGCACACAGAGATATCTCTTATGGAACCGACCCTCATTTCAGCTTTGGTTTTCTCAGCGCTAATCCTTTCCTACTGACATTGCAACACCTCTCCTTTGACTGGAGCCCAGAAGCTGATCATTAAAACAGACCAACCACAGCATCCAGGCCCTGGGAGCAGCAGGTTATCAGAGAACCCAGGAATCTAACAGCCTCAAGAGCAGATCTGATGAAATCATGTTATAATTGGGCAACTGTGTCCTGAATGCTTTGGGCTTAACTCAGTAAGAAGGAAAATATTAACTTCTTTACATAGAAATCAAACATTTCCAAATGGGTGAATCATTTACATAGAAATAAAACATTTCTAAATGGGTGAACTGTTTCTAAGATATAGCTAAAAATTCCCTCCCAATTCCACATGGCCTAGCAGTATTATTTACATCTGGCAACAAGGCAACAGTAACCTATTCTCCTCATTTCTCACTGCTTAGATTGACTGTGCTCTTTCAGACTCAACATGGTCAAACTCCTCCCCCAAAAAGACACCCCCCACACTTGTAATCCATTCTTCCCCACTTTCTCCCTGCCACAAACAAACAAACAAACAAACAAACAAAAACAGTGAGATAAAGCAAAAGTCCTGAGAAAGAACAAGGAACATCATTCCAAAGATTATGGGGTCAGTCGAGCCCAGCCGGAGCACAGTTACCAGCAAAATGGGCAGAGGAGAAAGCCAGAATGGCTCTGAGACTTCTTACCAACAGCTCCCCAGGGTGGACAGATAAAAGTCTTTTGTGGCTCTGATGGACATCCAGGTACTTCCTGACTATATCAATAGGGTTACCCCACCAGCCTGAGACCACTGACATTTGAGGCCATAGACACAGGGAGCTGGGCATCAACGCAAAAGAGTCCAAATTTCACTGCATTTCAAAGTGTAATACAGTATTTTTCAAACTGGCTGCTATTTGTTATCACCTATCCAGCAATGATCTGGGCAAGCAAGCTTTACTTTCTGTGAGTTAAACCTGAAATGGGCCTTGCAGTTTTCAGGCCTCTGAGGATTGAATATTTACAGTTGCATTTTAGCCCCGTTCTCCGTGAAGAAAGAAATGCGATTTTTTGCTGCTGATTCCCAATAGTCCTGAATTCATAAAACTGAACTTTTCAGTCATTTGAATAATATTTTTAAATGTATTCAACATTACATTCAAATTCCCTTCCCAGGATGATGTTTTTATTCCAGACCAGCCGCCACCGACCTCCACAGTCGGCAGAACTTTCAGACATGCATAAATATAAATGCGCACACAGCCATTTACCCTGGTGAAATTTTATGTACACAGGGAGATTATTTTTAGTTAAGGAGCCCAGTCAAAACTTTGTATAAAGCAAAATCAAGCAAGAATGAAATTGGTAGACAAAGTGATGATGTTCTTATTTTTTTTCATCTATTTTTATATTCTTTTCTAGACATTTCTAGACATGAGTCCACAGCTGTAAATGCCTTAATGGAGACAGTTTTGATGATAATGGTAGCAACATCAGTAGTCAGATTATTCCCCGACTGTTTTGTTCAATATAAAATCCATATGTAGACAAGATCACATCTATCCAGATAATTGTCACTTTCCAAACATGTCAGGGAAAGTTAGTTTGCCTATTTGGAAAAGGGAAAAAAACAAAGCATTCATCAGATACATAAGCAGCCAAACAAAAATTACTGATCATCTGCTAGAATATATATTCCCTAAGGGCTGACACTTGGTCTGTTTTTGATGCTATAGCCCTAGCACCTACAATGACTGGCATGTAGTACATGCTCAATAAAATCCAAGCTTGCACACTCTAGTGTGGCTAACTAATCAATATGCTAGACTCGGGCAGCCCAGGTGGCTCAGCAGTTCAGCGCCACCTTCAGCCCAGGGCGTGATCCTGGAGACCCGGGATCGAGTCCCATGTCAGGCTTCCTGCATGGAGCCTGCTTCTCCCTCTGCCTGTATCTCTGCCTCTCTCTCTCTCTCTCTCTCTCTCTCTCTCTCTCTCTGTTTCTCATGAATAAATAAATAAAATCTTTAAAAAATATATGCTAGACCATATCAATCAGCTATTGCCACAATAATGCTGTGTGGCAAACAACCACAGGTCATACAATGATAAGTATTTCTTTCTTGCTCACACTGTTGGTCGGTGAGAATTTAGCCAATCTAAGTTGGGTTCAGCTGGTCAGCTCTACATGTCTGTCATTCCTCTTTGGGACCAACAGCACCTGGGTCATGATCTTCTCCCAGAGAGAGGGAAGTATAAGAGGCCAAGCCAAACCACAAGTTCCTTTCAATCTTCTGCTTCTGGGTCTGCTAATATCCAAACAGCCCAAGCAAGTCACATGGTCACACCCAGCATCCCTGGGATGAGGAAGTGTATTGCTCCCACGGAGGTGGAGTAGAGAGGGAGCAAGTATCTCCCATAGACCAGCTTTTCCAAAACCTGAATAAAGTAATTTCCTTTTATTTTAAAGAAAACAAAATTCCCCAAGGACCTCTAGCGTTAGCTAGTTATTTTTTATTATAATTCACTTAAATATATACAAATATAAAATAACTTGTATATATCTTGTGCTGGTAGTCTTATACCACTATTACAGCACAAACTAAACCCAGACAAAACTACAAAGCCAATAAAATTCAAAATACCATTAGTACATGCAAAAGATTATGTCATTTTGCCGAAACTAAATTGCTCCTTTCATTTTGGCTATGGGACCAATTCCTATGGTCTGGTTTCCTTTGCATTCATCATGCCTATGCTGCTGTGTGCCATATGAAGATCCCATTTCCCAAACAGTTTTCTCTCTTCTTAAAACAGTACCCAGTAATATCATTTGGTCTGCACTTGATGAAAACACGCCCACTTCTATTTTTTATTTATATTACGCCCACTTCTATTTTTTCTCATTAGACCATGACAATTAATGAATTTCTATTCAGAGCCAGTGCTTCAGAAAACCCAATGCACCAAAAATAAGAGAAGGATTGATGCTTCCTTTGCTTCACTTAGTGTTAAGTGTCATCACATGATCCAGGATATGCAGATAAACGGGCATATTTCTAAGATAATTATTTAAATAAAACTTCAAAATGTTTAACTTCTCATAGGAATCACCCAGAGAAACATAGGCCTCAGGTAGAGAAACACCTAGAAAGCCCACCATTTCCAATCTACAGCTTTCTATCCACAGTGCATTATAAAGCCACTCTGAACACAGTCCCATGTTCTGGGACCGACAGCTCCATCTGTTGCCTTTCTATTGCTCATTCAGAGTTACCAACATTTCCACTATGATTCCAACTCATGCTCTAAAAGTTCAAAAGTGGGACACCTGGGTGGATCAGTGGTTGAGCGGCTGCCTTTGGCTCAGGGCGTGATCTGAGAGTCCCGGGATTGAGTCCCATATCAGGCTCCCTGCATGGAGCCTGCTTCTCCCTCTGCCTATGTCTCTACCTCTTTCTCTGTGTCTCTCATGAATAAATAAATAAAATCTTTAAAATAAAATAAAAGTTCAAAAGTATTCTTGATAGACTATCTAAGATTAAATAGCCAAAAAGATTAGGAAAAAGGAGGCCTGAGAAATACACCATTTTTTTGTCATCAGGGATAGACATCAATGCCTGCCTTTCCAGCATCCACAGAACTACCCACCACCCCTGCTTGCAGTCTGGGTGGGCCTTCTGGTAAGGGGATAGGCAAAATGACCCAGCCCACTTGCTCTTCCAGGAATTTGAATCTCCAGGGAAAGAATGTCCGGATGGAAACGATTGTAGCTGATTCATCCTGATGTGAGTCCTGAAAAGTCTATCCCTTGGTTGCCCAATATTTAGAACCCCAAAACCGACCAACTTCCTTTCTGAGGCCAAATCATATACCATTCATGCTTTTCCTTCAATTTCAGGAGCTGCAGGATAGCCTTCCAGTGGATTCCTTTTGGACTTAAGTAATCAGAGTCAGTTTCTGTCCCCCAACTGATAAACATTCTGACATGAATTTCTAAACATAAACAATTTCAAACAAGGCAGTGATTACACGAACAAATGTGACCGTGTTTGCCTTTAGATTCTCAAAACAGAAGTGATCTCATCCTCAAATGCTGTTTATGCTGTATATTCAGCTGCTACAGCCCTGAGATTAACTCTTCCTCTTCCATCCTCCAGGCCCAGAGCTCTGGGAACTCCCAACTATAGGAGAGAGCACTGACAAAGGTCCCTCCCCCATATTGTCAGGGTTCAGAGCAAAGGCCACTGGATACTTGTGTAAAACAGAACTACGCCCCTCTAACCCATACCCAGACCCCTCAGATGGGTGCACTGGGGCAAGAAAAGCTGAAGAAGAATCAATGGATGGCTTCTCACACCTCCACAGCACAACTAGGTTTAAGTCTTCCAAATATAACCAATACCTGCTGAGTCAACTTTATATTCTTTCATTCTTTGTATAAACATTGTTTCCTCCCTTTCTGACAGATTTGTGGAGCCCTTTCTACTTCTACAACTGATACAGGTCAAAAACAAACACCATTAAACAGACAGAGAACCCTTGGGGGTAGAAACTAAATCTTATTGACTTCTAAACCTCAAGATCAAGCACAGTGTCTGTACATAGTACCTGCTCAATGAACTTGTTCGTTTTGCAGAATGATTGAATCAATTACTCAATCAATCCCAGAATATACATAGGCACTTTGGGATCACTACTACCACCACTACCACCACCACCACCACCATCATCATCATCATCATCATAGCAAACATTGATAGAGTATCTATTCTGTGTCAGTCTCTATTCTAAGAATCTATGTGTATTAACATTCAATCTTTTTTTTTTAAATTTATTTATGATAGTCACACACACACACACACAGAAAGAGAGGCAGAGACATAGGCAGAGGGAGAAGCAGGCTCCATGCACCGGGAGCCCGATGTGGGATTCGATCCTGGGTCTCCAGGATCACGCCCTGGGCCAAAGGCAGGCGCTAAACTGCTGCGCCACCCAGGGATCCCCTTAACATTCAATCTTACAATAGCTCAAGGAGGTAGTTACTATCACCATTCCAATTTTACAAATTAGGAAACAGTCTACAGATGTTAGGTAACCGAAGTTCACCCAGGTAGTAAGTAGCAGAGTAAGGGTTCAAAAGCAGGCTATCTGGCTGCAGAGTCCCTGCTGTCAGCCCCTATACTGCACCGTTATGACAATAATATGCCAGTTCAAGTCCACTTCAATGCCTGGAGAGTGGAGATCCTGCCTTTATCCCTCATACCTGCTACAGCAGATGCCAATTAATGACTGGCTCAAGATGGACACAATTCACTCCTATTCCTTCCAACACCTGCTACAAAGGGACTCGAGAAACAGTGAAGGAAAAGCAATTACACATGTATTCTAAAAATATAGTATCCTGAATACCTCAGATGCCTACCCAGTCTTATATCCATAAATTATAGCTATTAACCACAGAGAGAAACTTAATGAAATGTAACACATATTAAAGCCAAAGCTGAAGTTGCTCTTGGAACAACTTATTTTTGGATAATATTAGAATATTTATTATTTTCCATTTTATTTTTATTTTTTTTTTAATTTTTATTTATTTATGATAGTCACAGAGAGAGAGAGAGGCAGAGACACAGGCAGAGGGAGAAGCAGGCTCCATGCACCGGGAGCCCGATGTGGGATTCGATCCCGGGTCTCCAGGATCGCGCCCTGGGCCAAAGGCAGGCGCCAAACCGCTGCGCCACCCAGGGATCCCTATTTTCCATTTTATATCTAAAAATAGACAAAAGGAAGAAGATATACTGCACTTCTATAAGATGATGATGATAATGATTTTGAGAGGGAAAGGCTTTTCATAAATTGTGGCTTGAAGATGGTAATTGAAACAGAAACTTCAACATCACTTACTGTCATTAATACTGCAACCAACCAAGGGGCACCTGAGGGGCTCAATAGGGGGAGTGTCAGACTCTTGATTTCAGGTCAGGTCATGATCTTGGGACTGTGAGATTAAGCCCCACATGGGGCTCTGTGCTGATTGTGGAGCCTGCTTGGGATTCTCTCTCTCCCTCTCCCTCTGCCTCTCCCCCTACACACATGCTCTCCCTCTCTCTCTCTCAAATAAATGAATAAATCTTCAAAAAAAATACTGCAACTAACCAATTAAAGGAAAAGCTAAATCAAAAGCACTCAGTGCAAGTAAATAGACACATTTAAGAGATTAATCCTGAGATAGTTCAACTTAGAGCAAAATAAAAGGAAAAGAGTTTTTTTAATGTTAGTGTTCCCTAGAAACAAAATATCAAAATTAAAAACAATTTCTAAATATTTTATTTTATCCCTTGCATGAAATATCAGAAAGAACCTGTACTTCATTGCTCATGAAATGTAATTTAACAACTGAGTTTCATCTCTCAGTTGTCCCATCCTAGTAAATAAAATAGCCAAAGACCTGTATAGCTACTCAAGCCAACAGAGGTACAGAGAAGAGAAAAATACATATATATAGGCCTTATCCAGCTAGCCACTGCCTAGGACAACTGAACTGAGTGTTTTTTGCTGTACTGATGCTATTAAATGCACAACCTTACATGCCAAACAGGAACACAAACCTTCCCATCATGGATATTTGAGCCAGTGTGAAAAGTTAACTGGTATCAGTAGGAAGTCCCTTTGCAAAGTGGCCAGGACTGAATGATTCCCTTCATAGAATTTCATAGTTTATTCTTTGGTGCTTCGTTCTTCCGAACACGTGTCCTCATCTGCTCATGCACCCACTCATTCAGTTAGCATTTACTAAGGACCTGAGCCTGCTTCAATCTGAGGTTTCCTTAGCTGAATCCAGCCTATGATAAAATATCAGATACAACAATTCTTCTCAGCCTAGCAGACAATCAAGAAATGCCAGGCAGTGTACTCCACAGCCCTGGAAAAATGAAAAAGCTAACAAGCAGAAGGGGCTTTGAAGGGGGAATGGAAAAAAAGAAAGAGTTGGAAGGATGCTCTCCAGACCCAAAATAGAAATGCTGAGAGGCCGAAGCAGATTTCAATCTGCTAATCTGCAGAGTCACATTACTTTGTTCTGATAAGAATCAGTGAGGCATTGTTTCATATCCGCCTTGTATTTCCACTGCCCCATACACAGGCACCACCTCCTGAAGAAGCCCATCTGCAGGCTACCTGTTCCCCCCTGGGAACTGAGGGGGCAGGGACAGAGGGATAGTGGGTGGGGGTTGGGGCAAACAGCTCCAGGGACCGCGCAAGCCCCTGCTCAGCGACTGGCTGAGTCCCAAGGAATGTTTGCTTCAAACCTTTCGAAGGTTATTCCTCCTCGTTCAAATGCGTAACTACAAGGCTGAGGGCCCCCAAGTGATTGCAGGGAAAACACCATGGGCGGGGGAGGGGCATTGAGCCTTTTGGAACTCTGCTTTTGCCCTGCATCCTAACTCTCAACCTCACCTGCATCCTAACTCTCAACCTCAGTCCCCAACTTAAACTCCCTCAGGGCTACCGAAGTTATCTGTTGGAGCACTAATATTATAAACATCACCAATGCCCTCTCTCAAAACAAAACAACAATCCAGCACATTTCCACTCCATCACATTTCCAAGTAGAGAGTGCCGTGGGGTTTTTCTTGACAATTTAAAATGATTTTATAACTGTATATGGCTCTTGATTATTCATAGGAAGACAAATAAATAAGTCTCTAGAAAACCCACCAGGATTCTTTCAGCTATTAGTTTCACTTTTCCTGTACCCAACACGCAGTCGCTACCAAGAAGTTAAAAGAGTCACTTTTCTTCACATTCCCCTTCACCAAATGGTCAGGCCAGTAAATACTGAAATGATCAACATGCACACAGCACAGAGAAGCACACAAAAAGAAGCATCAAAGGTCACATAATGGAATTATCACAAGGGTTCGAGTGCCACATTGGGCTCCCCACAGGGAACCTGCTTCTCCCTCTGCCTGTGTCTCTGCCTCTCCCTCGGTGTGAATAAATAAATAAAATCTTTTTTAAAAAGAAAAGAATACAATTTGTGAAAACCATTTCCTTTCAAGACTTGCCCTTAGAGAGGAAAGGGAAAATCAGCAGTGAGGCAGGTACATCCCCACGGGTTAAGGGCTCACTGTGGGGCATGTCTGAAAAGGAACCTCCTACCTAATTCTTTCTTATACTCTGAGAAAGGGATGTGAGTTTTGTATCCCAAGTTACCTGTGTTAGATGCACAAAATGATATTAAATCAAAATATTAAAGAAAAGTCTTCAAACATTGACAACATTTCAGAGAGTCCTTCTGTGCACAGCCCCAAATTATGAAGAAGGCATTTGGTCTAAGACTTGTTAGTAGCCTCCATGTAGCCCTTCTGTAGCCCCTGTCAACACCTTGTTTGCACGCCCTCTGACTTCCTGCAAGCTCTATCCTCTCCATCCATCATCATTGGACACCTACTTCCAAAATCATCTCTACTCATTCCAGCAGAAACATTAACTGACAGTAGAGGTATTGGGTGACAATAGCCTGGTTCTGAATTATTTGCACTTTAAAGGAGGATTCCAGGGGACTAAGAAAAATCTCGCAGATTATAGACATTAAAATGATAAATTGATGCCTGCTTGACCCAACAAACCCTGCCTTACATAGAGAGTCCTCCACACTGTTGATGCAATCCTAACCCATGGAGAGACATGGGTCCACTCCCTCACATACGTGCAAACTCTTATTTCTATCTGTGCCTATTTCTAACACACTAGTTTCCAGAGCACCTAAGGTGGCGAGGAAACATGTGAAGCCATTTTATTTTATTTATTTTAAGTCAAAAATTTCATTTCAAAAATCATCCTAAGCAAAGTTAAGTTGGGGTGGGGGGTGGGGAGAATTCATAGTATAATGACAAAAGACTAATAAAAAAAAAGGGGGAAGTGTGAAAAGGGGCCCAGGGTATAAAAAGAATGCAGAGGAGAAAGAATAGGAATTGATCAACATGTATCTTAAAAGATGCTCATTCTCAGTAATGATTTTAAAATAACTTAAACAGTGGCACACCCATACAATGGAATACTCAGCAGTAAAAAGGAATGGAATGAGCACCAATACATGCAATCATCTGGATCAATCTCCAGAGGATTATGTTGAGTGAAAAAAGCTAATACCAAAGAGTTATATACCTTGATTGCATTTGTGCAACACTCCCTTTTTTTTCTTTAGTTTTATTGAGACATAATTGTTGAAAAACTGTGAATATATATATTAAAAAACCCACTGGTTCACACTTTGGGTGAAATGTGTGGTATATGAATTACGTCTCTCCAAATTACCATCCCCTTCCCAAGCCTTAGATAACCACCAGTCTACTTCCTGTCTTTATATGTTTTCCTATTCTGGATATTTTCTATAAACAGAATCATGGAACATGTGATGTTTTGTGATTGGCTTCTTTCACTCAGCATGTTTTCAGGGTTCCTCCATTCTGTGGCATGCATCAGTACTTCGTTCCTTTCTATGGACATTCCAAAATGTGGTAGGTAATCAACAACCAATTTTCAAATTTTCTGATTCTTTGATTCTCTGATACCAATTGGGTATCCTACAGTTCAGTTCAATTCTGACACTAACTACCCAGAGGTAGCACCAGACTCCACAGGTTTTTATTTTCAGGGATATACTACCATTTATTCATTTATTTGTTAACTGAAAAAAAATGTAGTAAAATTAACACGCAGTGTTATAGTCGTTTCAGGTATACAGTATATAGCAATTCAACAACTCTGTACATGACTCAGTGCTCATCACCACACATGTACTCTTAATCTTCTTCACCTATTTCACATGTCCCCCCATCCTCCACCCCTGTGGGAACCTATATTAAAAAGTCTGCTTTTTTTTTAATCTTTTTTCAGGTGAAGCCACTTTAAAATAAAAACTGATTCTAAATCTGCAGTCTTGTGAGGACACCAAATTCAGATCACAAATCAACAGAGAAAAACGTATTCAAACATTTAACTCTGCTATAGCTTTTTTCTCATCCTTTTAAGTGATACAGAATCATTCTTATCCCAAACACACACACACACACACACACACACACACACACAACTGTCCTTATATGACCTTGACATAATTTCCTTTTAATAAGGATTTTCCAGCAAGAGAATCTAAGAATCTAGTAAGTATCATGAGGAATTATCTCTCTGAATTATCACAACTGCCTCCTGATACCATAGAACACTGGTATTTTGAATTGTGAAATAATACAAATCAGATTTTTAAAGTTAAATATACACCTTTTAGGCAGCCTACACAGTATCATTTGTACTCTCTCCTCCTAATTGGAGGAATTTGTAGCTCAGGACCTCATTCCACATATTGTTGTGTTAACACACCTCACAATCCTGCAGCAGGAACGAGGGACCCAATGAAAGAGGGAGCAGAAATATAGACTATAGAGCTACTCTGAATTACATCTAGCAAATAGACTTCCCCGTTCATGTCACACTGAGGCCTGTTGCTCCTGCCCTTCTATCCTTCCTGGTCTAATAATATTATTTTCCATCTGGCTTCACAATGCCAGAATCCTCTCATCACATGCATCACATCTGCTCTGTTCTGTAGAATTACATTTACATTTCCAGTCCTCTAGCTTTACCAGTCTTGTTCTACACAACTGGCTTTATTTTCCAGTGCTTCACCCACAGGTCCACCTGAAAGCTAATTCTGTGATTTACCATGACACAAAGCCCAAAATGCTTTAAAGCAGAGAGAAATGACACTCCATGCATTCACATGCCAGATATGCACTGGAGAAGAGCATCAGGTTCATCAAAAGGCTGGACACCAAGTGACAGGTGCCAGGCCAGGAGTGTTCAGGGAGATCCCATGCTCCAGCTGAAACCCATCTGTGGCTGTCCAGGGCAGCCAGAAAAAAACTCCACTCCTTCCAGAACCTATAGTCCCTGGGTGACATCGCCTTTACCTTCATCTCCAGCCTCAGTTCACATCATGTACCACTTCTTTCTTCATGCTTAAGCCACTCTGGCCTCTCTCCTATTCCCTCACATAAGCCAAGCTATAATCCTGCCCCAGGACCTTTGCACTTGCTGTTTCTCTGTCTAGGATGTTCTTCCCACTGCTTTTCAAAAGGCTACAGCTGCTTTTGTATTGGATCTCAGCCTAACAGTTATCTTCGAATCCCCAGAGAGGGCTTCTCTGGCTACCCAATCTAAACTCACCTCCCTACCCCAACCCTGTTACTCTCAAGTCCATCACCCCACTGATTTCCTTTAATCTACTTATTATTTCAGAAATGATCTAGTTTTTTCCATAGTAGCTGTCCAATAAATATTTGCATGACAAGATAATTGATTACTGAATTAACTTGTGTTTCTTCCCTTTGGACTTCTTTCTCCCTATTCCATGGAAGTAATCAAGCCAACCTCTCTTAGAAAAATCTTGTTTTTCAAAGTTCAAAGTGAAGTTTCTAGCAAGATATTTTCCTTCCTGATGTTTTTTCCCTAAAACTTGAGTTCATTGAAGATATTAGCTAAGTGCTCTTAAAGACAACAAAGGGATATGGGTAAAAATTAACTGACATTGGCAAAAAGATGGAATGGGCAGACATAGCTGACCTGCCACAGAAGATTCATACTCCTTTTTCATGGTGTAGAATTGATGCTGGGAAGTGGCTACATTTCCCAGTTCCCTTTGGAACTCATTCTCCATGAGTTCTCACCAATGGAAAATGTTGTATGTCCTTGTCTGGCCAAGGGTTTCATTCCTCATATTCTTTTCTTCCTTCCACATGGTGGGGGGCAAAGGACTTTGAGTCCCTTAAAGATGGTGAATTTTTAAAATGGAAACAGCCCAGGGTCCTGAGTCAGTGCCTAGAGGGCTAGAGCTGTCTAACCAGAGTATCTGCATTCAACAGTGCATGAAGAAATAAAATATATTTATTATGTTAAACATTGAGGTTCTGGATGTGTTTCAATAGTTGTCTACCATGGCTAGTACAAGTTGGGTGGGGCTGGGAGACACAATGAGAAGGAAGGACCTTATCACCCCTGTTGACAATATCCTAAAGACCTAGCAAGGCTGTGTGTGTGTTATAGCAAGAAAGTCTGGACCTTAAGCCCAGGTCCCACTATTTGCAACTAGAGGCCTTTTACTTATCTTCCAAGTACCTTAACCATAAGCCTTCTCCATTTTGGTGTACCCCTGATAAGGAAATGGGCTTCCAGAACAGCGGAGATTACATTTTCAGTAGTCTGGAAGATGAGAGCTCCAAGTCAAATTTAAATTAATTTTTAAAAATAAACATGTAATATTTCTTACTTGTCTAAATTTTTGGACTGAAATTTCTACCTGCTAGATTAGTTGAATAAATTAATAGAGATTAGCAATCTCATAGTCACAAGGACCAAAAAGCAAAACCAAAACACTCTTAACCAAGAAAAAAAAAAGTATAAAATTAATGAAATTCAGCTAATCACCACTCATCCAATGCCACAGCAGGGAGAATTTGCTGACTGAAGCAAGCATGTTGGGAGGCTGTGCGAGATGGCAACATAGGAAGATCCTGAACTCTCTTCCTTCCACAGACACCCCGAATCCTCAGATACACATAGAACAGTTTTCTCTTGAAAACTAGCTGAGCAGCTGCTTCATATCAGCAAACAAGAAAGGAGCCACATCAAGGTAGGGAGGATAGGCTGAAAACTGGTGCCCCCATAAACACCCACGGTTAAGCAACCTACAACCGAGAGGGAATGCAAAACCAGGAGCTATTCCCTGAGAAGTGAAGAGTTTGTATCCCACATTGGGCACACCAGTTTTTAAAGACCTGCACCTGAGAAACAAATCCCCGAAACATCTGGCTTTGAAAACCAGTGGAGTGCACATCCACCAGACGGAAAGGCTGTAGCAAACAGAAAAGCTCCTTAAAAGGCTTTCTTGCACACTCACTCACCCCAGAGCCCAGTGTGGGAAGCAGCCATTTGAAAAATAACCAGACTTTACATCAAAGATATTCTAAAATCTTTGAGATTTGCTAATCTCAAAGCCTCTGCCTGAGGGGACAAGACCTACTGGGATACTCTCTCCCCTCTCGGATGAAGGGGCACTGCTGCACCATTTTTTCCTGCTCTCCTTCGCCCTTGCTAAAGCCAGTGGGGCTTTTTCTTTCTTTCTTTCTTTCTTTTTTTTCTTTTTAAGCCCCAGACATTTTGTTTTTCTTGGCAGTTGTCATCTTTACCTTCCAAAGAGCAGGTGCCAAACTTTTTTTTCTCTTTTTCCTTGGAAGGTGCCATCTTCATGCTCTCCCTCAGACACGTCTGCAGCACCACTGTCTTTTAGAGTGGAGCTTTTGTGCCCGTGTGATGCCCCAGTTATTGCAGCCACAGTCAAGAGGACACCCTTTGTTCGCCTGGCTGTGGAGTCTGGCTGGGGGTGGAGGGTGGCGCAGAGTTAAGAATTTTTAATGCCAAGACTCTACAACCACTCAAAAAGTCCAAGGGAAAATAAGCAAATCTTTCCAGAGAGCCCAATGTCATGGGTCATCTCTACAGACCACTCCTAATGGGAGAGAAGGGAAATTTAAGTCAAATAAAAACAGCCCAGAGTTAGAGCACACAAACCTCCAAATTAAGAATATGTCTGGCTAATAAGAATAGAGGTGCTTTGCTCTAGGGCTCAGCTTTGAAATAATCACCTTTTGTGTGTAATAATTTGTTCATTGTCTGCTTTCCTTGATAAAAAAGTTTTAAAAGGGAAGAGACCATGTCTGTCTTGTTCCCTGTTGACATATAGTAGGAATGTGAGAGTTAATTGAAGAATGAGTGAGTAAACAACCTCATTTTCACTCACTCTGTAGGATTCTCTCCTCTCTAAACCTCAGCTCTTGGCTCAGCCTCTCCCCTGTAATGGCAGCGGTCAACCCTCAGCACTCCATTTAGTAATAAACTAAAACATATCCTCCATGAATCCTTATAAATTAACCCAGAATCACTCATCACTCCCACATAACCTCAGATCATGAGTCTGTTCCCTCATTTGGACATCCATCTCCTGAAAGGTAATTTACATGTAATCTATGTACACAAAGTTAGCATTAAGGTAAGATGAACCTCCTAATTCACATAATGCTTGATAACTATATGGTGTTACATACATTTTAACACATTACCCATATCATTTAGCTTTTTATTCAAAAATGTTAAATGACTTATTCAAGATCTCAAAGTTAGTGATGGAGCTGGCACTGGAGTCCAGTTTCTTAGACTCCCTGCCAATGGCTCCTGACAACTGGTTGAGTCAGTCCTGTGCTGAGATCTGGGGGGGGAAGAAGTTTTACCCAAGAAACACCCTACAGAGTGAAGGGCCATGGTCACACCCAGGGCCATAACTCAAATTTTAGTGGTATCTAAAGAAGAGGGCTTAAGGACAAAATATATAGGTAAAAGAGATTCCTTTCCTACATCATCATCTTCTCCTCCTTGTCCTTCAATACCTGTTTCAAATGTAACTTCCTTCTTTGAATACTCTCAGGGCTGTGTTGTCCCCTTCAACTGGGTACCATGCCTCTAGCTAGGACTCAAGAAAACAAAAAGATCAGGACTCCTGGCCCTCCCAGATCCATGGTCTCCCCCAGAGCTTGTCTAATTTTGCTCCAGCATACAACCGACTGAGTATGAATATTTGTTCATCTCCACCACTGAACTGAAAGAGTTTCAAGAGTTTCAAGGTTAAGGACTTCTTCATCTCTCCCCCAAAATGCCTCCCTCCAATTTTGAGTTCCAAAGAAGTATCACAAAGGGAAAGAGAGGAAGGAGGAAGGCAACAGTCAGAGGTAAGTTTCAGGGTTTCACCTCAAACCAAAGAAGCCAGGACATTGACCACTAGCTTCCTCCATTGTAAGTTTGACTTTGGCACACGCATTTTAAACCAGAGTTTTCCTAACTCTCCTCTCCTTGGTAAGTTCCCAGAGGCTAGGAACCATGTTGATCTAATTGCTGGAATCACAGTTTATCTCACTCAAAGGCCACAATGTTCTACACATTTTGCAGAACTTGATGGAATTCTAACCCATACATTAGGAACAAGTTACTAGCATAATATGCATTCTTGTGACATAAAATTACAGCAGGAAGCACACAAGCCCACAAAAATGAGCTGTTAAACTAAGCAAGATCATCTGCTTTTGCATATTAATGTTTTAAAATGTTGCGACTTCTTGTTCATTCATTTTGACATCTGCTAGTCTGTGCTGGCAGAAGCAATAGTAATCATCTAACTTAATTCCATTCATTAAGTTTACCTCTTTCCTTAACATTTAGAAAATATCATTCTTTGATTGAAACTGGGAAACAGACAAGTCCAATTCATGAAATCAACATTCTGAGGAAGCCCACACTGGGACTCATGGCTGTGAAAAAAAAAAAAAATCCCCTAGCAGTTCAGCCATTGACAACTCCATTTTTGTTGTAAATGCCCAACCAAGCTTTCTGAACGCTGTGGAAGCCAGCAGGTTAAATCTCATTTGCCTGGATCCCCAGAAGGAGCCCTAAAAAAAAAAAAATAATAATATGTCCCAGACTCAAATCCTAACCGAAAACCAACAGTGTTGTGGTCTTAAGTTGTTAATCAAGTAGCCTCCACCCACTTGAGATGACCTCAGTCCACTTGAGTTAGAAAATCCTTTTTCTTACGGAATAAGTGATTTTCTAACTATGGGAAGGTTTGACATTACAGATAAAGATGAAATAACTCAAACTTATTATACTCTAATGTTAAATTTAGGATTAAGTTTTGCAATCACTAGGATACTCTGGATGCATGTGACATTTAACTGTTCATGAAATTTAAGAACATCTGACATTTAAAAATCTGATGGATTTTCTTTGTAATTTCAATTTAAAATATACGTGACTTTAGACTCAACAGCCTGAAGATCGGGATGCCTGAGTGGCTCAGCAGTTGAGCATCTGCCTTCAGCTCAGGGCGGGATCTCAGTGTCCCAGGGATAGAGTCCCAGATCGGGCTCCCTGCAGGGACCCTGCTTCTCATTCTGCCTCTGTCTGCCTCTCTCTCTGTGTCTCTCATGAATAAATAAATAAAATCTTAAAAAAAACAAACAACCTGAAGATAAATGTGCATCATTTAACTTAGCATGTATTCATTTATTTAATAATAATTAGGCACATTCTATGTACTCAGAACTTGAAGAATACAAAGGAGGTAATATAGCATTTTAGGGCTAAAAGGACCCTGTTCTAAAGAAGTTTATGTACTGGCATCATGGGTTGAATTGTGTGCTCCCAAAACTTCCTATGTTAAAGTCCCAATGCCCAGTGTCTCGTAAAGTAATCTTATTTGGAAACAGAGCCATTGCATATGTAATTCGATTAGGATGAGCTCATTCTAGAGTAGGGTGGGCCCTTAATCAAATATGACTGGTGTCCTTATAAAAAGGATAACACCTTAATCTCTGATTTCTAGGCTCCAGAACTGTGAGACATTGCACTTCTGTTGTTTGAAGTCATGCCGTTCATGGTACTTTGTTATGGCAGCCCAAGCAAACAAATACAACTGGTTCTTGACTCATTGCCTCTTAGCTCCAAACCGAGCATTCTCTTTTCTGATCTGTGATGCTTAGGCTGGGACTGCAAAATTTATTTCATTTACTCCCTCATCAGGTGGTGTTCTATATGGCTGTGCCAACCCAAGGCCTTAGAGAGTGGAAGGTAAGAGGAGGGAGAAGGGACTTCCTTCTGGTTCCTAGTGTCTGCCAGCATCATACCAACAACAGCACAGGCTGGCTTCAGCCCCCAGCTTTCCTCTACACTCCCAACACCAGCCACCCTCATGTGCTGGCAGCTGGGCCATACCCACCTGGCAGGCAGAGTGCCAGTCTCTGGTGCCCTTCAGCAGCCAGGCTGCACAACCCCTCCCTCCCCAGCCCAGCCCTGCCATACTCCTCCCCAGAGCTCTGAGTTCTCTTCATTCTACCTTTTTCCTGCTACTTCCTCTGGGTGACTTCAGCATTTTCCTTTGCACTTTCAGATTTCCCATACATGTGGAACCAATTCCTTGTATGAAATCCCAGCTATCTAAATTACCTAGTGTTGTCTTGGGCTTTCTGACTAGATCCTGACTAATTTAGTCTACAATCCCCATGCAGAGACAAATATACAAGAATTCAAAAATACAAGCAAGTCAAGGTTTGCAATAGTGTTAGTAATGGTACAGGTAAACATTCTCAATTTGATGTTGCTGAGAATAGAAATTAATTCATCTTTTCTGCAGGGAAGTTTGGCAGAATAAATCAAAAGATAAAATATACACAGTTTGAGCTCCAAAATCCCATTCCCAGAAATTTATCCTAAGACACAAATCAGATAGATGCTCAAGATTTATATACAACATTTATATACAAGCCCCTTGTAATGTTGCTTATAATAGTAAAAAAAAAGTCTAAAACAAGAATATCTATCAACAAAGAACTTATCACTTAAATTATTTAATATATGTGCACACATGTGCACACATGCACACACACACACAATGTATCCTGGTTAACTATTAAAATAACGTAGCTCTGTATTTCTCAACATGCAAATATATCCATCTTACAGATTGTTAAGTGACAAAAGGAGATTTCCAAACACCAGCTACAGCATGAAAACAAACTATGGAAATTAATTGTCATTATTTTGTACCCAGTGATTACAAACAGTAATTATTTCTGGGTAGCAGGAATTTAGGTGATCAGGCAAAGTGCCTGTTGCTGGGACAAAGAGAAGTGTTCTATTAATAATAATCACAGGAATACTTAGAACACTGTTTTAATGTCAATATGTGAATTTTTAAGAGACCCAAATATATAAAAGTTGAAAATGTCAAGTATTTAGGAGAAAAGTAATCACCCTGCATTTATATTATTTAATCCAAATTTACAAGGGTATGTATTCCTTGATTTTTTCTCTTTTCTATTATTTCTCTGGTACTTTCATTTTTCAAGGTGATCCTGATTCACTCAACAGCAAAAACATAATTAGTTCATTCACATGCTAGTTCTCTACTGATGTGTCTAACTTGATAGAAAAATGTCAACCAAAAGGAAACACAGAGCAGTCTCTGTGGCCTAGAGTCAAAACTGCCTTAAATACTTTACCAATCTACTGTTTAAATAGCTAACAGTATACCTGCAGTTTGCAAAGAAACAAAGAAACAGTGGAATTACCTCCTTAGGCACAAACTCCTCATGTGATGCAAGAAACATCCTCGTCCAGCCACATGGACAATGGAATCTATAAAAGAAAGATGACTACTGCACCCAAAATGCAAAAATGGGTATCAAAGTCCAATGAGTGTTTTTATTCCTGCCCTGGGTGTCTGCAGCTTACAGGCTGCCACTTCACAGACCCATGAATCTTCAGAACCGGCAAGAGCAGCTGCTTACTGGGAAAAGACCACCGCCCCCTTACGTGAGCCCTCATCCTCACTCCTTAATACAATTTCACTCACAAACCCCAAGTGCATACTAGAAATCTAAAAATAACATTGCTTGTTGGAATTTAAAGGCTCAAAACTGAAAATTTCCCAGGCTTCACTCCAGTAATATTGAAAATGCAGATTCTTTTTTCTACACCAACAGAAGCTTGGGGAATTGGGACTGAAGGCAGTGAGGTCCAGGAATCCATCTGCTCCATGCTATCCTGGGGAGAAGCAGTCACTACTATTTTGGAAGTTTCAAAATGCTTGGCAAGAATCTTATAACACACACACACACACACACACACACACACACACACACTGAATGCTAACATAACACCAGAGAAGTATCCAGGAACTGAAAACCACAAACCAGGTAGAATGATCCAGGGAGTCTTTAAGTCACCTGTAACAACCCTTATAAAATAAGACATACCAACTCACAAAAATGGGTTTTAACCAGCACCCTTTTTCCTGGTGGTAACTCACTGATCATACAGAAAAGTAATTTACAGCTTTAATTCATTATCTTCCCCATCATAATTTACATAGTCAACCAAAGTTTTCTTAATATTTCCCATGTTTGTTTATTCATGAGAGACATAGAGAGAGGCAGAGACATAGGCAGAGGGAGAAGCAGGATCTCAGCAGGGAGCCGGAGGCGGGCCTTGATCCCAGGACTGCAGGATCAGGACCTGAGTCGAAGGTAGACACTCAACCACTGGGCCACCCACATGTCCCCGATATCTCCCATGTTTGAAGCACCATGGGAGCTTTGTCTCAAAAGATCTTGCCTTAGAGTCTAGAGGAGGCGGAAAGAAATGTACAGAAATTATGTAACAAGGCAGGAAAATAAAATAAATAAAAGGCATAAAATTAGAAAGGAAGAAGTAAGGTTTCTTTATTAGCAGATGACATTATTATGTATGTAGAAAATCCAAAGGAACTTATCTAAAACAACTACTAACAACACCAGTTGTATTTCTATATACTCTAAACCAACAATCAGAAAAAGAAATTTTAAAAATAATACCATTCATATTGACATTAAAAAAATCAGATACATAGGACTAACAAGATACATTCAAGAATTCTACGCTGAAAACATTGCTGTGACAATGAAACAAAACCTGAAAATGGAGAGATATACCATAGTCATGGATTGTTAAGACACTAATTCTCCCAAATTTACCTCTACATTCAACAAAGTCCCAGTTAAAATCCCAGCAAGCATTTTTTTGGTAGAAATTGACAGACTCATTCTGAAATTTATATGGGAATTTAAAGGACCCAAAATAGCCAGGACAATTTTGAAAAAGAAAAACAAGAGTTGTAAGTTTAAAGTTCCAGACTTAAAACTTACCATAAAATTACAGTAATTAAGACAATGAGCAAAAAACTTGAATAGGCATTTTAAAATACAAAAGAGCCAAATAGACAATAAACATATGAAAATGTGTTCAACATCATTATTCATCATGGAATTAAAAATACTTCATTAAAATCACAATGAAAAAAAATAAAAATAAAATCACAATGATTTACCACTATACATATAATAGGATTAAAAAGATATATACCATGAAATGATGGCAAGAATGTAGATCAACTCCCATGTATTTCTGGTGAGAATGTAAAATGGCATAACTCCTTTGGAAACTGTTTGGTGGTTTCTATTAGTGTTAAACATATGCCTACCCTGTGACCCAGCAATCCATTCCTAGGTACATGTACAAGAAAAAGAAGGATTTGTTCAAGAATGTTTATAGCATCTTTATTCATAATTGTGAAAAACTGGAAGCAATCCAAGTCTCCAAATCAGCAGAAGAATGTATGAACAAACTGTTATATATTCATTCAATGAATTCTACACAGCAATAAAAAAAAGGAACAAACTATTGATAGATACATAGCATGGATGAAACTCAAAAGCATTATGTTGAGCAATAGTAGCCAGATACAAAAAGAGTAACATATTTCATAATGCCATTAATTTGAAATTCAAAAACATGAAAACTAACCAATGGTGATAGAAATCAGGACAGTTATTAGTTATCATTGGTAGCTGACAGTGGTTATGAAGGATCATAAGGGAACTTTCTAAGGCGATGGAAATTTTCTGTGTCTTGATCTGAGTGGTTGTTGCAAAGGAATATGCATATGTAAAAATGTATCAAGTTGTACAATTAAATTATTGCATTTACTATATGTAAATGATATCTCAATATAAAAGAAAGTACAGAAATAACCAAATGGTAGGAGAAAGTTCTAGAAAACATGTACGTATAAAAGGCTATCAGAATGGTGAAACTTCTATCCAAGGGCAATGAAGGATGGGGAGAAGGCAGTGATGAGTTAAAGTATCACATTTATTTATTTACTTATTTATTTAGTTTTATTTTTATATTTTTAGAATAACAAAAAATATTTATTTTACTAAAACGTAAGATTTACAGAAGTTTCCAGACAAGCCATACAAAATGGTCACAAGCTTTTTCTTGAAGGAAGGAAGTCACAATGTTATTAGTGAGGGCTGTGATGTGTGTTTAATGTTCCCATTTTGGTTCAAACAATCAAGCTTGTCCATCTACAGCGTCTAAATAAAGTTAGGCTTGGCTAGAGAGCATATTCTAAAGAACTGGCTAGCTGCTTTTAACCGATGCAATTAGATCACCATAAAAAGGGGGAAAGGAGCCCATAAAATTAAAATAAAACTACCTCTCCCCCTCAAAAATAATAATAAAGAAAAACACCCACACCCCTGCAGCTAACCCTGACAACTACCTTCATTCACAGTGCTTTATACTTAAACCATGATGGGGGAAATGAATTAAAGGAGAGGGGCCACTGCTTTTAAATTTTTGACAACAATCCAGATGGTACTTCTAGCCTCTGCTCATGCTTTACAACAGTGACTCAGGACACGATATAGATTTGCTAATGTGCATTTAACCACCAAAGGACTGAAGATGTCTGTGCTTTTATTCTGTAATATTTCTAAGACTGTGCCCATTAAATGCAAACAAAAAAGTAAGAAGTCTTGGCAGAACAGGAGAAGTGATGCACACCTGATGATCGGATGGATTTTAGATATCATTCACGGCATATTGCCTCGTCCGTGTTCTAGCTATTTCTATGGCTTGGGCTTCGTTGGTCTTCCCCGGTTCCGCTACATCATTTGCTAATGGATCATCTGGATTGGGAACACTTAATAAAGCCTGGATCGATAGCAGAACTGTGCGGAGCTGCAGTGCTGGGGACCACTTATCTTTCAAAATATCTAAACATATTTTTCCCAACTTGCCTACATTAGGATGATAAATTTTGGTCATGAACCGTACTTTAGGGGCTGCCACAGGGTATTCCTCTGGAAGGAATACTTCAAGTTTAAAAGTCCCTCCCTCAAAGGGGGAATCCTGGGGGCCAGCAGTGACCACATGAAAATAACAGGCGTTGCTCTCATCTGGCTTTAATGCCAGGCTCTGGTTCTGCCTGCAAACGCTGGGTCTCCTTGATAATCCCGGACATGTTCTGGGGCAGCCCAGACATCTTGTGAGATCCCAGAGTTCGGCCTCTGCTCTCCACCCTGGCTCCGCTCACCTCACTCACGAGTCTAAAGTATCACATTTAAAATGACCCTTGAAAGAGGGAAAAGATTTGAATCTAAATAAATGTAGTGTGAAGTAAGAGAAGGGAAAGAATATTGCAGGAGAGAAAACATTGCACATGGCATAATCTGAAAGTTTGTTTTCCCCCAAGTTCATTTGTTGAAATCCGAGTCTGCAATGTGGTGAGATTGGGAGGTGGGATCTTTTGAGATGCTTAGGTCATGAAGGTGAGCCCTAGCAAATGGGATTAGTGCTCTTATAAAAGAGTCCCCAGAGAGCCAGCCTCTTTGGCCCTTCCACCATGTGAGAACACAAGCGAGTGGGCCCCATTCATGAGGAAGCAGGCTCGCACCACATACCGACTCTGCTGGCACCAGGATCTTCAAAGATCCTAGCTCTAGAACTATGAGAAATAAATGTTTGTTGTTTATAAGCCATCCAGTTTACAGTAGTTTTGTTATGACTACAACACACATTAAGTAATGAAGATCTAAACTGAGGTGGATATAATGGGAACAGGTCAGTAATATTACAGAGCCAGAGTAGGGCTGACTTGCCAACTCAAAAAACAGATGCCAGAGCTCAGAAGAGAGGTCAGAGCTAACAATGGCTGGAGAGTCCTCCTTAGAGTGGTGACATGCTGCAGTTGGTTAAAAAATATTTGTTGGGAGGATGAATGAATGGACAAACAGAAAGGTAGAGAGGAGTAGGGAGGAAGATTGAATCCCAGTTTATCAAGAGAAATACATCAGGTTTAGCCATATAAAATTGCTGATAGTTTACCTTTGTTTGACCTTCTAAAAACTTCAGTTTCATATGACTCAGTCTAATAGATAAAGAAAATTGGTATATTTTCTTATGGATATTCTCTCCATTTCGGGATAAGAAAAGTCAGAGAAAGGACAGGGA
The DNA here is from genome assembly GCF_905146905.1 of Nyctereutes procyonoides. Lineage (NCBI taxonomy): Eukaryota > Metazoa > Chordata > Mammalia > Carnivora > Canidae > Nyctereutes > Nyctereutes procyonoides. The sequence goes on from NW_026575137.1 coordinate 16,510,671, forward strand.
AACACAAAATAATGAAAATAAGAATGAAAGACTTTATATCTTTTGGGAAATGTCTTGCCCTAATTTAAAAATGTCTCATTAGAAAAAACTCTTGCCCAAAGACATGAACTGACAATTTGCAGAAGCTACACAAAGCCAAAATGCTTAAGAAATGTTCAGCATCACAACAATCAAAGAAATAAGCACTAAACCCATGGGAGACCATTCCAAAGTTGTTGTTGTTTTTTTTAAATAATAGCATATATTTCTGGCAAGGGTTTAGTAAAACATTCTCACACATTTCTTTCAAAAATATAAATTCATAGACTTTCTAGAGAGCAGCATATCTGTATATATAAAATTCTTTAAATTTTTCATATCTTGTGACTCAGTCATTTCACTTCTAGGAATTTGTCCTAGAAATTTATTATGTGCATAATTTAAAAAGCACATAAATATATATGTAAAAAAGATGTTTGCCATATCTTATTTATAATAAAATAACCTTAATGTTCAATAATAAATTAAATGTCCTTTAAAGGGGAATTTAAGAATATCACTGTTATTTTTTAAAATCATCCTTTTATAAGGATACTTAATAATATAGCAGAAAGCTCACCATAAATCTAATCACCAAAATAACATTTTGAAGTTGTCCCCCTTTTGATGATGAGGAACATAAAGATATCAATAAAAAGAATATCCATAAAAAAATACACCCAAATCCCACATGGCAGGATTATAGTAAATGTGCATTTTTGCTCTTTCTGTTTTCTTTTTTGTTTTTAACAACAGCTTGGATTGCCTAAACAATTTCAAAACAAACTGTATTATTTATTTTAAAAAATACACTGCTCTCAAGTCGTCAGGCAGCACTCGAGGCAACCCAGAGGGTATGTGTGAGCCACAGGCACATCTCTTTAAAGGAATGCAGCAGACAGTTCAGTTCAAACTGACATCTTTCAGGACTCTATGACTATAGAGGTACTGAGGCAGAGGGTAAACTACTAAACAGACTTAGATGGAGAAAGGGCACCAGAAGTACAGCATCGGGTCCATGGGTTGCTTCCCTAGTTTTGATTCACTTCTCTGGACAAATTCCTGTTCTAATCTGTAAAGTTCTCCCTGTCTCCATTACCTCAGAAGTTCTTGACCTTGGTGTGACAGCTGATTCTGAAGCCCTAAGAATCTGACCTAACTTCCTGTTTGTCACATTTACTTTCTTTGAGATCTTAATCCTTGTGCCCCAGAGCTAGACTGGTGAATTGTATCCTCCCTCATTGGTCTCTGAGTTTCAGGAATTAGACTTGGCCTTTAGCCCTGACTGAACTGTTTCAGCAACAGTCATGGCAGTTCCACAAGAATTCCTCAACCCCTTCCCGGGGGCATACTGACTTCCACAAAATATTATTTATGTGTATATAGATGTAGACTCACTTCTACACGGGACTTGAAGAAGCTTATAAAAATATATGCAATAAACTAGAATAAGGTTATTTAATCAATTATGGGCATACAAACCATGAATCTTATTTTACTACTTCACTATTCCATATGCATAGCTTTTTTTCCACAGGTCATAAGATGGCTGCTATATCTCTAAAGATCACAGTTACATTCCAGGCAAAGGAAGAAGGGGAAAATACAGCACTACAGACTTCTGCCTACCTTTTTCGGTCAGAACTGAGTCCCACGGCCACCTTTGGCTGTTAGGTAGCCTGAGAAATTGAGTTTTTAACTGGGCCCCTTGCTGCCCTGAACAAAATCAGGGTCCTGTTAGTTAGAAAGAAGGGGCACACATAGCAATCAGGCAAATAATAACAAGTACCTCATCAAGAAACCAGATACAAACTAGGTAGATGTTACCAGAAGTATGTGTGGTCCAAAAAATTTTTCCTTATGTCTCTATGAATATTTATATAATATTGTATGATTATATAAGTTTCCTCAAAACTGAAAATGTAATAGCCTAGATAATTACCTATAGAACACCTTAGGGTTCCCATTTTCTTTGTTATTTCTCCCCTCTGAGAATTTCCCCTCCTTTAAATTGATAATAGAATCTTAATGATAAATTTAACAGAAATTTGGCAATGTGTATCAATACTCATGAAAATGTTCCTGTTTTGACTCACAATTAGGGTTGCCAGATTTAACAAAAAAAAAAATTGTGACTACTCGGTTAAATTTGAATTCCAAATAAAAATAAACACTTTTTAGTGTAAGTATGTACCAAATATTACATAGGACATACTTACGCTGAAAAACTATTGATGGTTCATCTGAAATCCCATTGTAGCTGGGAATCTTGTGTTTTATGTAGTAACCCTACCCATTTTACTGCCCCATGACTTCATCCCAAGAAAATAATAGAAAAGAAAGAACAAGGGCCCTACAGTGACAGAACAGTGGAAAACTAGAAACAAAATAAATGCCCTCAAAGAAAAGTAAATAAACTATGGTCATTCTAATCTATGGAATAGTATTCAGAAAAATAAAACTACGAAATATTAAAAATTATAGAAGAATATTCAAGCTTTGTGTATGCTGTAATTAAAATTCCAAAATTGCATGTAAATAGTAGGAAGATCAAAAAAAAGGCGTAAAGAGTTGTGTTTATTAGAAAAGATTTGAAAGGTTTTCCCTCCTTCTCAACTTTTGAAATATCTTTATAATCTTTGTAAAATGTTCTGCTAAGAGAACACTGGTGAATTATCAAGTTGAGTGACCAGATAGGTTTGCAAGTAAGGAAAATCAGTCTCATTTTTCTCAGGAAGGGGCTGAACCACCTGCCTTTTAGGTCATTGCTTTGTGGGGTCCAACAGAATGCCTCTCTGAAAACAAGACCTAGGGATTGGAGCAGAGAAATGGAACAAGATTTTAGTGGCCATGTAGCATTTGCCACATGTCAAGGGCATTAAACTCAATAATCTAAGTGAGAAAGGTCAACTCTATTATCCACAGTTATATGAGAGAAACAGAAGCTCAAAATTACTTGCTCGGGAGAATACACGCTCCCACAGGTGAGGAGAATCAAGGGAACAGACACAAAATAATACCTGCATTCATCTAAGAGACTTTTGTGTTGAGTAAGTACTCTTTGTATCTCTGAGCATGTCCCTCTAGAGCTGGTGAACAGGTTATTGTAATTATATTCAATGAATGGCATGCCTTCCTTTTTCAAGAATGCACACTTAAAGCTGTTTTTCTAACGGTGGTGATGGATTTGTACAATCACCTACACGTTCATCCCACTGTGGCTCACCTGGAGTTCACATCCACGCAACTGGCCAGGAGGGAGAATTCAGGGAACAGAGTGAAGCAGTGCTAAACCAGCTTCCCCAAACACCCCCCTTCCCTTAGAAATCATGTCAGGCCTCTTAACTAATAGCTGCTCACAGCATTCCTGAGCTTATGTAATGCTTCCCTGTCTCTTTGAGGGGAACTGTTAATCTAGACTCCTGGGATGCCTTAGCACTAACTGAGTGAAATATTTATTCTGACAAAGTGTATGGGACTGAGAGAATCATTTCACCACTGCCTGGAGGAGAGTCAGCTATGGTGGTGGCCCCACCCTATGGTTCTTCCACAGGTACAAGTTAGTTCCAGCTAGCTTATGGATGCGGATTATATCCATGAATGTGTATGTGGAATGGAAATTTTTTAAGGCTGGGCCAAGAAAGGAAAGAAGACAGGGGGGAGAAATATAGGTACCTGTGGCACTAAGCGCCTCTAAGATCCTTTGGAAAGTAAAAGGTAAAACAGACCTAGTAATAAGCCTATAAAAATAAGATAAATTAAAAGAAAGCTATGATAAAAGAGAAAAAGAGTGAGAAGTAATATCCTTAAGAGCCCATTGACAAACTTTCAATTACATTTTAAGCCAGGTTTTAGAATCCCCACTCTGTCCTTTCCCCTTCTCAAGAAATATGATCCTGCCCACAAAACTCAGTGGACCTCAGCAGGCCTCACAGCCCATTCACTTTGGCCACTACTGATTGGTCCAGGAGCACTTAGCAAACTTGAAGCCCACATTGGTGGGCTAGATATCAACTGACTTTACTGGCTCTAGAATCGGACCTCCTCCTCAAGTCTTCCCAGCTGGCTCCCCACCCCTTCCCCCACCTCTAGATGTCAGAGTACCCTAGGGATTAGTCCCAGGCCTACTTCTCTACCCAGTAGACACAATCTCTCTAGGTGATCTCAGCTGGAGCCCAGGTTAGAATTAGCTCCCAAACTCTAATCACCAGTCCCCACCTTTCTCATGCTCTAGATTTACTCATCCAATAGCTGCTTGACATCTCTATTTGGATGCCTAGTAGGATCTCACAATTGAACACTGTCCAAACCAGAAATTTAATTTCTCCCCTCAGTCCTATTCCTTTCCCAGTCTTCCCATGGCAGCAAATGTCAATTCTATGCAATTAGTTCCTCCAGAAAAACACTTAGTCATCAACCTTGATTTATCCCTTTCTCAACGCCCCACAACTGGTGCACCTGCAAATCCTGTAACGTCCCTAAGTGGCCGGCTCTCACCAATTCCACCACCACCAGCCTGACCCAAGCCACCAACATCTCTCACAGGGATTAGTGCAGCAAGCAGCCTCCTCCCTGGTCTCCTCGCTTCCACACTGGCCCCTTTGCATTCTGTTTTGCAACATACCCGTCAGAGTGATCTTTTAAAAATGTGAATCAAATCATGGAGCCCATTTAAGATCTTCTAATGGCTTTCCATTTCACTTAGAAAAACTCCTAACTCCTGACTAAGCTACAAGTCCCCTGATGAATTGTTCTACGCCCCATCTCCCATCGCTTGACCCCTCATTCATTATGCTCCCGTCACTACAGCTTCTTGCTGTTCCTTTTACCCATCACTTTCATTCCTGACACAGGGCCTTCACAGACTCTGCTCCCTTTGCCGGGACTCAGGTCTCCTGGATCTCTACAATTCTGGCTCTGCTCCTCATTCAAGTTTATCCAAATACTACTTTCACTCCTTTCTTTAAAGTGGCACAACATCCCCCATCTCTCTCTCTCTCTTTTTTTTAAAGTCCAGTTTGCCAACATATAGTATAACACTCAGTATAACATCACGTGATGTGCCTTCCTTAATGCCCATCACCCAGTTACCCCATCCCCCATCCACCTCCCCTCCTGCAACCCTTTGTGTGTTTCCCAGACTTAGGAGTCTTTCATGGTTTATCATTCTCTATCCCATTATGTTACTTTATTTTTTATTCATTTACCTATATCTGAAAGCACACTGTTCATTCATTCATTTGCCTGTTTATATGGTTATCGTCTGACCTTCACTCTGGAGGCAAGACTTAAAACACGCACTGGGGCATGGTAGTCACTCATTAATACTTGTCACAGGAATGCAGATGAGTTTTAGAGCCTGTAGACAGTCAGCGGTAACTTCTAGACCTCATGGGTCATAAATACACAAGGTTGGGAGTCTTACTGAACCTTGGGAAGAAGTCAGCTAAGAGGAGAAGACTCAAAGGTGAAAGAAGCCAGGCAACTCCTCAGGGCTACAGAGCATGGAGGCTCATGCTTCCATTTCCAGTTATCTTCCTCCGGCAGCTAGAAGCCTGGGTAGCCTGCTCACATGCCAGGGCCTATCCTATGTTTGAATCCATCTGTTGTATCCTTTCCTCCTTTACCTGAGCTGGCTTCATTGAGCATTTGTTTCATGCACACAAAGAGCACTGAGTACCAGTTTAGAGCAGAAACTGCAATGCTAGCTACCAGCTGCCTGTTCTCCCTTTTCTAACCCTAACACAGGTAAATCACCCTGAGGAAGTGAGCTGGACAGAGAGGATCCTCTGCACAACTGTGGGATTTCTCCATTTTACAGGGAGATAAACTGAGACCCAGAGGTATAGGCGTCTTTCACATGACAGCCAGCTAGGCCCTGGCAAAGTTAGAATTTCAAGACAGGAAGGATTAACTCTTCCTCTCATGAAAGATGATCTCTATACCTAGTACATAGAACCCACTCTTTTGAAGACAATCACAGCATGATAGCCTTTACTTTCCCAAAAGGTGAATATAAACAACTCTGCCATCCAGAACACAATTTTCATAAAATAATGCTTTGAAGCCATAACTGTGTATTTCTTTAAAAAGATAATGAGCATAACAGCAAAGAGCCCTATCTATAGCAACAACTGCTGCCATTTTAACAGTCCTTTTCTCACACACCTCCTACAGCTAATTACTTGACAGCTTTATATGATTATTAACTGTAATGCATAATTAATAAATTGGATTACTTTCCCTTTGCACATCTGAACATATAAAGCAATCTGCCAACATTTAAGGAAATCCCATCATGCCACGAGGCATTAAAGCATATTTCAGGAAGTGAGAAATTAAGACACAGGGTAATGGCAAACTTGCCCAAATATTATAAAGCACATCCAATGAAGTGCCACAGCAATGAGGCAGGACTACTGATTTTTCTGTCGCCAATTGCTCATGACTTGTCAAACAATGGCAAAGACCTGATTGCAAACTCCTAGCCATTCCACTGCACTTTTCAAGCCTTTTAAATAAAAATAGATCCCTGCTGCCACCCTCCTTCTTTAAAAAAAAAAAAAAAAAATCCGCCCAGGAAACATAATTCATCTCTCTTCCAGTGACTTCACACAAAAGGGTAATGGCATGGTGTGTTGTCAGCAGCCAGCCGTGTTTGCTATTTTCACTTCTCACCTAAGAGTTCCATTATTCTGAACAATCTCAAGCAAATACCTTTATTTAAACCACCCCCGTCCGACCTTTATTGCCTAATACTAGGTTCATCTTGACAGCTTCCTATAAGCATTTATTTCAAGACTAGCCTGCAGAATTCCAAAAACAATAAACCATCTCACACCATGGTATTCTTTCACATAGCACAAATGGAGGCTGAGGCAAGCCAAATATTTCAGAGGGTTTTAAAGGTTGGCTCCTGAGTATATTATTGTTCTGTTCCTGTCAGAGTTGGTCACGAAACTTCAGGGGGGACCTCAACTCCATTGGATTAAAGTATTCTTGGTAGAGGCTGGGTAGGGAGAGGGAATTTTCATAGTTGTTCCCACTAATCAAAGAGTAAGACTTGGGAGTTTCATTTTACTTGGAAGGAAGACTCTCAAAAGCATGGGCTCTGGGGAACCTCTGGGGGATACTAAAGTTCTGTGACCACTCCACACAATGGGCATGAAGGCTTGGGGCCCCCGCAGAAACTGCAATTACAAGCAGACATCAGGACTGGCCTGTGTCCTACCTAACCACTGGTTCTCCAATTATACACTACTAGAGAGACTGAGGGACTCCAGCTGGTCTAGGTCTCCAGCCCACTCATTAGGCATTAAGGCCAAGCTTCTACGAGCATACTAAGGCCTAAGGATTTGATATATAGGACAAGTTTGCTGTTGAGAGTTTGAAGAATGGAGTTTTGTGTGGTTTGGTTTGGTGTTTTTATCCTCCAAAGTTTGATGCTTAGACCATCTGCAAGATAATTACCTGTCGCATTTGTTAAATATTCAGATTTGTGGGCCCCATCCTTATGTTTTGAATCTAAGCACTCGTATCTGTATTTTATATAGGCTCCCCAAGTTTGAGAACTACTCCCTTAAGAATAGAAGCAATAAAGGGAGTCTTATGACTACTTCTCTTGGTGGTTTGTCTCTTGTTGTCACAAAAAAAAAAAAGGTAGAACAAAATATTCACGCTTTCAATAATGTTAGAAAATGTACTGTTTACCATAATGTCAATAAATCACAGGAATACAATATGACCAGCCTACAACTGAGTCTGCTTAGAATTCAAATGCATTAGCACATTATTTTTAAGGTTAAGTCTCCAATGAATCTTTGGTATTCACTGTCTCAACAAAGCCCCTCTCCTACAGAAATTTGCCTTTAATAGTACTGGTGTCTTAACACCGACAAAAACAAGACTGTGCCTTGGCACAAACAGTCCCTGGGCTTAAAAACAGTTTAGTACTGTAAATGGGCCACTGATTGACTGAATGTTGAGGAGCATTCAGAAAACAGGAAGGTAAAAACCCTTTCTTTGGTTTCCTACTCATGCACACTCTCTCTCCTCTTTCAAATTAGCACTCCTTTTTTCCTTTTTTTTTTTTTTTTAAGATTTTATTTATTCATTTGAGACTGAGAGATACAGAGAGAGGGAGCGTGAGCAGCGGGAGAGGCAGAGGGAGTAGGAGAAGCAACACTCCCCGATGAGCTAGAGCTCGATGTGGGGCTTGATCCCAGGACCTGGAAATCATGACCTGAGCCCAAGACAGATGCTTAATCATCTGAACCACCCAGGTGTCCCAGCACTCCTTTTTTATGAATCCTCCCATTGGCTCAGCCAGCCAGCTAAAATACAGCACACATACCTTAAGCAAGACATCATACTGGTATTTAAAGATGATTCCCTTTTTATCATAAGAAGAAAAATAAAGATAGAACATTGTCATGAGCTGATGTTTATGTTGCCCCCAGATTCCTACATTGAAGTCCTAACCACAAGGTGATGTAACTGGAGGTGGGGCATTTGCAAGGGGATTAGGCTTAGATTCAGTCAGGAGGGTGGAGCCCTTATGATGAGATTTGTACCCTTATATGACAAGAAGAGAGAATCTCTCTCCATGTTCATGCGCCATGCACACACAGAGAAAAGGCCATGTGACCATACAGCAAGGAGGCCATCTGCAAGCTAGGGAGTGGCTCCCATCAGACAGCAAATCTGCTGGCACCTTAATCTGGGACTTCCCAACCTCCAGAACAGGGAGAAATAGGTATCTGTTGTTTAAGTCACCCATTCTATGGCATTTTGTTATAGTAGCCCCAGCTAAGACAGAAATCATTTCATAAGCGTATTGTAAAAATTAAAGAGCTCAACTGCAAGCCTCTTTACAAGGCACTAGAGAAATGCTCAGCTGGGGATGGCTGGTACTTTCACCAATACCAAGCCTAATGGAACCCATCCACTGCCAGACCAATCCTAGAAACAAGAATTTGGTCTGTTGGTGGGAATGTGAGCTAGGAGTTGCCCTAGCTGGTTTGAATGCAGGGGATCCTATGCAGGATCCTGTGTAGGGGATCCTAACCTACGGCTTTGCCTTGTAGCAATCACATAACAAAAGGAACAGAGGGATCCCTGGGTGGCGCAGCGGTTTGGCCCCTGCCTTTGGCCCAGGGCGCGATCCTGGAGACCCGGGATCGAATCCCACGTCGGGCTCCCGGTGCGTGGAGCCTGCTTCTCCCTCTGCCTGTGTCTCTGCCTCTCTCTCTCTCTCTGTGACTATCATAAATAAATAAAAATTAAAAAACAAGACAAAAGGAATAGAGTTGAGGGTTGTATTTAAATTGTCTTCCTAAATCTGACTTCATTACCCACCACTCTGCTCCCTCCTTGAAGACAAGCACTAATGCTGACACAGCTAAGTTAGCTAATTGTAGTCTACCTCTAAGATTGCAAAAAGGAATAAAAAGGCATCAGCATTTGTCCTAAGACACTGTCTCTTTGTGCTTAGTATTTTCAAGTTACAGCCCTTTAGACAGAAGTAATTTGAAGAGTAAAACTCTCTTTGGAGATATGATTGACACAGGAGCTCTCTGTCCCTAACAAAAACTGATAAAAACTTAAAAGTCTCTTTAAATTGCAGTTTAAAGTCCCCAAGTCCTTCTCCAAATAAAATGGATGCAGAGGATCCACCTCCCTTCAACATCCATTCCAAACGGTCTAAAATATGCAACCTCTATAGAGAACAAAGAAAGAAAGAAAAACATCATTATGTGTTACTTGATATTTGAAATTAATATTTCCTCAGTCACTGCTAGAATCATTGTTTTTCTTTCTGATGGGAAGTATCACTCAAGAAGTCTCCAGCTTAAAAAAAAAATGAGAAAGTTTTCAAGATAACACATGGTTAAATAGAAACCTCTTCTGTTCAGAAGACTTTCTGGCCAAAGAAACAGCGCTCCCTCACAGCAGGGTGCATTTGTAATGGGGCTGCGAATTCATGGGAGCATCTGGCCTGCCTTCCCATCGCTGGCTAAGGCCCTTCTACCACAGCTCTGATTTAAATCACTCTGCAGTCCATGGGTGAATAATGCAGTAATGGACTCAGAACAAAAACAAGAATTACTACTGAGACGTGCACATCTCCTCCCCCTATTTCCAAAGAGCAAAAGAAAAATCAATGTATTTCACTCCTTTATTTAGTAACAATGATTCTTTTTCTTTTGGTGTATAAGGATCGAAAAAATAGCTGCAGGAGGCAAGACTCTTAAACAGAAAAAATATACGACCTGAGTGTCTCCCCTATCAGTGAGTTCATAAAGTCTGACTCAACCCTAAAATGGCAACAGCACAACTTTGCCTCTGAAATTGTCTAATTATTTTTTTTTGAAATTGTCTAATTAAACCTACAAACCCAAGCCAAGAAGACACTTTCCTTCAATTGAAACAATCCATGAATAGTATTTCAAACCAGCTCTGAATGGTTTGGACTTAAACACACCATTCTGAAACCCCTTACAAGCCTTCCCATAAGCAGTCACAGCATGATGGCTGCATCATGAATATCAAAGGTGTAGCGCCCCTGTGGATGGGGACAGGGACCCTTTCCTGTACAGCAGCTTGGATTCCAACTGGGTGATTGAACATAAAGCTAATGCTTTCCTCACCCGATCATCACCTCAACAGAGTAACATCCTTATTTTTGATTAAAGCAGTATGTAATTTACATTGTTATGACTATGAACCCAGACTGCCATGCTTGAGATACTGCCTCCAAAGGGTACCAGTTATGTGGCTTTGTACACCATTTTCCGTAATTGTAGGAAGAAAACTGTGTCCACATCCATTTCATGGGTTGCTGTGAGGGTTAAGCGAATGATTATGTGCAAACACTGAAAAGAGTGCCTGGTATAGGATGAGTGCTCTCTAAATGCACAATCAGAATAGATTTCCTTTCTTGTTCATCCTCTTTTCTTTGCCTCACTTTTCGTTTACTTAACGTTCTATATAACTTTCACTATTATATCCTGAAAACTCCCACAAGTTTCTAAAATTCTTTTCATTGCATTTATTACACGATGTAGTATTCACTGGCCTTCCTTAAAGATAGCTCTCTTGGAGTGCTCCATCCTCCTGTTACAATTTGCCCAGGCTCCATGGCCTGATGTACACTTGAAATCAGGCATTCCCTTCTCTTTCTACTATGTGGGTTCTTGACTTGATTCCAAGTCCCATGTCTTCCTCCTTCTTTTTTTTTTTTTTTAAGATTTTATTTATTTATTCCTTAGAAACACAGAGAGGCAGAGTCAAGGCAGAGGGAGAAGCAGGCTCCCTGCAGGGAACCCGATGTGGGACTCAATCCCAGGACCCTGGGATCACACCCTGAGCCATTGAACCACCCAGGCGTCCCCCTCCTTCTTGATTTATACTCCTTTTTGATGATGTACATCCTCCAGCATATTCCTAGTCAAGATATACAGGAGTTAAGTACCTTCAGTTATATAATTTTGGAAATGCTTTTCTTCTACCTTTACATTTGCCTGAAGTTCTGCAAAATATAGAATTCTAATTGGAAATAATTTTCCTTCAAAATGTTGAGGGCAATGTTCCAGCAACTGCTAGCTTCCAGTGTTTCTGTTAAACTTCTAGTTCCAGGAGCACCTGGGTAGCTCAGCGGTTGAGCATCTGCCTTTGGCTCAGGGCAAGATCCTGGGGTCTTGGGATTGAGTCCTGCATTGGGCTCCCTGCAGGAAGCCTGCTTCTCCCTCTGCCTGTGTCTCTGCCTCTGTGTGTGTGTTTGTGTGTGTGTGTGTGTGTCTCATGAATAAATAAACAAAATCTTTTTAAAAAACAAGTCTAGTCCCCCTTTGATAACTGATTTCTTCTTGTCTCTGATAGTTTCTAAGTTTTTCTTCATTCCTGGTATAAAATTCCATGATCATATGCATCTCTTGTACTGGGCACCCAGCAGGCCCTTTAATCTGGAAATTCATACCCTGCGGGGAATTTTCTTGTTTTTTTTTTTTCTTTTCTGATCTCTTTCATGTTCTTTTGGAATCCCTATTAGTTGGATGTTGACCTCTTGGACTTTCCTCCCTTGCTAACACTTTTCTCTCCTATTTCCTTCTGTTCTACTTTCTAAGAGTTCTTCAACCTTACTTTCCAACGCTTTATTTTTATTTCTGCTCATAGTTTTAATTTCCAATAACTTCTTTCATTTTATCAAAATCCCTTTCTCGTTTCTAGTTTGAGAGGTGCAATAGCCTCTCTTACCTCTCTAGAGATACATAATAACTTATTTTTAATGTTTTCTTCTGTTGCTTGCATTCTTTATTCTTCTAGCTTCCTCTTTTTTTATCTTTTTTTTAAAAGATTTTTATTTTTTTATTCATAGAGACACACAGAGACAGAGAGGCAGAGACACAGGCAGAGGGAGAAGCAGGCTCCATAAGGGAGCCCGACGTGGGACTCTATCCTGGGCCTCCAGGATCACACCCCAGGCAGCAGGCGGCGCTAAACCGCTGAGCCACTGGGGCTGCCCTAGATTCCTCTTTTCTCTTCTTCATTTTTATCTCCATTTCTTATATAGAAACTCTCCTCACCTATCTAGTGGGACTTGGCTCTCTGTTCATATTTAAGACAGTCTCAAAAAGATAAATGGAAGTTCAGGGAGAGTGGGTGGAATTTACAGTAAGTGATTGACAGGAACTTGTCATATTGTTGGGAGGTTTACAGATATCCGTATCTTTGTCTTTGCTAGTCACCTTCCCAAAAAAGATGTTCTTCCATCTTCTGTAGTCCTGTGCATGCACATGTCTTCAGTGGGTGAGGAGGCAGGGAGTCTCATCCTAGATTTTCACTTAACTCAGAGTTTCTTAACCTCAGCTCTATTGACATTTTGGGGCAGATAATTCTTTGTTGTGGGGGCAGTCCTGTGCATTGTAGAATATTTAGCAGAATCTCTGGCATCTACCCACTGGATGCCAGTGACTAATTCCCACCAAGTTGCAACAAGAAAAATGTCTACAAGTATTGCCAAGTATCTGTTGACTTGTCCTATAGTCTGGAAGCTCCCAAGTTCATCCCCTCTAGACATAAACCTATCTGTGCAGAGTGGAGGAAAGATACTTGTCTGGCATCACAAGTGGAGGGAGGGAATCAGCTCCACCTTCAAAGATATCTAGTGCCACCAATATCTGAGCCTGTCTTCACTTTGTAACACAAAGCAGCTTGCTTATTATTGGCTATAGCAGGAGGAGCTAAAACCCAAATCAGTTACCATTAATCCAATTACTTTCCATATCTCAAAATTCTGTTGGCATCTCTTGTATACAGTCATCTCTTCCCTATTCTTTTTGCCCTCATGAGTTAATGCTGTGTAATCCTTTCTCTGACATTTTAGTGGTATTTAGGATGGGGGAGAGTAAACAGGCATTATTAATATTGCATTTTGGTATCATGTTTAACCTGAAACCTCTCAAGTCTTTAATTCTCAGATTCTGGTAAATGAAAGTTAACAACTCTCATAGCAGCAAGGAATACATCGCCTATTCATCTTTCATGACTGTAAAAGAGCATACAGGTCTTTGATGTACATGTTATCAAAATCCCAGTGTTGAGTGTTAGAAAAATACATGAAATCAAAAACATTATACTAAGACCAAAACAAACCAAAACCAGATCTCATTCCAACCCCAGTCTGGTGAAGCTTGAGTTATTTTGAGATTGAGCAATTAGTCTCATCTACCAATAAATCTAATATTATGATCAATAAATTGAATGTAACCAACTTTCTCTTTTATATTAAAGATGAAATTCTGTATCTCAGAAAAACACATCAGGAACATCATCAGCCCTCAAAAGTCAAGTGGCCCTCAGAACTACATTTGTCCTCCTATTTTTTCATGCCCACAACTGCCAGCATCCTGCACCAAGCCACCATTCATCACTTACCTGGACTCCTGTTTAGTCTGCCTGCCACTATTCAATCTAGTCCTGTCTATCCTCTATTACAGTAATCTTTTCAAAGAGCTAATATGTTCATTTCACATGCCCCTCACCCCACACCCCTTAAAAGTCAGTGACTTCTCATGCTCTTGGGAGGAAAACTGAAATCCTTAATATGCCTAACACATCCCCACAAGGCTAGTCCCTGCCCACTTCTCTAATCGCCTATCCTAATGCGCTTTCTCCAGCTTCTGATGCTCCAGTCACACTAACTAGCCTTTTTCCATGCTCCTCCCACCATTGGCCTTCATCTGTACTATTCTTTCTTTCTGGAATGCCTGGAATTCCTGGAATGCTATTTACCCACACAGCCCCTTCAACCAGTTATTTCCTACCCATCCGTCAAATTTCAACTCATCCATAGAGTCAAGAGCCTTCCCTAACTCTATGCCCAGAGAGTTCCTTTTATTTTACCTAAGATTTGTAATTTTTTGCCATCACATATAAATTCTTCATGTCTCCATGTTCCTCTGCTCCTCTACCGACTGTAACTAGTAGAGAAGGGACCATGCCTGTCTTACTCATTACTCTGTCCTCAGAGCCTTACCTTGCCAGATATTTAGGAGACACAAACAACTGGCCATTTGTATAAATGAATGACTTCACTAAGTTCCCATGAGTTAAAGAATTACCCTATATGTTCTAGATGAAAAACTACTTTATAGTTCTTTATGAGTGACTCTTCAGTATGATTGACAATTGTGGTTGGGTAAGAGGAAATGCATTTTTATCATAAAGGGCTTGATCAAATGAGTTGAGAGAGTTGAGCCGGAGATTGTTACATGCCAACATATTCATTCTCTCCTATTCATATTATTGGGTGACAAAGTGTCCCACTAAAAATATTTACATTTCCCTAGCCTCCCTTACAGACCAGTATAGTTAGTGGGATTTAAAAAATAAAACAAAACAAAAATATGGAGGGTAAGGCTTTGAGTATTGATTCAGCTGGGAGTTATCGCTCTATGCCTCTTCTTTTCTCTATCTTTCTACCTGGAGCGTAGATGTGATGGCTCCAGCTCCAGCAGTCATATTGGACTACAGGCTATCTTTTTTTTTTTTCCCTCTAGCTGTATTGAGATTTAATTGACATATAACGCTGCATAAGTTTGCGGAGGCTGAGAAAAATCAAGGCATTTCCACCTCAAGTTTAGCATTAACACAAGTACAGCCATCTTAGATCCCTGTGAATAAGAGCTGAACTTTACAGGAAAAACTGCAGAATGTCCTCAATGTCCTCGGCAGGGAATCCCATATCAGAAGACAACAGAGCCCACACCCCTGGTAGAAAGTCCCATATTAGAGTGAGAACGGAGCTCAATGCCCTTGAAAGCCCCATATCAGAATGTAAACAGAACTTGAGAAATTCCTCCACCCCTTCTGAAAATCCCCCAGACCAGCCTATAAAAAACCCAGCTGTAACCCACTTCGGGGTCCAAGTCTCTGCTCCACTGTGTCGGGTATACTTGGACCCAAGCTCGAGCTTGCTAATAAACCCTCGAGCGCTTGCATCGGTGTCAGCTCCTTGGTGGTTTCTCAGATTCGCAATCTGGGCACAACACATTCCAAGACCCCTAGCAATGCCTGAGACTGAGGATGGTACCAAGCCCTACATATGCTGTTTTCTCCTGTACGTACATACCTATGATACAGTTTAATTTATAAATTAGGCACAATAAGAGATTAACAACAATAATAAAACAGAATAATTATAATAATACGGGGTAATAGGGACACCTGGATGGCTCAGTGGTTGAGCATCTGCCTTTGGCGCAGGGCATGATCCTGGAGACTGGGGATCGAGTCCCACATCAGGCTCCCTGCATGGAGCCTGCTTCTCCCTCTGCCTGTGCCTCTGCCTCTCTCTGTGTGTCTCTCATGAATAAATAAATAAAATATTAAAAAAATAATACGGGGTAATAAAAGTTAGGTGACTGTGGTCTCTCTCAGAATATCTCATGTTCTCACCCTTCTAGTGATGATGTTAGGTGATACAATGCCTACATGAAGAGATGAAGTGACATGAGTGATGAGTGACGTAGGTACTGTGACAAGTCTTACACTACTATTGACTGGCTGACAGTTTGATTCATCAGAAGGAGTTTCCTTCTGCGCAGTTGTCCCCAAGGAAACTGAAACCTCGGGAAGCGAAACTGCAGCAAGCAAAACCTCAGCTAAGGGGGGACTCCGGTACTTCTGCCTCCATGTCCTGTACTATTTTCACTACCCCATCCTGCCTTGTGATACTGTGATTTTATAATAGGAAGTAAACGTTTGATCTTCCTCCCAGTTCCTAGCAAGTTGCTCCTAAAACCCTTGGATGTTTTCTAAGTGTTGAGAATGATAGAGATGTCTTTTTTTATGTTAATGAGGTGACTTTTGGAAAGCCTGAAGGTCATCTCAGGATGAGAGCTGATCACCACCAGAGAAATCAACCCTGTGATTAAAGAATTTGAACTCAGTCCCCCTTCAGGCCTCTGGGGAGTAGAAGAGGCTAAAGATTGAGTTCAGTGGCCAAGGACTTACTCAGTCATGCTTCTATAATGAAGCTTCTATAATGAAGCCTCCATAAAAACCCAAAAGGATGGGTTCAGAGACCTTCTGGATTCATGAACACAATGGAGATGTGGGCAGTGATGTCTTGGGAAAGCATGGAAGCTCTGAGTCCCTTGCCACATACCTTGCCCTATGCATCTCTTCCATCTGGTCATCTCTGAGTTATATTCTTTTATAATAAACTGACAATCTAGTAAGTAAAATGTTTCTCTGACTTCGGTGAACCACTCTAACAAATTAATTTAACCCCAGGAAGGGGTTATTGGAACCTCTGATTAATAGCCAGTCAGTCCAATGCACAAATGACAGCCTGGACTTGTGATAGGCATCTGAGTGGTGAGGACAGACTTTGGGACTAAGCTCTGACCCTGTGGAATCAGTCATTATCTTCAGGTAGATAGTGTCAGAAGTGAGTTCATTGCTTGCGGGTGTGGGGAAAAACACACACTAGAGTTGGTATCAGAATTGAAGCCTGAAAGCCAGCAATTATCTTGAATGTGTGGTTGACTTCACCAGGCCCTGATAATGAGCAAACGTTCTTCTTCACAGGATTAATCAGTAAGAAGTTCTTGTGGATTGAATTATGTCCTCCATAAAGATATGAAAGGATGAAGTCCTAACTCCTAGTATTTGTGAATTCACCATTATTTGGAAATAAGGCCTATGCAGTGAAATAAAATTATGGTCAGGTCATGCTGAACTAGGGAGGGCCCTAGGAACACAGGAACACACTAAGAGCAGAATATCTTATGAAGATAGAGACCAAGATTGGAGAGATGTGTCCAAAAGCCAAGAATGCAAAGGATTATGGGCAGCCACCAGAAGCTGGAAAGAAGCAAGGAAGGATTCTCCCCAGAGCTTTCAGAGAGAGCATGGTCTTGCCGACACCTTGGTTTCAGACTTCTAACCTCCAGAACTATAAGAGAACAAAATTCTGTTGTTTTAAGCCACTCAGCTCATGGTGATTGTTATAGCTGCCCTAGGAAACTAATATGGAGGTTGACCCTGACTTTGTGCTATTTCGGCTTTAGCAGGAACATATATGTGGTTAAAGCGTAAAGTTATGTCCATGTCTTGTGATGTAGGAGTGGGGCACCAGTCAGATGGAGGTGGGAATGTGTCTAGTATTTCCTCCTGCCCAGTCCAGGAAGGGAGAGATGAAAGGGGACAGATGCGGTGGGGGAGAGGCAGAACCAAGTGTGGTAGGTGGCTTGGACTTAAGAACCAAGCTGGGCCAGTGAGATGTGATCAAATAACAAGTATTCAGGATGGTGATTCAGGAGCCCTCCTTATTGGACCTGAAGACTTGAAGGACCTCATTTTTTCCACTCACCAAGATTAGGGCCACAGAAGGTAAATCAGTTTGGCCCTGTGTTTAGTTTTTGAACATCTGTTAGGATTGGACCAGCTAAAACCCAATGAATAGCAGCTGGCTCAACTTTACATTTTGTCTTATGCCAAAGATGCTGTTAGTGGGTTCATTATAGGGTTCAATTAACTGAAGCAAATGCTTAAAATCACTGGGGAGATAATTACTCAAAATGTACACCCTGAAATGTATGAAATTACTAATGATACAAACTCAAGCCAAGAAAATATTCTTTTTAAAATTAAACGAAGTAGGGGATAATGGAAGTGAATGGTATCTCAAACTCATTTTTCATTGTTAGGCTTGTTTCATGGTAGAAGTTCTAGACAGTTTCCAGGAAAAATAAACATTACAAAGATGATAATTCTAATAGTTATGACATTCTCTTAGTCACCTTTCAATGAAGCCAGTGAGATGAAATAAATGTTGCCAAAATTTTCCTTTGATTGGGGTGACCAACCCATCCCACTATGCCTGGAAAACTTCTGGATTTGGCCCTTAAGGGCCCACCTTCCAAAAACCCCTCAGTCCTGGGCAAAGTGGTAGTTTGTCACCCTACCTCTAATAAATGAGAAATGGTCATGTGAGCAAGTACCTCAGGGCAGGAGACTGATTCGAAGATCCAAAACATATATTCAAAGAGTAATTGTAGGAATCAGATAGGTCCAAGAGATGAATCCAAAATGAGGCTAATAGGCTGAAGATCAAAGGTCACTTTTCAAGTGGACTCACACTGGTAACCTCCAGCTTCTCCCTGACCACTCCTCACTCTCCCTTTGCTCAGCCCTCACTATTCCAGGGCTCAGCCATGGGCCCCCTCTTTTCCTATCTATGCTCACAACCCAAGTTATCCCACCCAGTCCAGGATTTAATACCACCCCTAGACTGACAACCCCTAAATCTCCCTCTCTAGCATTCATGCCTCTCCACGTCCATACATTCAACTGGTGACTTAACAACCCCTCTTGGGTCCAACTGGTACTTTAACTTAACATGTATAAGTTTTCTGAGCTTGCCATGATAAAGTCCTGCAGTCTGAGTGACTTAAACCACAAATAGTGATTTTTTCTCATAATTCTGGTGGCTTGAAGTCCAAGACTGCAGTGTCAGTAGGGTTTTTCTTTTAAGACCTCTCCCCTTGACTAGTAGATGGCCAGCTGTCTTCTCTCTGTGTCTTCACATTGTCTTCCATCTGTGTGTGTCTATGTCCTAAACTCTTACAAGAACAGTGGTATTAGATTAGGGCTCTAATCCTTTTGCCTTGTTCCATTACTACTACTGCCTTTTACAAGGCACTGTCATATCTGGGGTTACAACAAACCTAATGAGTCTCCCTGCTTCAGCTTCTACTCCCTACAATCCATTCTTATCAAAAGTAACTACTGCTTAAATGTAAAAAAAGGAACATGCTACTTTCCAACCTAAAGCTCATGGATAGATTCCCATTGATCTTAGAACAAATCCAAAACCAATGCCCTGGCCTGCAAGCCCCTGTGTCCTGGGCAGCCAGATATTTAGCACTTCTCTTTTGCCCTCTAGGCTAAACCTAGTGACACACATCAAGCTCACTCCCATCTCTAGGCTTCTGCCCTGCCTGTGCCTCCATCAGGAATGTTCATTCTCCACTATTCTCCTGGCACGTTCCTTTTTGTTATTCACAACTCAATTTATTATTTATTTATTTATTTTTAATTTTTATTTATTTATGATAGTCACACACACACACAGAGAGAGAGGGGGGCAGAGACATAGGCAGAGGGAGAAGCAGGCTCCATGCACCAGGAGCCCGACGTGGGATTCGATCCCGGGTCTCCAGGATCGCACCCTGGGCCAAAGGCAGGCGCTAAACTGCTGCGCCACCCAGGGATCCCCCACAACTCAATTTAAATCCTCTTTCCTCACAGAGATGTTCCCTGACCATCCAACAAAATATGGTACCATTGTCATTTTACTCTATATGAGTGGTCATATAATCTTACTTTAGTTAAAATTCTACTTTCAGAGGTGCCTAATGGCTCAATAGGTTAAGTGTCTGGCTTGGGCTCAGGTCATGATCCCAGAGTCTCCAGATCATGTTCAGCGGGGAGTCTGCTTCTCCCTTTGCTCCTCACCCTGCTCATGCTCTCTCTCTCTCTCTCTCTCTCTCTCTCTCTCTCTCTCTCCCTCTCTCAAATAAATAAATAAAATCTTAAATTCTACTTTCTACTTTCAGTTTACTTTATTTCCATTTTCTTGAGAGCAGAATCCTTACCTATCCTCATATTACTAGAGCCTAAAAGAGTGGATGGCACAGAGTAGGTGCTTGGTAAATATTTGTTATTTCTACTGAAACGAATTAGTTGCATGTCCAAGGCAGCGATGCTACTACCTCTTCTCCAGGGTGAGCTAGGGAAAAGACATGCAAGACACAATGGATTATTCCTCTGGCAACTTCTGAGAAATATTATCACAGCGCTGAAAACATGGGCACAGCTAGAAATCATGGATGTGTAGGGATCTGAGAAAGCTGGCAATTCCCAGATAACTGACCTATGCTTTGTAAGTCTTAACTCACCCAAGTCATAGCTTGACGTGTAATGTCTGAGACATTTCAAAAGGGTTGACTAAGTGTTAGGAACTAAAAGGAACTAGGACAGGGGAAATTAAAGAAAAGCAAGCAATGGGCCTGTTTACTACATCTACCATTCAAGGCACACTTGATAGTCTGCCTGTTTCCCAGGATTCTTAGTCACAACCAAGAGGACCCCACACCAAGCTCCAAACCCAAGGGTACTCAAGCAGGAGGTAATATTATTATCTCTTGCTGTTGTGTTTGTGCTCTCTGTGGCTCATCACCTCCACATGTTTATTCCAGAACCATTACTCCTGATAAAATCAACACACAGAGACACTGTTCAACAGAAGGTGAATGAGTTATGAAGGCCAAGGCCAGAAGTTCTGGATGCCTATGTGAGGCTCAATAGAGCTGATTTGTTAGCACCAATTCTCTCTGACAATATTTGACAATATCAAGCAATTATTCTCTGACAATAATCAGTAACTTCTTTTCAAATTATCTCCTTATTCTGGGACTGTCACAAACTTCTCCCATCATTTTTAGCAGTGAAACCTTGGTCTTCCTGCTCTCTGCCCTGACAGCACCCATCTGATAACCTGACAAAATACAGTCTACAGCCCTGATAGGTACATAA
The DNA here is from genome assembly GCF_905146905.1 of Nyctereutes procyonoides. Lineage (NCBI taxonomy): Eukaryota > Metazoa > Chordata > Mammalia > Carnivora > Canidae > Nyctereutes > Nyctereutes procyonoides. The sequence continues at coordinate 16,531,794 of NW_026575137.1, forward strand.
GCTATTACTGTCAAATCTGAAGCTATGACATAATAAATCACCACTGTATCTCTTTGTCTCATTTTCCTTGGACTCTTCCACCCTGAACACAATTCAGAACAGACTGCAAAAGCTGGGCCACGAAGCAAGCCTCACAGCACAGTTTCAGAGTAGCCATTCACAGGATGTGAATGGGGCTCCCCATGTAGTCTGAGTAGCACCCTGGCAAAGGCATGTGGCAAAGACAGTACAAGAAGTATAGTCAGCATTTGGGGTATGAATAGGAAGAGCATGAATACATGTAAGAATATCTGCATTAGGACTAGGTCAGAAGAAGCTCAAGAGTGAGAAAGACTAGGATGATCTCTACTTGTCCTTCCACATCCCTGGAGACTGATCTGCGTGTCCTAAATCACTAGGGTTCACTTGCCCTCTGGCTTCTAGATGGATTCAGTCAATGGGAAGCACAGCAGAAGATTGGAGTTCAGGATAAGAGAGAGATCAGAGTATTTGTCCTCTGCATTTCTTCCCCACCAGGGTACAGTTTGGTGTGTCTCTCAGTCCAAGACCTTGGCCCCATCAGGCCTCCCTCTCCTCAGCTACTGCTCTGTTTCCAGAACAATTCTTCCCTTTAGCCCTTTAGGCCTGAGGATTCTCAGAGCTTCCAGTAGCTCCTGGCTCCTGGCATTTACCATCCCTCAATGGTTTCCTTAAACTTGTTGACATCCTATAAATAATTTGTTAACTATACTCTCCTCAATCACCTTTTTTATATGTTCATTTATTTAATGATCATTAATCGAGTCATTCTGTTAAGGCCTTTGTCATACACTGTAAAAGAAATAAAGATGAATAAAACTGGTCCTTCCCTGTGGAGAATTTTCAGGATCCTTGGTGTCCTGGGCATCTTTCTTCTTCTTCTCACACCAGACCCTGTTCCATCAGACCAGTTCCAAGGAGAAACTCATCTCAAACATTTAACTTTCGCCTATAATGACTTAAAATGTAAATGTATTAATTAGTTTTAAAATAAAATTTTTTAAAAAAGAGGAAAGTCCTTATTGAAAAACAGTAAGTCTATATCAAGATACAGAATTGGTCCTTGAAATATGATTTACTGCTTAAGCCCATTTGAAGTGAAAAATGTGCCCATACACATTAAGACTAACATGTTCTCTTAAAACTGGAAGCACATTAAAAATAACAAAAAGTAATTATAGCAGTAATTCAGACAATGCTTTGCTGCATTAATGTAAAAACCTAGTTTAAGAAACACTCTTAAAGAAATGCAATCATAAACCTTCTAAGAAAACACCAAAACTGGGAGCTCTAAAATCTTGACAGTAGGACAACAGCTATGAGGAAAGGACCAGCTTTCATGGAGAAATTAGAAAGATTTGAGATTTGCACCTCAACTGTAAATTCTAACATTTTCTGTAAGTACTTAGAAACAATTTGTTTCTTAAAGAGTTCAATTTTCTCTATGTAATGTTAAGTGCCCTCTTGATTTCCTAAAGTTACGTCCACAACTACATCAGTCCAGAATGGTAAATAAATATCAGCAAGCCAAATTCTAGTCCAGTGTCTATCTAAAGAATCAAAATTCCAAGTCAACATCAAGATTTTGTTCACATAATTATAACATGGAAGTGCCATATGCCAATGTCAGATAGTGATATTTAGGCTGATGTTATCATTAATAAAAAATCAGAAATAGTGCTCTGTCAAAAAAGAAGAGCAAAAACTTATTTGACCTTTCCATTTAGCACTCAGTGGGGGGGAAAAAAACCACACTTTTTCATCTTACTGCAACCCAAAAATCCAGAAATAAAATCGAAATTATTTTTATATTTCCCATTTATCAACACCTACCAGAAAAAAGGTCTCATTAGCTAGCATACGTAGCACACCTAAGCAAGTTGAACAAGCTTCATTCGGATCAAGAAAACCAAATATATTGCAAATTTCTTCCTCAAGCAGGAGCTTTTCATAACTAAATTCAAGACTGAATAAATTACAAGATGGTACTTCCAGATATTTTTGTTAATATGACATTAAGTTTTGAAAATTCCACAATAACCAGTTTTTACAATTTTACAATTTACAATCTAAGTCATTTTTATGAGATGTCTTGAAGGAGGTTTTTCCAGCGCTTCCCAAAGAAGGCAATTTGTTAAGCAGAAGCCCAGGCCCGGAGGGCTTTGCCCTTGGGAGACCACTGAAAGAAAGTAAAGCTGCAGCTTCAAGAGTATAACTGGGAAAAATTGCCCCAAACTTGCAAATGCTTCAGGACTCAAACAGTTCTATGTGCCCGTGTGTTAATAGTAGCATAACTCCCAGTAGCCAAAAGGGGAACAACCCATGTCCATTGACAGGTACACGGATAAACAAAATGTGGTATATACCACAGTGGACTATTATTCAGCCCGAAAAAGGAAAAAGAAATTCTGGCACACGTGGAGGAACCTTGAAGACTTAGTGCTAAGTGAGATATGCCAGAGTCACAAAGGAAAATACTGTAGGACTCCACTTAGATTAGGCACCTACAGGTAGCCACGTTCAAACACAGAAAGTGGAATGGTGATTGCCAGGGGCTGGGAGTCGGGGGGTGATAGGAGGGAGTAAGAAGGTATTTAATGAGTACAGAGTTTCAGTTGGGAAAGATGAAAACATTCTGGAGATGGCTGGTGGTGATGGTTGCACAATACGTGAATGTTACTTAGTATCACTGAACTGCATACTTAGAAATGGTTAAATGGCACATTTTATGCTATGTATATTTTGCCACCACCCCCATCCCCCAAAAAGCAAATACTTATAGGAGCAGACAGGCCTGGAGGGTGAGTAAAGCAGGTTGAGGTTTGTAATGGCAGGAAGAGTAGAGATTCTGGCGACCGAGGGTGCGTGTGTCCTCTCTAAAAACAACAGCTCAGCTCACTGACTGCTGTTGTGTAGGAACTGGACCTAGCATTACAGGCAGATATTACGATTTTATAAGAGAAGTCTGAAATCTACATTTTTATGAGACATCTATTTTCTTTTTTCAGTTGGCAACAAATTTTTAAAGTTCCAAAAACACTACATCTGCAGGCCTCCAGCATACAGCTTTTGCTTTAGACAGTGAGTTGACAGCATTTTCTGTAGGCATGAAGGCCACAAGAGAGAGAGGAGAAAGCTGAGTTCTGAACAGCATCAGCTGGGGCAGAGGAATCATATCCACCATGTGTGGCTGGCCTAGCCATTGAATCCAAAGCATCCACGTGTATCACAACCATACCTTATTCTAAGAAGCTACAAATAAGTGAAAACAGGGTGTTTTATGTATGTTTAGTTTTGCTTTTGTATATCTGAAATGACAGCCTTTAGGATTCTTGCACATGTAAGAACAGGCTGCTCATGTATTGGCCAGTTTAACAGATTCTCACATTATTCTCAGATAAGAAATGAATGTTCCATGGAAGAAAGGGTGGAATAAAAATGTGAGTGGCATTTATCCAAATCACCTGAAGGACCACTTAGCAGTGTGCACACCCCTAACTCTTGCAAATGGGGCTGTGGGAACCTGAATTTTAAAACAAAATCAATGTTTTAATCTTCTGTCTCACAAAGTTGGGAGACAGGCGTGGTAATTTCAAAATAATAAAACTGAATAAACAAACATTCATTATTAAAATTATTTTAAAAAAATAAAATAAAATTATTTAAAATAATGTTATTATTTTTAAAATGCAGCTCCGGAACAGAACTGATAGCCCTTAAAATGCATCCTCTGTTCTTCAAAATAACAAATTTTATTTTTTGCGTTTATCCTATTATTCCTATTATATAGATGAAGCCAATAATGTCTTTAGTGTAAAAATGCAACTTGAATTAATTGATTGCTAGGCAGTGATATTTGATTAAATTTAACAAGTGTTTCCTGAGCACCCTTGGTATGTTCAGTGCTGTAATGGGCATAGTAGATAATACGTAAGGATTGTGTCCATCCACTTTTCCCACCATTAACATTCCACCCAAACAACCTAGCTTACGTTTAAAATGGGACAACAAAGAAAGCAAACACGAAACAGTGAGATGGCAGGAGAGAGGAGAAACCACCCAGGAGCTTCCCCTGGGGTTTCACATGTGCTATAATATCCTCAACATTTTGTTGGGAGTCATTTTGCCAGGGCATAAATATTAGAGCTGGAAGAGACACTACAGGGCATTCAGCCATCTTCTGCCTTCAGTAAGTAAGGATTTTATCTCTGTTGGACAGATAAGGCATCTGAGGCTCGGGTAAGGGATTTTTCCAAAGCACATGGTAAGTGCGAGAAGGGACCAGAACCCAGATTCCTGCTTCCAGGGCAAGATCCCTCCTGCCCCAGTCCACACTGCCCATTGCATCACCAGCAGCAAAGACTCTTCACTCATTCAAGACGCATTTAATGAGCATCTTCCTTCAGTGGGACAAGCTCTACCCAGTCCTACGATATGTTTGAGGTCAGCTTGTCACCTTCTGAGAGTTTTAAGGCAAGAGCAAGGAGGGTGGAGAGAAGAGGCAAGCTCTCTGTTATCACTAGCATCTCACAATGTCTGCACAATGTCTGCATGGCTCACTATAGGTCCAAGGTCTGCAGCTCTGCAAATTCAGTAATTTGATTTTATCAGTTCCCTCAAGGGCGATGAGACCCTGGGGGACTGATTCACACCAGTCAAATGCTGGAGACACCAACCAACACACCAGACGGCAAATGTATTCACATACAATAAGAAACATACCATTGGCCAGACCAAGATATCCTTTATTCTGCTTTGCAGCACCTTTAGGGAAGCAAAATCAGGAAGAAGAGACTCATTGGAAAATATAGACTCAGAGAAAGAGGACCTTGGTGGACTGGGCTCCAGATTGACACACCCAGCCCCTTTCTCTGCCAGCTAAAGTAATACTAATAACTAGCTAATGTGGATGACTTCTCAAATGCCTACACAGGCTGAGCACAGGTCTAACAGTTTAAAATGCATTATCTCATTTAATCTTCCCAACATTGTGAAATGGGTCCTGTCATTATTCTCCCTTTAAAGAAATGAAGACTCAGAAGGGTTAACTTTCACATAGGCACACAGCTAGCAAACCACTGTCAGGGTTCAAACTCAGAAAATCAGATCCCAGAGCCCATGCTCCTAACCTTGAAGCTCCCCTGTCTGTAGGGCCCCCAGTCCTGCAGTGCCCATTTCATGTGGTACTGCCTCTGGTGAATCCTTTAAAATGTTCCCTTGAGGGGCACCTGGGTGGCTTAGTGGTCGAGCCTTTGGCTCAGGTCATGATCTCAGGGTCCTGGGATCAAGTTCCACATCGGGCTCCCCGCAGGGAGCCTGCTTCTCCCTTTGCCTAGGTCTCTGCCAATCTCTATGTCTCTCGTGAATAAATAAATAAAATCTAAATAAATGGATAAATGAACGAATGAATGAATGAAAGAATAAATAAATAGATAAATAAATAAAATGCTTTCTTGACCAGGCATGGCCTTACCTTCCTTGAAGCTCTATTGCTCCTCTGCTTTTGCTGCATTTGTAACTACCATCCCTACCTTCCATTTCAGGATTTAAGGCAAATCTATTTATATTCATCTGTTCAGGCCACCATAACAGAATACCACTGGCTGGGTGACTTAAACAACAGTTATTTATTTTTTCACAGTTCAATAAGCTGGAAGTTCAAGACCAAGGTGTCATTCGTGTTTTGTATTGTTTTGTTTTTTGCTAGTGACATGTTCTTCCTGGCTTACAGAAGACCATATTTTCACTGTGTCTTCTCAAGGCCTTTTCTCTGTGCACATAAAGAGAGAGCTCTCTAGTGTCTCTGCCTCTTTTCCTAAGGATACCATCAGATTAGAGCTCCACCCTTTTTTATGGCCTCACTTAACCATAATTATCTCCCTAAAAGACCCATCTTTAAAGACAGTCACACTGGGGTTTAATGTTCCATATATGAATTTGTGGAGGGTGGAGGGAGGGGGGACACAATTCAGTCCATGGCACCATCTAATAGTGAATTATACTATAAAGAAAACTGTATTATTGAACGTTTCCAGTGAATGTCTTTAAGGCTTCCATTTGCAAATAATAATACTCATTTCTTGGTTTTATCAGAGGCTTAGCCATGGCAAAGACATATGGTAAATCCCACATTCCTCACTTATATTGGATAATTCATCCTTGAAGGGGCAGAACAATGCTGGGGTTCAGCAGAGGTCCATCTACGCACTACTGATGAGGAAAACCCTCAAGTTCCCAAAGGCAATATTGCAGAATTGTTTAAGAGAGTACACTCTGGAGACAGACTTGGGTCGTATTCACTAACAAGCAGTGTGACTTTGGGCCTGTGGGTTACCCTCTCTGAGCATCAGAGGCCTCAGCTTTGCTTTTTAGATCAGCCCTCTGCCTTTGTACAGGGAAAGGATTGATTTTGCTGATCCTGCTGAGGCAATGAAGGGCAGTAAAGAGGTGGGTGGTCTAGGGGGTAACTAGATTTCTGCTTAATTAAAAGTATTGATTTGGAGCACTTGGGTGGCTCAGTCAGTTAAGTGTCTGCCTTTGGCTCAGGTCATGATCTCAGGGTCCTGAGATCCAGCCCCACATCTCTCTTCCTCTCTGTGATCTCTCTCACTTTTGCTCTCTCTCAAATAAATAAAATCTTTAAAATAAAAATTAAAAATTAAATTAAAATTTGAAAAACAAATATTAAAAATAAATAAAAGTAATGAATCTCCTATATGGCATCATGCCAGGGGGTCCTTCTTGGGATCATTCAAATAACACTCAGTGGGGAACAGTCCTACTGCTAAGAATGGTAATCACTGTTTTAGAATAGCAAAGTATCTGGAGGTAAGACAAGACCCTTTTCTTCATGTTGTGTATGATTTCTCATATTTTGTGACCAAAAGGCATTTTCTGGAATATTCTTGCACATTTGAGAAATTGCCTACTTATGAGTCCTCACCTCCCCAAGAAGGAAGTCAGGCATTTGCCTATCCAACCTACCTTGCACCTAAGGTGCAAGCATGTGACCTGGGCTCCACCATCAGCAACATCCATGCAAAAATTCTTTTCAGAAGAGTGGGGTTAAAGAAGGAGGTACTAGGGATCCCTGGGTGGCGCAGCGGTTTGGCGCCTGCCTTTGGCCCAGGGCACGATCCTGGAGACCTAGGATCGAATCCCACGTCAGGCTCCCGGTGCATGGAGCCTGCTTCTCCCTCTGCCTGTGTCTCTGCCTCTCTCTCTCTCATTCTGTGTGACTATCATAAAAAAAAAAAAAAAAAAAAAAAAAAAAAAAAAAAAGAAGGAGGTACTAGAGCACCTGCATGATTCAGTTGATTAAGTATCTGCCTTTGGCTCACATCAAGATCTTGGGTTCCTGGTATCGGCCCTGCGTCAGGCTCCCCACTCAGTGGGGAATCTGCTCATCCTTCTGTCCCTTCCCCCTGCTCATGCACTTGTTCTCTCTCTCTCTCTCAGATAAATAAATAAAAATCTTTAGAAAGAGAGAAAGAAAGAAGAAAGAAAGAAAGAAAGAAAGAAAGAAAGAAAGAAAGAAAGAAAGAAAGAAAGAAAAAGAAAGTTGCCATGTGGAATTCAGTGTGGTGGGGATTGGTGGAATATGGCAGAGAGACACTTGCAGAGGCAATAGTGACAGGATCTCTGGCACCGCATCAGAATGAACTCACTCTCTGGTATGAACAGAAGGACCTATGTTCTTTGATGGCCACACTAGGGTCTCCACTGGAGCCCTGGTCATATAATTTGTGTAGTGTTCCTGGTTGCCTGGACTCCAAGTCTGATTCTGGTCCTCCCAGAAATTCTTGGAGCTCCTTAATATTCTTTAAAATAAAACAAAACAAAACTCCCTTTCTTTGTAAACTAGCCAGAGTGCGCACTGTTGCTTGCAATTAAGAACCTCAAACCTGCATAAAGCCAAATAATAGTAGCATAATTAGATGAAAATTAGGAGAAAAGAAACATATTTTGGCATATGAGGGGACTTTTTAAATCCTACAAATATAAAATTTTAGGGACACCTGGGTGGCTCAGTGGTTGAGCATCTGCCTTTGGCCCAGGGCGTGATCCTGGGGTCTTGGGATCAAGTCCCATGTCAGGCTCCCTGCAGGGAGCCTGCCTCTCTCTCTGCCTGTGTCTCTGCCTCTCTGTGTGTGTGTCTCTCATGAATAAATAAATAAAATCTTTTTAAAAAACAAATATAAAATTTTAAATAAGTAAAAGAAATTAAGGCAACTGTCGGCAAAACTTTGGTCAGCAAAAAAAAAAAACTAGTTGTTTGTTCCAAAGGACAGCTGGTACCATTGAAGTATATACAGTAAGCAAAGAGATATGACAATTTTGTCAGCACAAAATTATATCTACACACACACACAGACCCTTACCCTCAAAGTAATGTTCAAGCCCTGAGGTTTCATAGATTCAACCTCTATCTGTGAGCATGAGGACCTGCAATTTTAACCTCCCCAGCCTTGAAGTTCTTGATTTATGAGATAGTTAAAAACAAAGCAGTTATTTCCCAGTGGGTGTTAAGATCATTGATTCATAAATAAGTCAATTTAATCATTACCTAGATAAACGGGGTCTTAAATCCTAGGCTCTGAGAAAGGTTTACATAAAGCCTTTACGTAATTCACCAAAATCATTTCAATGCCAGAATAACTTAGACTTTAAACAGAGGGCACCTTAACAAAAGCCTTTCAAGTCTTATCCCCATACTTGATAAAAATTGAAGGCTAAGTCATCCTGAAATTTGCTTTCTCAAAAAGATGCATGTCTTAGTAACAATTTCTTTTGGTTTAATAGCATCATCTTTCAGGATTAATGACCTAACAAACAGAAGATCTAGGCCTTCCCAAACACTTGGATTTTCTAGGGTTTTGGATTCATCACATACAAATAAGATAAGGTCAATGACCCTGACTGTCACCCTGAGTCCTAAAACCTTGATTATGGGTGTCCTGCTATTTATAATACACCTGAACGTATTCTGAAGTGGACATGGGTTATTTTTGCCTGGATAGCATCCATTCCCATTTCTTTGAGTACTAACATCTCAACTGTCACTGGAAACCATACTCTCCTATTCCCAGTCCATTGCTTTAATAAGGGAGTGGTTTAATCCCTCTCCAGCAGTTGGCAGTGACCCAGGACTGACCAGTTGGCCCGACTGCCATATTTGATTGAAAAATTGGCATGTAACCAATTCAGGGCAATGAGAATCAAGAATTTTGATGCAACTAGAGGGAAAGAGAAGCTACTTGCTGGGGTGTCTCCTGTAGAAGCCTGGAGTTCTGGTAGTGTCTGCATGTCATAAATGGATGGCCTGCTTGATAATGAAACGATGCAGAAAAATGCAGAGCAAAGAGATAGATTTCTGATGATATTTTTTGAGACCTGGATCCAGCCACACCTTTGCCTTTACAGTTACAAGAACCAATCAATTTGATTTTTTTCTAAGTCCCTTTGAATTAGGTTTCTGTCCTTTGCAACCTGAAGAGTCATGACAAATACAGATTCCTTTAAGCTGAGACTTTATAGAGGTAGCAGAAGTATTAAAATATTTAGTTTTAAATATTAAAGTATAAAATGAGCTTATACCAGAGATGTTAAATCCCTGCTATGAACAACTTCCTATTCCAGCATGTGCTGCTAACCCACAATCCCCTGCTCGGGGAAATGATGCTAAAGAAATCTGTGCCTGAGGCAGCCCACTGATGGACCTGGGATGAACAACCAACCCAAAGGCAGCTAATTATTTTGCTGGCCAACTCCAATGGCTTTGTCGCTTGGCTCAGTGAGCTGGGCCAAGAGGAAACCCCTCACTTATAAGTTCGAGCTAGGAAATACTGAGGTCTTAGTCAACAGCCTTATGGGATGGCCACTCAGGGGCCATATGTAAAACGAAGCAGCAAAAGAAGATAGGAGAGAAAAAGAGAGAAGGCAATTGAGCAGAGACCTCATGACCTCTGAGAAAGATAATGGCTCTATTCCCAATTTTCCAGACCTATGTTTTGGCCCCCATGAGACCCAGCTCTGCTTTGTTTGACAGGCACAGAATCCTTTCAAGGGACAGCAGTACAGGGGTTAGAGAGTAGGCTCCCAAGTGACCACCTGGGTGTGAGTCTTGACTCCTGCTTCCCACCTACATGCCTGAGGCCACATTCTCTACACCTGCTCCTCTTTAGTAGAGTAAGGATAATAACACCCTGCCTCCTGGGTAAAGAATCTGTATGATAATATACTCAGAATAATGCAATGATAGTAGTAGCCATTGTTACAATGAGCCCTTTGTACCTGAATTAGTTGGACTAATATCCTAGTGTTTGACACCGAGAGGGCCCAAACTAAAGCAGCAATTCACTAAATGATTAACTTAAATATATTTCTATACAACCTAGACAGAGCTGTCAATGTCCAGATATAACTACAGTGTAAAATCCTCTTTAACAGGGAAAAACCTTAGCCATGGGTAGCACACAGAAGTGCTGAATCTGGTAACACTTAAAAGAGAGTATGAAGCTCTTGTCCTCATTCTGTATGGCGCCCTGTTCCTCTTGCGTCCCACACTGACCCCTCAAGGCTAGTAAATTCCATATACCAGAGCTGACAGGCCAACTCCTGACACTTCTCTCTCTTGTCTGCAACTACTCAAAGCTTAGCCTCCTCTTCAGTTGCCATCTACAGCTCCAGCTATTTCTGCAGCTCTTGATTCTTGTGAATCAAGTGCCAGGGGGTCAGAGCATGTGCCCCACAAAGATGCTGGTGCTGTGAGAAATAGGAGAGTGTCTATAGACTGTCCCAGCTTTTGGCATGAAGGAAACAACTAAGGCAAATCCAGAAGCCTTCGCTCATGACTCAAACCACTGTACTGTGGATTACTTCCTGTTTTGAGCAGACCCACCCCTTCTGAGGTTGGAAAAAAGTTCACCTTGAGGCTGAGGGTACTCTAACTGTTCTGTTCCCTTCTGTAAAAGCTACACAAACAACTGTACAGACTTTGTCCCTTTTTTTAAAAAAAATTATTTATTCATGAGAGACACACAGAGAGAGGCGCAGAGACACAGGCAAAGGGAGAAGCAGGCTCCTTGCAGGGAGCCTGACGTGGGACTTGATCCCCGGCAGAAGGCAGTACTAAACTGTTGAGCCACCCAGGCTGCCCCTTTGTCCCTTTCCAAATAAATATTGTTTAATTGTTCTGAACTGCTGTTCCATGTTTCCAGCCTTAAAAAAAAATTGCCAAAGAAAGATGATATGAATCATCTTTCAAAGGTCCTTTTTATTTTGAAAAAAATCTACTTCCACAGGGGGGAAAAAAAATCCACACAAATATTCTTCAAATCTGTTCCTCAAAATGTATTAAGAATCAGAGGCATATAGGAGTCCTAAGAAAGGAACAGAGGTTTGATTTCTTAAGAAACAAAAACAAGAGCCTTTCACAAGGATCCTGATGTGTTTGGTTTTGCATTTTTTGCTAAAAAGCAATAATCAAAGGATTAAATCTATATTCCCTAGGTCTTTTTCCCTCCCCTCTTTTGGTAGAGTCAGGCTATGAGTTTTTGAGTGTAGTTGCTACTCTAAAAATTAGAGAACTAGCATATTCTTACAGCTATAGAAGAGGGCCAGGGGAGAGAAATGAACATGTCAGGCACACTCCAGTGTCTCAGGCAAGAGGACATTCCCACGTGGGAATAAGCCCTTGAATTACAAACTGATTGTGCTAAGTTTCTGATCCAGTTCCAACCTGGAATGTTTAAAATCTGGAGGGTCTTCTCCTCTAACAACAATGTTCTAAGCACTGAGTATGTCACCCTAAAAGAGCCATCCTAAACCCAGAGTTCCTAAGAAATCACATAGTTTTGTCCTGTGGGTCCTGCACAGTCCAGACACAACTTGTGACCTTCCTTTATGAAAATGCATTCAGAGTTCCAAATAAGACATAGTGTTTCAGGGCTTCTGACCCTACAGGACTGTCACTAGTGCCAAGACACTAGTGGTGGCCAAGGCCTGCCCTCCTTCCTCTCACCCCACCCACGCTGACCAGCTCAGGGCCCCAACACGGATAAGGGCAGAAGCAGGAAGGGTCCTTCTTGTCCCTCCTTCTGGTCCCTACTTGGCCACCAGCAGAGAAGGCAAAAAGCAGGAACCTGAGGCCAGCATGGTGGATGCCAGGGCTATGGTGGCAACACGCAGGAATTGAGGGGAGAGAAGGAGAATTCTCTGAGACTTGGGCTGGCCCATTCCCCTAGCTCAGCTGGGGACTGCCTGTGCTCTTAGCTTTCATTTCCACTGTTGGTTGCTAAGTGCTATACATAATGCAAAAGTAAATAGTTACACAGCGCAGTTTGGAAGACACAAAAACACATCAATCAGCCAAGAAAAAAAAAACTCAAAGTTTCTAGGTTTATTTTTAGATCCTGGGTAGCCAAATGAGTAACCTAAATGTCCAAAGGAAGAGAAGCTGGGCCGAAAAGTGTATTTAGAAACAAGAGACACTGATACTGCAGGTCTCTGGCTGGTCTTAGCTTGTAAAATATGCATTGGCCAAGTCCTCGGGTGTTTTTAAGTACCACGCAGCAGTGCTTTGAATAGGGTACAGCATCCAACACACGTGCAAGACTTGCTCAATAGAAAATAGAAAATGTCATCCCCTGCCATGAGGTTTCAAGACATTACAGTGAGTGCAACACAAAATATTGTCATCCTTTAGTGAAGGACTTGATTTAGTAAAAGTTACTAAATGCTAAGGTAATGGGTGTAAATCCATTGAGGAGGGTAAAAAGTGTTTTATTCATCTTGTATTACCCACATCTGACAGACTGCCCTGAACAGAGCAGACACACAACAAATGTTTATTAAAGAAATATTAATACTACTCCTGGAAAAGCCCTCATTTCTAGGCCAAACTATCATTAAGACCTCTCTGAGAGTTCCTACATGGTGATCAAACTTGAAGTTTCTTTTCTTTTTTTTTTTAATTTTTATTTATTTATGATAGTCACACACACACACAGAGAGAGAGAGAGAGAGAGAGAGAGAGAGGCAGAGACACAGGCAGAGGGAGAAGCAGGCTCCATGCACCGGGAGCCCGACGTGGGATTCGATCCCGGGTCTCCAGGATCGCGCCCTGGGGCCAAAGGCAGGCACCAAACCGCTGCGCCACCCAGGGATCCCCAAACTTGAAGTTTCAAAGATAAATTTAACTCTGTAAAAGGGAATCCAAAGGAACAACAGAAAAATAGATAGCATAATAGAAAATAGTTAACTGTCAGATTGAGTGGCATCCAGGGAAATGAAAAAAAAATCATCCTTCCCTTAGAAAAAACTCTTCTGATTACAATACCACTTGTTTATAGTTGTAAAAAAAAATACACAAATAAGATAAGTCACTTGTTTTATGGAAAGGTTAAAAAAAGAAAGAGAGAGAAAAAGAAAAACACCAGAGTGGTGCCTGAGTGGCTCAGTCAGTTGGGCATCCAACTCTCGATTTTGGCTCAGATCACAATCTCAGGGTCATGGGATCGTGCCCTATGTCTGGCTCCACACTCAGCAGGGAGCCAGCTTGAGATTCTCTCTTCCTCTCCCTCAGCCCTTTACCCACTTGTGTGCTCTTTCTCTCACTCTCTCTATAAAATAAATAAATAAATCTTTAAAAAAAAACGCCATTTAGTAAAGTGTGCTGAGACAATTAGTTAGCAAGTTAAAAGAGAAAAATAATCAGTTTACATCCTCATTTCCTCCTTGCTCTCCACCAAAATATAGTTGTGTTAACTAATAATATGGGGTCTTTAATGTGAAGAATTCTTTGAAACCAATAGAAAACAGAGCTGATTATTTATCAAAACCTGTGCAAGAATGGAGTAGGCTGTCCTATCAATGGTAGAAGTCATAGTGAAACGTTTGCCCACTTAACAACTGAAAACTACATCATGGTGCAAGCAATTCAGAGGAAATAATTGTAGCAAATGTGTCCAAAAATATTTTATTACATATTATTAAAGACCTTATGCCCATGAGATCTATTTTAAGTGTAAAACAAAGCAAGGTTACAGAAAAATGTATCTTTTTTTAATTTTATTTATTTATGATAGTCATCACAGAGAGAGAGAGAGGCAGAGACATAGGCAGAGGGAGAAGCAGGCTCCATGCAGGGAGCCTGACGTGGGATTCGATCCTGGGTCTCCAGGATCGCGCCCTGGGCCAAAGGCAGGTGCTAAACCGCTGCGCCACCCAGGGATCCCCAGAAAAATGTATCTAATATGACTGTTTTGGTAATAAGAAAAGGAGTCCCTTTTGATCTTTAAAAAGACTGTATTTGTATGTACAAAGAGAAAGGTAGGGAGACACACCTCAGGCCTTTCACACTGGCTGCTGGGGAGGCCTGAGAGTAAACACTGTCCAGGAAAGCCCTTCCTTCACGTATCTTTGTCCTGGATTATAATTTGAAAAAAAAATTTATTATAACTGATGAGAAAAATATACAAAGAACATATAATAGAAAATTAGGAAAAGAGGAAATGCAACTGGAATACAACCTGAAAAAGAAATGTTCAGCCACATTAGTAATCAAAGAAATAGAGAGGCAAATAAAATATTTTTGGTGGCCAAATTAGAAAAAGAATTTCAAAATGATGATAGCCAAGGTAAGAGAAAAGTAGATTAAACCAACACAGTCATACAACATGAACTGCTTAGATTTCCACATTAATTTCCAAATTCCCATTTAGAAAGCAAATGGCAAAATAAGTCAAGAGTTTTTAATAGAAGTTCAAACATAACATCTAACCTCTTAAATCCACTGGAAATATATCATAGGCTATAATCTCATATACAGAAAAAGATTTTGTGCAAAACTATTATTTAAAATTTTGACCAAATGACCAATAATGGAATGTCTAAGTAAACTGAGGTATATCCATTTGATGAGATATTATATACCCTACTAAGCATTGTCTACAAAGAATATTTAGCACAAAATATAAAATTCTCATAGAAGTAAAAACTTGCATTTCTTTTACTCTCAGTGTTTTACTTCTGACACAAACATGTGAGGGTTTTCTCCATACCAAGCAATGCTCCAATTCTCCAGATACCAACTGTGTCCTATAATTCAATTTTGATGCTGACAACCCAGAGGTAGGTGGTGGCCCCACAGACTGAGGGCTCAGTCCCATAAGACTGCCGCCCAATTCAAATGCCAGTTGCAAATCACAGATACTTGGACTTCTGACCAATTGGCTGTAAATCAGGGGTTTCCATGATATACTCCTTGGATCCAAAACTCACCAGAACAGCTCACAGAACTCAGGAACACAGTTTACTTGCTAGATTATTGGTTTATTATTAAAGGATATGGTTCAAAAACAGCCACATGGAAAAGATGCATAGGACAAGGTATGGGGGAAGAGGTGGGGAGCTTCCACATTCTCTCTGGTAAACCACTTTACCAGCACTCTGATGTGCTCAGCACCTTGGAAGCTCTCTGAACCCCACTGTTTAGGCTTTTTTTCTAACTTTGTATTTAAATTCCAGTTAGTCAACATACAGTATAATATTAGTTTCAGGTGCACAATATTGGGATTCAATACTTCCATAGAATACCTGGTGGTTATCACAACGAGTGCCCTCCTTAGCCCCCACCTCTTATTTCCCCATCCCCCTTACCCACCTCCCCTCTGCGAACCATCAGTTTGTTCTCTATAGTTAAGAGTCTGTTTCTTGGTTTGCCTCTGTCTCTCTTTTTTTCATCCCTTTGCTCCTCTGTTTTCTTTCTTAAATTCTGCATATGAGTGAAACCATATGGTATTTTATGGAGGCTCTAAAATTATGTAGACTCAAGTGATTAAATCATTGGCCACTGGTAATTGAAGTCCATCTCCAGCTTCTCTTCCCTTCCTGGGGGTAGAATAGGGGCCTGAAAGTTCCAACCCTCTGATTACATGGTTGGTTCCTTTGGCCACCAGCCCCTCTCTTCCTAGAGTTACCCCTTTAACATAAAGGCAGATGTGGCTGGAAGCAGTTTATTAATGAACAATAAAGGACACTCATCCTACTCCCATCACTCAGAAATTCCCTGGGTTTTTAAGGAGGTCTGTACCAGGAACTAGGGACAGAGACCCAAACTATATATTTCTTATTATATCACAGTATCATAGCCCAGGGTATATGGTTAAATGAAAACTTAATTTTAAAATTACATAGAAGTGTGACTGTGTAACTAAGAAAAATATTTCTTTATAAAAATAATGAAAAGAAATGTTCCAAATACTAACCCTGTTTGCCTTTGAATATCTGAATTATGGTAACTTTTTTTTCTTTCTAATCTATAGCATGCAGATCTTATTTCATGATAATGCTTTCCTTTAATAAGGATAGAAATGAAGGTATGGAGAGAATAGTGGCCAAGGTCTGGGGAACATATTCTTTAAATGTTATATTTGAGGGACACCTGGGTGGCTTAGCCGTTAAGTGTCTGTTTTCAGCTCAGGGCATGATCCTGGGGTCCAAGGATCAAATCCCACATTGGGCTTCTTGCAGGGAGTCTGCTTCTCCCTCTGCCTGTGTCTCTGCCTCTCTCTGTGTGTCTCTCATGAATAAATAAATAAAATCTTTAAAAAAATAAAAGTTAAAAAAATAAATGATATATTTGAAATAAATATATAAATAAATGACTACATTTGAAAAAATCTAAGGCACAGAATTCCTGTTACTCTCTCAAGAAACTTCAGAGGCCAGGACTGACTTCTGATTCTCACTGTTTGTCCTTTGGCCTGGCTTGGAAGTGGCTGGCATGTCTTCCAAAGGGTGAGGTGATGGGAACTCAACATCACAGCCTTCCCACCGCATCCCAATCCTCCCCTTCCTATAAACCACAGTAAAAAACCCCATCAAAGCGCTCTTCCTGTAAATATTCTAATAGAAATTTTAGATCACATGTCTAAAGAAATGTGCCTGCGTGTGCCTGTCTGTACGTCTGTTTGCCTGGATGCTTCTTCCTCCCTGTTTCTCCTCAAGGGCAACAAAACAAACTCCTGGACAATGATGCAGCAATCTACCTCACTTATCAAATGATAAATCTGAATAGAATAACAATGAAAAAGAATGAGAACTAAAGGAACCCCAGCCAGGACCACACCTCCATATTAAACAATTTTAAATGACAACAGATTAAAGTCCATCTCTCCCCTCACACTTCCCATGCAATCCAAATTAATAATCTCAAATCCCGATTGCAGTATTTCAGGTCCTATCCCTAATACTGAGTTACGCTAAATATTTCCCCTTCGGGTACATTAAATGGTCAGGTAAACATTCAAAATCTCTTATTGCATGATACTTTAGAGATATGCATCCTACATATCCTTACATAAAAATAATGAAAGAATGAGAGCCTGGCTGGCTAAATCCATAGAGTATACAACTCTTGATCTTGATCTCAGGGTTGTGAGTTGGGGCCCCAGTTGGGTGTGGAGATTACTTAAAAAAGTAAAATCTTAAAAAAAAATAATGAAAGAAAATATTCCAAATATTAACACTGATTTATAAAAGAACATTTTAGTAAAAGATGTTAGTAAAAAAATTTTAGTGAAGAAAATAACAATCCCTCTAATTTATCTCCTTAGTAAATTCAAGTATTTGTAGTGTCTTGTGTGACATTATTTTCTGAGTGGTGGTGCATTTGTACCTTTGTCATGAAAGAACAGCCACACCAGCAGCATAACTTCTGTACCTGAGATGTTGCACCTCATGCTCGCATCTGTGTTAGCCACTTAACCTTCTCAACCCTTACAGCAACCCCATGAAGCAGTAACATCGTTGCCCCAGTTATAAACTAAAGGTATAAGTTCCAGGAGGTTGTGCAGCTAGTAAGTGACAGCATTAAGACTGAACGAAGCCAAGCCAATCCAGTTCCAGAGTGGATATGCTCTTTCTGCTACAGAACTACAGATTGCATCCACATTCTTTTTTACTTACACCAAAAATATCTCCTGCCTAAGCCTGACTTGGACAATCTGTAAAAACAACAACTGATATCAACTACCCAAATGAACAGACAATCCGTACAGATACAGTAATTCTGAATGATGAAGTATTGAATTACTGCATCATTTTTCAGAAAGTTACAGTCCCCAAATCAGAACCAGAGGAAGGAAGTTATAGGTGCCTTTCAATAATGCAAACAGAAGAAATAAACCAATTAAATGGTCTGGTGGAGAAAAGGAGAGGTATAAAAGGGCCTAAAAATAGTTTCCATCTTATCTCTGCTATAATAATAGCAGATTAGCGTGCATTCTCTTGGAAATGTCACCTAGGCAACCAGAAATACAAAGACAAAGATGTTCAGAAAAATATATGTATATAAATCTATTTTTGCCATCTTTGAACATAAGTGATCACTATTCCAAGAAGGACAATAACTAGACTATATATGGTAAAAGAAAAAAGGTAAGTGCAGAAGAGAGTTGCATAAGTTGGTATCCAGTAGAAAGTAGAATAAGAAGATATAAAGGTAGGTCTCTATATAAGAAGCCCTAACCCATTGCCTCAAATCAGGCCAAAATTTTACTAGGAATGTTAAACATATTTTTCCTATATTTTTTAAATACCATGTTTTTGTCTCATCAACCAAAGGCAGACTAATACAAGTGAGGGTAGGCTAGCAAATTCTAAAACAACATTTGGAAAGCTATCTTTTTAAAAAAAAAAAAAAAGATTGTTGGGATCCCTGGGTGGCGCAGCGGTTTGGCGCCTGCCTTTGGCCCAGGGCGCGATCCTGGAGACCCCGGATCGAATCCCACGTCGGGCTCCCGGTGCATGGAGCCTGCTTCTCCCTCTGCCTGTGTCTCTGCCTCTCTCTCTCTCTGTGACTATCATAAATAAATAAAAATTAAAAAAAAAAAAGATTGTTTATTTATTCATGATAGACACAGAGAGAGAGGCAGAGGGAGAAGCAGGCTCCACACAGGGAGCCTGACACAGGACTCGATCCCAGGAACCCTGGGCCACCCAGGGATCCCTGGAAAGCTATCTTAAGCTCCACTTAACTAGAATGACTCTATGTCCCCATTTGCCTAAGATAGTCTGTGTTCACACCTCTTGTTTTGAGGTAATTATTCAAAACTATTCCTCTTGGAATGGCTCAGTGGTTGAGTCTCTGCCTTAGGCTCAGGGCGTGATCCCAAGGTCCTGGGATTGAGTCCTGCATCAGGTTCCCCAGAGGAGCCTGCTCCTCCCTCTACCTGTGTCTCTGCCTCTGTATGTCTTTAAATAAGTAAATAATAAATAAATCTTTAAAATAAATAAATAAAATCTTTAAAAAGTACTCTACTTTCATTTTCAAAAGTATCCAGTATGAACAATAAATAATATGGTTACCTTATATTTAACCAAGACATATTTCTTAACCAATTAACAGTGTGCTAGCAACTAGGTCGAAAACTTAGATTAGTTCAAAAAAATTTTGTAAGATAAAGTCCCTGACTTCTAGAACATTACAATCTAGCTAAGAAGACAGAAATAATACCCAAAACAACAGTGAAGCAGTGAATAATTGATAATCATTCATGTAATCCAGGCTGTAAGTGGCGCAGTTCAGATCAGAGACAAAGTGGACAGTGGATCCCCTTGAGTGAGATACTCCATAGAAACTGTGGTCAAGGTAACAATGCTTCTTGAGCCCTTACTGTATACCAGGCACTGTGCTAGGCATGACGCACATTTGCTCTCACACCAGGCTCAAAACAGCCCTAGCAGTGAACTGTCATTATGCTCATTTTCTACGACTTGCCCAAGTGTTAGCAGAGAATGAAAATGCCTGATCCCCAAGTGTATGCTCCCTGCCCCTGCAGATGTGCACATGCTGCTTCCCGTTGGCCCAGCCTGACCCCGAGTTGGCACAGTAGCCAGGAGAGCTATCAGCTTCTCTTTCTGCTCTGTAGCAACACAAAGTGTGGTCCCATCCTGGCAGAGGGCTGCTGAATCAGCCAGGGTGCAGGTAGGAAGTAGGAGCTTTTTAATCCACCAAGGAATCCTATTGGAGAGGCTACTGAGAAAAAAATAATGAAGGGTTTAGAAAAGCAGCCAAGACTGACAACAGCAGGAAGCTGTTACCATCCCTCAGCCTCCGTGTGTGAGGTGGGGATGTAAAGGAATTCCAAAGAAAGTGGCTGGATGGCGAAGATGCCTGGCATGAGCTGCAGCCTTCAGCACACACAAGAAGCCAACTGAGGCATGCAGTTCCACCCAGCAGGAGGGAACATGGAAATAAACGGCCTCCCCGACTCTCCTCCCACTCTCCCAAGTAGTGGGCTGGACCCACCACTGACCAAATTATACCGGAAATCAAAGACAAAGATGGCCCTTGACGCCTCTCAGGACACAGAGCAGGTGGCTGAGGGAGGAAAGAGAAGGTGGAAGAGCCCACAAGAGATGTCCAGCCTGCTTGCTGTGTCCTCACCCCTGCAGAAGAGTGTGCTCCCACTAAGGCAGAGTAAACTGACCCAGTCACTCTTTGCAGGGGTGTGGAAGGTGCTACATTAGCAAGGTGTCATCCTCAGCATGTGTGTAAGGCCAGGGCAGTTCAAAGGCAAGTGCCCTTTGTAGTTACACGGGGCCCCATGCTTGGAAGAGCCCCCACGGCTGGTCTAATGCTCTGCTGACACCATTTTAAGATTCTAGATAATTTTTTTTTTAAGGTTTTACTTTTTTGAGAGAGACCATGAGCAGGGGGAGGGGTAGAGGGAAAGAGAGAAGCAGACTCCCACTGAGCAGGGAGACTGACTCGATTCCAGGACCCTGGGATCATGACCCGAGCTGAAGGCAGACACCCAATTGCCTGAGCCACTCAGGTGCCCTGAAATTCTCAATAATTTTTAAACAAGGGCCTACATTTTTTCAATTTGTACTGGGCCTCGCAAATTAAGTAGCTGGTCTTGGGCAAGGCAAAACATTTTCCTCAGCTGGTGAGACGAAATTCTCTTAAGTTTTGTAAGATTCCAAGTGTATTATTCAAAGCAGACAGACCCAAAGTTAATATTAACCAGAGTAACAATGATACAGCAGAATATATAGCATAATAAAGTGAGAGGGCATTTTACCTTTTTTTTTTTTCTTTCCTCTTTCTCTTTTGAAGTCAAACTGAAAAGTGGCTGAGAAACCAAAATAAGCTGCCCCCTGGAGAGACACGGAACTTAAATACAACAGCCTCTCCACAGCACAGAGGGAATGGATTTGGCCTCATAAGAGAACGTGAATGTGATCAGTGCAGACAACCAAGCAGAATAATTTGTGCCCTGGGTGGACTCTGTTGATGTACCCCCATGTGATGGGATATGGTCTTCGAATTAGCCAGGTAATTGCCAGTGCTACCCTTGACCTTGCCTTGTGTGCCCAGTGAACATAGGCCCCAGTGCAGGACAAGGTACTGAAAACACATTCATGGAAGGCTCATTGATGGGCCAGCATCAGTTACAGACCGTTATTTCCAAGCTGATGCTTTTCAAAAAGCCTAGAAACTGGAGCCTATATTGCTTCTGTTGCCCTTTCCTGAAAGACCCCCACATCCTTAGCCTTTCTCTGAGTAATTACTTTGTGAAAGTATCTGGGAAAGTCCAGGTGAGAAGCCAGGATAGGGACAATGTCTCCCCCCCATTCATCTCCTCCCAGGCCACTGGGTAAAGCAAAGCACAGAAAGCTTCCATTCAAGGCAGGGACCAAGTGGTTTTTGAGAGCCTCTTTCACTCACCCCTCCACATCAGAAATAAGAGATGGTAGATTTTAAGTATTTTGTTTGTTTTATTGTTTAAAGTTAGAATAAAATTTCAATAGATCAAATCAGAAGTGTTTATAAAACCTCTACTGTGTGAAGGAACCTAGAATCCAGGTGGTCAACCAAATCTAGGAGCATCATGACAGAATCAGAGGATCAAGGGTAACAGTGTACACTCATGAGCCCTGCAGCAGGATGAATGGTGGCCCCCCAAAAACATGCCCACTTCCAAACTCTGGGAACAGGTGAATGTGATCTTATTTGGAAAAAGGAGGTAATTAAGTTAAGGATCTCAAAATAAAATAACCCTGGATTATCCAGGTGAAGGATCTCAAAATAAAATAATCCTGGATTATCCAGGTGAACCCTAAATCTAACAACAAATGTCCTTTATAAGAGACACACAGAGGAGAGAAGGAGGCCACGTGACCATGGAGGCAGAGATGAGTGTGATGCAGCCTTGAGCCCAGGAATGCTGACAGCCACCTGCCGCTGGGATGGACAAGCAAAGAATTCTCCCCACAAAGCTTCTGGGGGCCTGGCTGTGCTGCTATCTTGATTTTGGACTTCTGCCCTCCAGAACGGTGAGAAAACATATTTCTGTTATTTTAAGCCACCCAGTTTGTGGTAAGTTGTTATACAGGCCACAGGAAACTAACATAAGCCCTTGACCACATCTCCCACCCGTGGCCTCAGCTTCACAACCTCCAAGCACGGAAAATATGAGGCCTTCCAATGCAGCCCATGCTGCACCAGCAGCCTACTTCTGACCCTAGAATAGATTTTTTTTTTCTCTGATGCAATGCTTCATATATGTGTAGACCACAATAATTGGGCTCCCACAGAGCTTTTTCTGGCTAGAGAGGCCTTCATTCATGCCTTGGGGGAGGTGGGCTCCCCCACACTAGACACTGCTTGCTGAACTTCCTCCTGCCAAGACAGCACAGAGGGAAATACCATCTCCCTTGTACTGGACACTCTCCTTCTAACACAGCCCTAGGTCTCATTAATGTTTAAGCAGCCAAATTACACTATCAACTCCTTTGGAGCTTTCAGCTAAGAACAAAACAAACATAACTTTCTCACATGTATTTCAAGGACATATTGTCACCCCCCACCAATTATATAAAAAGATATTTTTAATCTAAATATAATCATTCAGCTATGAAACATACATATGAAATACATGTTGTTATTTAGGGGAGGGGGGAAGAGGAAGAAATTCTGAGCATTTACTCTACATTTTGACAGCCAAGCGAAATTTGTACAAATCAGATTATTCCCAAAGAATGAAAACACACAGGTTTGGAAAAAAAAATCTAACATACCAGATCGGACTGGATGTATGGTGAAAATGTTCCTGGGTTCAAATCTCAGCCCCACAACTTATTAGTGACCTTGGGTAGGTCATTCAACCTCTTAATGTTTTAGTTCCCTCACCTGTGAAATAAGGCTCACCATAGTGCTCACTCCGCCTGCTGGATCCTCTCTGCTTTCCTCTCCAGATCCAGATTCCTCCCTTCTCCACTCCATTCTCAGCCCTGGGAGGCTGATTTCCAGGTAAGACTAGTCCTTATATCCAACAGGTTTTCTTGCCCTCTGGCTTCTGATTAGGTTGGTCAATCAGGTGGCACCAGCAGAACTCAGAGACGGGAGAAAAGAGTAGTTGGGGACTCACTCACCTGGATGCCTCCATGACAGGCCAAAGTTTGGCATTAACTGTATTCCTCTACTAAAGACCAATTCCACATGCTGCTCTCACATCACTCTTTCGGGGCTGGGATAGTGAAGGCTTACATGCCTTGCGGGCCACTCTTGGCAGCTTCCCTTAACTCTGCCCACATCTTTGTAAAGAGTCCCCTCACTAAACTTTCTCCAGTTATGCCCTGTGAGTGTGTCATCTGCCTCCCTATGAACTCTGGCTGATAAACCCTCTGAAGGACTTATCAGAATCAAATTAATGTTTAGAACACTGCCGTGTTCACAGAAAGTGTGCATCAAGGCATTTGCAATCATTACTGTCATTGTTACCAATAGTGGTCAACTTATCTGTGCCATCCCTGGTCGTGAGTTAGCTTGGTGACACATTTACTTTTCCTCCCCAAGTCCAATACTTTTTTGTGGGGCAATAAATATAATATCCTCAGTTGTATACATGTGGAGAAAACTATTAGGATCTCTTTCATCTTAATAATTAAAATCACCCCCTAACTTCCCTACTGCCCTTCCTCTCTTCACTCTCTCTCTAATGTAGGGAAGTGATCATGCCAGTGTCACAAGGCAACAAATACTCAACAGCTCCTCCAAATGAAATTCAGACTCTACTTACTACTGTCCCTCACAATTTGATCCCAATCTACTTTGAAGACTATATTAAACATTTCACACTCCCTAGAATGGCTACTACATTAAAAAAAAAAAAAAAAACCTGAAAATAGCTAGTGTTGGCAAGGACGTGGAGGAATGGGAACCCATGTGTATTGCTGGTGGGCCTGTAACATGGTAACTGCTGTAGAAAACAAAAAATTAAAAAAAATTACCACGTGATCTAGCAATCCCACTTCTGGGCATATACCCAAAAGAACTGATAGCAGATCTCAAACAGATACCATCATCGATGGTCACAATGGCATTATTCACAATAGCCAAAAGGTGGAAGCACCGCAAGTACCTGTTGGTAAATGAACGGATAAACAAAATGTAGTGTACACCTACAATGCAGTATTACTCAGCTTTAAAAAGAAAGGAAATTCGGACCCATGCTACACCATGGGTAAACTTGAAGACATAATGTTAAGTGAAATAAGCCAGTCACAAAGTGACAAATATTGTACGATTCCATGTAACATAAGGTACCTAGAGTAGTCAAATTCAGACAGACACAAAGTACAATGAAAGGTGGTTGCCAGGGGCTGGATTTGGAGAAGGAGAGTTTTTTTGTACTGGGTATAGAGTTTCAGTTTGGAAAGATGAAAAAGGGGCAGCCCTGGTGGCACAGCGGTTTAGCACCGTCTGCAGCCTGGGGTGTGATCCTGGAGACCTGGGACTGAGTCCTATGTCAGGCTCCCTGCATGGAGCCTGCTTCTCCCTCTGCCTGTGTCTCTGCCTCTCTCTCTCTCTCTCTCTGTCTCTCCTGAATAAATAAATGAAATCTTTTTTTTTTTTTAAAGGAAAGATGAAAAAGTTCTGGGGATGGATGGCGGTGACAGTGGCACAGTAACACAAATGTACTTAATGCCACAGAACTTTACACTTAAAAATGGTTCACAAGGTAAATGTTGTGTTATTTATATTTAACCACAATAAAAAAAATAACATATTCAAGAAACACTTATTGCTTGCCTATCACACACAGCACTGCAGTGGGGACATGACAGTAAACAAACTGAAAGGTCACTGTCCCCATCAAAGGGGCTCTGCTCCTCCACCTTCCCCCACCACACAGTTCTCATTCCAGGCAACCTGTCCCCTAAGTATGTCTTGCACTTTCACAGTGGAATATAAGTTTCTTAAAGGTAGGGGACTAGATCTTATTCATCTTGTATCACTAGAACTTAACACAATGTTGAATATGTGGAAACTGCTAAAAAAAATATTGCTTGACATTCTAAGTAAAAATCCAGCCAAAGAAGTCTTTCTCTTCTTTTTCCTCCTATCTTCTAGCCAGCCAATACATAGCATTTCTTGAAGTTAGTTAGCCGTATTTTCAGATATAAGAGATTAGAGCTTTTACTATGCTCACTTTAAATTGTTCTGTTCATGGGGTACCTGGCTGGCTCAGTAGGCAGAGCATGAGACTTAATCTCAGGGTTAAGAGTTCAAGTCCCATGTCGGGGGTGGAGCCTACTTAAAAAAAAATGTTCTGTTCACAAATAATTCTACTAAGCATATAAATTGTGGGTTTAAAATTAGAACTCCACTGTTTATTAGCCATGTGCCCTTGGACAAGTTATTGAGTGTCCCTGAACCTGTTTTCCTCATCTATGAAGGGGAATGCTAGCAGTATGATGGTGGACATCTGTTACTTTGTAATCCAACATCCATTGGCCCATCTCCTGGTTAGAGAACAACATTCTCTAACAATATTCTCCTGGAGAACTACCCTGCTCCCTGCTTCTTAGCCTCAGGGATAAAACCTGTGATCAAGCCCAAGCTCTACTAACTTGTGGCACTGGAGCCAAAGGAAGAGGTGGTGGACCCAATCAAAGCCAATGAAGCCACAGCCAGTCATTGCAAGTAATTCTGGGATAGAGTCTCTCCTTTTCTGGCTGGATTTAAACCCACAAGGAAATGGAACCTAAAAATGGTGCCAACTTCAAGAAACTTCAAGAAACTAAACCAGTAAATAGAGAGAGAGAAATCAGGCCCTGGTAATGATGCTTAACCCCTGGATCAAGCCATACCTGAAGTATCTTCCTCTGGACCGAGGAGTTAAAAAGCCAAAATAATGTTCCTTTTTTTCCCTTTTTTTACTTAAGTTTGTTTGACACTTGCAACAGAATTGAATCCTAATCATAATACACATCTCCTGAAAATATTATTACAAAATTTAATGGAATCCCTATGTACATACATAGTACATATAGGAAGGATAAAAAGAAGCCACTAATGCTAATGGTGGTGATAGTTTAAGGTAGTGGTAGAAATTTCCTGGCTTCTTCTAAGATTGACTTTGAACTCGTGTGTTCTGTCCCTGATTTCTGCCTTCATTATCCCTCAGTGATACTCTCTCTCATGGTGATAAAGATAGAAGGATGGTAAGGACAAAAATTGTAAGCTACCACTTCCTAATCCCACACCCTGACAGACATCACTAATTGACCACAGAACTCTTTCCTGCTGAGTCCAGATCCAGCCTTGGATACCTACTCAATCCAGCTCTCCTGGATTGGTAGCCACTACCAATCAAACCAAGATGACATGAAAAATAAAACCAATGGTCTCAGCTCCAGAACAGCAGTTGGCAAAGTTTTCCTGTAAAGAACTAAGGAGTAAGTGTTTTAGTCATGGTCTCCATTACATATTCTTCTTTGTATTTTGATTTGTTTTGTTTATAACCCTTTAAAAATGTAAAAAGTATTTTGGATTCCTCAGCTATCCAAAATCCCCTGCTCTGGAGCCTTGAGACTCTGAGGCAGTCTCAGAGAACTGGGCTCCATCTTCGCTCCCTTTGCAAGGTCCCTGAGATCCCAGTAATGGAATTTTGGAAATACTGCCTCCGTCAGAAATGCACCCACACAACATACTGAATTGCTTAAAATTTAACAGAGGGGCTTTGATGGCAGCATAGTTCCTGCTCTCTTCCTATCTCTCCCAGGACAAGCTCCCAGGGAAGTCCACACTCCCAGGGAAGCCACAATCCAAGGAAGAGTCATTAAGCCTATGCATGTGGTAATGTTCTTCTCTGCCTCCAGAACCAAATTCACGGCACAACCTTTTCAAAGAGCTGGACCCCCACCCCTCACAGCCTAGTGTGAGAAGGCCCACCTTTTTATGATGGAAGGAAGGGAAGAGTTCAAATCCCTACATTTCCCCATTATTAGTCTGTCCCTTTATAGTTTAAAAAATACATCTGAACTGGGTTCCAAGGTAGCACACCACACTGCTTTTGACCAACTGCTGATTCCTTAATATCTCCCAAAGTTTTTTGTTTTGTTTTGTTTTTGTTTTTGTTTTTTATTGTGCAGTATTATACTAAGGATTGGTTTGGACTTCCTATTATTCTCCATGTTTGTTTCTGGCTTTAGTGAAAAGGACTGAACTTCGCTTGACTGATATCCATTTATTAATGCAACAAACATTTCCTGACACACTCCATCTTTCAAGGCACTTGCAGGTGAGGTAGATCCATGTGTAGAGGATGCTGTAGGGCACTGGGAGGGGATGCACAGGGTAACATGGCAGCAGGAAGCAAGCGCAGCTCAATTAGCTGGGACAGGGAAGGGGGGCTGCCAAGAGGTCTGCTGGTGGGCAGTGTTGTTACAGATGAGTAGGGAAAGATTCCCAGGAGTTACCCAGATGAGGAAGGGTGGGAGGAGCCGAAGCTACACAGGGAGAGGCCTGGGAGATGAGGCTGGGGAGGAAACGAGGAGGGTGAGGTCATGAAATTCCCTGGAGTCTGAACTCTATCCTGAAAGCCACGGAAAACCTTTAAAGGAAATGAAGCAGCATGACTGGCGTAGATTTTTGTTTTCCAGATGAGCATTCTAGTTGCAGTTTGGAGAATGGACTGGAGCTAGAGTGTCTGGATTCAGAGCAAGGAACCCAGTGTGAAGGCAACTGGAACAATTCAGGCAAGTGCTAAGGACATGAACTACATCAGTGACCGGAGAAACAGAGAGAAGGGGACATATAATAACAACAATAGGAGCTCACATTTCTGCAGCACACAAGCACAAGGCATTGTGTGAAGTGCTCTCTGTATTGATTCGTTTTATCTTCACAACACACCTGAGACAGGTTTGCTACCTCTTATCAGTCTCATGCCACAGATCAGGAAAGGGCTGAGGAGCTTCTTGTGTCCCAGCCAGAACTCCCATCCAGCAGTTTGGCTGCACAGCCCA
The DNA here is from genome assembly GCF_905146905.1 of Nyctereutes procyonoides. Lineage (NCBI taxonomy): Eukaryota > Metazoa > Chordata > Mammalia > Carnivora > Canidae > Nyctereutes > Nyctereutes procyonoides. The sequence continues at coordinate 16,560,138 of NW_026575137.1, forward strand.
TGCTCCCCACAGCCCTGTCACCTAGCACACTTACAGGGAGTCTGTGGATCTCCAGGACTGATGCTGACTGCTGGAAATGGGGGAGACTCTGAAGTAATTTCCAGGGGTCTGGTTTGGGCACCTGAACATTTGGATTTCAGGTTCCTGAGCCTCCTTCTCTGAAGGAAGCCCCTCCCTAGATCCATACTTAGCTCCCAGTAGTCTCCCTCCCATACACCCACACTCTCACCATCATACCACCCCCTTCTCTTCTGCAGTCCCTGCATCCTGCATTTGACCCTAAAACACAGGCATCTCCCAGACAGCGTGAAAAACCTCACCAGCATGGCCAGTTGGGTCTGAGAAACCTGGACATAGAGTCCTGCTCTTGCTAAGACAGCTGCGTGCTTAAGTCTGTTGTTTTCAAATCAGACAAAGCTCGGAAAACTTTGAGCAAGCTTGTGTGGTTTCCTTCTCGGCAAGCGAGACCTTGGCAGCCCTACTTCTGTGTGCCTCGAGCTGCCCTACGCACAGGACCGTACCCTCATTTGGGGCCAGCACTCAAGGAAAGAAGGACGCTCGCCCGGCCGGGCCTGCGGCTTCAGACAGGCCCGCAGGGAGAAAGTGGCCCCGGCGGGGAGGCGCCGGAGAGCAAGCCCAGCGCCTTTCTTTCTCTGGGCTTGAGAGTCCAAGCAAGCGTCTGCAGCAAGAAACTTGTGTATTTCCTGCGGACAGGGAGACCTCCTGCCCCTCCCGGGCTGATACGACCCACTTTGCACATCCTGCTTCTCTGGGAGCTAAAAATAAACCGGTATGCCCTGAGAAACACTCAAACACATCATCTCCCCAGCACACCCTTCCCGAGTCCCCGAGCGCGAGAGACGCAAATCTCTCAGGTCCCGGGTCCCAAGCGCACGCCGCTTCCTCCCCGGGGTTCGACTACCGCCTCGGGCGCCTCCCCAGCCCCCTCCCCGGTCTCCACACCACGCGCCAGCCTCCCGCAGCCTCTCCGGGCCGGCTCCGCAGGCGGGGGAGCGAGCGGGGGCCCTCGGCCCCGACCCCCGCGCCGAGGTCGCTCCCGCGGTCCCCGGGCCACCAGGCGCGCGAACGCCCCCTTCCGGCCTCGGCGCGCCGTGCGCGAACTTGCTCTCTCCTTTCCTGCCACCCATCCCCGGGGTCTTTGGCTTGGTCTTCTCTTCGCTCAGAGGCCCCGAGGGCAGGACGAGGGACCTGACCCGGGGAGCCGCGCCGGGGACGGCTGCGGGCACCGGGTCCCCAGGACCGCGCGCTCCTCGCGCCCACCCCTGCGCCCGCCCGGCCCCGGGGCGCGCGGATCCCCCCGGCAGCGGCGCCCCGCCCGCCGCCCGCCGCCCGCCGCCCGGGGGCCCCGCACGCGCGCCCGGGCCGCCGCTCCGACGGGCCCCGGCTGCAGAGAACCGGAGGGACGGCGCTGCGACTCACCGCCTCGGCCGCTCCCCGCGTCTGTGTCGCCGCCGGCGAGGCGGCAGCGGCGGCGGCGGCCGCGCCTTCCCTCCGCCCGCCTCCCCCTGGACAGCACCGCCGCGCGCCGCGCCCCCCTCCCCGGCCGGGCGCGCGGTCTCCGTCCTGGTCGCCGACCCCTCTCCGGGCCGGGGGACGGCCGGGGGCCGGCGGGGGGGCCGGGGGCGCGGTGCGGGTGCGGGCGCGCGCTCCCCCCCGGTGCCCCCCCCGGCCCCCCCCCCCCGAGTCCTAGCCGTGGCCCGGCCCGCAGCTAGGCTGCACTCGTACTTCCCAGGGGGGCCGTTTGTCTCCTGTTCGGGTCGTGGGAGACGAGGTTTAACCTACGGCGACTTCTTCTGGCTTTGACTAGGGGGAGTCTGGGGTCTCTGAGGCAGTGAAGTTCAAGGGATCCTTGGAAGGACAGGCCCACAGGGTGGGGGGGGGGCTGATCCTGCCTAACCAATATTTTCTCTGCCCAGGGCCTTCTGTGAATCGTCTAGGGATGGCTTAGCAAGAACTCGGGAGGAAGACCTGTGGGGGTCAGGGGGCCTCTCCCACACACCGCACCTGACCCCCGTTGCCCACTGCGAAATTTCTCCAAAGCTTCCATCTCAACTGCGGATGATGAAAAGCAAATGTCTTGTCAATTCATTCAACCGATCTTTGTCGATGGCTGCCTGTCTCCCTGTGTTGGCCACGCATGACCTCTCAAAAAGCCACTGTTAACTTCTTGTACTTGTCAACCCTGGTGACGTTGCCAGAACCCACAGAAGGTCTCAATAGCAATTCGAATTCACTGATTAAAAGTCTTGTTATTAAAGATAACAGAAAGGCACCACTAAAGCTGTAAAGGCATCATGACTTGTTGGTGCTTGTTATAATGATTACACAATCTTTTAATATGACTGTTATAGAAATGAGTTACGTTTAAGCCCAATAAACACCCACTCTGATTGGAAAATCAAGTAAAAGGTTCACCTAACCAAAACCATTCTTTTATTTCCACATCATTTACTCATTCAGGCACTGCTTGAAAAACAAGTTGAGAGGCCGTTAAACCATTACTGGCTACTAAGACTGTCTTGAATTGAAATACCAGATTAACCCAGTGGCTTGCCTCCCTAAATATAAATTGGAATCACCTAGAAAGTTGGGTTTCTGTCTTGTTTTTTATTGTTTGGCCTGTGCCCCAGCCCTACCCCCACCCAAGAGATTCTGATTTAACTGGTCGGGGTGTACCCTGACTTAGGGATTTTTTTGCCTTTGGCCCCAAGAGACTCTGATGTGCGACCAAGGTTAGAAACCCCAGGATTAGCCAATCATCAAACAGGGCCTAAGGAAATGAGGTGCAAAATAAGAAAGTTTTGATGCAAGGAAAAGTCTGAGCAGGCATTGCAAACTCAGGATGTCCCTAAGGTATTAAAAAGAAGTGACAAATAATTTAGACTAGGTGTACAGGGGCACACTAGGGAGGGCACGGTGCCTAAAGAGGGCTGTCTTGTCTTTCCACATGGGAAATGCAGAGCCAGTGTGGTCATCAAATTGGATTTTTTTCATTTTGTTTTTTCCCAGAGAAGCCAGAAATTCACATTTAAACTGAACTCTTCTAATTTTAAAATGTTGGTAGCTAAGTTTTAAAATCTTTTAAATGCTCTGTAGGCCAAGAAAGCAGAGTTTGTAGGTCATGAGGGGCCCCAAGATCATCAGTTTACCAGCTGTTATGGTCTTGTTGCTTACAGACTACAGGAAGAACCCTAGTTGGTTGAAGGCAATAGTGGGAAGGTGGAAGTACTTGGAAACAAGGGTGTCTCTGAGATAGTGATTTAAAAAACCCCTTTATTTTGAAATTTTGCTTTAATGATCTCTGCTTTTTTTAAAAAAAAATTTATTTATTTATTCATGAGAGACACAGAGAGAGGCAGAGACACAGGCAGAGGGAGGAGCAGGGTCCCCACAGGGAGCCTGGTGTGGGACTCCATCTCAGGACCCCAGGACCACACCCTGAGCCAAAGGCAGATGCTCAACCACCACTGAGCCACACAGGCCTCCCTGATCTCTGCTTTTAAAAAAGCTCCTTTGAGATACCATTCATAGAGTGTACACTTCACCCATTTAAAATATACAATTTAATATTTTTTAGTATAATCACCATTTGTACAATTATCACCACAATCAATTTTAGAACTGATTTTAATCACCCCAAAAAGAAATGCTCTACCTATTAGCACACATTCTCTTCTTTCTCCCAAGCCCCAGCCCCTGGCAACTAACTACTAATCTGCTTTCTACCTTTATAGATTAGCCTTTTGTGACTGGATTCTTTCATTTACCATAATGTTTTCATGGTTCACCAGTACTTCATTCCTTTTTAGGAACAAATGATGATATCCCATGGTATGGATATAGTATCATATTTTGTGCATCCATTTATCAGTTGATGGACATTTGAACTGTTTCTACTTTAGTGGGATCATGCCCTGAGCTAAAGGCAGGTGCTCAACTGCTGAGCCACCCAGGCATCCCCTGTTGAGCATTTTTTATGTGCTTATATGTCACCTATTAAACTCCTTTGAGGGATCCCATTGTAACTATTCTGTTACAATGATCTATGTGTCTATCCTTTTGCCAGTACCATGTTGTCTTGATTACTGTAGGTTTCTTATGAGTCTTGAAATCAAGTGGGGCAAGTCTTCCAATTTTGTTCTTCTTTTACAAAATTATCTCAACTGTTCTAGTTCCTTTTCCTTTCCACATACACTTCAGAATCATCTTGTCAATATCTACAAAATATCTACTGATACTTTATGGTGCCATTGAATCTATGGACCAATATGGGGAGGATTCGCATTGTAACAATGTTCAGTCTTATAATCCGCAGACATAATATCTCTATTTAAGTCATCTTTTATTTCTTTTGTCAGTGTTTTGTAGTTTTAAGCATAAAGATCCTACACATTTTTGTTAGTCTTATAACCATGTATTTTTTTAACTAGGTGCTATTGCAAATGTAAATTTCAATTCCCAATTATTGATGGTTTGTACATAGAAATATAATTGATTTTTGTATATTAACCTTATCACCTGTGACCTTGATGAACTAAGTCACTAGTTCTAGGAAATTTTTGTGGATTCCTTGGGGTTTTCTATGAAGACAGTCATGGCATTAGTGAATAGCAAGTTTCATTTCTTCTTGTCCAATTTAAATACCTTTTGTTTATTTTTCTTGTCTTACTGCACTCTCTGGAACCTCCAGTTCTATGTCAAATGGAAGTGTCAGGAGAAGATACCCTTGCCTTTTCCCAATATTAAGGAAAAGTATTTAGTGTGATTAGAAAGATACTTTGAGTCGTTTCCCTTGGAGGAAGTAAAGGGTATATCCCCTATGTATTTTAGATTCTGTATTTTTTAAAAGCACCCACCATACCCACTCCTCAAGGCAATTCTGATGTCCACATAAATTTGAAGATGTACAGTCTAGAAGATAACTATACTGCCTTCTGGCTCTTAAATTCCATGAAACAAGCTCCATTATTTAATGACAAATATTTACTCTGTGTTTTCTATATGCCAGGCACAATTTTAGGCCCCAATATACAGAAATTAAAGCTTAATATGTGCTCTCACCAACCTCAAAGTCTAGTGGGAGAGACACATACAAAACTGTGTTACGAGGCAATGTAAATACTCTGTGTACTCACTTTACTCAGTCTTAATTTTCTAGATCATTGAAGAAGGAGGGAGATCTGCCCACTGAGTTCTTACTAAAGGCACTGTGCCTTAGATCAAAGCTATATTCCTCATAGACACCTAAATGTCAGTCTTTTTTGGATTTTCCCCACAGCTTTCCTCTTGGTTATGGAGTCTCAGAATGTGTAGACTCTCCTTGAGATAATTTGAGCCTGTCATCTTAAGTAGGATTTAAAAATTTCTCCTCAGATTTCTGTTTTTACATCTTCGATGTACAAGCTCTATAAGAATGAGGTTATTTTTTTTAAATGTCTCTCTCTTCGTCTCCAATCAGGTATGATCATATCCTCACACGTAGATCATGTTTTTCTCCTCCTACATGTGTATTTAATAATATAGTCCTCATTTAATTATAGCTCATGCCCACTAGCTAAGGATATGCTGACATAGTCCAAAATCTCAACATCACTGTGGGGGCTTGAGAAGAGAGGAGTTTTTGTTCAAATGAATTATCTTCTGCTGCTCACATAGCACTACTCTTGATCTCCAAAGTACATCTGTGGAAAAGCAGACTAATAACTTTTTGTCAATGGTAGCTGAATATCAGTTATTTTCAAAATGTCCTCATTAATAATGATTTTCCAAAATAAATGATTTTCATTAATTAGTACATTTACTAACAATAATTTTGCTTAATCCAAAAGGGTTTCATAGAAGACAAAAAGTGAGAAGCCCCCAAAGTTTGAGAAAATTATGCAAGTGAGAAAACTTTATGCATTTTTTCTTATGGTTAGAAAAAGATTCCTTTTTCACAATTAATGATAACATAGTTTAATCCAGTCATTTATTGGGAAGCCTCTTTTGTGCCAAGAATGAGAAGATTACAAAGGTATATAAACTGGTTTCCCTACCATCAGGAAACTTCCTTTAACAGAGGAAAAAGACATGTAAACAGATGGTGACATTGCAATGTTGGGTACACTATGGTCAGAGAAGAACGGGCTTTTATGGCAGTTCAGAAGAGGGATCTCTAATCCAGACCCACAGTGAGCAAGCATACCTGAATTCTAAGACAAAACTGGCTAACATTCACTGTTTATTATGTGCTAGGGACTCTTAAGTGCATGACACCTATTAGCACATTTCATCCTCACCAAAAGCCCACTAGTACCCCATTATCAAATAACGCCTTTTGAAAAATTAGTGACTTGCCCAATGCCACACTGCTCTGAAGATGCTGGATTAGAATCCAGAATAAGGCCATTACACACAATAATGGCCTCTCAAAGATGTCCATGTCCTAACTCCCAGGATTTGTGAATATTTTACCCTACATGGCAAAGGGGAACTGAGGTTACAGATGGAATTAAGAATGCTAATCCAAAAAATAAAATAAAATAAAATAAAATAAAATAAAGAATGCTAATCCATTGGTTTAGATAGGGAGATTATGCTAGATTATCCAGGTGGGCCAATACAATCCCAAGGGTCCTTAGAAATAGGAGAAAAAAAAAAGAGAGAGAGAAAAAAAAAGAAATAGAAGGAGAAGGTAGAAGAAGAGGTGGTGGGGTCGAGAAATAGGGATATGAACTACATAAAACAGAAAGAGATGCAGCATAGCTGGCTTCAAAGGTGGAGAAAGGGACCCCAAAGTCAAGATATGTGGGTAACCTCTAGAAGGTAAAAAAGTCTAGGAAACACTTTCTTCTAGAGCCCCCAGAAAGGCAAACAGCATGCCAACACCTTGATTTCGACCCAGTAAGACCCATTTCAGACTTTGGAACTCCAGAGCTATAATAGATTTGCATTTTTTAAGCCACAAATTTGTGATAATTTATTACAACAGTAATAGGAAACTGATACATAGACCCAACTCTTTCTCATTTCAAAGTGCAAGGCCTTGATTCTAGAACTCTCTTCCTGAGTTCTAAGTTAGAAGACTGTGAGCCAATATTTTTGCGTGTGTAGTTTGAAATATTTGGTCCTAAATTCTATCAGCCATATGTAGATATATTTGCAAAGTATGTTTATGACTATGTTGAAGTCTAAGACGATATCACAAACACGTTTAAAGAAATGGAAACAGGGACTTCTGGGTATCTCAGTGGTTGAGCATCTGCCTTTGGCTCAAGGTGTGATCCCATGGTCCTGAGATGGAGTTCAGCATCAGGGCTTGCTGCAAGGAGCCTGCTTCTCCCTCTGTCTGTCTTTGCCTCTCTCTGTGTCTCTCATGGATAAATAAATAAAATCTTTTTTAAAAACAAAGAAAGAAATGGAAACAGAAAATTATATCTAAACACACAGGTAGAAAAAGTTGCCTTCTGGGTACTTGGGCAGCATATTAAATTTTAGGAGTGGCTGTAAAATATTCTGAGCTGCATCCAACAAGTTAATTATTAAAATTCAAAGTATGCTTATCATTTTTATGTTACATTCTTTCTCTGACAGGTTTAAGTATTCCTAATAATTTCTTTCAAATCAAAAGGAGAATCAATGGCCCCTTCTTACCCTGTGATTCAAATACCAATAACTTCACAGACGACATCTTTTATTACCATTTAAAAAGCACTCTTCTAATATTCAACAAAGCAGGAAAGAATATCCAAGGAAAAAGGACAGTCCATTCAATAAATGGTGCTGGGAAAACTGGACAGCCCCATGCAGAAGAATGAAACTAGACCAATCTCTTACACCATACACAAAGATAAACTCAAAATGGTTGAAAGATCTAAATGTGAGACAAGAATCCATCAAAATCCTAGAGGAGAACACAGCCAATAACCTTTTTGAACTTGGCCACAGTAACTTCTTGCCAGATACATCCATGAGAGCAAAGGAACCAAAGCAAAAATGAACGATTGGGACTTAGGATAAAAGGCTTCTGCACAGCAAAAGAAAGAGCAACAAAACTAAAAGACAACCCACAGAATGGGAGAAGATATTTGCAAATGACAGATCAGATAAAGGGCTAGTGTCCAAGATCTATAAAGAACTTCTCAAACTCAACACTCAAGAAACCAAAAATCGAATCATGAAATGGCCAGAAGACATGAACAGAAATCTCACAGAGGAAGACATAGACATGGCCAACAAGCACATGAGAAAATGCTCTGCATCACTTGCCATCAGGGAAATGCAAATCAAAACCATAATGAGGGCAGCCCTGGTGGCTCAGCAGTTTGGCGCAGCCTTCACCCCAGGGCATGATCCTGGAGACCCAGGATCGAGTCCCACGTTGGGCTCCCTGCATGGAGCCTGCTTCTCCCTCTGCCTGTGTCTCTGCCTCTCTCTCTCTCTCTCTCTCTCTCTCTCTCTCTCTCTCTCCCTCTCTCTCTCTCTCTCTCAATCTTATGAGTGAATAAATAAAATCTTAAAAAAAAAACCCACAATGAGATACCACCTCACACCAGTGAGAATGGCGAAAATTAACAAAATTAACAAGACAGGAAAAACAAATGTTGTGAGAGGATGTGGAGAAGGGGGAACCCTCTTGCACTATTGGTGGGAATGTGAACCGGTACAGCCACTCTGGAAAAGAGTGGAGGTTCCTCAAGAAGTTAAAAATAGAGCTACCCTATGACCCAGCAACTGCACTACTGGATATTTACCCCAAAAATACAGATGTAGTGAAAAGCTGAGACACCTGCCCCCCAATGTTCATAGCAGCAATGTCCACAATAGCCAAACTGTGGAAGGAGCCACAATGTCCTTCAACAGCTGAATGGATAAAGAAGACGTGGTCTGTATATACAATGGAATATTACTCAGCCATCAGAAAGGATGAATACTCCCTATTTGCTTTGACATGGATGGAACTGGAGGGTATTATGCTGAGTGAAGTAAGTCAATCGGAGAAGGACAATCATCATATGATTTCACTCATATGTGGAATATAAGAAATAGTGAAAGGGATTATAAGGGAAAAGAGGGGTACTGAGTGGGAAAATTAAAGAGAGAGACAAACCATGAGAGACTCCTAACTCTGGGAAATGAACAAAGGGTTGTGTAAGGGGAGGTGGGCAGGGGTCTGGGGTAACTGGGTGATGGGCACTGGGGAGGCCACTTGATGGGATGAGCACTGAGTGTTATACTATATGTTGGCAAATCGAACTTCAATAAAAACAAATGAAAAAATAAAAATAAAAACCAATGCACAATTTGGTTCTCTCTCTCTCTCTCTCTCTCTCTCTCTCTCTTTCTCTCTTTTTTTCCTGGTCTAGTACCTGACAACACTCCACACAGGGGCTGCTCTGTAAGCCTGGGTTACTGAGTAAGGAAGACTCAACAGAACCCAAAGCTGACTGATGATGGGCATACAGTATGAGTGAGAAATCAACCTTGAGTTTTATGTCACTGAGAGTTTGTTGTTTGTTTCAACAACACAATGTAACCTACACCTACTAGTACAGGTGAGTACAAGTCAGCCAGATAAAGACAGTAAAAATATCTCATGCAGAAAGAGCATTGTGTAAAAAGGCATAGAGAAGTCTGATGACTTCAGGGAATATACCCCACATTAACCATAGTGAAACTACAAGAATGAACTTGGAAGAGCGAGTTAAGATTGGTTTGTGAAAGGCATCTAATGAAATGACATGAAGTTTAGCCCTTGTTGTGGGAGTAATTTGGAATCACTGGAGATTTTTTTTTAGGAATTTATTTATTTGTTTGTTTGTTTTTATTGGAGTTCAATTTGCCAACATATAGCATATCACTCAGTGCTCATCCCGTCAAGTCCCCCTCAGTGCCTGTCACCCAGTCACCCCAACTCCTGCCCACCTCTCTTTCCACTACCCCTTGTTTGTTTCCCAAAGTTAGGAGTCTCTCATGTTCTGTCATCCTCATTGATATTTTCACTCGTTTTCTCTCTTTCCCCTTTATTCCCTTTCACTATTTTTTATATTCCCCAAATGAATAAGACCGTATAATGTTTGTCCTTCTCTGACTGACTTACTTCACTCAGCGTAATACCCTCCAGTTCCATCCATGTCGAAGCAAATGGTGGGTATTTGTCGTTTCTAATGGCTGAGTAATATTCCATTGTATACATAGACCACATCTTCTTTATCCATTCATCTTTCAATGGACACTGAGGCTCCTTCCACAGTTTGGCTATTGCGGACATTGTTGCTCTAAACAATGGGGTACAGGTGTCCTGGCGTTTCACTGCATCAGTATCTTTGGGGTAAATCCCCAGCAGTGCAATTGCTGAGTGTAGGGCAGTTCTAATTTTTTGAGGAACCTCCACACAGTTTTCCAGCTGTACCAGCTTGCATTCCCACCAACAGTGCAAGAGGGTTCCCCCTTCATATCCTCTCCAACATTTGTTGTTTCCTGTCTTGTTAATTTTCCCCATTCTCACTGGTGTGAGGTGGTATCTCATTGTGGTTTTGATTTGCATTTCCCTGATGGCAAGTGATGCGGAGCATTTTCTCACGTGCTTGTTGGCCATGTGTAGGTCTTCTTTGGTGAAATCTCTGTTCATGTCTTCTGCCCATTTTATGATTGGATTATTTGTTTCTTTGCTGTTTAGTTCAATAAGTTCTTTTTTTTTAAGATTTTATTTATTCATAATACAGAGAGAGAGAGAGAGGCAGAGACACAGACAGAGGGAGAAGCAGGGACGTGGGACTCAATCCTGGGTCTCCAGGATCACACCCTGGGCCGAAGGCAGCGCTAAACTGCTGAGCCACCCGGGCTGCCCTATTAAGTTCTTTATAGATCTTGGCTACTAGCCCTTTATCTGATATGTCATTTGCAAATATCTTCTCCCATTGTGTAGGTTGTCTTTTAGTTTGTTGACTGTTTCTTTTGCTGATGACATGATACTGTACATAGAAAACCCAAAAGACTCCACCCCAAGATTGCTGGAATTCATACAGCAATTCGGCAGTGTGGCAGGATACAAAATCAATGCCCAGAAATCAGTGACATTTCTATACACTAACATGAGACTGAAGAAAGAGAAATTAAGGAGTCAATCCCATTTACATTTGCACCCAAAAGCATAAGATACCTAGGAATAAACCTAACTAAAGAGGGAAAGGATCTATATCCTAAAAACTACAGAACACTTCTGAAAGAAATTGAGAAAGACACAAAGAGATGGAAAAATATTCCATGCTCATGGATTGGAAGAATTAATATTGTGAAAATGTCTATGCTACCCGGAGTAATTTACACATTAAATGCAATCCCTATCAAAATACCATGGACTTTCTTCAGAGAGTTGGAACAAATCATCTTAAGATTTGTATGGAATCAGAAAAGATCCCCCATATAGCCAGGGGAATATTAAAAAAGAAAACCAGAGCTGGGGGCATCACCATGCCAGATTTCAGGTTGTACTACAAAGCTGTGGTCATCAAAAGTGTAGTACTGGCACAAAAACAGACACATAGATCAATGGAACAGAACAGAGAACCCAGAAATGGGCCCTCAACTCTATGGTCAACTAATATTCGACAAAGGATGAAAGACTATCCACTGGAAAAAGGACAGTCTCTTCAATAAATGGTGCTGGGAAAATTGGGCAGCCACATGCAGAATAATGAAACTGGACCATTCTCTTACACCATACACAAAAATAAACTCAAAATGGTTGAAAGATCTAAATGTGAGACAAGAATCCATCAAAATCCTAGAGGAGAACACAGGCAACACCCTTTTTGAACTTGGCTACAGCAACTTCTTGCAAGATACATCTATGAAGGCAAGGGAAACAAAAGCAAAAATGAATTATTAGGATTTTATTTATGTATTTATTTATGTATTTATGTATTTATTTGAGAGAGAACATGGGATGGGTGGAGGGTGGGGTGGACCAGAGGGAGAGAGACAGACTCTGCACTAAGCACATGACCGTGAGATCATGACCTGAGCCGAAATCTAAGAGTTGGATGCTTAACTGACTGAGCCACCCAGGGACCCTGGAATCAGTGGAGATTTTCAAATAAGACTGCTGTTGTCCAAGATTGTTGTTCAATCTTCCTAATCTGTTAGGAAGATTATTTAGACTTTAATATGCAAGGCTTCAGATATGGAGAAATTTGGGGAAGGGACAGTTTTATAGTATAGAAAAGAGTAGATGAGGACATGAACCTTGGTAACATTAATGTTTTATCTTTATAACACGAACTCCTTTGTAAAGAAAATATGAGATTGTGGTTAAAAACTTGCTTCTGGAGCTAGACAGAACTTAGTTTAAAACCCACTTTTACCTCTACCTGGCTTTGTTAACTGGGCAAGAGTTCCTCAACCTCTTGGCCTCAAATTCCTCTTTGCAAATTAAAGTAATAATGATGTTTCCTTTTTGAGTTGTTGTGAGGCTTACATTGAATACTGCGTGTAAAGCACTTAGTGTGAGCCTAGTACAGAAAAAGCATTCTACAGATATTGGGTACAATGATCATAATGTAGTGATATTGTAGTAAGTGTGAGACATAAATTCATGTCTATTCTTCTCAATCTTATTAAATGGTGCAGTGGAAATAGATTGTGATTTAGAAACAGAAGGGTCTTAGACACAATACCACCATTCACTGGCAGTGTCATTTTGGCACTGTCAGCCAACTTTTTTTTTAAACAATTTCTCTAAAAAAAATTATTATTTTTTTAAAGAGCATATTTAGGTTCACAGTAAAATTAAGAGGGAGGTAGACAGAGTTTTCATATATTCCTTCTTCTAACACATGCACAGTCTCCCACATTATTAACATCCCCAGATGTACCAGAATGGTACATTTGTTACAGTTGATGGACCTTGACTGACACATCATAATCACCCCCAACCCGTAGTTTACATTAGAATTCTCTCTTGGTGTTGTAAATTCTATAGGTTTGGATAAATGTATAGTGATATGTATCCATCATTATGTATCAGTATCATACAGAGTAATTTTAATGCCCTAAAAATCCTCTGTGCTCCACCTATTGATACCTTCCCCCTGGCAACTCCTGACAACATCATGTTATTATTTCCATAATTTTATCTTTTCCAGAATGTCTTATAGTTGGAATCATACAATATGCAGCATTTTCAGATTGGCTTCTCTCACTTAGTAGTGTACATTTAAGGTTCCTCCACGTCTTTTTATGGCTTGATAGCTCATTTCTTTTCAGTGCTGGATAATATTCCTTTGTCTGTATGTACCATTCTTTATTTGTCCATTCGCCTACTGAAGAAGATCTTGGTCACTTCCAAGTTTGACAACTGTGAATGAAACTGCTATAAACATCTGTGTGCAGGTTTTGGGGTGGACATGTTTTCAAATCCTTTGGGTAAATACTAAGGAACATGATTTCTTGCTCATATTATAGGAGTATGTTTAGTTTTCTATGAAACCACTGTTTTCCAAAGTGGTTGTACAATTTTGCTGTTCTCATCAACAATGAATGAGAGTTCCTGTTTCTCCACATTTTCACCTGCCATTTGATGTCAATGTTCTGGATTTTGGTCATTCTAATAGGTGTATAGTTTTATCTCACTGTTGTTTTAATTTACACGTCCCTGATGACCTATGACATGGAGCATCTTTTTATATGCTATTTGCCATCTGCATATATTCTTTGATGAGCTGTCAAAGTCTTTGGCTCAATTTTTAATTGACAAGACAACCGAATTTTATAAGCCATGGTTTCCTTATCTGCAAAATATGGACCTTGATCCCAGGACTGTGTCTATTACAAGGCTATTGAGAGGTTCAAGGTGGGATAAGATATGTGGAAACCTTTTGTAAGTGATGAGGTTCTAATACATACAAAGTAATATTTATTTGGCTGTCCCTTTAACTGCTATTCAGCATGATTTCTTAAAATAAAGATTTATTGATTTATTTGAGAGACAATGAGAGATTCCATGCTGGGGAAAGGGCAGAGGGAGACGAAGAGAATCCCAGGTACACTCCCTGCTGAACAAGGAGCCAGATGTGGGGATCCATCTCATTACTCTGAGATCATGATCTGAGCCAAAACCAAGAGCCAGATGCCCAATGGACTGAGCTACCCAGGCATCCCTAATCAGCATGATTCTGTTCTTTGTTGTGTTACTTCTGATAGATGATTTAAGTTTTGAGACTATCAAATTAGAAAGTTAAAATTTAAAAGATAAATGTCACAACCAGTGAAAGTAGCACTCAGTAAGTTCTGAATTCTTCCAGCTGTGATGAATTGGCACATCTCCCTGCACAAGGGTTTCAGTGATGCAGTCTTGTTTCTATCCAGATGAGAAGGGGGGATGCAGTTGCCTCAGAGAACAGACAAGGAACAAAATGAGCAGAAGTTCTGCTCCCTGATGTCCCCAGAACAGATGCCTTACCCCGGGCATAGCTTTAAAAGGATAGTTTTGTGTGGCATCTGTTCCCTAGTTGTCCATGAAAGCAGTGCTAATTGAGAGAAATGCTGTGCCAAATCCACATTTTAATATTTGACAATTTACTTCATCTTAGCTATACAAATAGTTGCACACCAGGGTAGCTGTGTAAGGCTCACTTGGGGGAGCTTATAAACACTTTTATTAAAAAATATTTATTATCTCTCTAATGTGTACCAGTACTAACATGTTCTTTAAACATGAGGATACAGCAGGGAACAAAAAAAATTTTGGAGCTCACGTGGAGCTTATACATGTGAGAGATACATAAATATATAATATATCAAATGGTCACAAATGCTATGAAGAAAAATAAAGCAGAATGAGGGTCATAGATAAGTGATAAATAGACACATAAATATATAATATGTCAGATTGTCACAGTGCCATAAAAAAATAAAGTGGAGTGAGGTCCACAAAAGGAATGGGAATGGGGACATGTTATTTTAGACAGATGGTCAGAGAGGTCTTCTCTGATAAGGTGACATATGAGCAGAGACCTAAAGGAAGTGAGAGAGGAAGATATATGGATATTTGGGGGAATATCTAGGTAAAGGGCCATTATGCAGAAGGAATAGCATGTGTAAAGGTCCTGATATAAGAACACCAGTTTTATTTTGTTCTTCTTCAAGAAATAGCAATGAGGCCAGTAGTGACTAACAATGAGTGAGTTTGGGATAGAGGGAGATTTGTGAAGTGAGAGGAGGGAGCTGGAGGCTGGGCACAGATTAGGAAGGACCTTAGGCCATCAAAAGGATTTAGGCTCTAATGCTGAGTGAGATAGGAAGGCATTGAAAGTTTTGAGCAGATGACTGACTAAGGTCTAACTTTAGAAGATCATCCTGGGTGTCCTGAAGAAGAGCGTAGACTATAGGAGAGGGCAGGGATGGAGGTGGGAGCCACTTATGCACATGTGCCATACTATGGGCAGAAAATGATGGTGTTCTGGACTAGGGAGCAAATGGGGGAGATGGTTATCGATATCTATATTTTTACTGCCTCCCCCATCCATTCCACTTCCAATTCTGTAGATTTAGGTTAGGAACTAGGACTCAGCATTTTAAAAAACATTCTGTAGGTGAATCTGAGGCATGCCAACAACTGGGGATAAGAAACCAGGACCGCCTCCCTCTGAGGTCTTGCCCTTGGATCTTTCTGCCTCTGTTCTTACCCCTTCTCTGGCTCAGTCCTTTTCTGTAGAGCTCTGTTGCCTTATTGTTTTCCGTGTCATCTCCGTTATTTTCTGCTATTTTCAACCTGCCAAACCCCAGGCAACTGCGTGCCCTGAAGGTTAAACCCACGCTATTGCCTGATTTCTCTTTCTTCAATCCTCTTTCCTTCCTCTTGTGTCCCTGTCAGAGTCTTTCTCAGGGTTCTGCTAGGCCCTGTAGGGAGCTCCAATATGCTGGCCCCTTACCGCCTGGCCCCAGTCAGTCATCCCACAGTGGGACCGTCCCACTGTGCCTCCTCCGTCATCCTCAAGGATCCCAAATGATTTATGTGCCTTGCTTCAGAAACAACATGGAAGTTTCCATTTCTGCCTCTTTGTGCAAATTATTTCATCAGCTGGGCTGACGTGTTTCCTCTCTGTCTTACCAAATGCTATGCATCCACCAAAGACACTGCACAAATTCTTATTAGAAATATATTTTTAGGGGATCCCTGGGTGGCGCAGCGGTTTGGCGCCTGCCTTTGGCCCAGGGCGCGATCCTGGAGACCCGGGATGGAATCCCACATCGGTCTCCCGGTGCATGGAGCCTGCTTCTCCCTCTGCCTGTGTCTCTGCCTGTCTCTCTCTCTCTCTGTGACTATCATAAATAAAAAAAAAAAAAGAAATATATTTTTAGAAAGTTTGAATGGCTATGCATGCCCATGATTCAAAATTCAAAGCATTGGAAATTTTATATTTAAAAATTACTTTTGTGATACAATGACTGCCAGCCAACCAGTTCTCCACCCCAGAGGCTTGAATCTGCAAGCTACCTGTGCATCCTTCACAAATATTCTATCATATTTAGCCACAGAGGTGTGTTTATATTTTGTATTTATAAATAGCTCTTGTTAACAGATCACAAACACACACACAAGAGATTATTTGTGTGTGTTTGTTTGATCTACTAATGGTAACATGTTATTCACATTGTTTTGCCCTTGCTTTTTTCATTTAAAATATTCATCATTGTTCACTATCAGTACACACAGGACTGGATCCTTCTTGTCTTCCCCCTTCTCCTTTTCCTTCTCTTCTTCTCCTCCTCCCCCTCCTCCAACTCCTCCTTCCTCTTCTTTGTCGCCATCTCCTTCTTTTTTTCCTTCTTCTCTGTCTCCTCCTCCTTCTTCATCTTCTTCTTCTCCATCTCTGAACTTAGTTACATCATTAAATTATTTCATTTTGGAGTTGTATTTTTTTTATTGTGGCAAAATACGCATAACCTGAAATCTACCACTTTAACAATTTGTAAGTATCCATTTCAGTAGTATTAAGTACATTGACACTGCTGTGCAACCGCCCCTATCATCCATCCCCAGACTTGCTCATCTTCTCAAACTGATTCCCACATCCATTAAACACTAACTTACTTTTCTCTCCAACCCCTAGCAATCACTGACCTACTTTTTTCTCTACAAGCTTAGCTACTCTAGATACCTCATACAAGTAGAATCATGTACTCTTTGTCCTTTCACAGCTGGCTTATTTCACTTAGCATAATGTCTTCAAGGTTTATCTGTGTTGCAGTGTATGTCCAGATTTCCTTCTTTTAAGGTTGAATAATAATATTCCATTGTACATGACTGTGTAGTATTTCATTTATCTGACCATGATTGCTTGAGTTGCTTCCAATCTTTGGCTACTCCGAACGATGCTGCTATGAACATGAATGTGCAAGTATCCGGTGAGCTCCTGCTTCAATTTTTCTGAGTATGTACCCAGAAATGAAATTGTTGTATCAGATGGCAATTCTATGTTTAATTTTTGAGGAACTGCCAAACTGTTTTCCATAATGCCTAATTCTTTTACGTGACTGCTCTGTGTTCTACTATATGGATATAGCATCGTTTATGTAACCAATCCTATATTGATGGATACTAATAATGTTTCCAGGCTCTTGCTATAAAAATATTGCAATAAAATTCCTTGAAAATTTGTGTGGGTGTCCATAGACAGGTATATCTGTGAGGTAAATTCTTTTTTAAAAAAATTTTTTTGTTTATTTGAGAGAGAGTGAGAGACAGAGAGTGTGTGAGAGCATGAGTGGGGAGGAGGAGCAGAGGCAGAGGGAGCAGCAGACTCCCCACTGCACAGGGAGCCCGATCTGGGGCTTGATCCCAGCTCAGGATAATGACCTGAGCTGAAGGCAGACACTTAAGTGACTGAGCCACCCAGGCATCCCTGTGAGGTAAATTCTTAATTCAATTGTTAGGTCAGAGAATATGTGAGCCTTTTAAAAATAGATTTTATTTTTTAGAGCATTAAGTTCATGGCAAAATTTGAGTAAATGGTACAGAGATTTCTCATTGAGGCCCTGCATTCATACATACACTGCCTCCTCCAGAGTGGTACATTTGTTACAATTGATGAAGCTACATGGACACATCATTATCACCCCAAATCCAGAGTTTATGTTAGGGTTCTATCTTGGTGTACATTTTATGGGTTTGGATAAATATATGATGACATGTATCTGCTGTTACGGTAGCATACAGAATATTTTAGTTGCCCTAAAAACCTTTTGTGTTCTACCTATTGCTCCTGCTCTCCTCAACCCCACCCTGCTCACCCCTGACAACACTGATCTGTTACTGTTTCCATAGTTTTGCCTTTTCCAGGATGTCTTACGTTGGAATCATACGATACGCAGGCTTTTCTGATTGGCTTCTTTCACTTAGTAGTGCTCATATAAGGTTCCTCCATGTCTTTAAAAAAAAAACATTTTATTTATTTATTCATGAGAGATACACAGAGAGAGGCAGAGACACAGGCAGAGGGAAAAGCAGGAGCCTTGTGGGGAGCCCGATATAGACTCGATCCCAGGATCCCGGGTTCATGACCTGAGCCAAAGGCAGATGCTCAATTGCTGAGCCACCCAGGCATCCCTGCTCCATGTCTTTTATGGCTTGATAGCTCATGACTTTTCAGCGCTGTTAATATTCTATTGTTTGGATATAACTGTTTATCCATTCACCTACTGAAAGACATCCTGCTTGCTTCCAGGTTTTGGTGATTATGAATAATCCTCTCATGGAAAACTGTCTTGTGTTACCTATTGTCAAATGTCTGATAACAATTGTTTCATATATTTTCTTCAGTTTTTCCACCAAGGAAAGTTAAGGCCAGTCCTCATTACTCTATCAGGATTGGAAGCAGAAGCTTTTCACCTTGACTTTTTAAACTATAGCTCTTTTTATTTATTTTTATTGGTTGCTCTGGGGATTACACCATGCATCTTTCACTGATCACAATCTTCTTAGACTTTCTATCGAACTACTTCAAGAAAGATGTAGAAATTTTGCAGTAGTACAGTTGCATTTCCCCCATCTTTTTTGCGATTTTTTACCATGTATATTACTTTTATATACATTTTTGATATACGATTACATACGATAAAATTCACTCCCTTAAAGTATACAATTCAGTGGGTTTTTTTTAATTGTGCAACCATCACCATGATTAATATTAGAGTATTTTCATCAGTCCAAAAAGAAACCCCATGCCCATTAGGAGTCACTTTCCACCACCAGTCGCCCCCCTGGTCCTGGCAACTACTCATCTACATTTTGTCTCTATGGATTTGCCTATTCTGGACATTTCTTAAAAGTGAAATTATATAATACCTGCATATATTTTAAACCTAACAACACAATGCTTTACTTTTTGCTTTAAAAAGTTTAATGGATTTCACACAAGTTAAGAGAAAGAAACACATATAGTTTTTTATTCATCCACATACTACCATTTTTTATGTTTTTCATTTTCCTGTCGATCTGAGTTACCATATGGTGTCATTTCCTTTTATTCTGAAGAGCTTCCTTTAGCATTTCTTGTAATTCTCTCTTTCCCGTTTAAGATCTTGTGCCAAACAGGGGCCAAGGAAGCTTCTGCCATGTGCCAATTCCATTCCTTGGTAAGTTGAATTTTTAAAGAAATTTGCCCCTTTAATCTAAATTATTGAATACATTGGCATTAAATTGTTGATATTATTCTCTTCACATACTTTTAATATTATGGCCCCTGTAGTGATGCCCTTCTTTCAATCCTAATACTGGTAATTTGGATTTTCTCTTAGGATTTGCTAAGGGTGGGAGCCCTGGGTGGCGCAGTGGTTTAGCGCCTGCCTTTGGCCCAGGGCGCGATCCTGGAGACCCGGGATCGAATCCCACGTCGGGCTCCCGGTGCATGGAGCCTGCTTCTCCCTCTGCCTGTGTCTCTGCCTTGCCTCTCTCTATCTCTGTGTGTGACTATCATAAAAAAGTAAAAAAATTTTTAAAAAAAGGATTTGCTAAGGGTTTATCAGTTGTGATCTCTTCGAAGAATAGATTTTTGGTTTTATTAGTTTTCCATATTTATTTTTCTGTGTTTTTCTAATTGCTGTTGTGTCTTTGTGTTTGTCTTTCTGTTTATTTTAGGTTTAATCTGCTCATCATTTTCTATCTATTCTATTGACACCTAAATGGTGTCAATTTATGTCATTGATTTTAACTTTTTCTTATTGTCTCACATAAACATTTAAGGTAATAATTTTCCTTTAATTATGGCTTTAGATGCAGCTCACAAATTTTCATCTCACATTTTCAATGTCATTCAGTTTAAAATATTTTCTGATTTTCTTTCTCCCATACTTGTTTATAAATATTTATAAATATTTGGGACTTTCCCAGTTGTCAGCCCCTTCAGGGTCAGTGTCTCTCTCTCTCTCTCTCTCTCTCTCTTAAATCTTTTTTAAAAGATTTTACTTATTTATTTGAGAGAGAGAGAGAGCCTGAGTGTAGCAGGGGAGGGACATGGGCAGGTGTGTGTGTGGCGGGGGGCAAGAGCACAAGGGCAGGGGTGGCAGAAGGAGAGGGACAAGTAGACTCCCTGCTCAGCAGGGAGCTGTCCTGGAGCTTTAGCCCAGAATACTGGGATCATGACCTGAGTTTAAGGCAGATGCTGAACCCCCACTGAGCCACCCAGGTGCTCCCTAATTCCAGTCTCTTCGGGGCCTGTCAGTCTTTCACCTCTGCAATGTGATTGTTGAAGGCTGAATTCTAAGATGGTTCTCAATGGTCCCCCACCTCCTGGTATTCATGCCCTTATGTAATCCTCTCCCCTGAGTGTGGGCTGCACCTAGTTACTTGCTTCTAACCAGTACACCACAGCAAAAGTTATGGCACGTCAGTTCTGTGATTAAGGTACAGCATGTCATGACTTCCGTCTTGCTAGCAGACTTGCTGGCTTTGATGAGCAAGCTGCCATAGTGGAGAGGCCTGTGTGGCAAGGAACTGAGGACAACCTCAAGCCAACAGCCGACAAGGAAGGAGGCCCTCAGCCCAACAGCCCTTGAGGGACTGAATCCTGCCAACAACCAGGTAAGTGAATTTGGAAATGGATCCCACCTACTTCCGCCTTCAGGTGAGACCCAGCTCTGGCTGATTGCAGTCTTATGAAAATACTGAAGGAGAGGGTCCATGCGTGGATTCCTGAGCCACAGAAACTGCAAGGTGGTGAAAGTGTCATCTTAAGCTGCTAAGTTTTGGTGTTTAGCATCAATACATAACTAATATATCAACTCTTGGTCATGAGTGCTTATGCATACTTCTGGTGCCACTCCCCTGTGTAGCTCCCTCTTCATAGGTACCCTGGAAATTCCAACAGCCCTGGAAATTCCAACAGCCTTACCAGCCCAGAACTCTGATCTCTGTATATATTTGGGTATTTTAAGAGAAAAGATTGACTTACAAATGTCTTCATATCCTCCACAGATCTTAATTTAATATGAAATTTCTAAGACTTTTCCTTTAGTATTTATTGATTGGCATGTTTTCCAACTTGAACTGCCCTGATGCATGGCTTTTTTTTTTAAGTTTTAATTTTAATGCCAGTTAATTAACATACAGGGTTATGTTAGCTTCAGGTGTACAATACAGTGATTTAACACTTCCAAACCTCACCCAGTGCTCATCATGACAAGTGTCCTCCTTGATCACCAGGAGCACATCTTCATGGGAAGTCAGGAGACCCCGTGCAGGGGGGGTTGAAATCCCAAGCCTGCAGCGGGGGGACCTGCGGCTGGAGCTGCGGCAGGGGGCACGGGACCGGTGGCGGCATGGGGCTCCGCGTCGGGGGGCAGGCGGCACCCCCGGAGGGGGTCATGTCTAACGGTTTGTGTACTGCCGAGTGCCACCAACGGAGACGTGAAGCCGGTGGTGTCCAGCACGCCTCTGGTGGGCTTCCTGATGCAGCTGGAGAACTATTCGCCTATGATCCCAGATGCAGTGGCTGGTTACTACTTGAACCGTGCTGGCTTTGAGGCCTCGGACCCACACATAATTCGGCTCGTCTCCCTAGCTGCCCAGAAATTCATCTCAGATATTGCCAGCGATGCCCTACAGCACTGCAAAATGAAGGGCACAGCTTCTGGCAGCTCCCGAAGCAAGAGCAAGTACACTCTAATCGTGGAGGACTTGACCCCTGCCCTCAGCCAATATAGCATTAATGTGAAGAAGCCGCACTACTTCACCTGAGCCACCGAACCTGAATGTACTTGTCTGTCCCCTTGTCCCCACACCAGCCTGTTTTCATAATAAACTTTATTGTGGGGGGGGGGAGAAAGAAAAGAAAAAAAGAAAGAAAAGAAAAAGAAAAGAAAAGAAAAGAAAAGAAAGAAAAGAAAAGAAAAGAAAAGAAAAGAAAAGAAAAGAAAAGAAAAGAAAAGAAAAGAAAAGAAAAGAAATCCCAGGTCTTCATGAACCATGTACCTCACACCTCACACACAGAGCTCAACTGCACTGAGTCACTCCTTCAGCTTCTAGACCTGGATGGACTTCCATCCTGCAGCTGTGGAATCTGGCTTCCCCAGTGGCTTCCAGGGGTTTGGATGACTTGGTGTGGCAGTGCAGGGGAATTAGCTCGCCATGGGGTCAACCTTACCTAATAGGAAATGGTAGATGGGAGTAAGCCGGGCAGATACATTTTTTCTTTCTTCCTTCTTTGGACTTTTATGAAGTCTAGGAAAGTCCCCTTCTAGAGAAGTCCCATAACCCCAGCAAGTGAACCTGTTGAATAATCTGCAGAGATGTTGAATAACATCTCTCTGTGACTCATTAAAGGCCTGGCCAGCATAGTAACAAATCACATAGCACTGCTTTATATCTTTCTGTGTCTTACTTCTACTTTTCTTCCCCCTCACCTCCTACTAGGCTCACACTACTCAAAGAAAGCAACCATACTTTAATCCTTGCCTTAGGCTCACCTTTCTAGAGAACCTAGGCTGAGGGAGAGATGACATCATGGCTGATCTTTGCTTTGTGTCCATCTCAATGAACAATTTCTGAGGAGTATACTTCAGTATAACGAATAGAACCATGACTTACCCTTGATAATTCACAGAGCCAATTTCATGTATTACTTTGTGTCCCATTCTGTTGTTTTACACATCCTCCCCATTTCTCAAGCTCTATGCTGATGGCAGTGAATGTTAGTATAGAGCAATGGAGGAAAGAATCAAGTTGAAGGCAACTTGAATGAATATGTTGTTGACATTTTGCTCTTAGCAAACTGGGTCATTGCACTATTCATGCCAGTCCTTGGGTTATTTTCCCAAAAAATGATTGAAAAGAGAATGTGAGTGATATGTGCTGTGTTGATTAAAGCCTATGTCACATGTCCACTCATGGGTTACCTGAAGTCTATGGGATGAGGGTAGAGAACGTGCAGTTTCCTTATTACAATTCAAGCTGGTCACTTGAAGAAGAGGGGGAGGTAGATGCTGAGTGGCCAAAACATTCGATGTCTGTCATACTACCTGTGTTGCTTTCTCAACACCTAGTGCCCTGTCTACCTCATTGTGTGACTTTGAGAAATTTTTTTGATCTCTCTGAGCCTCACTCTGTCCATCTATAAATTGGGGATGATAATACTTCACCAGGCTGCTGTTAGACTGTACATATAGAACCTAGCAAACCTGGCAAAGGTTAGTCCCTTTGCTTTTCCAACCTCTATCCTCTTCACTTTGCTGCTAAAACCCTTCAACATTTAGTCAATACCCACTTTCCATTAATTTCTCACCATTTGTTTAGTTCTTAATCTTTTTGCCTCATTCACTTCACTAGAAGGCCTCTGAGCAAATGAGCTCTTCTTGGGCTTCATCTTATTTAATCTCTCTGGAGCATTTGAAGCTCTTGATTCCCTCCTTTTTTTTCAAACCTCTTTCCTTCTTTAGCTTGGAGGAGAGAGTAACCAAAGGGATCAACTGTGTCAGTTATTAAACTATTGTCTCTCAGTTTTAACCCATTCTCTATACTCTACTGCTGGAGACTTCAACATTCCTCTTGTAATTAATAGATAAGCAAGTAGGCAGAAATTCATCAAGGATATAGAGGTCCCAAATAATACTATTGACATAATAAATTGACATTTCTAGAACACTCCACCCAACAGCAGAATACACAATAGTTTGATGACTGACACAGTTCATCCCTTTAGCTACTCAACATTCATAACCACTTTTCTACATGTTTTAAACTTCCATACAATAACAAAAACTTCTTTATGCTTTCACCTGACGAAAGGAAACTAGTTTTGTACAACTAAAAACATTTCTCATCTTCTCCCCAAAATGAAGAAATAAAAAATTTCAAAAGTTATTGAATCAATCTTTATGACACAATCATGATAGATATCTCTAGGCTACATTAATTACTTCTCAAATACAGTTGCAGTGCTGAGGACTTTTTTACCTAAAGGTGAATCGTAAAGTTAATTAACATCATCAATCCCTATATAGAATAATAAGGGAAAGGAGAAGAGTTGAGGGAAATACAAATACACACATGCACATACACGAATAATAATTAGCACAGATACTATTATAGTAGATATTATATGCATACACACCCACATATATATGTATATATATATACATGTACACACACGTAGTACACATAACAAGAAGGAAATATGCTTCACTGTTAGAGTCTTCATGTCTATAAATGGCCACAAGTAGCTGTTAGACTTTCTTCTCCCCCTATTATTCCATGTTTTCTTTGCCCTTAGCCAGAATCTCAATTGGTCAGAATTATTTAATTGAAAGAGTGACTCAAACTTTCATTCCTAAAGGATCTGCATCCTCAGTAGCCCTGATTTTTTTTTTTTTTTTGTAAATTTGCATTAACTTTTACTCTTGGATATGGGAGTATTAAGAAGCAACTGGGACTTCTGGGTGGCTCAGTAGTTAAGCATCTGCCTTTGTCTGAGGGTGTGATTCCAGGGTCCTCAAATCAAGTCCCACATCAGGCTCCCCATAGGGAGCCTGCTTCTCCCTCTGCTTATGTCTCTGCCTCTCTGTCTCTCATAAATAAATAAGTAAAATCTTAAAAAAAAAAAAAAGGCAACTCAGAGAACTCCTTAGGTTCCAGATATAATCCTCCTCACTCTCATTGTGTAGCAATCTACTCACCTTTGGTAGTTGGGATACTAATACTATTCTTTGCCTGTTGATTCAGAAGTACAAGGAACCCAGAATAGCCAAGTTGCATTTCAGCTTCCAATTTAATGGAACTTTTGCTGTGTCTCATGGTGGAAGCATTTCTCTCTTGAGAACCAAGACCTCCAAACCAGTAAAATTCAAAGTTGCAGGGGATGCAAAAATTCTGAAGGAAATTGTTAAGTGCAATAGTGCAAGAAGCTGCTCTCTTCTTTTTTTAAATTGGTTTTAATTGAAGTTCAATTTGCCAACATATAGTATAACACTCAGTGCTCATCCCATCAAGTGCCCTCCTCAGCGCCTGTCACCCAGTTACCCCAAACCCCTACCCACCTCCCCTTCCACAACCCTTTGTTTCCCAGGGTTAGGAGTCTCTCGTGGTTTGTCTCTGTCTCTAATTTTTCCCACTCAGTTCCCCTCTTTTCCCTTATAATCCCTTTCACTATTTCTTATATTCCACATATGAGTGAAATCATATGATGAGGGGAGGAGGGGCAAGACGGCGGAAGAGTAGGGTCCCCAAATCACCTGTCCCCACCAAATTACCTAGATAACCTTCAAACCATCCTGAAAATCTACGAATTCGGCCTGAGATGTAAAGAGAGACCAGCTAGAATGCTACAGTGAGAAGAGTTTGCGCTTCTATCAAGGTAGGAAGACGGGGAAAAAGAAATAAAGAAACAAAAGGCCTCCGAGGGGGAGGGGCCCCGCGAGGAGCCGGGCTGAGGCCGGGGTGAGTGTCCCCAGGACAGGAGAGCCCCGTCCCGGAGGAGCAGGAGCTGCACCAACCTTCCCGGGCGGGCGGAAAGGGGCTCGCAGGGAGTTGGAGCAGGACCCAGGAGGGCGGCGATGCCCTCGGGCTCCCTGGGACACTAACAGACACCTGCGCCCCGGGAGAGTGCGCCGAGCTCCCTAAGGGCTGCAGCGCGCACGGCGGGGCCGGAGCAGCTCGGAGGGGCTCGGGCGGCGGCTCCGCGGAGGGGGCTGCGCGGCTCCGGGAGCAGCTCGGCGGCGGCGGCGGCTCGGGCAGAGGAAGAGGCTCCGTGCGGAGGGGGCTGCGCGACCGGGAGCGCGAATCCAACAGCGCAGGCCCCGGAGCACAGGGCGCCAGGACACAGCCCAGGATCCGGCCTCCCCCGGGACAGGCAGAGGCGGGGAGGGCCCAGGACAGCGAGGACGCTCCTACCCCGAGCTGAGCAGATCAGCGGCCCCGCCCCGGAGCCTCCAGGCCCTGCAGACAGAGAGCCCCGTAGTTCCTGCGGGGGCTGAATCCAGGCTTCCAGAGCTGCCATAGCAACTGCGGCTGTTCCTCCTGGGGCCTCACGGGGTAAACAACCCCCGCTGAGCCCTGCACCAGGCAGGGGCAGAGCAGCTCCCCCAAGTGCTAACACCTGAAAATCAGGACAGCAGGCCCCTCCCCCAGAAGACCAGCTGGACGGACCAGTTCCAGGGGAAGTCAAGGGACTTAAGGCTACAGAATCAGAAGATACTCCCCCGTGTTTTTTGTTTTTGTTTCTGTTTTTCTTCTTCTTTTTGATTTCTGATTGCTTCCCCCACCCCTTTTTTTCACCTTTCTTTCTTTTTCGTTCTCTTTTTCTTCTCTTTTTTCCTTTTTTCTTCTTTTTCTTTTTTCTTTTTCTCTTTTCTTTCCCTCTCTCTCTCTCTTCTTCTCCTTTTCCCAATACAACTTGTTTTTGGCCACTCTGCACTGAGCAAAATGACTAGAAGGAAAACCTCACCTCAAAAGAAAGAATCAGAAACAGCCCTCTCTCCCACAGAGTTACAAAATCTGGATTACACTTCAATGTCAGAAAGCCAATTCAGAAGCACTATTCTACAGCTACTGGTGGCTCTGGAAAAAAGCATTAAGGACTCACGAGACTTCATGACTGCAGAATTTAGATCCAATCAGGCAGAAATTAAAAACCAATTGAATGAGATGCAATCCAAACTAGAAGTCCTAACGACAAGGGTTAACGAGGTGGAAGAACAAGTGAGTGACATAGAAGACAAGTTGATGGCAAAGAGGGAAACTGAGGAAAAAAGAGACAATTAAAAGACCATGATGACAGATTAAGGGAAATAAACGACAAAAAAAAAAAAGAAGAAATAAACGACAGCCTGAGGAAGAAAAACCTACGTTTAATTGGGGTTCCCGAGGGCGCCGAAAGGGACAGAGGGCCAGAATATGTATTGGAACAAATCCTAGCTGAAAACTTTCCTAATCTGGGAAGGGAAACAGGCATTCAGATCCAGGAAATAGAGAGATCTCCCCCTAAAATCAATAAAAACCATTCAACAGCTCGACATTTAATAGTTAAGCTTGCAAATTCCAAAGATAAGGAGAAGATCCTTAAAGCAGCAAGAGACAAGAAATCCCTGACTTTTATGGGGAGGAGTATTAGGGTAACAGCAGACCTCTCCACAGAGACCTGGCAGGCCAGAAAGGGCTGGCAGGATATATTCAGGGTCCTAAATGAGAAGAACATGCAACCAAGAATACTTTATCCAGCAAGGCTCTCATTCAAAATGGAAGGAGAGATAAAGAGCTTCCAAGACAGGCAGGAACTGAAAGAATATGTGACCTCCAAACCAGCTCTGCAAGAAATTTTAAGGGGGACTCTTAAAATTCCCCTTTAAGAAGAAGTCCAGTGGAACAATCCACAAAAACAAGGACTGAATAGATATCATGATGACACTAAACTCATATCTGTCAATAGTAACTCTGAACATGAACGGGCTTAATGACCCCATCAAAAGGCTCAGGGTTTCAGACTGGATAAAAAAGCAGGACCCATCTATTTGCTGTCTACAAGAGACTCATTTCAGACAGAAGGACACCTACAACCTGAAAATAAAAGGTTGGAGAACCATTTACCATTCAAATGGTCCTCAAAAGAAAGCAGGGGTAGCCATCCTTATATCAGATAAACTAAAATTTACCCCGAAGACTATAGTGAGAGATGAAGAGGGACACTGTATCATACTTAAAGGATCTATCCAACAAGAGGACTTAACAATCCTCAATATATATGCCCCGAATGTGGGAGCTGCCAAATATTTAAACCAATTAATAACCAAAGTGAAGAAATACTTAGATAATAATACACTTATACTTGGTGACTTCAATCTAGCTCTTTCTAC
This sequence comes from Nyctereutes procyonoides, assembly GCF_905146905.1. Lineage (NCBI taxonomy): Eukaryota > Metazoa > Chordata > Mammalia > Carnivora > Canidae > Nyctereutes > Nyctereutes procyonoides. Next base: position 16,588,479 of record NW_026575137.1, read on the forward strand.
CCTCGATAGGTCTTCCAAGCACAACATCTCCAAAGAAACGAGAGCTTTAAATGATACACTGGACCAGATGGATTTCACAGATATCTACGGAACTTTACATCCAAACTCAACTGAATACACATTCTTCTCAAGTGCACATGGAACTTTCTCCAGAATAGACCACATACTGGATCACAAATCGGGTCTGAACCGATACCAAAAGATTGGGATTGTCCCCTGCATATTCTCAGACCATAATGCCTTGAAATTATAACTAAATCACAACAAGAAGTTTAGAAGGACCTCAAACACGTGGAGGTTAAGGACCATCCTGCTAAAAGATGAAAGCGTCAACCAGGAAATTAAGGAAGAATTAAAAAGATTCATGGAAACAAATGAGAATGAAGATACAACCGTTCAAAATATTTGGGATGCAGCAAAAGCAGTCCTGAGGGGGAAATACATCACAATAGAAGCATCCATTCAAAAACTGGAAAGAACTCAAATACAAAAGCTAACCTTACACCTAAAGGAGCTAGAGAAAAAACAGCAAATAGAACCTACACCCAGCAGAAGAAGAGAGTTAATAAAGATTCGAGCAGAACTCAACGAAATTGAGACCAGAAGAACTGTGGAACAGATCAACAGAACCAGGAGTTGGTTCTTTGAAAGAATTAATAAGATAGATAAACCATTAGCCAGCCTTATTAAAAAGAAGAGAGAGAAGACTCAAATTAATAAAATCATGAATGAGAAAGGAGAGATCACTACCAACACCAAGGAAATACAAACGATTTTAAAAACATATTATGAACACCTCTACGCCAATAAATTAGGCAATCTAGAAGAAATGGACGCATTCCTGGAAAGCCACAAACTACCAAAACTGGAACAGGAAGAAATAGAAAACCTGAACAGGCCAATAACCAGGGAGGAAATTGAAGCAGTCATCAAAAACCTCCCAAGACACAAGAGTCCACGGCCAGAAAGCTTCCCAGGGGAATTCTATCAGACGTTTAAAGAAGAAATCATACCTATTCTACTAAAGCTGTTTGGAAAAATAGAAAGAGATGGAGTACTTCCAAATCCGTTCTATGAGGCCAGCATCACCTTAATTACAAAACCAGACAAAGACCCCACCAAAAAGGAGAATTACAGACCAATATCCCTGATGAACATGGATGAAAAAATTCTCAACAAGATACTGGCCAATAGGATCCAACAACACATTAAGAAAATTATTCACCATGACCAACTAGGATTTATCCCCGGGACTCAAGGCTGGTTCAACACTCGTAAAACAATCAATGTGATTCATCATATCAGCAAGAGAAAAACCAAGAACCATATGATCCTCTCATTAGATGCAGAGAAAGCATTTGACAAAATACAGCATCCATTCCTGATCAAAACTATTCAGAGTGTAGGGATAGAGGGAACTTTCCTCGACATCTTAAAAGCCATCTATGAAAAGCCCACAGCAAATATCATTCTCAATGGGGAAGCACTGGGAGCCTTTCCCTAAGATCAGGAACAAGACAGGGAAGTCCACTCTCACCACTGTTATTCAACATAGTATTGGAAGTCCTAGCCTCAGCAATCAGACAACAAAAAGACATTAAAGGCATTCAAATTGGCAAAGAAGAAGTCAAACTCTCCCTCTTCGCCGATGACATGATACTCTACATAGAAAACCCAAAAGCCTCCACCCCAAGATTGCTAGAACTCATACAGCAATTTGGTAGTGTGGCAGGATAAAAAATCAATGCCCAGAAATCAATGGCATTTCTATACACTAACAGTGAGACTGAAGAAAGAGAAATCAAGGAGTCAATCCCATTTACAATTGCACCAAAAGCATAAGATACCTAGTAATAAACCTAACCAAAGAGGTAAAGGATCTATACCCTAAAAACTATAGAACACTTCTGAAAGAAATTGAGGAAGACACAAAGAGATGGAAAAATATTCCATGCTCATGGATTGGCAGAATTAATATTGTGAAAATGTCAATGTTACCCAGGGCAATTTACACGTTTAATGCAATCCCTATCAAAATACCATGGACTTTCTTCAGAGACTTAGAACAAATTATTTTAAGATTTGTGTGGAATCAGAAAAGACCCCGAATAGCCAGGGGAATTTTAAAAAAGAAAACCATATCTGGGGGCATCACAATGCCAGATTTCAGGTTGTACTACAAAGCTGTGGTCATCAAGACAGTGTGGTACTGGCACAAAAACAGACACATAGATCAATGGAACAGAATAGAGAACCCAGAAGTGGACCCTGAACTTTATGGTCAACTAATATTCGATAAAGGAGGAAAGACTATCCACTGGAAGAATGGAAGAAAGACAGTCTCTTCAATAAATGGTGCTGGGAAAATTGGACATCCACATGCAGAAGAATGAAACTAGACCACTCTCTTGCACCAGACACAAAGATAAACTCAAAATGGATGAAAGATCTAAATGTGAGACAAGATTCCATCAAAATCCTAGAGGAGAACACAGGCAACACCCTTTTTGAACTTGGCCACAGTAACTTCTTGCAAGATACATCCACGAAAGCAAAAGAAACAAAAGCAAAAATGAACTATTGGGACTTCATCAAGATAAGAAGCTTTTGCATAGCAAAGGATACAGTCAACAAAACTAAAAGACAACCTACAGAATGGGAGAAGATATTTGCAAATAACATCAGATAAAGGGCTAGTTTCCAAAATCTATAAAGAACTTATTAAACTCAACAGCAAAGAAACAAACAATCCAATCATGAAATGGGCAAAGGACATGAAGAGAAATCTCACAGAGGAAGACATAGACATGGCCAACACACACATGAGAAAATGCTCCGCATCACTTGCCATCAGGGAAATACAAATCAAAACCACAATGAGATACCACCTCACACCAGTGAGAATGGGGAAAATTAACAAGGCAGGAAACCACAAATGTTGGAGAGGATGCAGAGAAAAGGGAACCCTCTTACACTGTTGGTGGGAATGTGAACTGGTGCAGCCACTCTGGAAAACTGTGTGGAGGTTCCTCAGAGAGTTAAAAATAGACCTGCCCTACGACCCAGCAACTGCACTGTTAGGGATTTACCGCAAAGATTCAGATGCAATGAAACGCCGGGACACCTGCACCCCGATGTTTCTAGCAGCAATGTCCACAATAGCCAAACTGTGGAAGGAGCCTCGGTGTCCATCGAAAGATGAATGGATAAAGAAGATGTGGTTTATGTATACAATGGAATATTACTCAGCCATTAGAAATGACAAATACCCACCATTTGCTTCAACGTGGATGGAACTGGAGGGTATTATGCTGAGTGAAGTAAGTCAATCGGAGAAGGACAAACAGTGTATGTTCTCATTCATTTGGGGAATATAAATAATAGTGAAAGGGAATATAAGGGAAGGGAGAAGAAATGTGTGGGAAATATCAGAAAGGGAGACAGAACATAAAGACTCCTAACTCTGGGAAATGAACTAGGGGTGGTGGAAGGGGAGGAGGGCAGGGGGTGGGGGTGAATGGGTGACGGGCACTGAGGGGGACACTTGACGGGATGAGCACTGGGTGTTATTCTGTATGTTGGTAAATTGAACACCAATAAAAAATTAATTTATTAAAAAAATAAATAAAAATAAAAAAAGATAAAAAAAGAAATCATATGATGAAGGACAATCATCACTGTCATTTGTCAAAAGCAAATAGGGAGTATTCATCCTTTCTGATGGCTGAGTAATATTCCATTGTATATACAGACCACGTCTTCTTTATCCATTCATCTGTTGAAGGACATTGTGGCTCCTTCCACAGTTTGGCTATTGTGGACATTGCTGCTATGAACATTGGGGTGCAGGTGTCTCAGCTTTTCACTACATCTGTATTTTGGGGGTAAATATCCAGTAGTGCAGTTGCTGGGTCATAGGGTAGCTCTATTTTTAACTTCTTGAGGAACCTCCACTCTTTTCCAGAGTGGCTGTACCAGTTCGCATTCCCACCAACAGTGCAAGAGGGTTCCCCCTTCTCCACATCCTCTCACAACATTTGTTTTTCCTGTCTTGTTAATTTTGTTAATTTTCGCCATTCTCACTGGTGTGAGGTGGTATCTCATTGTGGGTTTTTTTTTAAGATTTTATTTATTCACTCATAAGATTGAGAGAGAGAGAGAGGGAGAGAGAGAGAGAGAGAGGCAGAGACACAGGCAGAGGGAGAAGCAGGCTCCATGCAGGGAGCCCAACGTGGGACTCGATCCTGGGTCTCCAGGATCATGCCCTGGGGTGAAGGCTGCGCCAAACTGCTGAGCCACCAGGGCTGCCCTCATTATGGTTTTGATTTGCATTTCCCTGATGGCAAGTGATGCAGAGCATTTTCTCATGTGCTTGTTGAGCATGTCTATGTCTTCCTCTGTGAGATTTCTGTTCATGTCTTCTGGCCATTTCATGATTGGATTTTTGGTTTCTTGAGTGTTGAGTTTGAGAAGTTCTTTATAGATCTTGGACACTAGCCCTTTATCTGATCTGTCATTTGCAAATATCTTCTCCCATTCTGTAGGTTGTCTTTTAGTTTTGTTGCTCTTTCTTTTGCTGTGCAGAAGCCTTTTATCCTAAGTCCCAATCGTTCATTTTTGCTTTGGTTCCTTTGCTCTCATGGATGTATCTGGCAAGAAGTTACTGTGGCCAAGTTCAAAAAGGTTATTGGCTGTGTTCTCCTCTAGGATTTTGATGGATTCTTGTCTCACATTTAGATCTTTCAACCATTTTGAGTTTATCTTTGTGTATGGTGTAAGAGATTGGTCTAGTCTCATTCTTCTGCACAGGGCTGTCTGTCCAATTTTCCCAGGACCACTTATTGAATGGACTGTCCTTTTGCCAATGGATATCCTGCTTTGTCAAATATTAGTTGACCATAGAGTTGAGGGCCCATTTCTGGGTTCTCTGTTCTGTTCCATTGATCTATGTGTCTGTTTTTGTGCCAGTACCACACTGTCTTGATGATCACAGCTTTATAATACAGCTTGAAATCCAGCATTGTGATGTCCCCAGCATTGGTTTACTTTTTCAATATTCCCCTAGCTATTTGGAGTCTTTTCTGATTCCATACAAATCTTAAGATGATTTGTTCCAACTCTCTGAAGAAAGTCCATGGTATTTTGATAGGGATTGCATTAAATGTGTAAATTGCCCCGGGTAGCATAGACATTTTCACAATATTAATTCTTCCAATCCATGAGCATGGAATGTTTTTCCATCTCTTTGTGTCTTTCTCAATTTCTTTCAGAAGTGTTCTGTAGGTTTTAGGATACAGATCCTTTCCCTCTTTAGTTAGGCTTATTCCTAGGTATCTTATGCTTTTGGGTGCAAGTGTAAATGGGATTGACTCCTTAATTTCTCTTTCTTCAGTCTCATGTTAGTGTATAGAAATGCCATTGATTTCTGGGCATTGATTTTGTATCCTGCCACACTGCCGAATTGCTGTATGAATTCCAGCAATCGTGGGGTGGAGGCTTTTGGGTTTCTATGTACAGTATCATGTCATCTGTGAAGAGGGGAAGTTTGGCTTCTTTGCCAATTTGAATGCCTCTTATTTCTTTTTGTTGTCTGATGGCTAGGTGAGGACTTCTTGTACTATGTTGAATAACAATATGTTGAATGTTCCTGTTCCAGATGTCATGTTCCTGATCTTTGGGGAAAGGCTTTCAGTTTTTCCCCATTGAGAATGATATTCACTGTGGGCTTTTCATAAATGGCTTTTAAGATATATTTTTTAAAGATTTTACTTATTTATTCATGAGAGACACACAGAGACGGAAAGGCCGAGACACAGGCAGAGGGAGAAGCAAGCTCCATGCAGTGAGCCCCACATGGGACTCGATCCCGGGTCCCCAGGACCACACCCTGGGCTGAAGGTGGCGCTAAACTGCTGAGCCATCTGGGCTGCCCGGCTTTTAAGATATTGAGGAATTTTCCCTGTAGCCCTACATTTTGAAGAGTGTTAATCAGGAATGGATGGTGGATTTTGTCAAATGCCTTCTCTGTATCTATTGAGAGGATCATATGGTTCTTGTTTTTTCTCTTCTTGAAGTGATGTATCACATTGATTGTTTTATGAGTATTGAACTACCCTTGCTTGCATCCTGGGGATAAATCACACTTGGTCATGGTGAATAATCTTAATGTACTGTTGGATCCTATTGGCTAGTATCTTGTTGAGAATTTTTGCACCCATGTTCATCAGGGATATTAATCTATAATTCTTTTTGGTGGGGTCTTTGGTTTTGGAATCAAGGTAATGCTGGCCTCATAAAACGAATTTGGAAGTATTCTATCCCTTTCTATCTTTTGAAACAGCTTTAGTAAAATCAGTATTATTTCTTCTTTAAACGTTAGATAGAATTCCCCTGGGAAGCCATCTGGCCCTGGACTTTTGTGTCTTGGGAGGTTTTTGATGACTGCTTTAATTTATTTGCTGGTTACCGGCCTGTTCAGGTTTTCTGTTTCTTTCTGTTCCAGGTTTGGTAATTAGTGGTTTTCCAGACATGCGTCCATTTCTTCTAGATTGCCTAATTTGTTGGCATATATAGCTGCTCATAATACGTTTTTAAAATCATTTGTATTTCCTTGGTATTGGTTGAGATCTCTCCTCTTTCATTTGTGATTTTATTAATCTGAGTCTTTTTTCTTTTTAATAAAGCTGGCTAGGGGTTTATCTATCTTATTAATTCTTTCAAAGAAACAACTCTTGGTTTTGTTAATCTGTTATACAGTTCTTCTAGTCTCTAATTCATTGAGTTCTGCTTGAGTCTTTATTATCTCTCTTCTTCTGCTTGGTGTAGGTTTTACTTCCTGTTCTTTCTTCAGTTCCTTTAGGTTCAAGGTTAGCTTGAGTATTTGAGTTTTTCTCCAATTTTTTGAGGGAGGCTTGTATTGCAATGTACTTCCCTCTTAGGACCGCTTTTGCTGTATCCCAAACATTTTGAATGATTGTATCTTCATTTTCATTAGTTTCCAAGAATCTTTAATTCTTCTCTAATTTTCTGGTTGACCCATTCATCTTTTAATAAGATGCTCTTTAACCTCTATGTGTTTGAGTTTCTTCCAAATTTCTTCTTGTGATTGAGTTCTAATTTCAAAGCATTGCGGTCTGAAAATATGCAGGGGACAATCCCAGTCTTTTGGTATCAGTTGATACCTGATTTGCAATCAAGTATGTGGTCTATTCTGGAGAAAGTTCCGTGTGCACTTGAGAAGAATGTGTATTCAGTTGCGTTCAGATGGAAAGTTCTGTATATATCTGTGAAATCTATTTGGTCCAGTGTATCATTTAAGGCCCTTGTTTCTTTGGTGATGGTCTGCTTAGAATATCTGTCATTTGCTGAAAGTGCCGTGTTGAAGTCTCTCACTATTAGTGTATTATTATCTAAGTATCTCTTTACTATGGTTATTAATTGATTGATATACTTGGCAGCTCCCACATTAAAGGCATAAATATTCATGATTGTTAGGTCTTCTTGTTGGATAGACCCTTTAAGTATGATACAGTGTTCCTCTTCATCTCTTACTATAGTCTTTGTGATAATCTTTAATGTATCTGATATGAGGATTGCTACCCCAGCTTTCATTTGAATGGTAATTGGTTCTCCACCTCTTTTTTTTCAGGCTGGAGATGTCCTTAGGTCCAAAATGAATCTCTTGTAGGCAGCATATAGATGGATCTTGCTTTTTTATCTTGTCCAATACCCTACGTCTTTTGATGGGGTCATATAGCCCATTCACGTTCAGAGTAACTATTGAAAGATATAAATTTAGAGTCATTGTATTACCTATACAGTCCCTGTTTTTGTGGGTTGTTTCTTTGGGCTCCCTCTTTCTTTTTAGGGTCCCCCTTAATATTTCTTGCAGAGCCAGTTTGGTGGTCACATATTCTTTCAGTTTCTGCCTATCCTGGAAGCTGATATCTCTTTATCAGCCTATCTCTTCTGAATGACAGCCTTGCTGGATAAAGTATTCTTGGCTGCATGTTCTCATTTAGTACCCGGTATATATCATGCCAATATATCATGCCAGCCCTTTCTGGCCTGCCAGGTCTCTGTGGAGAAGTCTGCTGTTAATCTGATATTTCTCCCCATATAAGTTAAGAATCTCTTGTCTTGAGCTGCTTTAAAGATCTCTTTATCTTTGAAATTTGCAAGTTTCACTATTACATGTTGAGGTATTGAATGATTTTTATTGATTATTTTTTTGAGGGGGGAGGTCCTTTCTATCTCTTGGATCTGAATGCCTGTTTCCTTCCCCAGATTTGGAAAGTTCTCTGCTATGATTTGTTCAAATATACTTTGTGCTCCTCTCTCTCCCTCAGCTTCTTCTAGAATCCCAATTATATGTAAATTTTTCCTTCTCAGGCCATCATTTATTTCCCTAAGCCTTTCCTCATGGACTCTTAATTGTTTTTCTCTTTTTTCCTCAGCTTCCTTCCTTACCATCAACTTGTCTTCTATGTCACTCACTCTCTCTTCAACCTCATTAACACAAGCAAGTAGAACATCCAGTTTGGATTGCATCTCATTTAATCTATTTTTAATTTCAGCCGGATTGGATCTTGATTCTGCAGTAACAAAGTCTCTAGTGTCCTTTATGCTTTTTTTCCAGAGCCACCAGTAGCTTTATAATTGTACTTCTGAATTGAATTTCTGACATTGTATTGAAATCCAAATTCTGTAACTCTGTGGCAGAGAGTATTGTTTCCAGTTCTTTCTTTTATGGTAAATTCTTCCTTCTACTCATTTTGTTCACTGCAGAGTAGCTGTATGAGTGGGCTGAGTAAAAAATATCAACCACCGGTAGCCTGGATGGCTCAGCAGTTTAGCGCCACCAGCCCAGGGCCTGATCCTGGAGACCCGGGATCGAGTCCCATGTCAGACTCCCTGCAGGGAGCCTGCTTCTTCCTCTGCCTGTGTCTCTGCCTCTCTCTCTGCGTCTCTCATGAATAAGTAAATAAAAATCTTAAAAAAAAAAATCAACCACGACCTAAGTAAAACAGCCTAGATGATTTCAAAGAGGTCAGAGACCAGAAAATAAAAGAAAAAGAAGAACAGAACAAAATAAAACAAGAGGAGGACCACTAAGGTGAAAAACAAATTTTAAAACAAAGTAGTAAAAATAAAAGGCCAAAAACCAAAAACAAAGAAGAAAAGAGAAAAAAAAAAAAAAAAGCAAAGAAAAGAGAAAAAAAGAGGGGGATGGTGATAGTGAAGAAGTGGTAGTGGAAAGAGTATGTGGTCTCCCTGAGGGGTCCTAGAGGGTGACCCTCTTGGTTCTGAGTGTATTTTGCTCGGTATGTTAGAAGATGCTCAGTCCTAAATTTATATAAACCAGTAATACTTATAGAAAGTCCCAACATTGACCACCAAAACATAAACAAGATAAAAGAGGGGGGAAGAATGTGAAGGAAGAGAGAATATAATCTCACAGAATGAACCAATATGGTGTTCCACTTGGTATTGGTTGTGTGTTAGAAGATACTAACTTCCACCATTGTAAAACAAAACGAGTCAGAAAAACAAAAACAAAAACCCATATCTAATGTATCTACCAAAATTAAATTGAATATGTTGAAGGGAATCCAGAAGTGAAAAATATATCTAAGACATGTAATTGTAGAAATATGAAAGTCAAGAAAGAAAAAAAACTTAAAAATGAAGAGCTGGTAAAATATTGTAGTTAAGGTGGGAAAAGAGAAAAAATATTGGAAGGTTTTAGTCTGATATAAAAACAAGTCATAATGGAATAATGGAAAAAGAGAAAAAAAAGGACCCTCTAATTCCATATACTATTTTCTCTCAGTCCTGGAGCTTTCCAGCGCTGCTGGGTCAAGAACTTGCTCTTCCTGGTCCTTCCAGCTGGTCTTCTGGGGGAGGGACCTGTTGCCCTGACTCTCAAGTGTGTGCACCTGGGGAGCTGTCCCACCTCCCGCCGGGTGCTGGGCACAGTGGGACCTGTTTACCCCGTGAGGCCCCTGTCCCCTGGAGGCCCCGCTCCATCCCAGGCACAGGGTGACACCAGGAGGAATAGCACCACTGGCAGCAGCCAGCTCCCCAGCCCTGGAGTCAGTTCCCCCAGTAACTACTGCAGCTCCCAGTCCACACTGGCCTGGATGCTCTGGGGGCGGGGGGCGCTGATGTGCACAGCTCGGGGGTGCCCCACGGCAGGAGCGTCCTCGCTGTCCTGTGTCCTCCTGGCCTCTGCCTGCCCCGGGGGAGCGCAGGATCTCTGGCTTTGTCCACTTGGGTGCCCTAGGATCTGGGGCACCTGCGCTTCTGGACCTGTGCTCCCAGGGACCTCCTCTCCCAAAGGGAACGGAGAATATCCACCTCCAGCTGTAGCCAGCCTGCCTGACCCACTGGCTTCTCCCAAATGCCCCAGAGGGCTGCGCTCCAGCCCTTTACTGAGATCCGCCAGCAGTTTGTGGTGCGCTTTCCCACCAGGCGCCCCTCCTCTTATAGTGACTCCAGGAAACCGGGGGTTTCACTGCCCCTTCTGAGATTCTGCCCGAGTTCCATGCTAAGCACTTTTCCATCAGGGAAAACTCCAACGTGGATTTTTAAAGTTCCCACTTTTCCAGGGCTGGGCTTTCCTGTCCTGGAGGCTTTCACCACTCTGAGTTAGCAGGCTCCTCGCTGTGTCCCTCCCCCACTTTATTCTGTTTTATATATGTATTTTTTGCCTTCTTACCTTGTTAGAAGCGAAAACTTTTCTCTCTGTAGCATTCCAGCTACTGTCTCTTTAAATCTCAGGTTGAATTCATAGGTGTTCAGGATGTTTTGAAAGTTATTTAGGTAAGTTTGTGGGGCAGGTGAGTTGAGGACCCCTACTCTTCCACCATCTTACTCCTCCCTCTGTCCATTGGCTTTTAAAACTTCCCTTAAGAAAGAGCATACATCAATTCCAATCACTTTCATTGATCAAAGTCACAAGCATGGGTTCAGGCAGCGAGTCAGCACGTAGTTGGGTTTTTTTTTTTTTAATTTTTTATTTATGATAGTCACACAGAGAGAGAGAGAGAGAGAGAGAGGCAGAGACACAGGCAGAGGGAGAAGCAGGCCCCATGCACCGGGAGCCCGACGTGGGACTCGATCCCGGGTCTCCAGGATCGCGGACTGGGCCAAAGGCAGGCGCCAAACCGCTGCGCCACCCAGGGATCCCCACGTAGTTGGATTTAATTAGGTTTGAAATATGCCAGAAGAGTATACTGGAGAGAAAGTTAAGGAAAGAGTATTTAAAACGATGGACCTTGGTGTCTAAACTGGATGAGAAGAAAGTGAGGTCATAGGTGTTTGATAGTGTGGGACCAATGAGTTAGAGACCTCTATAAGACTGAAAGTGAATGATCTCTGGGGGAATGTTATGCTTATTGGGAAAGGCATACATAAACAGGCTGGGGGTGTGTGTGTGCGCACAATTCAATCCACAATGACTATTAATTTTTTTGTTTATTTAAATATATATGTATTTTTAATTTTTTCCCAACTCAGTTGTAAGCTCCATGAGAGCAGAGACGGGTCTCTCTTCCTAAGAATTATATCCACAATGGTTAGAACAAACCCCAGCACACAGTAGCTAGTCAGCAAAAAACTGATAATGAATGAATGAATGAGTGGATGGATAAGTAGTAAGTTTCTTCTACTTCCACAGGACTTCTGAGAAAAGCTGGTAATGACCCAGTAACCTGGCATAATAGATCAACTCCATCTATTGGAGTAAAGATAAAGATCATACCATCACTTTCTTCCCTCACTGTACACCTGCACCTTTCTTCCATTGAGAAGTGGAGTTTTATTTCTCCTTCCTTTGAATCTAAGCATGCCCTAGGACTGCTCTGACCAATAGCATGCAGTAGAAATACATTCTGGAATCTCTTGGCCCAGACCTTAGGAAGACTATAAGCTTCTATCTCCTTCCTCTTGGAGCTCAGTAACCATGATGTAGAAACAAGCCACATGGAGAGGCTACATGGAGGAGGATTCAAGTCCTTTCTATGGCAGCTCTAGCCCAGCTACCCTCTGGTGGCCAGCATATGAATGAACCATTTTGGACATTCCAGCACTGACTATCCTCTGCAGCCCCAGATAAAGTCATATAGAACAAAACAACCTCTCAGCTGAAATAATCGACCAACAAAATTGTGAAAAATAATACAATCGTGGTTGTCTTAAGCCACTAAGCTTAAGGGTGATTTGTGACACAGTAATACATAACTAAAATAGAAATTAGCACTCAGTCAGAATGCTGCAGTATGAAAAACATAAAATACAGAGGACTGGCTTTGGGAGCAAATGGTAAGGGGAAGCCTGAAGATTCTCAAGAAGGCTATTGATGAAGGCTGGCAGAGCAGTGAGGAGATCGCTATTGGATGCTGGAACAAAGGGGATACCACTTATATACCAGGAGAAATTTTATTGAGAAGTCGCCTGTGTTAACATCACGTATTAATAGAAAGAGTGCCTCACGAACCTGTAGATCTGGCAAAGGAGATTGCCAGGCAAAATGTTGAAAGTGCCAGTTGGCTTCTTTTAGCTTCCTATACTATGATAAAATGCAAGAAGAAAGGAATGAACTAAATAAAGAACTATTTGAGCAGAACTTGGAGGAAATACAGAGGCTACAGGGAATGTATGTTCTCAAAGGTAACAAATGTTCTCAAAGTAAGAAATGGCCTTAAAGCAAAGATCAAATCTAGGGTGTTATCAATAAAACATAGCTTCAGTGTGAAATTCAGATCAAAGGTGCAAGATCTTTTGCAAAGACAGAAAGGTTTAAGTTGGTGCCTAAGAGACCCTTAGGCCAGACAAAAATACTTCTCAATATCTTAAAGGTTATAATTTGTAGACCCCCAGCAACAGAGCTTCTGAGAATATTAAGGCTGTTATAGCAACTTTGATGCTGGTGTATACCTAGTAAACCCACAAAGATAAATAATAATGTTAACAATCCAATGTAAATTTGGCTCCTGGGAAACATATTGTTGACAATGATGTAAAATTGTTTCAAGCTTTCTAGAAAGCAGTCTGGCAATAGGTAACAAAATGTTCCTGTCTTTTTTCCAAATAGTTTATCTTTAGGAATATTGACCTAAGGAAATGGCTCTAAAGAGATAATTTTTAAAAAGCTATTGGTCTAAACAAGCCTTCATAGTCACATAATTTATAATAGAAAAAAAACTGGAAACAATCCAAATATCCAAAAATACATGTGCAAACTGTGGTTCATTTACATGACAGACTGCTTTATAATCATTAAAAAGACAAGTTTATGGATTGTGTTGACCCAGGGTTACATGGGCTTAGAATATTATTAGTAAAAGAATGAAGTATGAAATGGTAAGTACATGCTATTTCAATTCCATAAAAATAAGTGCCATCTACATATTTTTAATAAAATAAAGAAAATGTGTATGCTATAATTTAATATTTAGTATGCTTTAAAATTGAAGTACTTGATATCCTAGTTTGAAAGAATGAAATGGATACTGTGGGGAATTACCAGAAAAAAGTCAAGGAAATTAGAACAGATATATTTATGTGCACAGGGTGTGTTTATTAAGAAGTGTTGACAAGGACTTACAATGTACTCATACCTGAGTGAGGCATAGCAAGTAGAACAAAGATATGTAAGATATGGTCCCCAAGCTCAATAAACATTCAAAAACCAAAAAAGACACAATAGATTACAGTTTAGATGAATTTTTTTATTCAGTCTGTGAAAAAGACCAAAGGGTTTTTTCAAAACTCTAGGTTTACAAAAACTTGCTAGAATTTTGTGAGACATTTTGCAAATGGAATTAGGCTATAGATATTTTTGTTAAATTATTGATTTCTTAACTATTCTGTTTTTAAAGTGCTCTTTTAAAACACTTGAACATTATGGAGAAGAACAAAAAAGCAAGTAAAAAAAATGTCACCTAAAATCAATCCCATTCCTGAGAAATAATCATTGTTAACACTTCATAAACAGCATTTTAGCCAGGTTCACTTAATCAGGGTTCAACCAGGAGAGCAGAACCAGTAGAAGATATATTTTCATAGACCTACTACAAGGAATTGGTTTACCTAATTGTAAACAAGTCCAAAATCCATAGCATAGGCCACCAGGAAGGACAGAATGGAATTCCAGGGCACAGGCTGAGGCTGTACACAGGCAGAACTACTTCTTCAGGGGAACCTCAGCTCTGCTCTTTGAGGCTTATCAAATGAATCAGATCCACCCATACTATCCAGGAAAATCTCCCTTACTTCAAGCCAATTGATCATGGGTTTTAATTATATCTTAAAATACTTTCACAGCAACACTTAGATTAGTATTTGATTGAATAATGAAGAGTTTGGTCTCGTCAAGTTGACATGTTAAAAGGACCATCACAGTCCCTTATCACTAACCCTTATCAATATGGCACCCATACACATTTCCTTAAATCACATTCAGTCTCCAAATAAAGGCAATAATAAAGCCATAAAGCTTAACGCAAAAAACTATCCTGTGTACAGCTGAAATCTCACTAACCCTTTCCCCAGAAGGAGTACTAAGATGTTGTTTACTCTTCTCCTTCATTATCTTGTAACTTAAATGCTATCATATGAAGTTAGCAATTACAAATGCATCTTATGTTAGATGATAAAGGAATAAGAGTGGAAAGGAAACAACTATTTGCTTAATATGTATTTATTTAAAAATAAGGAATAAATACTCATAACAATTAGACCTCATTTCTGCAACTGGTCATCTGGTCATAGTATTCATAATGACATTCTTCTGCTTCCCATTCCACATCCTCTTTGCCCTCAGCAAGCACCTCAGGGGGGCATGCTTCTTTACCTGGTGGGGTGACCCAAGACTTCATTCCTAAAGGGCCTGGAACATTAGCTATCTAGCCTGAATTGGGTTGTTGTATTTCCTTTGACATTAATCACAAAACATAGTAATACTAAGAGACATCCTTGAGGCATCACCTGCATTGCAGATATACTCCTTACCTCCATTGTGTAATGGTGCTCAGTTTCCCCGTGGTAATCAGTATCAGTGACCCCAGCCAGTATAGTAACTTTCTCTGCCTGCTGATACAGAGACATGAAAACTCCAATGTGAAGAGGCAACAGTCTCAACTTCCAGGTCAATGGAATCATTGTTGTATCTGTTAGTGGAAGTTACTTCTCACTTTGGAACTTAGATCTCTAGACTGGCAGAACCTAAGGGCCCAGAGATGTAAAGCAAAAATTGTACTGCTGTATCACTAGCCACTCCCATTCCTACCCTTTAATCACAGGCTCATGAATCCTGGCTTCGGGAGAAATAGTCCCATATATTGGACACTGATACAGAGCATAAGATATATAGCAAACAGATTTATGTCACCTTAAAGAGACTGTTCTGAAGCCTCTCCTTAGTATCAAAATGGAATGTTTTGGAGCTTCAGAGACTTTTCTCTCCAGAGAAACTGAGAAATGATTCTCTGTAAACACTTTCCCCTCCTCTCTCCTACTGTCTTCCTCTTCTCTTTCTTCAGGCAGCTACCACCACATCTATCCTGGACAAGGCCGCCTGGAAGCCATTCTTTACAGAGAGTCTGTCTAAATACTCCATTGTCCATTTTCAATCGAAGGTTCCACGCTCACGACTTTGTTTTTGATTCATTTTCTCTTTTGTGGTACAAAAATGTGGGACAAGAGCATCTCCTTTCCTCTGACCTTTTAAACAATGTTTTAGTTCTAATAGGTCAGCTAAATGTAGGCAAAATTAACTGGTTTTGCATCAGGAGAAACTACAATACAACATCTTAAGTAGTATTTGGTAAAGAGAAAGGAAATGAGAGACAACTGGTGTGGCCCCACTGTGGGAGGGGGTGAAAAGGGATCAAACTTCTAAGCTTCAGAGGCCCTATTTCCTAGTATCCATGTCCCACTCATCATCACTTTAAATATCTATTCTTTTGTGTTTCCAAATCCCTGTAATCAGCTTTTGTCAGTAGAAATTGTATTATGAATTCCCATTTAATTCCTTAGTTCTTCAACCTGATGAGTTCATAGGACCTAAAAGATCAACCTTAATAAAATCTGAGGAGGTGAGATTGGGGATAAAGAGGAAGTAAGAGACCATGGGGCAGTTCTCCCAGGGGACAGAGATACAGAAAGCCTTAGCACCACTAAAGGCCTGAGACAACACTGAGAAGCCAATACTCTAAATAAAGTTAGCGAGAAGAATTCTTTATTGGGCCTCAATTGGTCCCATAGAATTAACAAGCTGTCATGTTGTTGGGGGTGGGGGAGCATTCCTGCGACTGGACTGGTTTGTATCAAAATAACTTGGTGCAGAGCTTTTAAACTTTGCACGTGCGCGTGCGCGCACACACACACACACACACACACACACACCAGTGATTCTAGAATGGGTCCTAGTTTAGAAGGAGGGCAGGACAGGTTTGAAAACCTCCCTAGGTTATTCTGCTATATATGACTATCCATGACCCAGCCATTTCCCTGGCTTAACATGAAAAGCCAGAGGAAACACTTCTTTCTTCCTCACCCACAAATACTGCTTCCTTTGATGTGCTACTTACCCCTAGCAAGCATAATTCAAATTGGCTTAAGACTAGGGAATGTAGTGACTCACTTTAGTGTGGTTTCAGGTACAAATTGATCCAGAACAGGATTCCCACTCCTTACATTTCTCCATTTCATTAGCCTTAGTTCCGACATCTGACCCCATGTGGTCACGGATGACTGCAGAAGTTCCAGCAACTACATCCTCTTTCCTTCATGTCCAGCAAGAGAAGAGAGTTAAGGGTCTCCCAGGATTCCTAGTGACTGTACTTTTGCACATCATTGGCTCATTCCTGAATGAATCACTGTGGCCAAGAGAATGTGAAATGAGATGAGATCTTTTCTTAGAAAAGAAAAACACTTGGTCTATATAACTTGATATCTCCTTTCTTGGAATTCAACTCTTACTGACCCAGCAAAGTTCTGAAAGATTATTAAAATGGTACATTTTCTTCAATTAAGCATTTTTAAAAGCCTCATTCATTTCAAATGTTCCTTCTAAGATTTCTACCTGTTAAAATTGTATGAGCCATCTTTCATTTGGGGACATCTAGTGACAAGAGCAATGAGCAATAGATTAAGAGATAGAAGACCTAGGTTCTACCTACTTCTCAGCCATCACTAATGCTGGGATACAGAGTAAATGGCTTTGTTCCTTAAATAAGAAAGGGCTTTTAAAACTTTGCTATGACATGGAAATCAATGGAATTTTGCTCCTGTTAAGTAACCAACCTTTTGAAGTTTAGAAAAAAGAGCTTCCACTCTCAGGAAAATAAAGATGCTTACCAACAGATATCTATTGAGCACCCACTAAGTGCCAGGCACTCTACAAATAGTGCTGGGCTCTACAAATAGAAAGATACAAAAGGCTCAGCTCTTACCCTGGGTGAGCAACCATGTTAGTAAGAGGGAGACATGCAGGTAAATAAACAATTACAGTGCAATGTGCTTTATGCTGTAACTGAGATATGTATGGACTACTATCTGAATTGAAAGGCTGAGCATGAGTGTTGTTGGTTGAGGATTCAGTTTTTTATATGAGCAAGGTAGCAAGGAAAGAGAGTCAGGGTCAGATGAGCAGTTGAGGCAGAGGGAAAAACACATGCACAAGCATAGTATATATGCTCCATATTCTGTTTGCCTCTCCAGAGCCACTGTGCACTCTGTCCACTCTGCTCTGTGCCCTGGGGCTGGCCTCTGTGGAATGCATCTCTGGAAGTCCCTTGACTCTGGCTTCTAACTGGTTTCAGCCAATGAGATATGCCAGGTGGAGAATAGAGGGAAGTGAGAGACAACATTCAGATATATGTCCCCCCAGCTGCCTCCTTGAGAAGGAGAAGGGTCACAGCTCCAGTTCCGCAGGCTGATCTATCTCACTCAAGATCCTGGGGATAACTTCCTCACTTGCCTTTTTAGGTCTAGAGGTGGTAATGGCCTTCCACTGTAGTTTCCCTTAACCCTGTCCACACCTTTGTAAATAGTCTAGTAAACTCTTCAATTACCTCTTTTGTGTATATCATCTGTTTCCTGCCAAGATCTTGAAGGATACATTTGTAGATTATGTAGAAATTGCAGGGATGGAACAGAGAGTATATAGCTGCATGGGGCAAGAATGATGAAGACAGAAAGTTGACAAGAACCAGGTCCTTGGGGGCCTTGAATTCTCTGTGAGGAGTGAGTAAAGATTTTATCATGAAGGTAATAGGAAGCCATTTTTTAATCATTAAATTACATTTAAAAAGTCATTTGTAATTATTATGGATAAAATATGCACTATATACAATTCAAAAGTAGCTACTTGTGTGCTACCAGGCCTCAGTAGAAATGGAGCCTGGAACACCAGTGACCATGCAGCTGCCCATCTTGGGATAGGTTCTGTCAAAAGTGAGCAAAACATCATAGGATAGAAGGGGTATATCCAGAACCAGGCACAAGCAGGGTGAGAGAATATAAATAAGCAACAGATGCAGAGGGTCCAGAATCCTTCTACTTTAACTCATATTTATAGCTACATAAGGGGGTAAGGAATGCTTGTTATCAGCTGAAAGAGGAAGGAAATAGGTTGATCTTGGTTCACGGATGAGCTTGCCTTGTGCTGTGGACTGCATTGTGCCCCACAAAAATTCATATTTTAATGCTCTAACCTCCAATATGATGGTATTTTAAAATGAGGCCTTTGGGAGGTTATTAGATTTAGATGAGATTGTTAATCAGGCCCCCCTTGATGTGGTTTAGTGCCCTTATAAGAGGAGACATCAGAGAGCTTCCTTCCGCCCCTCTCTACCATGTGAGGACCCAGCAAGAAGGTGACTATCTCCAGTCCAGAAAGAGAGCCTTCACCAGAACCTAATCATGCTGCCACCCTGGTCTGAGAATTCCAGCCTCCAAAACTGTGAAAAATAAACTCTGTTTTTCAGAGTTAAAACTGTAAAAAATAAGCTCTGTTGTGATATTTTGTTTGACAGAGCTAGAAGACCCAAAGCTTGGTGGGAGCCTGTTGCTAATTTATAATGTCAGTTAGTAATGACTCTGAAAGATAGGGAAATCCTCCATTATGCAGCATTCCAAACAGTGTATCTAGTTACCCACTGTCTGTGGAAAAAAGAAGTGAACTGATGTAAGAATATATACTGGGCAGCCCGGGTGACTCAGCGGTTTAGCGCCGCCTTCAGCCCAGGGCCTGATCCTGGGAACCCAGGATCAAATCCCACATCGGGCTCCTTGCGTGGAACCTGCTTCTCCCTCTGCCTGTGTCTCTGCCTCTGTGTGTGTGTCTCTCTCATAAATAAATAAAATCTTTTTAAAAAAAGAATATATACAAACTCATGGGGAGTGGCAATAGTTTGGCTGGTTGGTCAGGGAACTAGAAAAAAAAAAAAGATTGGAATACCAGGGTCAACAAGATCCAAGAGAAAGACATTTGGACTTATGATAGTTGGCAAAAATATCAATGTATTACATGCTAACACCTGACAGAGATCATCCACAATAGTAGAGGTAGTAAACAATGAAGTAGACAGGATGACTGGCCAGTTGTCATCAGCCAGCCTCTAATATCACCCATCCTTCTCATGGACGATAGACATGGTGGGAGGGATGAAGGTTATGTCCAACAGCATGGACTTCCACTCATCAAAGCTGATCTAGCTACTGCCACTGCTAAATGTCTAACATGCCAACAACAGAGCTAAGCCCCCTGGCATGACACCATCTCTTGCAGAGATCAACTATTTTCACCTTGCAAGAGGCAGCAAATTATCTTGACTGAAATCAATACATATTTTGGACATAAGTTTGCCTTTCCTTCCTGCAAGGCCTTGGCCCAAAAATCACCAACCAAAGGTTTTCAGAATGTTTGATCCACCTATGTGGAATTCCATATAACGTTGTCTTAGAATGAGAGACTCACTTTCCAGGAAAGAAATGGAGTAATGGGAACATGACCATGGCATCCACTGGTCCTATTAGATTGCACAACACTAGAAGCCATCAGTCTAATAACAACAGAACAGTCTCTTAAAGACAAAACTGAGGTGCCAATTCAGAGATGATAAACTGAAATGAATGACCATTGTGTGGAACTATGTCCCCATTGTTAGATTACATGGCTTCAAGAGACCAAGGGATGACATAGCAGTAGCCCCACTTACCCTCAATCCCCAAAACACAAGACCAACCAGAATCCTGTGAAAGCTGCTCCAGGGTGAGACAAAGTTACTATGAGTAGTAAGTCAATATGAATGGCACAAGGGTGGGCTGCAGTGGATCCTGTGGTACTTCACCCAGATCTCCTCTTAAGAGATGCACATATTCCCCCATCTGCTCATACCAGCTGCTGACAATTTACAGCTGTGTCCCTCACTGAATGTTGTCCTCAGCCACAGGGCTACACCTTGCCCAGAGCTATGACTCTTTCCAGAGGGCAGCATACAGCCATGACTGGTTGATGCAGAATTATGAAGACCAGATCCCTTTGGGATGAGCTGAAGTCTCAGTCACAGCCATGTTGCTGGTTAGTTTCTCACTCTGACCAATCCTTACATCTTCATGTCCTTACATGTGTATGTCCCAAGAGCACCTCTCTTGCCTTCTGCATATAACTCTCTGTCTCAGAATCTGTTTCCAAGGGAACCCAATATAAGGTCTAAAACTTCCATTCATTCTAACAAAGTAAACATAATGGAAAAGAAAACAAAGAATTACTTTAATTTTAGGTTATTACTAGGTGCAATTAGACTCCTGTTTTGAAATTAGGAAACTTTGTTTTTTTTAAAGAGAAATGTTGTGCATAGTGACTGGAATTCTTACATCCACCTATGGTTTTTTATGTTTTTTTTTTTGTTTTCTTGCTTTTGGCATGTAAGCACCGATGAATGTTGTTCAAGCCACTCAATCTATGGTATCTTGTAATGGCTGCCTAGGCAAACTAATACAGACAGCCCAGAAACTAGTGTGAAGCACTATCAGGAATATCCCAGCATGGAAAAGAAGTCTTGGTTAAACCCAGCAGAGAGAAAAAAAGGTTGAGGATTTTGTAATCCACATGGGTTTTATTGTATTAAATTAAAAATCTACTGTTTATCACTACTAGAGAGTTATTTTGTGACTGCTTATTCCCTAGTGTGTTTAACAGTGACAAATGAGAATGATAAAAGTACCAGTCATGATACGCTAGGTTATACTGTGGCAAGAAGTGCCTCTAAACAGCTCAGTGGCTTATAGCTGCAAAGATTTGTCTCTCCCTTATTCTACTTACCAACTTAGGGTCAGCTTCTGCTCTGATCCAGTTAATTTCACTTTGGAGCTCAAATTAATGGAGAAGTCTTCTTGTAGCATTGTGGGCCACACATGCTGACAAACAGCTTCTACTCAGAAGTGGCCTACATTATTAGATTGACCAAAGGAAGTCACATGGCTACTTCTGAGTACAACAAGGCAGTGATGTATAATCTTCCCAATTGACAGAGACACTATAGAGAAGAGCACCAAAATTACAGGTAAGCAGTAATATAGTCTACCATAGTGAGGTGGTTTATTTTCCTCTTGAAAGAGTGGTTCATATACTCAGAAATGCAATCAAAGTGGTCCTATAATTATAGTCATTTCTATATTCCTGGTATTTAAAGATTAACAACATAAGGCATTTAATACAAAGATGTCATATGTTGTGAACATATTATAGACATCCTATGACCCTTCTCATTAGAGATCATTATTTTATTGTTTTAGCATATAATAAGTATATTGCCATTTCTAACCATCAGAAAATTAGAATCTCAAAATCCGTAATGTAAGAGGACAAGTTAGATAGATATACATCTAATTCATAAATACACAAAGAGAGAGAAAAAGAGAAAGGAGGGAAAGAAGGAGGTAAGTAGGAGAGAGAGAGAGAGAGAGAGCGAGCGCCTCACTAGAAATTCAGCACCATGCCTCATATTAGAAGGTCCTAATATGACTTGGGAGTTCTAAAAGGAACCACCATGGACAGTTCCTATGGTGGGTGCCTGCTGTGGAGAAAGTGACCATACTTCTCACTGTTAAGAGATGTGGAGTTCTGGAATAAACAGCCAGGCTTATCACCTTTCCAAGTAAGAGGACCACTTGAGTAATGGCAAGTCACCCACAGTATCTAACAATACAAATATACTTGGGATAAAAAGCAGGTATGTTCAAGTCATAAGCATTTTGGTAGGATTATAGACATCTCTTATCTTCAAGTGTCAGAGAAATGTCTGAAAGGTGATCCTGATAAGGAAGAAGAAAATAAAAAGGTCTTTGTCTGTAATCTTGTTTTGGCTGTGTCTCTGGAGTTAATATATGAGATTCAGCCCTTTGGGTTAATCCAAAATTAACCCAACTTTGTGGAGTTGCATATCCTGGTTTAGCAAAGTTAGTGGTCTTTGAGGTCAAGCATGCCTGAATCTGAATCCTATCTCTGCCTCCCACCAGCCATGTGACCTTGAGCAACCTAACCTCTCTGAGCTGTGGATTCTTCATCTGTAAAATGGAGATAATAATATGACTTATTCATATGGTCATGATGAAGATTAAATGAGATACAGTGATATTCCTGGCACATGGCAAACCCTTACTCAAGTGTAGCTATCATCATTAGTCATCATAATCATCAGCTTCATCAGCTTCTTCTTCATCATGGAAAGCCAATCTATACAATTAGGGAAGTACAATGGTACCTCAATCACGAAACATTCCACAGGTTGGGGAGGTAATGTTTGTTCTCACAAATTTGTTCATGGTGTAATTACGTGTTCTAGATTTCTGATTTCAAAAACACTGCCATCTATCTTATTAATTAACTGATTAATGATTTAATGCTTTGTTTTAAAGTGTTGTTAAAATCTGGCTATTACAGGCAGCCTGGGTGGCTCAGTGGTTTAGCACCTGCCTTCAGCCCAGGGTGTGATCTTGGAGACCCAGAATCGAGTCCCACATCGGGCTCCCTGCGTGGAGCTTGCTTCTCTCTCTGCCTCTCTCTCTGTCTCTCATGAATAAATAAAATCTTAAAAAATTCTGGGTATTACATCTTAATTGTTTTCCCATTAAATTTAGCATCAACCACACCACCACAAAAATGAGTGCCTTCATATTTGAACTATTTCCATTCTCATTGAGAGGTATCTGAAGTTTGCAATTTCATGAACTGAAATGATATCTTTGTCTTCTTTCAGAAAGAGAAAACATCTGCTCTCTAATAATAATGTCATGGAAAATGATTATAGAAATCAGTGATTTTGTACTTCCTCCTTGGGTAAATTTGCAAACTTCATAACTTTTTAGGCTTATTTCAGGGGAAAAAAACAAATTTAAAT
Organism: Nyctereutes procyonoides; assembly: GCF_905146905.1. Taxonomy (NCBI): domain Eukaryota; kingdom Metazoa; phylum Chordata; class Mammalia; order Carnivora; family Canidae; genus Nyctereutes; species Nyctereutes procyonoides. Next base: position 16,611,890 of record NW_026575137.1, read on the forward strand.
CTATCAAACAATATTGCTTTCTAAACCTAATTACTACCATGTTAATTTCTTTGCATATTCAGATTGTTACTGGGTGAAGCACAATTTGTGGGATGGCATTTCTGGGGAAGGTACAATGGAGAAAATTAATTATAGAGCTCCAGAGATCATTTACCCAAGCAAAAAGAAGATATACATCAATAAGTGACTAACTAGAATATATAGAGGTCAAAAAATTCCCCTTCCTAAAATAGAAATAAAATTTTTAGGCACTTTGATAGCCATGGACTGTATAATTAAAATATAGTCCATAAATGGGCAGGCATGTTAGACTTCAAAATGCCATTCTATGTCAGTCCTTTCATTTGGCCATCCATCAAAAGTTTAATTTAATCTAAAATTTATTTTCTTTCCATTTTTTATTTTTGTTTTCTTACTTGAAAGGACAAAAAATGGAGATCCTTTCTTTACTAGCTCACCTCTCTTCCCATAATACCCAAAGCAAATGCTACCCATAAAAGGTTCAAGAAAAGGAGAATAGAGCTAGAAAACAAAAATCTGAGGACACAGAAAAAAAAAGTGCACAAATTTTAGAAATTGTGATTTACTTACTTATAAAATTATCATTTTTAAACCAAATCACCAATGCTGGAAAGAATATTGAGAAATAGGTACCCTTATCCACTTCTGGTAAAGTTATAAACTGATTCTGCCTTCTTGAAAGATTGGTACTATGTCCATAAAACCAAGAATGTAGAAATCTTAGGCCATGGACTCTAGAGTTGGATGCCTGACTTCAAATCCTTACCATTACATGCTGTGTGGCTCTGGACAAGTTTCTCAAGTTTCCTGAACCTCATTCTCCTCATCTATAAACACTAGAATAATAATATTATCAGTCTCTTAAGTCTGTCATGAAAATCAATTGAGTTAATAACTGTAAAATATTTATCACAGAGCATATTAATTTTCTATTGCTGCATAACAAACTACCACAAAATTTGTAGTTTATAACAATATGTATTTCATATCTCACAGTTTATGTGGGGTGTGAGTCTGCATAAGGCTTGCTAGGTCCTCTGCAAGACTGCAATCAAAGTGTCAGCCAGAGCTGGATTCTCATCTCAAGCCTTGACTGAAGAAGGGGCTGTTGTTATTGGCTCTTGAATGAAAGCCATCCTCATCTCCTAATGGCTGCCCTCAACTCCTTGCCACATGGGTCTTCTAACTTGACCACTTACTTCTTCAAATCTAACAAGGAAAAAAAATCCCTAGAATGAGTCTGCTAGAAAAACTGAGCCTTATATAATATAAGATAATCACAACCTATCACTTTTGTCATATTCTATTGATTAGAAATAAGTCCTACTCACCCTCAAGGTGAGGAAATTATCCAATGTTGTGGTACCAGGAGTTGGGGATTAGGAATGCCATCTTAGAGTCTATTCCCCACACAGAGACTGGTAATAAATGTTAGCTATTGCATATATGAAAAAATTCAGCACAAAATTATTTTTGAGATTGAAAAATGTGAAGCAGCTTAAATGGCCACCATTTAAGAAATGCCAGGTCAATGTAGCTGAAGCATACTGTATGAAATTCATGAAGATAGTGAAACTACCAAATCAGAAAAAGCAGGTCAAAATTTTCCTGTCATAGCTGCAGAACTCTCTCAACAGAATACTACAAGTAACCTAACACAAGGAGGATGGGATTATTCATAGAATTTTTTAAAAATGATATAAGGTATTTCTTTAACCATGAACATAATTTTTATCAGTCATAGCAGAATTTGTCCCTAAAACACTGGTTGTGAACAGCCAGAGGAGAAAGTTTATAAAGGGAAACAGTAAAATATAGTAAGTTAAGATTCTGTTAGGTGACAGGAGGGACAGTCTTCTTTTTTTTTTTTTAAGATTTTATTTATTTATTCATGAAAGACACAGAGACATAGGCAGAGAGAGAAGCAGGCTCCCTGTGGGGAGCCAGATATGGAATCACACCCTGAGCCAAAGGCAGACCCTCAACCGCTGAGCCACCCAGGCATCCTGAGCGACAGTCTTTTAACAATGCTTTGTCCCAAACGTATTTTTTCCTGCCAAAGATGATAGGATCGGTTTGTTAAAAAGTGTAGAAGTGAGGAATAAACAGAGCTTGGTCTTGTGTTTTGGTTTTATTTTAACCACTATACAAAGGGAGGGAAACAGAGAACTGGTGTTTTACATACCAGACATTTTTTAAAAAATATTTTATTTATTTATTCATGAGAGACACAGAAAGAGAGAGGCAGAGACAAAGGCAGAGGGAGAAGCAGGCTCCATGGAGGAAGCCTGAAGTGGGACCCGATCCCGGGACTCCAGGATCACGCCCTCGGCTGAAGGCAGATGCTGAGCCACCTAGGCGTCCCCATATCAGAGATTAGAACATGATTTTAAGGGTGTTAAAACAAGAAACTTAGCTTTTGGCACTAACAGAATTTAAACTCTTTTTTTTTTTAATTCTTTTTTTTCTTTATTTATTTATGACAGTCACACAGAGAGAGAGAGAGAGAGGCAGAGACACAGGCAGAGGGAGAAGCAGGCTCCGTGCACCGGGAGGCCGACGTGGGATTCGATCCCGGGTCTCCAGGATCGCGCCCTGGGCCAAAGGCAGGCGCCAAACCACTGCGCCACCCAGGGATCCCCAGAATTTAAACTCTTGAAGGTTTATTTTAAGTTCAATTTTATCTGAATTGACTAATATGTATAGTTTATTTTTTTAAAGATTTATTTATTTATTCAGAGAGAGAGAGAGAGAGAGGCAGAGACATAGGCTGAGGGAGAAGCAGGCTCCACGCAGGGAGCCCAACGCGGGACTCGAACCTAGGTCTCTAGGATCACACCCCGGGCCGTAGGCCACGTTAAACTGCCACCAGGGCTGCCCTATGTATAGTTTATGAACCATTATTACTCTAGTCATGTCCTGTGACTTCTCATAATTACCTAAAACATACTTCGTGGCCCTTGAGGGACACAAACACATTGTAATTACATAGTAGATGGATAAAAATGGATTCTTGTAATAAAATAATTTGACATCAAGCAAGTCCTTGCCATGGTACTTTATCCTGGATGACAAAGAACTTCATCACCTCCAGTGGTAAAGTTTGAGACTTATCTTGATTAATTATTCATTCTATAATTAATCCATAATCAATGAATAAATATTTAGCTCCTGAAGGTCAAAAATACACTGAATCCTCTGACTTTCCTTATCAGCAAATAGAAAAGAAAGAAATTTACAAGCAGTGTTGGAATAGAAGGTTCAAATGTTTCCTTCAAAGTTTCCCTATGAAAACTGATTTCCTTCTTAAAGGAAGACTCATATTTCTGATTCCTCTTTTTCTTTCTCAAAGAGACAATTTATGTTATGCTGTTTTTAGAGAATATCAACATACCAACAGACTAATGGGGGCGAAGTAACCAGAATAAACTGTAGGAATATGACCAGATGGGTGGGAATAAGAATGCAGATTTCTAGTTAGAAGGTCTGTGTGTGACCTGAGATTCTTCATGTCTAACAAGTTCCCATGAGATATCTACAGTACAGATATGAGAACTCTACTCAGGGTAAGAATGGTATAAGTATCATGAGGCCAGTTGGAGTTGAGTGACAGAGCATTGTCCATTGTGGTCAGAAAGGTAAGCAGGACCAGAAAGAATTAGGAAACCAGTGCAGATGTTAACCTCATAGTCCAGTGAGTAAGGCAGGTCTACTAGAGCAGAGCATCCCAATAAGCATATCCCAATACACAGACCCCTCAATCTTCCAGTGGCTGGAACCCTAAGCTGATCACCTTCATACCCTGAAACCTCCATTGGGGCTCTAAATCTTGCCAGTTTGTCACAGTGCATAACAAAAATGTCATTTTTCAGTATGCCATAATGGGTAAAATGTTGGGAAACACTGCTTTGGAGTTCTGAAGTCTGAAGATTTAGCTTTCAGGACAGGTACCTAAGAAAAAGTTTTCAGAGGCCACATGAAGGGCAAACCGTGGAAGAAAATGTGAGCAGAAGCAAGCCCAACATGGAAAAGCCCAGAGACCAAGAAAAGGCAAGGCCAGATGGCTGCATAAGAATGTAGTGTGAAAAAATGGTCAACATCACTCATCAGGGAAATACAAATCAAAACGACAATAAGATACCACCACACACTGTTCAGAATGGCTAAAAGTAGGGTGCCTCAGTGGTTCAGTTGGTTAAGCATCTGCCTTTGGCTTGGGTCATGATCCTGGCGTCCCAGGATCTAGCAGGAGAGAAGAGGGAGAGGAGAGAATCTTAAGCAGGCTCCATACCCAGCACAGAGTCCAACACAGTGCTCAATCTGATGCCCCTGAGATCATGGGCTGAGTCAAAATCAAGAGTTGGAGGATTAACAGACTGAGACACCCAGGTGCCCCTGAGCACCTTGATCTTGATGTCTGATGTAAGGCTCCCCTTAAATAGGTAGCCGTGGACCCAGTAATCCGTGTCTGGTTGCCAGCAGCAAAGGAGCTATGCAGTTAAGTTCTCCTTGTAGACTTTTCCCCAAAGTCCTATACAAAACAAGCATCAGCCCTCCAGTTCCCACACTGAAGTGTCACTATTTCATTCCCTAGAGAACCTCAACTTCACTTTCCCAGCCACATCAATCAGGCTCTTACCAGGGGTTCAAGTTTATCTTCCTTCCTTGTTCTCTCTGGAATCGTCCTTGATTGCTTACAACTCTTCAACTTAAAGAAGTCTCAGTACATAAAATTAAACTTGTTTGCTATTTTTTCCAATATGGAAAATTGTTCAGACTTGTAAGGTAAATCCAATCAGTTCAATCTACTTAAAATTTCAGGGATCTTTTTCTTCTTCCTCCTTCATGTGTTAAATCGAGTTGTAAACAAAATGTAACTTTATTTTTGTCCCCCAATGACCTTTCAAAATTCATTCAATGAGCATACCCTACCCCTGGATGAAAATTTGGTAGGTAACACAGCCTGTTTTGTTCCTTCTTGGGTTTTATAGACTCTCCTAGGGTCCATACATTGCAAATACAGATCAACTGAGTAATTTGAATATTCTGTCCAAGATATTAATCAAAACTTCTAACTTGATTTACCATTAAATATATCAAATATATCCCCCTCCTTCAGTACAAACCTATTTTCCTTTTTTGTAAAAGAGCCATGCATTTGGTTTTGTCTCAGGGTCATCACAATTGTGCAAGTTGGACACTGAACAACTCTGGGGAGAGGGAAGAGTGTCACCACTCAAATCCATAGACTTTTCCCTTATTTTCACAAAGAGGTTGTTTGGTGAGAGCATTTCTGTCTTCCTCTCTACCTCTCTCCTTGCTTCTGTTTGCCTACATCAGAATCAGTTTCCCAAAACTGGTACCTCCCTCAACTAGATTTGTACTTCCTAGTCTGGCAGATGTTTGTTTGTTTGTTTGTTTGTTTGTTTATTTTATTTTTTTCTGGCAGATGTTTAAAGCCAGCTCTTTCTTTAGTGGGCTTTTCTGAAGATCTGGGCCCCCATTCAGTTGCAATCCCATGATGTGGGTGATGACAGCTTTCTTCTCTGATGGCTTTTGATCACCTTTAGCTTCCGCTCTTCTGGAGGTCCTCCCCACACATACTTTCACCGTTAAGAGTGCCCTTCCTGGGCAGCCCAGGTGACTCAGCAGTTTAGCCCTGCCTTCAGGCCTGATCCTGGAGACCCAGGATTGAGTCCCACATCAGGCTCCTTGCATGGAGCCTGCTTCTCCCTCTGCCTGCGTTTCTGCCTCTCTCTCTGTCTCTCTCATTAATAAATTAAAAAAAAAAAAAGAGTGCCCTTCTTGGGGCATCTGGGTGACTCAGTCGGTTAAGCATATACCTTTGGCTCAGGTCATGATCTCAGGGTCTTGGAATCAATCCCTGCATTGGGCTCTCTGCTCAGTGGGACTCTGCTTCTCCCTCTCCCTCTGCTTCTGCCCCTCTCATGCTTGCTCACTTTCTCTCCCTCTTTCTCTCAAATGAATGAAAACTTAAAAAAAAAAAAAGTGCCCTTCCTTTGCTCTTCTTTAGGATTCAGAGAGATCCAAGACAGCTCTTTCTGTCTGGTCCATGGGCATTACTGAAAGTCTGGCCCAGCACAACCACTTCAATTTTGCTGCCACAGCACCAGAGTTCTCTCAGTTGTGAGTACAGGTCCCCTCACCCACCATGTTTTTCAACTGCAGGGAACACACATCAAGCTCTCCAAGGGATCCTATATAAGTTCCCTTGCTAGACCTGAAATGGAAGTAGAACTTATCCCTCCTTGGAGAATGGTGGGACTCACAACAGGACAGCATCTCTCTCCAAAGATCCACCCATGTCTTCTCCCTGTTCCACTCCAACTCCTATTCATATCTTCCATCTCACTTAAGGGTCCAAGCACCATGGAATAGTTTTGCACAATTTTCTGTGTACATTCTGCATCTGGGGGATTGGTCTCACATGCATTTTCATATCTGATGGCCATTGTATTGTGGTCTTTTGAAATTAAGCCCCAGTTATATCCCTTTTAGTCATCTTCCCCTTCTACTAGTTACAAAAGCGTTAAGACTAAGCTGTCAGGGAAAACCATAATTCTCCTTTTAGATTTAGTAGGAAAGACAACAGCAGAGTTCACTGGGTAATAAACTGATCCCTGCAGACCCTGCCAGGCAGCCAAGCTGAAGGTCAACTTGGTACTCTTTCAGGCACCGGCTCCACGAGAGGCAGGCCACCTTCTGGTCCCGTCTATTATGATGTGGTTCTTTCCATCAAGCTGGTAATTGCCCCAGGACTAATGAACCAAGCGTTAATACATCAAATTAAAAAACACCCTATGAGTGACAAACACAAACCCCAAAGTATTTGGCTATGAGATGAAAATGAATTTCTCATAATTACATTTTTTACAATTTTATTTAACATTTTGAGAAGTCCTACTCAGACTCTCCCTGCTAGAGAAGTGTCTCTTCTCTGGGGGTCCAAATTTCAGCATGCAAGGGGGTCTAAATTTCAGCATGCAAAGGGCTCCAAAGATGTCCTTCATGCTCCAAACCCTATGGCCAAATGTCTGGGATGAAACTAAGTTTGCAAAGCAAAATTGCCAACTGTTTTTCATTGTAAGGAGGATGTATAGGAGGGAGCGAGATCTATCTGGCTACTGTAGTCTATGCCACTGGACAATGGAATAGAAAACTTAAAGTCTTCATGTTCCTGCCCTGAAGGGCTCTAATAAACTTGGTGTCCCAGCATGTACTTAACTACCAGGATGCCTTAGTTCAGTCCAGACTAGAATCTGAAATCTGGCTCCTTGAAGAACTCATGGGCTGTTCAGGGTGTTTCTTTGCATGAATTGGTGGACCTGAGGGGCATCTGTGTGCGTATGTGTGTGTACACATTTGCGCAGGCCTCCCCCAAACCCTGGAGGAACTGTTTTCACAAGGAAATTTAGGAGCTACTGGGCACACACAGTACTACTCTCATGGGGCTGAAAGTGTCCCCCACTGAAAGTCTCTTGGTGAATGGAGGTCAAGGCAGGAGGGTGAGAGGCAGAGAGGAGATGTAACAGATCCCTCTGGTGGCTGCACCTGGAGCCAACCTCTCAAACCACATAGGTCTGGGGAATTTCAGGGAAACAGGTGAGGAGGATAAGGACTGGGAATTTGGGAGATTGGTGACAGTTTATGCCCACAACTGATTCAGCCTTGACCTCCTGACCTGAACCAAGGAGAAACCATTTACAAAATGGGGGCATTTGCAATAACAGTCGAGCCTGGATATAGCACGACTCATGTTGCATGGATTCAGGCTCAATCTGGGGCAAATCCCGACCTGGAAATAAGTCCATCACCCATTCAAACCTTGGAAGGCACAAGACACACTTCCAGATTCTCTTTAAGCATAGAAAATCAGACTGGGTAGATCTGAGGCTCAAGAATCTACTACCAAGTACCCTCAGGTGCTTCTGAAGATAGTGAACCAAGGCACAATTCCTATTGGCAATAGACCACCAGGCTTGCACACATAGCCAAAAGTTAGGGACATTTTAACTTTCACGATGAGATTGAAGGTTGGAAACAAATCAGCACACTATGACTGCCAGGGTTCATCATCCATGTGCCTCTCCCAAGCAAGTTGTCACTGATAGCAGGAATAACCTTTGAAGATGGTCCTGCTGTTTCAAGGCTCAAAGGTGACAAAAGTGCCACCTGGCTGCCAGGTGAAGAGTTGGCCTTTTAAAACAGGAACTTTTTATCCAAGGGCATCTGCCCATCCCCCACCCCACCCCCCCAATACAATTGCATTTTGATTAGAATGAGGTCAATGAGGGATCCCTGGGTAGCTCAGCGGTTTAGCGCCTGCCTTTGGCCCAGGGTGCGATCCTGGAGTCCCAGGATCGAGTCCTGTGCGGGCTCCCGGCACAGAGCCTGCTTATTCCTCTGCCTGTGTCACTGCCTCTCTCTCTCTCTCTCTCTATCATAAATAAATAAATCTTAAAAAAAAAAAAAGAATGAGGTCAATGGTGAAAGAGTCCTTGAACAAATGAATTAGGTAGATAAATGAGGTGTCTTGTTTTGCTATGAGCGTTGGGGTAAAGAACATCTGTTAAGTTGCCCAATAACAGGGAAGATACAAGGAACCATGCCCAGTGATGGAGACTTTGGTGCAATTGTTTCTATGAGCTTGGGAGAGGAACTAAATATTCAAGAAGCTGAGCCTCCAAGGTTTCAGAGCTCCAGGACCAAATTTGGGGTGGTATAGGAGAGGATAGATAGGAGGGGGCTATCTAGAAAACAGTGTTACCACATTGAGAGGGTTGGGATCTGCTTTGGCTTGGGAAAGAGCCAGAGTGCATGAAGAGGCAGGAGGAGGAAAAGGAAGATAGGCTGATGAGAGAGCCAGGCGAAGCCTGGGGAGCACTAAGGGCTGAACAGGAGATGGGGCAACAGGACTGGAAAACCAGGTTGAACCAGGGCTGGGTGGGCAGGAACGTTTGTGAAGGATGCCAGCATTGCTGAGAAATGGATCTAGGTGTCTCACATTCTTAAATGTTTTGTAAAGAATGTAATCAGAGTGGGAGTATTTAAACCACCCTACGGGTGAGGAACACAGGATGAGAGGGAAGGGATAATGATCTCATTTTGAATTGTTTTAAAAGGGGGAGATTGTTTCAAATAGGATGTATAGGATGTATTATAAGGAATAGAAGCCGTAAATTAGAATGGTTTAGGTAATCTTGGTTACTTACTGTCTCATGGAATAGAAATGGGAGGTAGAAGCTACCATGGCTGGTCCATGTAATGGTATCCTCAACGCCCAGGAATCTTTTGCCTTTTACCTTTTCTATCACCAGTATCTTAGCTGTTTTGTTCTGCCTCATGCATGTTGCCTCATGATCACAAGGTGGCAAGGATTACTGTAGCAAGGATTACATCCTCACACAACTGTTTGAAGACAGGGCACTAAAGGAGCATTCCTGACAGAGATTTTCTTTTCATAAGTCTCACTTAGCAGAAAGGAAAAAAATATTTCTCCATAAGACCCAATAAGTTTTACTTTATGTTTCATTAGCCAGATTGGGCTACTTAGCCACTTCTAGCTACAAGGAAATCTGGGAAAGCAAGCGCGACGTGGCTTTCCCAACTTCTGTTGTGGAAGTGAGCAAAGATTGGGAATAGCTTTGAAGTGGAGAGCTAACAGTATCTGCCAAAGGGAAAAACAGAAATATGGCCAGAAATAAAAACTAAAAAAAAAAAAAAAAAATTACCTAAGTCCAAAGAAAAAGTTTTAGAATGTATCTAGTTTTAGTTAAAAAAAAATTTTTTTTAAGTTTTGTATGTAAAGCTCTGTATTATTTAAAAGAAAAAAAGACAGGCCTGGCTGTATATGCACATTTTACTTCCATACTCTTAAAAAAAAACGTGAGAGGGGCATCTGGGTGGCTTGGTCAGTTGAGTGTACAACTCTTGGTTTTGGCTCAGGTCATGATCTCATGGGTCATGAGATTGAGCCTGGAGCCCCATATCTGGTAAGCTCCACACCCAGCAAGGTGTCTACTTGAAGATTCTCTCCCTCTGCCCCTCTCCCCACTGGTGCTCTCTCTCTCAAATAAATAAATCTTTTTTTAAAAAAGTTAGGCAATGTCAGAATTCTACATGCCTCTGACCCAATTTATCCTAGAGAAAATCATGGATTTGTGAAAAGTTGTATATATACATGTATACGTATGTATAAATATATATGTGGATGTTCACCATCTATGTTTGTAAGAGCAAGAAGTTGGAACAGCCAAGCAACCCTACTTCATACTGCTCTGCCAAGTACCAAAGTCAATTACAAATTGGCCTGGAAAGGAGAATAGACCTCTCCCTTTGTGTTATCCTTTGTGTGGTTTGTATCCCAAAATGGCAAGGTTGTGTGAAACCACTCTTTCAAGGTTTGCCTTTCCCCTTGTTCTACTTGGAAGGGTTTGTATAAGCTTCCATGCTACATTCGGAATCTCTGCCCAACCCATCACTTGGGTCAAAGCCATCAGATCTGCCCCCTCCATGCCCCAGGACTGTCTCTCCCAGAAGACGACATGCTAAGAAACCTCAGTTGAGCCACCATGTAAGTCAGCCACAACCCAGCTATGCCTAAGTCCCAGTGGGAGAGCTTAGGCTCAAACTGAACTTCCTATTACAAATGATAACGAGTCTGAACCCCACCTGATGCAAGGAGGGACTTTTAAGGCAGAGGAGCATCAACTCTGCAGCCTCAAGCTCTCAGTCTAGTTGAGGCAACAACAGGATCAGTCCTCCTGGGGTTGGAGGGTTATCCTTAAAGCAGTGATACATCGTGGCACTAAAGCTACTTGACTTTGCTACGTATAGAACCAAATAGGAATGATTCATTCTTAAGGCTTGTGATTTTAAAAGGCTAATGATGACAACAAAGGATGTTAAACTTTTACGAATAATGAAGGTGAACTGAATTTCACTTACTGCTAATGTTGTAGGAAGAGTAAAACTATCTTATTTGTTAAGGAAACATAAAAATATTTCCTTGCCAACTAACATGCTAGGTACTTATAAGTTTATGGTAAAAATTGGAATGACCAATCTGCAAGAGAGAACTGAAACCTATACAGCGACAAAATTGTTAAAGGTGACATAGCAAGAAGCCAATAGCTCAGCCTTTGGGGAACTATTGACCTTAAGGTCACTCTAAGCCAATGGCAATGTCCCAGGCAAACAGTTGGAATTTTAATGCTAAAAAGAAGCTTTGAGATAATAGCTTCAATTATTGAGTGCTTATTATGTGCTGGGTGCTATTTTAAGTGTTCTGCATATTTATACAATGACACAAGAAGTCCACACTGCTGTTCTCAGTTGCACATTTAACTTGCCAAAGGCATCCAACCAATAAATAATAGAGCCAGGATTTGAACCCAGTAGTTTGGCCCTAAAGCCTGCGCTCTTCCACAACTCACCATAGCAAAGTCTTACAATTTGAGGTACTTCTTGTGGGTTGCAAATAAGTTAACTGAGTCAAAATAGATTTAGTATTCATAGGCTGGAGTATCATTTAATGATGCCTTAGCTCTTAAGAAACCTACTCGCCACATCAGAATTGTAAAAATATACTGCTCTGACCATAGATATCTCTATCTCCCCCCTCAGACTGAGGTGGATGGGAGATTCAGGTATCCAAGGCCAAAGGGACTGGTGTGATCCATTCTGGTACAACAGACAAGAGCTAGTACCTTCCCCTTCACCCTTAGATCTTCCCAGAATGGGCCAGAGGGTATGTGTTATCTGTCTGCCATTTCTGACCCTTCCCTCACCAACACCCATCCCCCAAACGGATGGATAAACAAATAACAAAATCCTGGTGACTCTGACTAGCCCAGGGCTCCTGATACTTCATAAAAATGTGTAGCTTTGTCAGTTGCTTCATAAGTGCTCAGCACCTGTCTATGGAAAGAACTTTTCCCTCCTTTAATCGGTAGCAAAGTACCAAAGTGCAGGGCTTCCCTTACAGTAATATCCCCTAGGCTTTCATTTCTGGACAGCCAGCTGGAGGTGAAATTCCCCAAGGGAGTTTGCCCTTCTAAAGGACCAGTGCTGAGCAGGAATTTCTTCTGTGTGTCCAGAGGCCTTCCTCCAGTCCAAGCTCATCTGGAAGCAGAATCATTCTTCTTTAAAATCTACCTCTAACTCCCACAGGGAAGAAGCAGCCTCTGAGCTGAGAAACCAGCGGCTCAAGGGCTCCACCATGAGGAAGTCCAGAAATGAGACCTCTGGCAAAACACTGCCATGATCTTCCAGAGCAGGAAGATCTACCACCACCTGCAAAAAGTCAAAGGTGGAGATGGGGAACAGGAGGTCAATGGAGCAGACAGGTCAGTTTTATAGCAAGAAAGGAGATTTGGCACCATGTGCCCCCCCCCCCATTCCACCCAGTCACTTCTGCTTCCCTTGACCTCAGAGAAGACTGGGGGCCACAGCAGCCTCCTTTGCCTTTTCCCAGATCCATGCAGGATAGGTGGGGGCTGGCAACTCTGAGCTCCACCTTGGTAGCAGCTGGCAAGATCCTTTTTTTCTTTTTTTAAGATTTTATTTATTTATTCATGAGAGACACAGAGGCAGAGAGAGAAGCAGGCTCCTCGCAGGGAGCCTGATGTGGGACTCGATCCTAGGACCCCAGGATCATTCCCTGGGCCAAAGGCAGACGCTCAATCGCTGAGCCACCCAGGCATCCCAGCTGGCAAGATCCTGAAGCTATTCTTCCCTCATAGAGAATGAGATGGACTTAGCTTTACTAAATTCCCATCAGCCCTGCCCACCAAATCCCACACTGATTGTACCAGGGCTGCCTGCCAGCTGCCAGTAAGAATGCGGTGGTGTCTGACCTTTGCCTCTATGGGCTTCTCTCTCCTAGAGCCTGAGGAGCACCTGCAGCTGCAGACTCTCACCTCAGGCCAAACAGCCCTCTGTGGTGGTTTGGGATCCATGACCCCTGGGATCCGGGACTCCACTCATCAGAGCGGCAGTGATGTCTTGATGGGGAGGTTCTAGGGAAAGCATGAACTTTGGTATCAAGCATAACTGGGACAGAAGTCTGGCTTTATCTGTATCACTATAAGCAAGAGAGCCAGGTGTGCCTCTATTATCTGGTGCACCTGGTCCCCAGAGTCCACTCCAGGAGCAAACTTGGGGCTCTCAGCTCTTTGACTAATACACACCTGAACACCCAGGTTCTTTCCAATCACTTTTTGGATCCAGGAGTCAATTTTTGTTTTACCTAGGGTCCTTTCACTTGCAAATCAGGACACTTAAACTGTTTTAGGCCCAAAGTAGGCATTTATTACTTTGATAATGTAAAGTTGCACAGAATAGGGATAATGAAAAGTTCACAGTTGAGGGGGATAGAACTAGGGTATTTTCTCGAGCTTGGTCATTAGAATAATGACATTCCTTTAGTTCCATCTAGAAACAACTTAGGTAAGGACCTGGCCCCACCTGGATCACATGACTAACCCCGGGCCCAGATAGTGTGTTAGTGCTGACAGTCCTGAGAGAACCACATGGTGAGAGTGGGAACAGCAGCTTCCACAAATAAGTGGCTCTTATTCCCAGAAGAAGGGACGGCAAAGCAGATAATATCCTTGATCACTCTTTGATTGCAATGACTCCACAGAACAGAAATCGTGCATAGACATTGGTATATTGAATTCTAGTGCCAGCTTCTTAGGTTCCAGATTTAGGAGTCCTCTAATGGTCAGATTTTTCTGCTGGGTGAGAATATATCTTGTAGGGCCACAGAGAAAAAAACAGATGATAAAAGCACCTTCTTGGGGAGTAAGGTTGTAGCAGAAGGTGGAGACAGTGTAGAAAAGTCAATGATGGAGAACGGAGAACAAGTTTACCAGGAAAATGTACTAAAATTATAGACAGTGCAGAGGTAGGTTCTATAAACTAAATGCTATAACCAAAATTCATGTTGAAACCAATTCCCAGGGTAATGATGTATGAAGGTGCGGCCTGTGTGAGGTGATTGGATCATGAATGGGATTAGTGCCCTTATAAAATTTTATTCATTTAAGAGAGAGAGTGGACAAGTGGGGGAGAGAGGCAGAGGGAGAAACAGACTCCCTCCCCACGGAGCAGGGAGCCTGATGATGACACACAGGGCTCAATCCCAGGACCCTGAGATCATGACCTAAGCCAAAGTCAGACACTTAACCAGTTGAGCCACCCAGAAGCCCTGGGATAAGTGCCTTTATAAAAGAGACTTCAGAGAACTCTCTCACCCTTCCTCTATCTGAGGACATGGTGGGTGGACAGTGGTCTACGAATCAGGAAGCAAGAATCACCAGACACTAATTCTGGTGCACCTATATCATGGACTTCCCAGCCTCCGGAATGGTGAGAAATAAATGCCTTGTTTCAGCCACCCAAGCTATGGTAGTTTTTAATAGCTGCCCCAATGGACTAAGACAGTAAGTCACCATGGATTTATAGTGAATGGATCCAATTAGTCTTATATGCTTTTTTTCTCTAGCAGCATTTGGTTGCTAGAGGGCAAATATGGAAAAAACTGTCATGTTTGTACCAAGGTGGGGAAATTTCCTTGATTTTTCTATGTATGATAGAAATGCAGATGAGGACAGAGTTCAAAGTACTGGTAAAGAATGTTAGAACTAGTCATATGATGGACTGTGGAGTCTCAGCTGGATGTAAAGAAACATGGAGAAAGTCTCCTGGATTTGGGTGAAGGTAGATGAGGGAGAGGACTGGGGATCCCATTTATGTCAAGGAACAGTGTGGGGGGAGGGAGAGAAAATTGAACAAAGTAATACCAATATCTATTTATCTGTATATACAAATAGAAAATATATACATTTTTTGATTAGGGTAGCCCCTGCACTTATAAAGACATACTCTTAAAAAGGACACACACACACAATGATGTAGCTATGATATAGTTTACTTCAACACAATAAACCAAAAAAGACAGCTATTTCTTTGGAAAAAAAAACAAAACAAAACACCCAATTCTAAATAGGCAGGTTTGGCTTGATTGACCATAATGTGTTTTAGCAAAAAGACTTAGGTACACTACATCTAATAAAGCTTCTCTATATACATAGCAGATACCAAGTAACTTTGCTAACTTACCATATATTTGAAAAAATCAAAACATATTCATAAGAGTCAAATGCAAACAAAACAAAACAAAACAAAAAGAGTCAAATGCATGTTAACAATCTTGTGAAGTACAAAAAAAAAATCACTCTTTATCCTTCCATTTTCACCTATATTTTTCTTAACAGAATTAAGCCCCATATTTGAAGGCTTAAATCCTTTCTTCCCAAGGCCCTAGGAATACCAAGTTTTAAAAAACAACAACAACAAAAAAAAAGGAATACCAAGTTTTCCTTCAAACTTGTAATTGTCTAAAAAGGAGGTTATTTAAATGGTAGGAGAAACAAAGATACACATATTTCACTTCTGTGCCATTCATACAGATTCTGCTGAAGAAGAGTTCCTGGGTTGGCTGCCAATTCACTCAATTTAGCTGAAAAACAATATTGATTATAGTACTAAACTGGCTTTCATGCATCCCATAAGCAGATTTCTTTACCACTGAAAATCAATTAGTGACATTTAGCTCTTAGCTTAATCTGTACAAATGCAATTTGGGAACTCCATGACACTGATGTTAGCATATTTAAATGTAAAATCCAAATTTCTAAATATTAAGTAATGTATTTTTAAATATGCAAATTGCTTTCTCAATACAATTGACCCTTGAACAACATGGGTTTGACCTGCACAGATCCACTTATGTGAGGATTTGTTTCAATAGAGGTCAGAACTGTAAATGTATTTCCTCTTTCTTATGATTTTAATAACATTTTTTCTTCAGCTTCCTTTACTATAAAATACAGTACATAATATATGTAACACACAAAATATGTGTTAATCAACTGCTGTGTTACTGGTAAGGCTTGTGGTCAACAGTAGGCTATTTGTAGTTAAGTTTTGGGGGAGTCAAAAGCTATATGTAAATTTCAACTGTGCAGGGTGGCTGGTGCCCCTAACTCGCGCACTGTTCAAGGCTCAACTCTAATCACTTTTCTATGAATAAAAAATAAAATGGCAAAAGAAACAGAAAAATTTGATGTTCCAAAACAAGACAACTAAGACATGACTCAAGTAAGCTTATATGTAAAAAAAAATTGTTTATTATCATACATAATTGAACAACAAAACAGCCTTGTCTGAAAGCACTGGATCAAACTATCTTCCCAAGTCTTTCCAAGTCATGATTCTACATATTACAATGAAATATTTTTAATAAGTGCAATCTGTCATGAACTACAAGTTTTTATATTATTCCTAAATAATGAACTTAACTTTAACTACTATAGCAATCAATGATTTAAATACATGTGCTGTTAAAAAAGAAGTTACAAACATACTCTGAATTTTTTATCTGTAAGATAATATTAAAAAGAGATTCCACAACCACTTCATTCCTTAAGAACTAAGAAGCAAAATACTGAACATAATAAATAAATACAGAACCTAGAGTCCTAGAAAAGGATATAGAACACCGAATATAATAACCCAGTGTATTAAAAATCCAGTATCAGTATTAAAACTTCTTCATCTCAATACTACATTTATTGCTACTATAAATAAGCTGTATATTAAGGCACCTGTCATTACCTATGAAAAAGATCTGGATTCACAACAAAGGAAATATGCACTGAAAACTTTTTTCTTTCATTCTGGTATCATTACAGATATTATCAATATTAAATGTTCAGTTTTTGTATAGAAGTAGACACATCTTTAGAACATACTACCTGAATATAGTTAAATATTTTATATAACACCTTAAAGTAAGAAAAAAGAATTCTACTGTCATAGATATGTACTCCTGTCTACTGCAATGATATGAGCAGATCTTGGCCAAGTCATTTAACTTCTCTCAGCCTCACTCTCTCCCATCAGTAAAATGTCAATACTAACTGCTCTGTCAAGTTCCTAAGGCTGTTGTGGGATCTTCTGAGTGGATGTAAAAACAGCTGGCCAAATGTGCAGCACTGAACGAGCTGAACAAATAATCGGCATTGTGATGGGCTGAGATATATCAGGTTTCTGGCATCCTCCCTAACAAAGTTATGACCTGCTCCTTTTGCACGCACTTGAGAACTCCCAGTTTTTGTTAATTAGATCATTGCTGAATGAATGGAGCAAAAATTTATGCAAAGTGAAAATCTCTAAATTCTAGGTTGCAGAATTTTATAAGATAGTTTGCTGTTAAGTAGGGAAACCACACTTTGGGAGTTTGTGTTACCTCTGAACTCTTCCTTTTTTTTTTTTTAATTTTTATTTATTTGTGATAGTCACACAGAGAGAGAGAGAGAGGCAGAGACATAGGCAGAGGGAGAAGCAGGCTCCATGCACCAGGAGCCCGACGTGGGATTCGATCCCAGGTCTCCAGGATCGCGCCCTGGGCCAAAGGCAGGCGCCAAATCACTGCGCCACCCAGGGATCCCCTCTGGACTCTTCCTAATGATAAAGATGGGCTCCCGGCCTTTCCTCAGTCTCCTCTGCAGAGACCTTTGTCTCCCTCACCATCTGCTATTGTACATGAGGCATAGTCCATTATTAGGACTGTTAAACCTTGTAGCAGCATAAAAGAGTTTGAAGAATATTAAAGCAGCACCACAAAGGTCAGTCTTGGGTACATTACTCAGCTTGGCACAAATATGAATGGTTCTGTAATCCCCACCGGGTTTCCTTAACTTAGTCTGCAACTCCTTCCTCTGAGTACAAAATGGTTCTAGGCCAGCTTTTTCCAAACTATGTTCTGAGCAATACCAGTTAGGTGAGATGTTAATTGGTGAAAAACAGATTTGTATTAAGTCTGGGATATGCAGGGGGAAATAAGCTTACGTATTGCATAATTTCTCTTTGATGTACTGACTATACATTCTAAAGAGAAAGGGAAGATAAACATTTCCCAGATTCTTCTGACCACAGAATCCCTTTTTTTTTCCCCCTCCCACAAAATATCTAGAGGGGCTAACAACTCTTCATATACTCTTTGGGAAATGCTATCCTAGCTAATTCACTTGGGCTTTAAATATTTCAGGGCTACATCTGGCAATAGTGATGATTTTGATTTCTAAAGGAGGAGAATCATTTTGCTTACAAGGTCAACTACCAGGATGGCCTCCTGAATTCCACTTCATAAGTACCCTCCCCAAAGCAACTAAGAACTAAATTTCCATTACTACATGCTGAGGAATTTAAAGAAATTATTCTCAAGTTAATGAGAATTATAATCTTTTAAATGAAATCTTTATATTCTCCCTCAAACATTAAAAATACAAAGATCTAATTCTAGATCTAAGGACCTAGAATCGCAATTACTTTGAGGACAGTGGGGCATTTTATCACATCACCATAATTAACACTATTAATAAGTAGTAGTAGTAGGGGTGGTGGTGGTGGTAATATTGGTAATTTTGCGGCTTAATCTTCATATCCATGTGATAAATTTAGGACCTACTATTATACTCATTTTAAAGATACTTACACTGAGATTTAGAAATTTGACTGACTTGCCAAGAATCACACAAGTAGTAAAGGCAGAATGTCCAACTTATAACTGACCCCTCATATCATGCTCTTAACTGCTACATAATATCATCTTATATTTTAGTGATGAAACAAAAGAATTACAGTGTATTTATATAAATCCAACATGATTGAAATTTGGTTTTAGATTTCCTCTTGAGTAAACTTCTATTCCCTAAGGAGGTGCTTTACGTGTTTTTTTGTTTTTTAAGCAAAGAAAAACAGTTATTTACCAGTGATAGGTTTATATACACAAAGGGTTTTAAAAATCTGCATCCAAGGTGAAGACATTATCTGTAGTTTCTGTCATAACCGCAAAACGTTGATACTCTGCAACTCGTTTCTCAAAGAAATTAGTTTTCCCTTCTAAAGAAATGTTTTCCATAAAATCAAAGGGATTTTCTGCCTGGAAAACCTAAAAAGAAAAGAAATGTCATTTGACATTCTGAAGAAGCCAAATTAAACCCACAAGAAAAACATAACTAACAAGCTCAGGTCTCCTAACACCTGTCTAGTCACCTATAGGATCCATTATTCCAGAAGGTCCTAGAGGTACTCAGGGCTGATAAATTCTAAGACAACTGAGATCATCTACTAACCTCCTTAAGAAATTATACTAGCATCTCTGGTATTCTAAGAAGTAGAAAGAAAACATATATTATTGCAGGAAGTGAAAGATTTAACACCAAACTAAAATATTTTTGCAGCTTGAGAGATCCAATACATCATAGATACTGCAGACCTTTTCACAGGTATAACCAATAGATGGATACATACTATCCACAGATGTTTCCAAACAAAATGTGGAACCTATGTTGACAAGAAGCTTTTTTATTGCTTCTGAATACAAGAAGCAGACATGGTGATAAAGCTTGATAGAAAATCATGAAATATTTCAATGATCCATGAGGAGCAATAAAATAGGATTTTTGAATTTAGGAGTATTCCAGCAGGGATTATGAACACAACAGACAAGAATATATTAAAATAACCCAAATTAGAAATGAGCAAAGGGTCTGAATAGACAAATACATATTTCTCTAAACAAGGCATACAAAGGCCAAGAAGCACATGAAAAAATGCTCAAAATCATTACTCAATAATGAGATGCAAATCAAGACCACAACGAGATACTATTTCAAACTCACTAGAATGGCTATAATAAAAAAGACCACAAGTGTTGGTGAAAATGTGAAGAAACTAAAACCCTCATACACGGCTGAATGTAAAATGGTGCAGTTGCTTTGAAAAATCACCTGGCATTTTCTCTAATAATTAACAATAGTTACTATATGACCCAGCAATTTCACTTGTAGTTATATTTCCAAAAGAAATGGAAACATCTGTCCACACAAAAACTTATAAGTGAATGTTCATATTAGCATTATTCAAAAGAGCCAAAAAGTGGAAACTACTGAAAATGCCCATCAAATGATAAATGGATAAAATTTGGTATAATCAAGCAATGGAATATTATTCAACTATAAAAAGGAATAAAGTACTGATAAATACTATTCAGCTATAAAAAGGAATAAAGTACTGCTACAACATGAATGAACCCTGAAAACTTCCACTATGGAAAGAAGCCAGCCACAAAAATCCATACACTGTATGATTCCATTTATATGAAATGGGATATATAGAATAGGCAAATCTAAAGAGACAGAAATTAGATTAGCAGTGCCTAGTGCTGAGGTGGGGGTGGGAGAAAGAAAGGAAAGTGATTGCTAATAGGTATAGAGTTTCTTTGTGGGGTGCTAAAAATATTCTAAAACAGATCGTTGTGATAGTTGTACAACTCTGTGAATATACTAAAAACTACTGAATTGTACGTTTGTTAATAGGCAAATTGCATGTTCTAACTTATGCCTTAATAAAGCTTAATATATTAATAAAATACATAGTAAACATACATACATATGTAAATACACATATTTACATAGTAAAATACATATATATACACACACACATATATATAATGTTTCAACAAAAGATTATATGCTGTGTGTGGTTGAATCATAGAATTCAGTGACATTGCCTGTCAGAGTGGAAATTTGAACTAGAAGGATATAGTGGAAAAAGCACTGAACCAATCATCTTTTAAAAAAAAAATTTGATCTATTTATTCATGAGAGACACAGAGAGAGAAGCAATGACACAGGCAGAGGGAGAAGCAGGCTCCCTGCAGGGAGCCCGATGTGGGACTTGATCCCAGAACCCCAGGATCTCACCCTGAGCTGAGGCAGATGCTCAACCACTGAGCCACCCCGGCACCCTTGAACCAATCATTATAGCTTCACTGGATTTTAAAAACAGAGGCCTTCCAAAAAATCTGATTTAAATCATCCATGGCATGAGCAAGGTAACTAAGACCAGATTAAATTAAGTGCTTGTATTTTTCACATAACTTGTATAATCCTAAAATTTGTATGGAATCACAAAAGGCCCCAAATATCTAAAGCAATCTTGAGAAAGAAAAACAAAGCTAGAAGTATCACAATCTCAGAATTCAAGATATACTAGAAAGCTATAGTAATCAAAACAATATGGTACTAGTACAAAAAAAAAAAAAAACAAATACACTGATTCATAATACAGGAATGAGAGATAAGAAATAAACCCATGTTTATATGCTCAGTCTAAGACAAAAGAGGCAAGACTACACCATGAGGAAAGGATAGTCTTTCAATTAATGGTGCTGGGAAAATTGGACAGCTGCATGCAAAAGAATGAAACTAAACTACTTTCCTTCACCATACACAAAAATAAACTCAAAATGGATGAAAGACCTAAATATGAAACCATAAAACTCCCTAAAAAAAAAAAAAAAAGGCAGTAATGTCTTAGAAATTGGCCTTTAGCAACATATATATGTCTCCTTAGGCAAGGGAAACAAAAGCAAAAATAAACTATCATGACTACAGCAGAGGAGACCATCAACAAAGCAAAAAGGCAACCTACAGAATGAGAGAAAATATTTGCAAATATTTTATATATGTGATAATCCAGTAAGAAGTTAGTATACAAAATATGTGAAGAATGTACACAAGTCAATAACAAAACAACGTATCACCTGGTTGAAAAAATGGGCTGAAGGGGAAAAAATGGGCAGAGAAGCTAAATAGAGACTTTTCCAAAGAAGATATCAGATGACCAACCAACACATGAAAAAATGTTCAACATCACTAATTATCAAGGAAATGCAGAACAAAACCACAATGAGATATCATCTCACACATGTCAGAATATCTAGTACTAAAAAGACAAGAAATAACAAGCTCTGGTGAGGATGTGGAGAAAAAAAGAACCCTCACGCACTGTTGCTGGAAAATGTAAGTTGGTGTGGCCACTGTGGAAAACCATATGGAGGTTCCTCAAAAACTTAAAAACAGAAATACCATATAATCCCATAATTCTACTACTGAGTATCCAAAGAAAACAAAAACAGAAATTTGAAAAGATACATGCACCCTTATGTTCTTTGCAGCATTATATACAGCAGCAATAGATGTGTGAATTGATCTCAAGCATTCATCAATAGATGAACAGATAAAGATGTAATATGTATGTACACACACACACTGAAATACTACTCAGCATAAAAAAGAATGAGATCTTGCAATTTATGACAACATGGATGCACCTAGAGGGAATCATCATAAGTGGAATAAGTCAGAGAAAGACAAATACCATATGATTTCACCTCTATGTGGAATTTTAAAAAATAAAACATATGAACAAACAAAAAAAACATAAACAGGCTCATAAACACAGAGAACAAATTGGTGATGACCAGAGGGGA
The DNA here is from genome assembly GCF_905146905.1 of Nyctereutes procyonoides. Classification (NCBI taxonomy): domain Eukaryota; kingdom Metazoa; phylum Chordata; class Mammalia; order Carnivora; family Canidae; genus Nyctereutes; species Nyctereutes procyonoides. The sequence goes on from NW_026575137.1 coordinate 16,634,340, forward strand.
GGAGGTTGAGGATGGGCCAAATATATGAAGGGAATTACAGGTACAAACTTATAGTTATAAAATAAATCAGTCCTGGAGATGAAAAATACAGCATAGGAAATATAATCAATAACATTGTAATAACATTGTATGGTGACAGGGTGGTGACTACACTTATCATGGTGAACACTGAATAATGTATAGAATTGTCAAGTCAGTTGCACACCTGAAACTAGTATCACATTGTATGCCAACTACATTTCAATAATACCAAAAAATAAAGTGGCTTATTTTTGACACATGAAAATACTCAAATATTTGTTGACTAATCCCAAACTAAAAAAGAAGTAGAAAACATCATTAATGTGGCTCCTACTTAGAATTCTGTATAAATGACAACCATTTGCTAATTTAAGTAATCTCTTATTTTATCAAAAACTATCCTTATAAGAACCATTCTTTTTCTAGCTCCTTGAGTTCAAAGTGCAGTTTATGTCTGTTAAACTGTCTTGTTTTTTTAAACTAGGTTTAAAAGGGCTAGGTTTTCCTTTGAGAACCTAGCTGGCTGCATTCCACAAGTTTTGATATATATAATAATCCTATTGTTAATTTAGTTCATATTCTATTACTTTATATTTTCACTCTAGTCTCATTTTAAGATAGCTTCTCAATTCCTAAGTAGACGGAACTTCTGGCAATCTTTCATCATTAATTTCTAATTTTACTGCATTAAAATCTAAAGGGTCTGTATAATTTCTGCTTTTTTGGAATTTATTGACATGTTGAAGGCTTGTGGAACAATGATGTTTCATACTATGTTTAGATTTTCTTCTATAGGCAGGATGTTTTATAGATCTACAGTGAACAAGTTCCCAAAGGGAAAACTATACTGAGGAGTCCACAGTTTTTCAATAAGCAGAAGAACATGGATGTACCAGTGTGAGAATATGGTGGTAGGTTAAAGGACAGTGAGTTCCCTTTAAGGTTCAACTGAGCAAATTAATTTTCCTGTAACAAACATATTAGTATAACAAACACAATTTTTAAAAATATACAGTTTATAAATTTAAGAGATCATAGTAATACAGTTGTAATCTTGATTTATCCATTATCAGTAAACACAGAGGATTTTATAACTAAAATAATAAAATATAGTTCATCTTACAAAAAACCTTTGCCCTATCTGACTTTTTCATGATAGTATTTCTGTGGTCACCAGAATATAAATGCATTACTGAGAAAGGAAATGATTACTCCAGCATCATGAATTTCATAAGGCTTCTCATTAAGTACAATTTAAACTTACATTTCCATGCTCAGAAGTTAAAACCTATAATTTCTAATTACCATCATATACACAGTACACAGTAATGTTCTATGAATGTTCCACTTACAGTGAATACAACATGACCACTTAGTGTGCATTTACTGTATGTCTGATACTATTTGAAGTGCTTTAAGTACACCAACTCATCAATAATCCTTTGTGATAAGTAGTATTATTATCATCTCCCTTTCATGGATGAGGAAATGGGGATAAGAGGTTAAGAAACTTGCTTAAGAAACTTGCTCATCTTGTTAGAAAGTAGCAGAACCAGGATTCAAACTCAGGTAGACTGGCTGGAGCCTACATCTGTTATGTGAGAAACACATCTCTTTATGAAACTCAGGTATATTATCTCTGAGAAACAAAATTAAAAATAAAAGACAACTGAGTTTAAAGGGTCAAATTATGACAGTTAATATCTTCTTAATAACTATTCATATTTAGAAGTATTAATGTTCAGGGGTGCCTGGGTGGCTCAGTCGGTTGTGTCTGACTCTTGGTTTCAGGCTCAGGTTGTGATCTCAGGGTTGTGAGGTGAGCCCTGAGTGAGACTCTGTGCTCAGTGTGGAGTCAACTTAAGATTTTTACTCCCTCTCTGTCTGTCCCTCCCAAGTTTCTCTCTCTCTCTCTCTAAAATAAATAAATAAATATTTTAAAAATTTAAAATAAAAGTATTAATTCAGATGGATTAATCTCATTAAACAAATAAAAGATAAACAGGCCTTAAAAAAATAACTAATGCTGGGAGCCTCGGTGGTTCAGTCAGTTAAGCAGTTGACTCTTAATTTCAGCTCAAGTCACGATCTCAGGATCCTGGGATCAAGCTCTATGCTAGGCTCCACGCTCAGCAGGGAGTCTGCTTAAGGATTCTCTCTTCCTTTCCCTTTGTCTCTCCCCCTGCTCATGCTTCATTCTCTCTCTCTTCCTCTCTAAAATAAATAACTTTAAAAAATATTAACATAAAAGTCATAACACAGACCCATGGGGATTTATGAGGGTAAACATATATACATATTAAATTCAATTTACTCAAAGATAATCCTACTAAATGCCTATAATTATTACGAGTAATTTATTGAGCTTATTAATTCTAAGATTTATCAGCCTCCTACTTCTGTTACGAATTTCAAGTTTCAAAGGATTTCACAAAACCAATTTGTTCATGCAAACCAAGGCTGTCACAGACATTTTTTTAAAAATATTTTATTTATTTATATTTGAGGGAGAGAGAAAGCACACACAAACTGGTGGGAGGGGCAAAGGGAGAGGGAGGAAGCCCCATGACGTTGGGTTCAATCCCAGGATCCCAGGATCATGACCTGAGCTGAAGGCAGACACTTAACCAACTGAGCCATCCAGGTATCCCTGTCACAGACATTTTATTTTTTTAAAGATTTTTATTTATTTATTCATAGAGACACACAGAGAGAGAGAGAGAGAGGCAGAGACACAGGCCGAGGAAGAAGCAGGCTCCACGCAGAGAGGCTGACATGGGACTCCATCCACGGTCTGCAGGATCATGCCCTGGGCTGCGGCGGCGATAAACCGCTGCGTCACCGGGGCTGCCCTGTCACAGATATTTTAAAAGTAGACTGGTATGCTACAAATGCTTTCAATGAAATATAATACTTTAGTAGCTTTGCTTGCTATAATGTTTTAGCTAGCAGTTATACATTTTTAAACACCTTACCTTTGAGAATCCAAGTTCCACAAGTAATCTGTCAGCTACAAACTCAATATACTGTTTCATCAAAACACAATTCATTCCAATGAGGCCAACTGGCAAGGCTTCCGTTAAAAACTCCTGAGATATGAACAAAAACAAAATAAAATACAGGGACAGAACAGAAATGCATATTTTCCAAATAAAAACAGGGTTTTAGTTTTTTAGTCTTCTAAGTCCCTGAGAAAAGTATACTAGGATAAATTCTTTCAACATGGCAATGTCCATTTGTTTGAAAATGTTTGGGGATATTACCATTCACAGTATTTCACATTCTCAAGTTGCCAAAGTAAGTTGAAACTAACAAATTACTGGTATTTTATACAATGGCATTATAGGACCTTAATTCATAGGCTTTCTCCATAGAAAAAAGGGGATACTTTGTTCTGAAATATCTGGAAAAATATTCACCAAAGATGAACATGATTATGGAAGGGAAAGAGTGAAACACAATTAACAAAGAAAATGAAAAAATAAAAGTGAATCAGAGGGTTGGGAGATAAACTGAACTCCAACTATATTGAAAGACAGTGGTAAAGTGTTAAGAGGGGAAAAATAAAAACATTAACTATCTGGATTTAGTTCTCAAAATGATTAAAATACCAAAATGCATTTTATGCATTTTCTCCTTCCCAACATGAAAACCATGGCTATCAAACTATATAGTATTTTTTAAAAAAAAGAGTTTAGATTTTTACATTCTATAAATTGTTTTACTACTCACTAATTCATTGATTTACTAATTCTATAAACATTTAATGCATGCTTCAAGCTAGGTATCTTGCTCGGTTTTGAAAATACAAAACAGGGATCCCTGGGTGGCGCAGCGGTTTAGCGCCTGCCTTTGGCCCAGGGCGCGATCCTGGAGACCCAGGATCGAATCCCACGTCGGGCTCCCGGTACATGGGGCCTGCTTCTCCCTCTGCCTGTGTCTCTGCCTCTCTCTCATTCTGTGTGACTATCATAAATAAATAAAAATTAAAAAAAAAAAGAAAATACAAAACAAACAAGAAACTGTCACTGCTCTTCAGTAGCTGAAAATCTAAAAGCAAGGAAGCAAACTAACATAATTATTTGCTGTGGCCGTAGAATGTGTCAGATCAATGAGACAGAAAAAAATCCTGAAATAGATTTTTGTATATATAAAACTCTTTAACATTTACTTACAAACAAAATCATAAACTGACATAATAATTGCAATGCATCATCTGTTGGTACTGTCAGATTGACTATATAAAATTGCTGATACTTGCTTTGACCTACAAGTGGCAATTTCCTATGAGTCAACCCCATACACTAATGGCATAAACATACGAGAAAAAGAGATGTGCTAATCATATATGCTTCCCTGCTTACCTGCTCAATTTCAACAGCATTAACAATGATCTCCCTGACTCTTTCTTCTGAAGGTTTATTTACTAAGTATTGAAATATCAGGCAAGCAAAGTCACAGTGAAGCCCCTAAAACAGAAGAAAAATACCATTGTTGAAGAATGTTTAATCACCTATTTTCACATCTGTCATGTGTCAGGCGTCATATAAAGAAGGCTCTAGGAATGCAACACAGAATTTCTGGAAGATAGAGGAGGGATTCATAGTACCAGGAACTACTTCCTTTCAAATCTCATTAAAATGCCAATTATAATAACCTATCATGAAAATTTTTCAGTGCCAGTAAATCTTAATTCGTCAATGTGAAAGATGAATTAATTAACAAGAAGAACAACAACTACAAATCTGCAACCAAAATCATTTTGGAGGGATCCCTGGGTGGCGCAGAGGTTTGGCGCCTGCCTTTGGCCCAGGGCGCGATCCTGGAGACCCGGGATCGAATCCCACGTCGGGCTCCCGGTGCGTGGAGCCTGCTTCTCCCTCTGCCTGTGTCTCTGCCTCTCTCTCTGTGTGACTATCATAAAAAAAAAAATAAAAAATAAAAAAAAAAAAATAAAAAAAAAATCATTTTGGAAAGGAGAACAAAGAGCTGAAATGAAAATTCATTCATTTCTAATGTCTAAAAAAACTAAGTGACTGAAAACGATGTGTTTAAAGAAAAGGTGAAACTGATTCAGAGATATCAAAAAGACAACATGTTTATTAAATAAGAATGACTCAAGATAAAAATAAATTCAGTGCAATGAAAATGAAAAGAATGAAGAACGCCATTGGAAGCTGTACAAAACAGAAATGACACTGCTGATAACCAAAGAAGAAAATAAACTTGTGACCTACCTGTAGAACAGAATGGTTACACAAATGCAAGAAATGGGTTAGAGCTTTACATAATTAGATCACAAAGCAAGAAGATCCAATCTACAATTACCAGGATTCTAAAACACAGAACAGACAGTATAAAGCTAAAAACAATAGAATTGCAAAGTCAAAACAAAGAAAGAGGACAGAGACAGAGGAAGATGATGCAGTGCCAAACAAAATTAAGCTAGAGACTATAAAATGAAGCAAGGCAGAGTCAATGAACATTTCTAAGCTACAAAGAAAAAAAAATTTTTTTTTGTAAGGGTGACAAAGATGAAAGAATGTGCACCTTACAGGTTTACAAATAAGAGTTTGCTTGGGTTTTTTCTAAATAAATCAACAAAAACCAAAGACAAATGAAAAGACAAGACTCAAATCAAAGGCTGTATTCCAAGGATTATTTACCTACTTATCATTCCCAGAAGAAGCATCAGAAAAAGAACCTTTTTGAACAGCTAATATTAAGCAGATTTGTTAGGCAAACGTTCTTCCCAGACTGGACTCAAGAGGATACTTCAGATTACCAAAGGCTGAATTTCAAATAAACCGTGAAAGCTGTTAAAGTGTTGATTAGAACTGACAGCGAGCCACATATTACAGAGTAAATCAGAGGTAGGCACTCACATTGCTAAATCAATAAGTGAATAAAATTAATTTTGAAGTTTAAAGCAAGTCCAATCAAAATCTCAATAGCAGGGATCCCTGGGTGGCGCAGTGGTTTGGCGCCTGCCTTTGGCCCAGGGCGCGATCCTGGAGACCCGGGATCGAATCCCACATCGGGCTCCCGATGCATGGAGCCTGCTTCTCCCTCTGCCTGTGTCTCTGCCTCTCTCTCTCTCTTTCTCTCTCTCTGTGACTATCATAAATAAATAAAATTAAAAAAAAATCTCAATAGCATTATTTTTAGTTAAAAGAATATGAGACTAGAACTTGATTATTTGAACAACTAAAAAGGAAGGATAGGGGATCCCTGGGTGGCGCAGTGGTTTGGCGCCTGCCTTTGGCCCAGGATGCGATCCTGGAGACCCGGGATCGAATCCCACATTGGGCTCCTGGTGCATGGAGCCTGCTTCTCCCTCTGCCTATGTCTCTGCCTCTCTCTCTCTCTGTGACTATCATAAATAAATAAAAATTTTAAAAAAAGGAAGGATAAATTAAGTAATGTGACAGAGGTGCCAATTATCACTACAATGGCAACCATATAACAAAATATAAATGTATAAAATTAACATGTTATATATCTTAAATTTGCCAAATATGTCTTTTTTTGTATGTATGTCAAATGTATTTCTTTTTGTTTGTTTTAATAATAAATTTATTTTTTATTGGTGTTCAATTTGCCAACATACAGAATACCACGCAGTGCTCAACCCGTCAAGTACCCCCCTCAGTGCCTGTCACCCATTCACCCCCACCTCCTGCCCTCTCCCCTTCCACCACTCCTAGTTCGTTTCCCAGAGTTAGGAGTCTTTATGTCCTGTCTCCCTTTCTGAAATTTCCTACCCATTTCTTCTCCCTTCCCTTCTATTCCCTTTCACTATTATTTATATTCCCCAAATGAATTAGAACATATAAAGTTTGTCCTTCTCCGACTTATTTCACTCAGCATAATACCCTCCAGTTCCATCCATGTTGAAGCAAATGGTGGGTATTTGTCGTTTCTAATGGCTGAGTAACATCCCATTGTATACATAGACCACAGCTTCTTTATCCATTCATCTTTCGATGGACCCCGAGGCTCCTTCCAGTTTGGCTATTGTGGACATGGCTGCTAGAAACATCGGGGTGCAGGTGTCCCAACATTTCATTGCATCTGTATCTTTGGGGTAAACCCCCAACAGTGCAATTGCTGGGTCGTAGGGCAGGTCTATTTTTAACTCTTTGAGGAACCTCCACACAGTTTTCCAGAGTGGCTGCACCAGTTCACATTCCCACCAACAGTGTAAGAGGGTTCCCTTTTCTCCACATCCTCTCCAATATTTGTGGTTTCCTGCCTTGTTAATTTTCCCCATTGTCACTGGTGTGAGGTGGTATCTCATTGTGGTTTTGATTTGTATTTCCCTGATGGCAAGTGATGCAGAGCATTTTCTCATGTGCGTGTTGGCCATGTCTGTGTCTTCCTCTGTGAGATTTCTGTTCATGTCTTTTGCCCATTTCATGATTGGATTGTTTGTTTCTTTGCTGTTGAGATTAATAAGTTCTTTACAGATCTTGGAAACTAGCCCTTTATCTGATACGTCATTTGCAAATATCTTCTCCCATTCTGTAGGTTGTCTTTTAGTTTTGTTGACTGTATCCTTTGCTGTGCAAAAGCTTCTTATCTTGATGAAGTCCCAATAGTTCATTTTTGCTTTTGTTTCTTTTGCTTTCGTGGATGTATCTTGCAAGAAGTTACTGTGGCCAAGTTCAAAAAGGGTGTTGCCTGTGTTCTCCTCTAGGATTTTGATGGAATCTTCTCTCACATTTAGATCTTTCATCCATTTTGAGTTTATCTTTGTGTCTGGTGCAAGAGAGTGGTCTAGTTTCATTCTTCTGCATGTGGATGTCCAATTTTCCCAGCACCATTTATTGAAGAGACTGTCTTTCTTCCATTCTTCCAGTGGATAGTCTTTCCTCCTTTATCGAATATTAGTTGACCATAAAGTTCAGGGTCCACTTCTGGGTTCTCTATTCTGTTCCATTGATCTATGTGTCTGTTTTTGTGCCAGTACCACACTGTCTTGATGACCACAGCTTTGTAGTACAACCTGAAATCTGGCATTATGATGCCCTCAGCTATGGTTTTCTTTTTTAAAATTCCCCTGGCTATTCGGGGTCTTTTCTGATTCCACACAAATCTTAAAATAATTTGTTCTAAGTCTCTGAAGAAAGTCCATGGTATTTTGATAGGGATTGCATTAAACGTGTAAATCGCCCTGGGTAACACTGACATTTTCACAATATTAACTCTGCCAATCCATGAGCATGGAATATTTTTCCATCTCTTTGTGTCTTCCTCAATTTCTTTCAGAAGTGTTCTATAGCTTTTAGGGTATAGATCTTTTACCTCTTTGGTTAGGTTTATTACTAGGTATCTTATGCTTTTGGTGCAATTGTAAATGGGATTGACTCCTTGATTTCTCTTTCTTCAGTCTACTGTTAGTGTATAGAAATGCCATTGATTTCTGGGCATTGATTTTGTATCCTGCCACAATGCCAAACTGCTGTATGAGTTCTAGCAATCTTGGGGTGGAGGCTTTTGGGTTTTCTATGTAGAGTATCATGTCATTGGCGAAGAGGGAGAGTTTGACTTCTTCTTTGCCAATTCGAGTGCCTTTAATGTCTTTTTGTTGTCTGATTGCTGAGGCTAGGACTTCCAATACTATGTTGAATAGCAGTGGTGAGAGTGGACATCCCTGTCTTGTTCCTGATCTTAGGGGAAAGGTTCCCAGTGCTTCCCCATTGAGAATGATATTTGCTGTGGGCTTTTCATAGATGGCTTTTAAGATGTTGAGGAAAGTTCCCTCTATCCCTACACTCTGAAGAGTTTTGATCAGGAATGGATGCTGTATTTTGTCAAATGCTTTCTCTGCATCTAATAAGAGGATCATTTGGTTCTTGGTTTTTCTCTTGCTGATATGATGAATCAAATTGATTGTTTTACGAGTGTTGAACCAGCCTTGTATCCCGGGGATAAATCCTACTTGGTCATGGAGCATAATTTTCTTAATGTACTCTTGGATCCTACTGGCTAGTATCTTGTTGAGAATTTTTGTGTCCATGTTCATCAGGGATATTGGTCTGTAATTCTCCTTTTTGGTGGGGACTTTGTCTGGTTTTGTAATTAAGGTGATGCTGCCCTCATGAACGGATTTGGAAGTACTCCATCTCTTTCTATCTTTCCAAACAGCTTTAGTAGAATAGGTATTGTTTCTTCTTTAAACGTCTGATAGAATTCCCCTGGGAAGCCATCTGGCCCTGGAATCTGGTGTCTTGGGAGGTTTTTGATGACTGCTTCAATTTCCTCCCTGGTTATTGGCCTGTTCAGGTTTTCTATTTCTTCCTGTTCCAGTTTTGGTAGTTTGTGGCTTTCCAGGAATGCGTCCATTTCTTCTAGATTGCCTAATTTATTGGCGTAGAACTGTTCATAATATGTTTTTAAAATTATTTGTATTTCCTTGGTGTTGGTAGTGATCTCTCCTTTCTCATTCATGATTTTATTAATTTGAGTCTTCTCTCTCTTCTTTTTAATAAGGCTGGCTAATGGTTTATCTATCTTATTAATTCTTTCAAAGAACCAACTCCTGGTTCTGTTGATCTGTTCCACAGTTCTTCCGGTCTCAATTTCGTTGAGTTCTGCTCGAATCTTAATTAACTCTCTTCTTCTGCTGGGTGTCGGATCTATTTGCTGTTTTTTCTCTAGCTCCTTTAGGTGTAAGGTTAGCTCTTGTTTTTGAGTTCTTTCCAGTTTTTGAATGGATGCTTCTATTGTGATGTATTTCCCCCTCAGGACTGCTTTTGCTGCATCCCAAAGATTTTGAACGGTTGTATCTTCATTCTCATTTGTTTCCATGAATCTTTTAAATTCTTCCTTAATTTCCTGGTTGACGCTTTCATCTTTTAGCAGGATGGTCCTTAACCTCCACGTGTTTGAAGTCCTTCCAAACTTCTTGTTGTGATTTAGTTCTAATTTCAAGGCATTATGGTCTGAGAATATGCAGGGGACAATCCCAATCTTTTGGTATCGGTTCAGACCCGATTTGTGATCCAGTATGTGGTCTATTCTGGAGAAAGTTCCACATGCACTTGAGAAGAATGTGTATTCAGTTGAGTTTGGATGTAAAGTTCCGTAGATATCTGTGAAATCCATCTGGTTCAGTGTATCATTTAAAGCTCTCGTTTCTTTGGAGATGTTCTGTTTAGAAGACCTATCGAGTGTAGAAAGCACTAAATTGAAGTCACCAAGTATAAGTGTATTATTATCTAAGTATTTCTTCACTTTGGTTATTAATTGATTGATATATTTGGCAGCTCCCACATTCGGGACATATATATTGAGGATTGTTAAGTCCTCTTGTTGGATAGATCCTTTAAGTATGATATAGTGTCCCTCTTCATCTCTCACTATAGTCTTCGGGGTAAATTTTAGTTTATCTGATATAAGGATGGCTACCCCTGCTTTCTTTTGAGGACCATTTGAATGGTAAATGGTTCTCCAACCTTTTATTTTCAGGCTGTAGGTGTCCTTCTGTCTGAAATGAGTCTCTTGTAGACAGCAAATAGATGGGTCCTGCTTTTTTATCCAGTCTGAAACCCTGAGCCTTTTGATGGGGTCATTAAGCCCGTTCACGTTCAGTTGCTATTGAAAGATATGAGTTTAGTGTCATCATGATATCTATTCAGTCCTTGTTTTTGTGGATTGTTCCACTGAACTTCTTCTTAAAAGGGGAATTTTAAGAGTCCCCCTTAAAATTTCTTGCAGAGCTGGTTTGGAGGTCACATATTCTTTCAGTTCCTGCCTGTCTTGGAAGCTCTTTATCTCTCCTTCCATTCTGAATGAGAGCCTTGCTGGGTAAAGTATTCTTGGTTGCATGTTTTTCTCATTTAGGACCCTGAATATATCCTGCCAGCCCTTTCTGGCCTGCCAGGTCTCTGTGGAGAGGTCTGCTGTTACCCTAATACTCCTCCCCATAAAAGTCAGGGATTTCTTGTCTCTTGCTGCTTTAAGGATCTTCTCCTTATCTTTGGAATTTGCAAGCTTCACTATTAAAGGTCGAGGTATTGAACGGTTTTTATTGATTTTAGGGGGGGTCTATTTCCTGGATCTGAATGCCTGTTTCCCTTCCCAGATTAGGAAAGTTTTCAGCTAGGATTTGTTCAAATACATATTCTGGCCCTCTGGCCCTTTCGGCGCCCTCAGGAACCCCAATTAAACGTAGGTTTTTCTTCCTCAGGCTGTCGTTTATTTCCCTTAATCTCTCCTCATGGTCTTTTAATTGTTTGTCTCTTTTTTCCTCAGTTTCCCTCTTTGCCATCAACTTTTCTTCTATGTCACTCACTCGTTCTTCTACCTCGTTAACCCTCGTCGTTAGGACTTCTAGTTTGGATTGCGTCTCATTCAATTGATTTTTAATTTCTGCCTGATTAGATCTAAATTCTGCAGTCATGAAGTCTCTTGAGTCCTTTATGCTTTTTTCTAGAGCCACCAGTAGCTTTATAATAGTGCTTCTGAATTGGCTTTCTGACATTGAAGTGTAATCCAAATTTTGTAATTCTGTGGGAGAGAGGACTGTTTCTGATTCTTTCTTTTGAGGTGAGGTTTTCCTTCTAGTCATTTTGCTCAGTGCAGAGTGGCCAAAAACAAGTTGTATTGGGAAAAGGAGAAAAAGAGAGGAGAGAAAGAAGGAAAGAAAAGAGAAAAAGAAAAAAAGAAAAAAAGAGAAGAAAAAGAGAAAGAAAAAGAAAGAAAGGAAAAAACAGGGTGGGGGAAGCAAGCAAAAACAAACAAACACGGGGTAGTATCTTCTGATTCCGTATACTTTAAGTCCCTTGACTTCCCCTGGAACTTGTCCGTCTAGGTGGTCTTCTGGGGGAGAGGCCTATTGTCCTGATTTTCAGGTGTTAGCACTTGGGGGAGCTGCTCTGCCCCCTGCCTGGTGCAGGGCTCAGTGGGGGTTGTTTACCCCGTGAGGCCCCAGGAGGAACAACCGCAGTGGCAGCGGCCAGCTCTGGAGCCCTGGAGTCAGCTCCCGCGGTAACTACAGAGCTCTCGGTCTTCAGAGGCCTGGATGCTCCGGGGGCGGGGCGCTGATCTGCTTAGGTCAGGGCAGGAGCGTCCTTGCTGTCCTGGGTCCTCCTGGCCTCTGCCTGTCCCGGGGGGATGTCGGATCCTGGGCTGTGTCCCCAGCGTCCTGTGCTCCGGGGCCTGCGCTGTTGGATTCGCGCTCCCGGCGGGGAAGCCCCCTCTCTGCGGAGCCTCCGACAGAGCCCCTCCGAGCTGCTCCCGGACCCGCGCAGCCCCCTCCGCAGGGAGCCTCTTCCTCTGCCGGAGCCGCCTCCGAGCTGCTCCCAGGGGCGCAGTGCCCTCCGCGTGGAGCCTCTTCCTCTGCCGGAGCTGCCTCTGAGCTGCACCCGGGGCCCCGCAGCCCCCTCCACGGAGCCTCCGACTGAGCCCCTCCGAGCTGCTCCCGGGTCCCACCGTGCACGCTGCAGCCCTTAGGGAGCTCGGCGCACTCTCTGGGGCGCAGTTGCTCTGTTAGTGTCCCAGGGAGCCTGAGGGCATCCCCGCCCTCCTGGGGTCTTGCTCTAATTCCCTGTGAGCCCTTTTCTGTCCAGGAAGATTGGTGAAGCTCCTGCTTCTCCGGGACGGAGCTTTTCTGTCCTGGGGGCACTCGCCCCGGCCTTAGCCCGGCTCCTCGTGGGGCCCCTCCCCCTTGGATGCCTTTTGTTTATTTCTTTTTTCCCCCATCTTCCTACCTTGATGGAAGCGTGAACTCTTCTCACTGTAACATTCCAGCTGTTCTCTCTTTAAATCTCAGGCCGAATTCATAGATTTTCAGGATGATTTGAAGGTTATCTAGGTAATTTGGTGGGGACAGGTGACTTGGGGACCCCACTCTTCCTCCATCTTGCCCCTCCCCTCTGTTCTGTCAAATGTATTTCAAATAAAAAATTAATCTGGAAGAATAAGTGGGCAGAATCTTCAAAGAACAGTTTTAATAGGAAAGTTAGGAAATTTATTCTACTAGTTATTAAAACAAAAAAACTACAATAACTAAAACTGTCTAGGGGCACCTGGGTGGCTCAGTTAGTTAAGCGTCTCACTTTTGATTTTGGTTTAAGTCATGATCTCAGGATTGTGAAATCGAGCCCTGTGTCAGGCTCTGCTTTCTCTCTCTGTCCCTTCCCTTCCTCAAGAAAAAAAAAAAAGTTCTTTGACATGAAATTTGATAGGTTAATGAAAGGAAAAAATGGCCCCTAACAGATTTTAGTACACTTAAAAACCTTAACTAGATCTGGGGCAGCCCTGGTGGCTCAGCGGTTTAGCACCACCTTCAGCCTGGGGTGTGATCCTGGAGACCGGGGATCAGGTCCCTTGTCATGCTGCCTGAATGGAGCCTGCTTCTCCCTCTGCCTCTGTTTCTGCCTCTCTCTCTCTCTCTCTGTGTCTCTCATGAATAAATAAATAAAATCTTTAAAGAAAAAAAAAAAAACTCTTACTATATAATAAAGAAGACACCACAAGTCAATGAAGAAGGATGGAATACTTAACAAAGATAACCAGAAAAACTTCCTAAGACTGCATGAAATAAAATCTCATTAAATTCTAACATTCTTTTTTTTTAAATTTTTTTTTTAAATTTATTTATGATAGTCACACAGAGAGAGAGAGAGAGGCAGAGACACAGGCAGAGGGAGAAGCAGGCTCCATGCACCGGAAGCCCGACGTGGGATTCGATCCCAGATCTCCAGGATCGCGCCCTGGGCCAAAGGCAGGCGCTAAACTACTGCGCCACCCAGGGATCCCAAATTCTAACATTCTTTACAATATTTATACCTAATTCTATACTTATACTAAACAAATTCCGAATGTATTTCAGAGTTAGATGTTATAAAGTCAAGAGGAAAATATGTGTGATTCCTTAACTCATCTCTGGAAGTGGATCACAACAATATCAGGTTTTTATGTTATAAGAACAAAGGACAAATTGGGAAAATATTCGTAATAAATACGACAAAAATAGTATTCTATATTATATTCATACAATAAATATAATCAAACTCAGTAAACAATAAACAAACAGTTATTGAAAGCTCACTATGTCACTATGCACCATTCCCAGTCACTATGCACTGGGATATATATATATATATATATATACCAACAGAAATAGAGACAAAAGACAAGAATGGGTAAATACAGAAAAAAATACAAATGACTAATGTCATTATGAAAAAAAAGTTCAATCTAAGTAGTAATCAAATAAATGCAAATAAAACCAATAATGAGAAAGCATTATCCCTATCAAATTTGGCAAATATTTAAAACGTAAACCCAAATTTTGGTGAGGTTAGGTAAGAAAAGACATGTTCATATGTTGCTGAGGGGAGCTTTCTATAAAATTTCTGGGAAGAAATCTGGAAATTAGTATGGATGACCTTCAAAATGTTCATACCTTATAATGTGTGATTCTACTTCTAGGCAATCTAGCTTAGGAAAATAATGTGAAATTGGGATAAAGCTTATACACAAAAGACATTCATTTGCATTATAGCAAATAACCTAGAAACAGCTTAAATTTACAATTATAGTATAGTCAAATAAGGGATATACTGATTTATTATAATGTTGTACCTAATAAAACTTTAAAAAAAAAACTTCCCCCAGAAATGCTTAATTTCACAGAAAAATGCTCACAATGTCTGCTACAGAAAAATCTCAGCTCATAAAAATATGAAAAAAGCAGAATATTTCAAATTACAAAATCATGATGTTCACATATATCTATATAGGTTTAAATGTAAAAAACTGTCTAATAAGAAATACAATGAAATACTAAAAGTGGTTATCTCTGTTAAGATTGAGTAATTTTATTCTCTTAATTCCCTGTAATCATCACATATGACATTTATGATAAAAATATTAGAAATTGAACAACATGAAGCAACATATTATACAAAGCATTTTATGGCACTTAAAAAGCATTTTCATACATACGGGTTCATTTTATTTTAACAAAACACTATCGAGGTATATAGTTGAAGAAACTGAGGCTCGGAGAAGTTAGTAACTTGACAAGGTCACTTAGAAATAAGCTGGGGGGCCAGGATTAGTGTAGGCAATAAACGTGAACTAAAGGCTGTGATGGGCTAACCCCTGAGAACAGGAAGACAAATAAGACAAGATGTCCACACACAGGGAGCCTAGAGTCCAGCAGAGGAGAGAGGCAAGAAGTGCAGCACACATTACAGACTCTAAGAAAGGGACAGGTTCTGGTTTCAAAGGGATACATAAAGGAAAGAGTGGTTCATTTTACCCCACTGAGTCAGTGAAGTTTTGAGTTGCCACTTGTGAGAAGGTAATCAACAGGAAAAAAATGGCAGGAATATGGAAAGGGTATCACAGGCAAAGGGAGACAAGATTTAGTTTCTGGCTGGATATGGCTGAGAAAGAAAAAAAAAAGTGATCTAAAATGACTCCCAGATTTCAAATTTGGATTGGATAGAAGGTAGCATCTCAATGAGACAGGGAAAACAGAAGAATGAATCTGGGGAGAAAGATCGTAAGTTTGATTTCTGAAATAACACGTTTGAAATTTCTGTGGAGCCTTCTACGAGAAACTAACATGTACTTGAACACATGGGTTTGGAGCTCAGGAAAGAATATCTGTGCTCAAGTCTGGGTTGTTTACGAGCATCTAAATGGTAGCTGATCCCATGGAAACAGATAAGATCAGCCAGGTGGTCATGTAGAGTGAAGGACAGAGGCTAAGGTGGGGACCTGGGATTTAATGATATATAAGGATGAGCAGGGGAGACAGGAGGAACAGTAAGAGGCAGGGGAAAAATACAATGTCCTAAAAACCAAGGAAGAAATTACTTCCTATTTTCTTTTAATTGCCAGGATATTTGTGGGCCATCATCAGCATTTTGCAGAAAGAAAAATAAATGAACACCAAATATGAATACAAATATCACTAGAAGAGTATTTCATTCCTTACTTCATCTCTGCTGATGAGTTCATTGGAAAAAGTGAGTCCAGGCATGAGACCTCTTTTCTTTAGCCAGAATATAGCAGCAAAAGATCCAGAGAAGAAAATCCCTTCTACAGCAGCAAAAGCCACGACTCTTTCCCCTGGGAGAAATAAAATAGTTTTATTTTCTGAAATAAAACATCTCGTAGACATTTTCAAGCTTCCATATAAAAAATACATATTTTTACATATATTTATACCAATATCACAACTATTTTGCCAAGAAACAAAATCAATAAATTAGTGCCATGGCCAAGGGTCTTCAGAGGAGGAAATATGCTACCTCTACCTACTACAACAGAAAAGTATGTAGGTATGTCTACTTCAAATCTTATGTCAGACATTGGACTCCTATAGGTCTTGGTATCTGGACAAAGGAGATCTTTCCCTACTCAAAGGAAAGAGGTGATTTATCTGTGCACCACATGTGCCTATGAGTATAGTATATGCATATAAGTGTGTGCATGTATTGGGTAGAGTAGAAGATAAGTTTTTAGGACAAATGTCTCCTTCTTTATGGTTAAGGGAGGGGAGGTGGCTGAGGTTTTTATTTTTAGAAACCTAAGATATCTGACAGATTAGTAGTAAACATTTCACAAAACATTGTCATGCATTGCAATTTAAAAAAAGATGTAAGTCCAGCTAAGATAATAAGTATATCTATTGGATAAAATATCCCAGCACATAAGCAAAAATACTATCTCCTGCTAAATTTCAGGCCCAATTTCAGAGACTACTCACTGTTAGGCAAGGACTGTGCAGAAGTCCATCTCCTCAAAGGTATATAATGGAACTATATCTGTAATACTGTCTCTAGGGGTTAATTATAAGTCTAACCCAAACAAATGTCACCACATTGCATATGCTCAGGAGAAGAATTTATATATGTTTCTGTCTAGGGAGAAAGGTTTGGTTTATAAGACTGTGAGGATAAAGGCAATGGAGTGCTTAAATGACAGGTCTGTTTCATCAATAACATCATAGCTTGTATCCCAGTACTGTCACACCAAACACAGAGTAGGTGCTTGATAAATGTGTACTGAACTGAATCAGTGGAAAATATCTAAGCACCAGATGACAAACATTACTATTCATTCTATGAAAGCTGCTAAAATCTGATCCAGAATACTCAAAACTTTCAGAACAAAGGTAATTATAATATTTAAACTTCAAAAAGAAAGATGACTTAAATATTTCTGGCAGTCTGTAAATAGTGCTCTGGTTTGTCCTCATTCTTTTCTCTGATTATCTTAAATAAATCAAATCAGATTATATCAAATATTTGCCTATTAGAAGCCCAAAAGGTCAGAAAAACTTCTATAGCATTTCATTTTTACAGATACAATTTTAAGTCATTTTGAAAAAAAAATAACAGAAGAAAGGTAAATTAAATAAGTACTTACTGAGTATTGACTGTGTAGAAGGAATTAAGACTCTTTAGTGTACTAAATACAAAATATAATAATAATCACTATGGTCTGCTGAGTCTTAAAAACACCTCTTTAGGAGCACCTGGGTGGCAGTCAGTTGGGTGTCTGCCTTCGGCTCAGGTCATGACCCTGTAGTCACAGGATCAAGTCCCGCATCGGGCTCCCTACTCAACAGGGCGTCTGCTTCTTCCTCTGTCCCTCACCCCACTTGTACTCTCTCTCTTTCTCAAGTAAATAAATAAAATCTTTTTTAAAAAATATTTTTTAGGGATCCCTGGGTGGCGCAGCGGTTTGGCGCCTGCCTTTGGCCCAGGGCGCGATCCTGGAGACCCGGGATCGAATCCCACATCGGGCTCCCGGTGCATGGAGCCTGCTTCTCCCTCTGCTTGTGTCTCTGCCTCTCTCTATCTGTGTGACTGTCATAAATAAATAAAAATTAAAAAAAAATTTTTTTAGACTAGCTATATTTTTAAGATGAGGATTCCTTATTTTAACATATAGATTGTATTTTCATCTTGCTATTAGTAAGATAATAGTTACAATTGATGCATTCTCCATTGTCACATAAATGTAAGAGAACTAGACTATAACACAAACATTGTGAATAAGAGGAAATTTTTATTTTAACTATTCTATGCATTCATGTAAATGCTATAGAATGAAAATCAGGACAAAAATCATTATAGAAGGCAATTATTTTTGGAAAGAATTAAAGGATTAAGAGAGGTAAACTTTACAAATTTCAGGAGTAGATGTAAATTTAAAAGACTTCTTAAAAGACTTCCAAAATATTTCTTCTAAAAGCTTTAATGAATGTGAAGGCCTCATCATTTTAGAGATGAGAAAGTACGATACAGTTTTTTTTTAAGAGGTAACTTTATTTCTGCCATATTTCCTTTAACTTTTCATTTCAATAATTTCACTCAGAATGTATAGTTCTTTGTTCTGTGGGTCCTACATAATGAAAGATTCTTGTGATGTACAAATTTATGTCTCCAGCAGATGCCCCACTGAGTACAGAGCCTAAGGTGGGGCTCGATCTCACAACCTTGAGATCATGACCTGAGTCGAAACCAACAGTCTGATGCTTAACTGACTGAGCCACCCAGCTCCCCCCAAAGCCTATTCTTTAAAATGATACTCTCAATTATTTGTTCTCAGGGTCTTGTACAAAATATGTGAAATTCTAGCTTTTTTTTTTTTTTTTTGTATGTACAGTTGACCCCCTGAGTTAAGAGTGCTAAGTCCGGGATCCCTGGGTGGCGCAGTGGTTTGGCGCCTGCCTTTGGCCCAGGGCGCGATCCTGGAGACCCGGGATGGAATCCCATGTCCGGCTCCCGGTGCATGGAGCCTGCTTCTCCCTCTGCCTGTGTCTCTGCCTCTCTCTCTCTCTCACTGTGTGCCTATCATAAATAAAAAATAAAAAAAAAAAAGAGTGCTAAGTCCTTGTGTAGTTATAATTTTTGACTCCCCCAAAACTTAGCTATAATAGCCTGCTGTTGACTGGAAGCCTTATAGATAACAGCCAACACCTATTTTTTTTTTGTGTTATATGCATTATATACTGTATTCTCACAATAAAGCTACAGAAATTTTTATTAAGAAAATCATAAGAGATAAAAACTTTATAAATCCCCCGGAGCCCAAGCGGTGTGAAGAAGAGGCAAGAACGACCCCAGGACGGGCCAAAGCCTGTGTGCCGCTGCATCCCCGCGTCCAGCGCTTACATTCCACTGCCGTCGCCACCATGCCCAAGAGAAAGGCTGAAGGGGATGCTAAAGGAGATAAAGCCAAGGTGAAGGATGAGCCACAGAGAAGATCTGCAAGGTTATCTGCTAAACCTGCTCCTCCAAAGCCAGATCCCAAGCCTAAAAAAGGCCCCTGTAAAGAAGGGAGAGAAAGTACCCAAAGCTAAAAGGGGAAGGCTGATTCTGGCAAGGATGGAAATAACCCTGCAGAAAATGGAGATGCCAAAACAGATCAGGCAGAAAAAGCTGAAGGTGCTGGAGATGCCAAGTGAAGTGTGTGCATTTTTGATAACTGTGTACTTCTGGTGACTGTACAGTTTGAAATACTATTTTTTATCAAGTTTTATAAAAATGCAGAATTTTGTTTTAAAAAAAGAAAATCATAAGAAAAAAGAGAAAATACATTTACAGTACTGTACTATATTTATCGACAAAATCTGCATATAAGTGGACCCACATAAGTCAAACCCACGTTGTTCAAGAGTCAACTGTAATGGGAAATGTTTATTCTTTTTTTTTTTCCCAAAAGTTTACCCATTAGCCTATTTGTTTTTCTGATCACTGACATTTGTCCAAGTAAGCTATACAGACCTTTTTCTTTTAACCTTTTGACTGCTTTCACTCATTTCTCCTGACCCCTATGCTCCACTTCTTACAATCACCAATCTATTGTATCTATGAGCTTAGATTTTAGTTTTTAGTTTTTTTTTGTTCTTAGTTTTCACATATAAGAGAGATCATATAGTATTTGTCTTTCCCTGTCTGACTTATGGCACTTAGCATGATACCCTCTAGCTCCATCCATGTTGTTGCAAATGGTGAGATTTCACTTTTTTTATGACTAAATAATATGCCATTATTATACCCCCCCACACTACATTTTCTTTATCCATTCATCCATTGATGGGAACTCAGGTTATTTCCTTATCTTGGCTATTATAAATAATGCTGCAATGAACATGGGGGTGCATATATCTTTTTGAGTTCATGTTTTAATTTTCTTCAGATAAATACCCAGAAGTTTTATGGTTTTGGGCCATACATTCAAATCTTTAATCTGTTTTGAGTTAATTTTTGTGTGTGGTGTAAGAAAGCAATTCAGTCTCATTCTTTTGCTTGCAGTTGTCCATTTTTCTCAATACTATTTATTGAGAGGACTGTGTTTTCCCCATTGTATATTGTTGGCTCCTTTGTCATAAATTAATTGAACATATATGCATGGGTTTACTTATGGGCTGTCTATTCTGTTCCATTGATCTGTTTTTTATACCAATACAATAATGGTTTGATTATAATATCTTTGTAAGATAGTTTGAAATCGGGGAGCATTATGCCTCCAGCTTTATTCTTTCTCAAGATGTTTGCCTATTTGGGATTTTTTTGTGGTTCCATATAAATTTTAGTATTATTTGTTCTACTTTCTTGAAAAATGCCATTGGAATTTTGATAGGGATTGCATTTAATCTGTAGATTGTTTTTGGTATAATGGATATTTTATTTTAGCAATATTGATTCTTTCAATCTGTGAGCATGGAATATCTTTCCATTTATTTGTGTCTTTAATTTCTTTTACTAATATCTTAGAGTTTTCAATATACAGGTCTTTCATCTCCTTGGTTAAACTTATTCCTAAATATTTTATTCTTGTTGATGCAACTGTAAATGGGATTGTTTAAATTCTCTGATAGCTCATTATTATCATATAGAAACAAGATATTTCTGTATACTAATTTTGTATCTTGCAACTTCACTGAACCTGTTTATTAGTTCTCATAGTTTTTTTAATGGAGTCTTTAGGATTTTCTATATATAGCACGTCATCTGCAAATAGTGAGTTTTACTTATTCCTTTCCTATTTGGATGCCTTTTTTTTTTCTTGCCTAATTGCTCTAGCTAGGACTTCTAATACTATGTTGAATAAAAATGGCAAGAGTGGGCATCCTTGTCTTGCTCCTGATCTTGAGGAAAGGCTTTCAGCTCTTCACAGTTGAGTATGTTAGCTGTGAGTTTGTCGTACATGGCCTTTATCATGCTGAGGTATTTTTCCTCCATATCTGCTTTCTTGGGTTTTTATGATAAATGGATATTGAATTCTGTTCAATGTTTTTTTTCTGCATCTGCAGCATGGGTTTGCTTGAGAGCAAGCAATATGGAGAATTTACCTAGAGCCCTGCTGTTGTCACATGGTGACTGCCATCCTCCTCAATTTTCTCTCTAGGTTACTTTATCTTTTTTAAAAAAGATTTATTTATTGGGGATCCCTGGGTGGCGCAGCGGTTTGGCGCCTGCCTTTGGCCCAGGACGCGATCCTGGAGACCCAGGATCGAATCCCACGTCGGGCTCCCGGTGCATGGAGCCTGCTTCTCCCTCTGCCTGTGTCTCTGCCTCTCTCTTTGTGTCTCTGTCTCATGAATAAATAAATAAATCTTTTATTTTTTTATTTTTTAATTTTTTTTATTTATGATAATCACAGAGAGAGAGAGAGAGAGAGGCAGAGACACAGGCAGAGGGAGAAGCAGGCTCCTCACAGGGAGCCAGATGTGGGACTTGAACCCCGATCCTGGGATCATGCCCCGAGCTGAAGGCAGACGCTCAACCCCTGAGCCACCCAGGCATCCCTCTAGGTTACTTTCTTTGGCAGTTATGAAATACATGCTTGCTGTGAGCCTGTGTTCATCATTTTCCATTGGTATCTATCTATATACTCTTTTCAATATGTATTGAACACCTTGATGTTTCTCTCCTTTTGTCTTTAAAGCCAGCCAGTGTTTCTCAAACCATTTGTGAGAAAATCAGCTGGGTATAAAATGTTGATTCCTCAGTCCTCCCCAGGCCTTCTAAATCTCTCTCTCTGGTGAGGACCAGGATTCTGCAGGGTTTTTCTTCAAACTCTCAGATAATTTTTATGCACATTGAGAATGATCACTTTTCTCATTCTTCAAATGAACTGAAGGCATTGAAAACACATCTGTTTCTTCCCTAATATGTAACAGGCTTCCCCCATACCTTACTGTGCATCATTGGTTCTCAGTGTGTTTCTGTAAATCCACAGACTGAGGAGGTGTGTGGAGTCAAAACTATTTTTATAACAATGCTAAGGCATTATTATTTTTTTAACCACAATTCTCACATGAGTGTACAGTTGTGATTTCCAGATACTACATGACATATCCACAATAATCTGAGGAGCCTGGTAAAATAGTCTTCCCTTTTCTAACTACACATCTGATTAAGACTGGATTTTCTTCATAACTATATGATAAACTACATCAATATTCTGCAACAATTGAATGTGGAAGGAGATTCAATCCAGTTGTCTTCTATTAAGTCAGACATTTAAAAGGTTTGCAAAATTTGGGGGAGGAGGGAAATAGTTTTTTTTTCATAAATACATGCTATTAATAAAATATAATGGGTTATTACTGCTATTTTAAAATGCATTCATAAATATTTTAACTTTCCTGGTTTTAATTTATAATATGGAAATAATCAGTAAACCACACCAACAGGAGAATCCTCAATAAGTTTTAAGAGTACAAAGAAGTCCTGAGACCAAAAATTTTGAGACTTGCTTCCTCCATAATGAATAAAACCAGAAAGTAAAGACAACTAATTATGAAATAGATAAGAATGAGAGGTACTTAGAGCTAGATAAATGGATATCTGAATATTTTAAATTAAATATTTATTGAGCAAGTAATATGTATAGTTTTCCAGAAACTACATATTTGTTCCCTGAAAAAAATATGATTTTGACTTGCTTTAACTCTCTTAAATATTTATGAAAGCAGAGACAAATTGTGATTGCTACAATATTTTTGTCAGATTCTATATGACTTCTCTTTACCTCTACTTATGTACTAACACCTTAACCTTTCAACTTTCAACTTATTAAACAAAATAGGTAACAACTTTATATGATTTTATCACTGGTTCCTAAGCATTAGGAATAATGATTCTAAAAAGTGGATGCGGAGACCTTTGTATCCTTTTCTATTCTGGGACTCTGATTAGTACCTGATAGTCACACCACATAAAAAGTGTTATGTCAACTGAGGCAAGTTTGATCATTTTTAAATTACAGCTACTTACCAAAAGTAGATTTTCTATCTTCTATCCATCGTAAGGCCCAGTCTGCTTTTTTCTTAACATATGGCATTGTTTCAATTGCATTAAATAAAAATTCCCTGTAAAAACCAAAGGATTAATGGCAAAGTTAGTCATTTTTCTTAATTGGAATAAATTTTCATTAGTTTAATCATCAATAATAACTGCAACTCTATGATATGCTACCGGATCTGTCGTTTTTCTATATTTTGCATGCCCACAAAGTTAAGAAATGAAACTAAAATTCAAATTAGCGGTTTGGATCTGGTCTGACACAAAATTGACTAAAGTCAATATTCATATGTGGTTTCACTCATATGTGGAATATAGAAATAATGGAAGGGATTATAAGGAAAAGGAGAGAAAATGAGTGGGGGAAAAATTAGAGCAGAAGACAAACCATGAGAGACTCCTAACTCTGGGAAACAAAGGGTTGCAGAAGCGGAGGTGGAGGGGGAGGTGGGGTAACTGGGTGATGGGCACCCATAAGGCCACTTGATGGGATGAGCACTGGGTGTTATACTATATGTTGGCAAGGTGAATTTAAGTAAAATATTTAAAGAAATAAAGTCAGTATTCAATTTCTAAACAGAATGTGCAGTTTTTAAAGCCATAATACCCAAAGATGAACTGGTTCTATACAAGTTTTTTAACCCAACACATTATTAAACAATAAAAAGCATTTGAATAATTTTTCCCTGACATTTGGTTTTGGAGTAAATTCTGCTCTTAACATAAGCAATAGCATAAGTCTCTGTAAATAAAATCCCAGTGGTAATACCTTTTCTTGGGATCTCTGATGTAAGTGTCTATTAGCAAACTGTACATCTCTGAGTGGACATTCTCGATGAGAATTTGAAAGCCATAGAAACAGCGAGCCTCTGGAACCTGTACCTCCTGACTAAAGCGCTCCACCTACAAAAATAAGGGAAACGTATCCAATTCTGTGGGCTCTAATTAAACACTGCAAATCAGAATCTGGACATCAGAATCATCACTTAAAAATTACCTGTCATGCCAAAAATAGGTTAGACAGAATTTATAGGTTACTTTAAGCAGTATTATCTATTAACCTTTTACAATAAATTAGTTGCCTAATGTATTCTCAAGCAATTAAATGAATTGACCTGATAGGTGGAGATACTTCCTATAAAGCCAAGTATTATAGAATGGCTATCAAAAATAATTACTTTGCATTGTAAAATTGACCTTAGGTCTTTATTTTCCCCAAAAGCAGACAGATTGATTGAAGCCCCTTCTATCTAATTCTCTTTAACAAGAAGGTAAGCCTCCTGGCCAACCATGATACAAGTTTAAAAATGGGGAGCCAGAATGCAGTGCCTTATTACAGAGCTCCAGAAGGGTTTTCAATGTGCAAGCTCTCTATTAAGAATACTACCTAAGGGTAAAAATTGAAATCATGTCTACGCATTTTAAGTAGTTTTGATTGGTACAATATGTTTGATTTCATGATATTTTGCTGGTCAAATGGGAGAAATCTATCCTTTTCTTTGACACTTCATCAGAAAAACACCTTTGAAAGTTAAACTCTATCTAGTTCATTTCTTAGAAGTCGTTTTTCAGGCTTAGTCTAATTGTCTTACTGCCATTATCACCATTTAGCTGCTGAATGAGAACAGAAATAAAACAAAAATCTTACCAAATTTTCATTCACAATTCCATCACTGGCTGCAAAAAAGGCTAATATGTGAGAGATAAAATACTTCTCATCTGATTTAAGCTTGTTCCAGTGAGGGAGATCCTTTGATAAGTCAACCTGAAATAAAAAGATTTTCAAAAATTTCAACTTGATGTTTAATTCTTCTTAAAGTGTTTGGAAAACTAACTTCTATCTCAATGTTGGGGAAGGCCATCTCATTAGCAGTAATGAAATGAAAAAGGAAGAAAAGGAAAAAAAAAGTTAACATAACTGTTATAGACTGAATGTTCATGTCCTCCCCCGCCCCCACACCCCATTCACATATTTGAAACTAATGCCCAGTGTGATGGTATTTGGAGGTGCAGTCTTTGGAAAGTTACTAGGTCATGAGGGTGGAGCCCTCATGAATGGGATTGGTGCCCTTATAAAAGAGCTGTCAGAGAGCTTCCTCATCCCTTCTGCCATGTGAGAATGCAAAGTATAAGCAGATATCTCTGAACCAGGAACTGGGACCTCACCAGATACCAAACCTGTTAGAGACTTGATCTTGGAATTCCCAGCCTCTAGCAATGTGAGAAATAAAATTCTGTTGTTTGTAAACCATCCAGTCTAAGGTATTACTATAGCAACCCAAATTGACTAAGACTATTACAAAAGAACACAATACAATAAAAGTATTATGAAGGGCTCTATATTCTGGCTAATTGAGGCAGAATAAACTAGTGACTTTCAGCAGCCATTGCTTTACCATGGCATATAATTTACTGTAGTGTTAAATTAGCTACCCGTTAAGCAATAGTAGCTGCTATTGTACTGCCAGCTAATCTACTTTTATACCCAGAAAGTAGTATCTGGCATGTAACAACCTAGGTTATAAAGCAATTTACAGGTATGGCTTCCTCTGGAAATAGAAATATTTTTGAAAATGAAGGAGGGGGGGCCTCTGGGTGGTCAAGTCAGTTGGGCATCTGACTTCAGCTCTGGTCATAATCTCAGGGTGATAAGATCGAACCCCACATCAAGCTCCATGCTCAGTGGAAGGTCTGCTTGAGATTCTCCCTCTCCCGCTCCCTCTCCCTCTGTCCCTCCCCAACTCTGCTCTCTTGAATAAATAAATCAATCTTAAAAAAAAAAAAGTGTTGGCAATACAATGGAGTTGGGGGGTATACTTGTATATATCTTTTAAAACATGTAAACTAAATATCAGGTCCTATTCTCTTAAGAGCTCAATCAGGATTAACTGACAGACACCTTCCTAGTTTTTATATATTATACTCCTGATATGAAATTTTATACTATAATATACTCATTCTTAAATATTAAACTTACCTTGTCAACCATTCCACTTCAAAAAGGCTTATGAATTTCATTTATACTACATTGGTCATCTCCCATTCTTAAAATGTAAACGTTCCTACTCAGCTTTTTCTCCTCTAAATAAATTCTCAATTCTACTTTCTAAATATTGATTCCAAACTACTAGTTATTAGAATTGTCTGGCAGCTTTAAAAGAAAAACCCAAAATCCTAGACCTTTTTCTTCTGAATCAAGGTTTCTGATAATTGGTCATATTTAGGAATAAAGCTACACCACAGATAAAACAATGAAGTCTAAGGTTGACATAATTTGTTTAAAGGAAAAATACACGGAACTATATGTGTTTCATTTCCTTTTAAAATGTGTAAACAGGGATGCCTAGGTTGCTCAGAGGTTGAGCATCTGCCCTCAGCTCAGGGCGTGATCCCAGAGTCCTGGGATCAAGTCCCACATCAGGCTCTTTGCGTGTAGCCTGCTTCTCCCTCTGCCTGTGTCTCTGCCTCTCTCTCTCTCTCTCTCTCTCTCTGTCTCTCATGGATAAATAAATAAAATCTTTTTAAAAAATAAAATAAAATAATAAAATAAAATGTATAAACAAACAAAATATGTACCACCTTTGTATTTTAATTTTTTAAATCAGTGTTTCTTAGTTATAATACAACATATATTACATTTGCTAAAAGATGCAAGTACTTTACAAATGAATTTTAAGAAACCCAAGTATCACAAGTAGCTTTTTAACATGATGAATGAAAAAGCCACCTGTGTACTCCATTTATTCTGTTAACCATATCTAAAAAAACACATCCTAAAAACCACAGTTAAAAATAATCAGGTGTGCCAAGCAGTATGACCCAATTAGAAAATACTGAGTTTTTATTTTGTTTTGGATTTTTTGCTCTTTTTGTTAACTAAGTATAACAAAGATGTTACCAATATAACACAAGTGGATAAATGGGTAAAATTAGTGTAATCAAAGCTTCAAAAGTTGGTGTCTTCTGATTTCTACTGTAACTCTCCTTCATTCTGTGTGAAATAGCTTATATTTATTTAGTGCTTACTAAATGCCATGTGACATTCTAAACATCTCATTAATCTCATTCATGAGCTTCATCTCATTAATTCTATTCATGAGATTCATCTCAGTAATCCTTATAATAACCCAGTTAACCAGATATTATTAGCTCAATTTTCCAATGAGGATACACAGAGAGGTTAAGCAATTTTTCCAGTTTCATAGCTAGTAAGTGGTAGAGTCAGATTTTGTACCTAGGCATTCTGGCTCCAGAGTCTGCATTCTCAACAGTGTGTGCTTACGTGTATGAAAACAATCTTCTGAAAAATAGGGAGATCCAAATATAACTATCTAAATAGATCTATTCATTTATCTATTTATCTAGATAAGTGAACACATACACACAGAGAAAGATGAAGACAATGACTATGTGTTCAATTAGACTACAGAGCAACCACTTACATGACCAACTGTCTTTACCAAACCAGCAGGTATTTCCTCATTTATTGTGTCCAAATCATTGTCTAGATGGAAAATGCTGCCCTAACATACAGCATACCAGAACAGTCCCGGCTGCTGAGGCAGCAGTGCCAGACTGGATGTGACTGAGGACAGGGTAGCCTAGGAGGAGCTCTGGCTGGCAGCTTAGAAGAGAGTGCACTGCCTGAGCAGGCAAATTCTCTGCCACAGCTCTTTCTGCATAATCAGGTAAGTCATTGAAAAGCAGGGTCCCTAGGGCTTTCACTCTCATTTTTTGGCCATAGCACAATTTTATTTATTCTGCTGGCCATAAGTAAAAACTAATCTTATTTGGTCATAGGAAATCAAAAGGCTATTTAAAAATAGAAAATGTTCTAAAATACATTGGAAGTAAAAACCTGGCAGACTGAGAAGCCATTTTTGCAGCGGGAAACGTGTTTATAGACAACAGTCTACATATAAAACATTGGAGAACACTGTATTTAATTTCAGTAATTTCAGACACTATTGTATATAACTGATTTTATTCAGTTACATGTATCTTACAATATAAGTTAACATTTTTCAATGTCCCATGACAGAAGATATGAACACTCTACTATGGGGTGTGCCTGCTGGCAAAGGTGATGCCACTTACCTCTTCTGCAGTCCAGAAAGATGCCTGTGCCTGTTTATACATCTTCCAAATATCAGGGTATTGAATTGGAAAAATGACAAATCGGCGAGAACTCTTTCGTAGGAGTGGCTCTTCATCTGATTTCACTTCATTTTCATTGGTATCTGAAGATAACCTCTTTGAAAATAAAGTACAAACATCCATTTTGTGTAGACATGCCCTCGTTATTCGTATCTAAACACATACTGGGGGTAATTTGAGAGACAGCACAGGTTGAGGAGTCCATCTGCCTGGGTTGAATCCTTTACTATTATCTGGAACCTGGTTAATAGTGTTTGGTTAGTCGTGTAACCACAGAAAGTTGCTTCTCTGAGCTTTGGTTTGCCTTTATCAGTAAAATGACCCTTACTCTGTAGGTTAAACTTGATGATTAAAAGTGCTTTAAATGGAGCCTGGTGCATAATAAGCATGCAGCAAAATTGTCATTACTGCTATTTTAAGATAAGCACAAAACTAGATCCATAAATGTTATGGTGGGCAAATTTCTAAGTTTGTGCATAAAATGTCCCTTCAGTGCCTTTTTTCAGAGATCAGATGCTGGCATGAATAGGCTACTATTATAAACTTCTTTATTTATTTTTAAGAGATTTTTAAATTTATTAATTTAAGATAGCACCAGCAGGGGGAAGGATGAGAGGGAGAGGGAGATACAGACTTCCCACTGAGCAGGGTGCCTGACTCCAGGACCCCTGGGATCATGACTTAGGCCAAAGGCAGATGCTTAACCAACTGAGCCACCCAGGCACCCCTACTTTCCTATTTTAATTCTTTCTAATCTGAACTATTGTAAAACATACCTGAAAACTCCTTACCAACAATTTAGCAACCTTTGTTCATCTGAACTTTCCCATATACCAATCTGCTATTACTATTTATTTGTTAGCATTACTACGGATGGTCTCACTGTGGACTGGCTCAAAGCTTTGTAGAATCCAGTGAGAAGCACATACTTATATATACATGATTTGGAAATGATAGCATTCCAAAAGGGGACAGTGCCAGATATGTATGTATACATATATATATATCAGAAGTATCAGAAGAGTTATACCTTGCATGAGAATGAATATACACAAAGTATATACAATTAGGCTAAAAATGTATAAATCAAGATTATTGGCATATATTTAAAATCTGGACGCCTAACTCAAACTGACGGTGTCTCTCTCCAGTGTCAGGCCAATCACATTTCTTCATCCCTATCATCGCTTCCACCAACCACACCTCTCCAGAGCAAGTGTGCTAAGGCAAGGCAAGATGAGAAAAAGACTCAAAATCAAAATCAAAGCCTGAGGCTATACAGATCCAGGTAGGGCTTGCACACTGCACACATACTGTCATCATAGTAGAGAGACTGTCTTATTTTGTAACTACTTATTTGAAGGTGTAGGCCTCCCCAGATAAAGAACTTGAGCCCTGGAGAGTAGAAACTACTTTTTATTTATTATGGCATTCCCAAACATAACATCAATAAACGTTAGCTAAGTAAGTGAATGGGCGGCTAATTTCTCTTTATCCTGTGCTTGGGCTACTGGATACCTTTTGAATTTAACATATGACCACAATACATCAGTGAGATAACCATCAAATCAAGCCTTTGCTAAGTACTCCCATATCTCTCTTGTCCCCATCACCCTAAAGGCCTGGATTAAACACATAACTCACTGCATACCTCACATAGTACACAACTCACTGCAATTTAATTCCTTGTTATCCATTTAGAGTCCCCTCCAAACTATGCTTCTTGAGAGTAAAAGGTAACTTTACTTTTGTGGAATCCCTAGAACCTGACATATGAGCTGGCATGTAGTTGACATTCATTTCCCTAAATATTTGAGCAAATTTTTAAAATAGAAGCTGTCAAGTTTTTTGTTTGTGTTGCCTTTATATATTTTGTCCCTGGGGTACAAGGATACATTCAGAGCTGGAACTCCTTACCTTCACTGTATTTGCTATGTGAACCATCATAAGCAGTAACTCTTTGGTACCAAGCACCCTGGCCCTGAAGGGAGTTTTTAAATGCTGATTAAATAACTGATCAATGTCACTATCTATGGAAACTGCTGAAGACTAGCATCTTTCAGTTAGAATGAAAGTCATTTTTCTATGTAACATTCCTCCTGTTCCGTTCCGATAATATGTACGTTATTAAGAAGAAGTTGGATTAGGAGAGCATTATGCAAGAGTTTGCAATGTGAAGAGAGGAGGGCTGGTATAACCAACACAAACATCTGAACTGAGCTAAAGATGATATATTGCTTATTTTCATGATGTTTTTAAAAATCCACACACATTTTAATCAATGTCAAGAGGATCATACATCCCAAAGCTCTAGGATCTCTAGAATATCCTCTATGGACCTGAGCTAACAACTCATATTTTAGAAGAGAAAACAACGTGGAAAAAAAGACATGATGTCCTATGATATTTTTAAAGAATTGGAAGTAACCTTCTAAGTTTGGACTTTACCATATGTGGGGGACAATGGAAGAAGAAACCAGAAAGCAATCAGAGACTATCCAAATGTGTTCTAAAGAACTCTGCAGTCCCTCTAATGTCACAAATGCTAGATTAAGATCTCACTATGAAATGTGTTAAGCTGTTAAAATAGTGGTAAAAAAATAACAGATATATTCCAAAATACACAGAAAGAAAGCCACCAATCCATGAACTTGTGTTTCCAGGCTGCCATTTTTCTTTTTCTTTCTTTCTTTCTTTCTTTCTTTCTTTCTTTCTTTCTTTCTTTCTTTCTTTCTTTCTTTTTCTTTTTTTCTGGATGACCTCAGATAAAAGTTTCCTAGCCATCTCTGCTTAATTGAAGACTGCATAAGATTTAGAGAAAGGTAGTTAAAAAGAAAACAAAACAACAATAAACCCTGTAACCATATGTATATGTTTTTCAGAAGTGAACCAAGGGGCATCTAGGTGGCTCAGTCAGTTAAGCATCTGACTCTTGGTTTCAGCTTGAGTGATGATCTCAGGGTCATGAGATCAAGCCCCGCCTCAAGCTCTGTTGCTCAGCAGGGAGTCTGCTTAAAGATTTTCTCCTTCAGTCTCTCCCCCTCCCCACCACTCTCTCTATCAAATAAGTAAATAAATCTTTTTAAAAAAATCACTTATCTAGAAATGTGATCAGATTAGAAATTGCAGGGGGAGAGAACAATGAAAAGATCATTATCCTACCCAAATCTTGCCTGAACCAGGGTACCAGATGTAGAAACACAAAAGAAAGCTGCTTTAAGAGATATTCAGAAAAAGAGAGAGAGAGAGAGAGAGAGAGATTCAGAAGTAGAATTAATCATTCTTGCTAAAAAATTTGGATTTTGGAGAATGGAATAAAGAAGAGTTGAAGATGTCCTTGAGATGTCCAACAACTGGATGATCACAGCAAGAAGTAAAAGACACAAAGTGCTCATCATCTGGAGAATAACTGAATAAATCAGACAAAAACTCTTGCATCTCATGTTTAATAAAAGCTTAATTTGAATGAACTCCCCCACCAACCCCAGCTACAACAACAATAGTTACAAACACAATAGTCTTTAAAAGTTCAACTTGGTCAATAAAAAAACATAATTTGATCAGTTTGAAGATATCCAGTAGGCAGCTAAAAATATAACACTACAGCAGATGAATGGTGGCCATCCATCCCACTATTAGTCACCAAAGGGGTTATCCAGGGAGAAAATATAGAGAAACAGCACAGCTGAGTATGCAGCCGAGAAAATGCTGACAATTGAAAGGGCAGGTGGAAGAAGAGGAACCAGCTGTGATTAAAAGTGACTGAGGTGGATATAGGACAATCAAAAGCAAAAGCAGAAGTGATTTGATTTGGCTAAAGCCATTTCTGTCAACAGACAAAATAGAGAAGAATTCTGTAAAGAATCCACACTCTGGATATCAATCAGGGTAAGAGGTTAGGAATTAATTCTGTGGGCCAAAGATTTTCAAACATCTGGGGGACTGAGAGGCTCATACTCCAACTCTAACTACGTGCCCCTAACCCCCAGGTACTGGTATTCACTGTAGGGCTGTTTGAAAAGCATTCTTCTGGATAGTAATAGAGAGTTTCTGAATATAAATTATCATGTATAGGGGTGGCATCAGGAGGATTCATTGGCTATCTATCCAGGATGAGCTGGAAAAGGAAAAAAAAAAACAAAACATAGATTTTGGTAGCAACCATGGTATTGATCTCAGGGGTGCAAATGGTAGCCTGAATTTTTTTATTTAGTTTTTTTCAAGTTATTTAAATTCTAGTTAGTTAACATAAAGTACAATATTGGTTTCAGGAGTATAATTTAATGATTCATCACTTACAGCATCCAGTACTCATCACAAGTGTCCTCCTTGGTACTCATTATTGATTTAGCCCGCCCTCTGCCCACCTCCCCTCAATAACCCTGTTTGTTCTCTATAGTTAAGAGTCTCTCTTATGGTTTGCCTCCTCTTCATTTTCCCCCTTTCCTACATTCATCTGTTTTATTTCTTAAATTCCACATGAGTGAAATTCTATGGTATTTGTCATTCTCTGACTTATTTTGCTGAGCATGATGCTCTCTAGCTCCATTCACATCATTGCAAATGGCAAGATTTCATTCTTTCTGATGTCTGAGTAAAATTCCGTTATATGTATCGCCACATCTCCTTTATCCATTCATCAGTTGACAAATATTTGAACAAATTTCATAAATTGGCTGATTGATAATGCTCCTATAAACATCAGGGTGCGTATGTCCCTTCAAGTCAGTATTTTTTGTATCCTTTGGGTAAATACCTAGTAGTGCAATTGCTGGGTCATTGGGTAGTTCTATTTTTAATTTTTTGAGGAACCTCCATCTGTTTCCCAGAGTGGCTGTATCATTTTGCATCTCACCAACAGTATAAGAGGGTTCCCCTTTCTCTGCATCCTTCACAAACATGTTGTTTCCTGTGTTGTTAATTTTAACCATTCTGACAGGTGTGAGGTGGTATCTCATTGTAGTTTTGATTTGTATTTCCCTGATGATGAATAATGTTGAGTATCTTTTCATGTGTCTGTTGGGCATCTATGTCTTCTTTGGAAAGATGTCATGGCAGCCTGAATTAAGATGTGGTGGTTAGGGCAACCCGGGTGGCTCAGCGGTTTAGCGCTGCCTTCAGCTCAGGTTGCCATCGTGGAGACCCTGGATTGAGTCCCAGGTCAGGCTCCCTGCATGGAGCCTGCTTCTCCCTCTGCCTGTTTTTCTGTCTCTCTCGCACGCGCTCTGTGCCTCTCATGAATAAATAAATAAATAAATAAAATCTTAAAAAATAAAATAAAAATATTAAAGATGTGGTGGTTAGCATGAAAAAAGCTGCTTCACAGGGCTTTGCCAGCCTATGGAATTGGACGTTTTTGGTGGGAACTGAGACAGTCTCAAGAGTTTTTACTTGAGAGGAATGACATAGAGGCACTGGTTTAGTGAAGGATTAATTTAGCAATGGTAAAAAGAGTTAAACAGTGAGTAAGACTGGAGGTAAACAAGTCATTGTAGCTGCACAGTTATGAAATATAAGACCCTGAAATAAAGTTCAGAACACAGAAGCATTTCTTGGCAACATTCCACTGTGTCTTCCAGAACGGTGCCTCTAGTTCCTGTCTGCCTTAGTTTCTGGTCACTTCATCCCAAGAGGATATGCCAGAACAGATTCCCCAGCTAGTACTCACCATCCCCTGGTGTAGGCTGGCATGCTACAGCCCTCCTTCTCAATCCAGCCCCAATTCCACCATTTTCATTTGTTTACCTTGGCCTCTCTTCTCAGGTAAGAAGACTATTGGATATTGTTACAGTCATACACTATTTGTATTTGCCCAGGTGTCACTTTCATTGTCATTATCTATTCCCAACAGAATATTGGCCCACCAGCAAGAAATCAGTCTTAAGCCCAGCTCTGCTATTGAATCATGTGGTCCTGGGCATGTCAATTTATCTTTTCCGGCCTAAACTTTCTTATCTTGAAAATAGGGACTATCTAATCAATTAGATTAATGATGGTTAACTTTGAGAAATTGATGAAAGCTAAGGACCCCTTTCTCAGGAAATTCATAAACCTCCTCCAAGCTCATCTACGAACCCTTCAAAGAAGTGCTTCTTAAAAAGTGTGAATCAGTATCACCTGACGTCCTTGTTAAAATTGCTGTCCCAGACCCTCCCAAGAGATCTTGATTTACCTTGTCTGGAATGTAGGCCCAGTAATTTACATTTTTTACAGCTCCAGGTTGACTGTAATGCAGATGGCCTATGCTGAACCATCATATCTAGAGAAACAAAGTGCTTGAGGCATTCTTGCAACTAAAGTTAAAAACTTTTGGACCAGATGCTCACTATAATTCATTCTAGAGTTAAAATCTGCCTCTTTGTGGGCCTATGACATTGAGAAAGGGATAATAAGTAAAAGTCAACTTCCATAGGGCACCTGGGTGGCTCAGGGGCTGAGTGTCTGCCTTTGGCTCTGGTCGTGATCCTGGGGTCCTGGGATCAAGTCCTGCTATTGGGCTCCCACAGCGAGCCTGCATCTCTGCCTCTCTCTCTGTGTGTCTCTCATGAATAAATAAATAAAATCTTAAAAAAAAAAAAAGTTAACTTCCAGGTGTTAAGTCTGAACGGTGTTGGTGCCATTAGCACAAAAAGACAAGTCTGAAATGTCCTTTTCAAGTGAGGAAATTGGTACTCAGTTTGTTTCAAAAGGGGAAGAAAACAAGAGGGAAGAAAAAGTTTGAGGGATATTTACAACCTGTTAACTAGGCACTAAATGTCTAGAAAATCAAAATCAAATAATATAAAACCCCAAATCGGGACTCTACAACCTTCTTTAAAATAAATCTGGGGTTAAGTATGAGTCTCTGTAAGCTGCAACTGTTAAAACAAAGATATCACACACAGCCAACAGGTCCGAGATCAACACAAAAAAGTATTTCTCTTGTACACAAATGGTTTAGACGTATTCGCGAAGTAACAGGGTACGAAATTACAGAGCAACTATTTGAACTACCGTACAACAGTCGGGTACATGGACTCACTGTCATTATGTGCTTCTATTACAGACGCAGATAAACATGTTAACTTGGGTTTTTGGATGCAGCCACAATTTCCGTGGCGCTTTGCATAAAGCCTCTGCCTTAATCGTCTGAGGTAAGTATCACTTCCACTGTATAAATGAAGAAAGTGACACCCCAAAGAGTCACTGCTAGTTAAGTGGCCCAGTCTGAGCCAATGTGGCCTCCTAACCGGACGTTTTTCACCGTTGCGAGGACTTGCCGTCGCCTTCTGCTCCATCACCACTCCATCCACCTGTGTCGGTTTCCACAGGCTTCCAACTCCTTTTAATCATCTCAGAGATGGGATGCGTTTCTCCAGTAGGTCCCCCTGCCCCCATCCCTTGTCTGGGCTTCCCCAGGCAGGGCTCCAGACGCGCAAAGCCGCGAGGACGGCCCTGGGCCGACCAAGAGGGGGACGCGGGCGCGAGGTGCTCCTCCGCCCGGCCTGAAACCTCAGAGCGTCGCCCTTGGCTGGCCCCGGAGCAGACCGAGCGCGCAGAAGCCCGGCTCCCTCGTCACCCCTCCCCGGACACGGCCGCTCGGGCACGCACAACCACGGAACCAGGCTGCGGCGAGGGCTCGCGGCTGGGCCTGCACCGGGATGCCGACCACGACGCGTAAAATGCGCTGTTGCGGTCCTGCACCTCGCAGACCCCGCTGCAACCTGCGACCTAACGGCCAGGCGTGCCTATGGGGCGGGACAGGGAACCGCAGCAACCTTTACCTCATCTAGCTCGGGCCTGGCCGCTTCCGGCCTTTCCGGGTCCCCCATCGCGCAGACTCCGCCAGAGCCACGGGAGCTGAGGAACCGAGAGCCTCCGGCCACCTCCAACTCTGGCAGAGCCCAGGTGGCCCGCGGGTCCCCGAGTCCGCCCCGCCCCGCCCCCAGCGGCACAGACCCCTCCCACCCCCGCCGGCTCCGCTTTCTCGCCCCCGGATTGAGCAACTCCCCCGGCGCCGGCCTAGCCCCGCCCCCCGCGCCTTTGGGTACCGCCTGCTCCGGCCGGCCCCGCCTCCCGCCCCCCGCCCCCCGCCCCCCGCCTCCCGCCTTCGGCCTCCGCCCACCCCGCACCACCTTCGCGTGGACCCCGCTTCCCCGGCCCTAGGGCCCCGCCCACTCCGGGAGGCCCCGCCCCGCCCCCAGCCCCGCCTCCCGCCCCGCCCCTAGAAGAACTCGCCCGGAACCTGCGGGCCTCGCCTCCCGGCTCGCGGCTCTCGGCCCTCGGCCCCGCCCGGCGGGCGGGCTCCCGGCTCTCCTCCCTGCCGCGCGCGGTGCCCCAGCACGCCCGGCCTCCTCTCCGTGCCTCGGGGACGCGGTGCGTGGCGCTCCGTCGGCCTGCCCTGAGCCTGCCCTGAGCCTGCCCTGAGCCTGCCCTGAGCCTGCCCGGGGCGGCGAGCCCACACGCCGGAGGACGGCCGGAGAGCGCTCTCCGCGCCTGCAGCGGTGGTGGCGAGAGCCGCGCTGTTCGAAAACTAACGAGGACGAAAGGCGGCCTGTGTCGTATTTCAGCGACCGGAAGGAAGCGGTGGAGGGAAAAGTGGGAACGGAGTAGGTGGGGCTTCTGGTCGAGGAGGAGAGGCGGAAAGGACTAAATTCGGGAAAATTGTGGAGGCTCGGGGAGATGCTTTCCACAAACTAAAGCTCCTGGAAGTAGCTGCCGAGCTCGGGCGAAGGGGGCGCCAGCCGCTTCCTCTTCGGGACCCCCTGCGAGGCGGGTGCGGCAGCGCCGCTGCTCTCGGGTGAGGACCCGCCGCCTGAGGATACGTCACTGAGGGTCGTTGACTTGGAAGCAGCAGAGCCCCCCGCCCCCCGGTGTCGTGGCCGGAGGCGGTGCGCCCGTAGTCGCAATAGTGCAAATGGCTGCCGCCCACCTCCCGGGGGGACTGACGGGAAGATAACTCCAACCAAGGAGAGAAAAATGACTTTAGCGAGTAAAAGTGAGGTGAAGCATTCAGTCGTGTGAAGCGGAGGTGTTGCGAGAACCTCGTCCTGCCTCGTACAGCAAGCGCCTGTTCTGCGCGTGGCCTTGTGAAGTGTGGTAAAATAGGACAGAAAATGAACCTCAGAAAATGCCCCACGGCTCTTTGTAAAATCTGTCCTAGAATAGGGGATGACAGTTACCCTTTTCTTGCTTACTTATTTATAAGATTTTATTTATTTATTCATGACAGACACAGAGAGAGAGGCAGAGGGAGAGAAGCAGGCTCCCTGCGGGGAACCGGATGCGGGGCAGGACTCGATCCCGAACTGGAACTGGCATCACACCCGGAGCCAAAGGCAGTTGATGCTGTATCACTGAGGTACTCAGGCGTCCCCAGTTATCCCTGTCAAGGCAATTCCTAGGGGTCAGCTGCTGAGGAAAATGTTTTACATCTACTGACTTTAAGTAGTAGCCAAATTATGTGAGGAAGCGAATCTTAAAGAGGTTGGATAATTTATTGGCCACATAGTAGATAAACTAAGAGTAAGGATTATATCACTTAGAGTCATCAAACAGTATGTCTACCGTATGTCAGGCTTCGTATTGGCTATTGAAGAAACAAAAATGAATGCACATAGTGAAAAAGAACACGGACCCTGGAGTGGTGTCATGACGGGCATGGATTCTACTTGCCCTGTATTTTAGCTGTGCTACGCTGGACAAGTTACTTAGCCTCTGCGAGACTCCATTTCCTCACCTGTTGGATAAGAATAATCATGCCTTCCTATTAAGATCCGTTGTGTGGATTTAATCATATATTACTTGCAAAGCACTCACTGAGGCGGCAAATTGCAATGGTAGCTTCCAGGTACACTTGCGCTGCTAATCTGGCCATCCTAGATATCATGGAACAGAAAGGTTCAGATCAAGTTCAGTTACTTGAATTATACAGTTTACTAAGTTAAATTAAGACATAATGAAGAGGGATCCCTGGGTGGCGCAGCGGTTTGGCGCCTGCCTTTGGCCCAGGGCGCGATCCTGGAGACCCGGGATCGAATCCCACATCGGGCTCCCGGTGCATGGAGCCTGCTTCTCCCTCTGCCTGTGTCTCTGCCTCTCTCTCTCTCTCTCTCTCTCTCTGTGACTATCATAAATAAATAAATAAAAATTAAAAAAAAAAGACATAATGAAGAGGAGAGAGTTGGAGTAGTTACCAGTTACGATAGGGTATGGGGAGGAGAGGGGCTGAAAGGAAGGACCCTACAATCCAAATCTCAGTGTTACTCAGTGTTCATATAATCCTGCCCACGCTGAATCGCATTTCCTGACTGATGGTATAGTTATTAAGACCAGAGTTAAGGGGTGCCTGGGTGGTTTAGTCAGCTAAGTGTCTGACTTTGGCTCAGGTCATGAACTCAGGGTCCTGGGTTAGGGTCCCTCATAGGGCTTTGCACTCGGTGGGCAGTCCGCATGTCCCTCCCCGCCCCCAACTCATTCTCTCTCTCTCTCTCTCAAATCCTATAAAGAAAAAAAACAGTTAAGAATTAGCAAGGGATCTCAACAGACAGAAGGTAAAGCCAGCTTACTCTTTTGGAGATACAGGAGCAAGCAGACCTGCTCACAGGTGTAACATGTCCTATAATAACCTGCTGGGCAGTTATGTGTTTTATCTGTGTTTCCAGAGAAGAGCCTATGTGGGACCAAAATGGAAGTCACCAATTGGTGGCTGATTTAGGGATAACATAGTTGTCAGTCTGGAAATGACACGATCTTTACCTCATGAATATATTAGATCTCCTTATTCCTTCCAGCCATTTCTGTCTGTGAATGTGACATATCACATTCTGTGATATTCATAAATGAATATCCATTTATTTAATGGGTAAAAATGTCCATTATTTTTATCTATGTTCAACATAATTGTGTTCCATTTATTTTGTCTTTACCATGCCTCATAGGTTAGTAACTTATTATTTATACTTAACGTATCTTATGAATCTCCATAGGTCTTACAATCCAGTGGCTCTCACACTTAGTTTCTTTCAGTTTTTACAGCAGAATTGAATAATCTTAATATAGCAAAAACACATTACAGTGCTTTTAACAGTGCTTGGTGCATAGTAGGCCGTATGAATTAGTTTCCCTCTGAGATGTTTAAAGTTAATAGGGCAGATATAAAATGTGTAACTGAAAGATCTCTGGAAGCAAGAGGATTCTGCATCTTCATGTAGCCTCTGGGGCATATTTTCCAAGAATATCCACAATATTTTTGATCCCACATGCTGTTCCAGAAACTTGATACCCTTCCCATCAAAATGTGGAGTCTTGGGGCACCTGGGTGGCTCAGTATGTCAAGTGCCTTTGGCTTAGAACATGATCTCAGGGTCCTGGGTTCAAGCGCTTCACCTGGATCCCTGCTCAGCCTGAGTCTGCTTCTCCCTCTGCTCCCCCATCCCCACCCCCTGCTCCCTCATGTTCAGTCTCAAGTAAATATTAAAAAATAAATAAATAAAAAGAGGTGGAGTCTAATTCCTCTTCTGTGGTCTACATCTTGTATCTCTCAAAATCCACACATTGAAAACCTAATGTCCAAGATAATTGTTTCGGGAGCTAGGGCCTTTGAGAGGTGATCAATTAGGTCATGAGAGTTGAGCATTCACCAATGGAATTAGTGCCCTTAGATTTTGTGTGTGTGTGTTTTTGGTATTGAGTTATAGGAGTTCTTTATATATTTTGGGTATTAACCCATTAAAAAGGATATGATCACAATATTTTCTCTTATCCGGTAGGTTGCCTTTTCATTTCGTTGTTGGATTCTTTTGCTGTACAGAAGCTTTTTAGCTTGTTTATTTTGGGGTTTGTTACCTTTGCTTTTGGTATCAGATCCAGTAAAAAAAATCACTAAGACTGATGTTAAGGAGCTTACTGCTTATGTTTTCTTCTAGAGTCTTATGGTTTCGGTCCTTAATTTTTAATTTAATCAAATCTTAATCCATTTTGAGTTAATTTTTGTGTATGGTGTAACATGGCCAGTGTCATTCATTTGCATGTGGCTGTCCATGTAGCCCAACATCATTTATTGGAGTGACTGTCCTTTCCCCATTATACATTCTTGGATCTTTTGTTGTAAATTAATGGACCATACATGTATGGGTTTATTTCTGGGCTCTTCATTCTTTCCATTGATCTATATGTCTGTTTTAAGTGAATACCATACTGTTTTGATTATTACAGCTTTGTGATCTAGTTTGAAATCAGGGAGTTTGATGCCTCCAGTTTTGTTCTTTCTCAACATTGCCTTGGTTATTCAAGTTCTTTTGTAGTTCTATATAAATTTTAGGATTGTTTGTTCTATTTCTGTGAAATGTGCCATTGGAATTTTGATACAGATTGCATTGAATCTATAGGCTCCTTTGAGTAGTATGGACGTTTTAACAATATTCTTCCAATCCATCGGGGCAAAATATCTTTCCATTTATTTGTGTTTTCAATTTCTTTCATTAATATCCTAGAGTTTTCAGTTTGCAGGTCTTTCACCTCCTTGGTTGAATTTATTCCTAGGTTTTTACTCTTTTTGATGCAATTGTAAATGGGACTATTTTCTAATTTCTCTTGTAGTACATTATTATTGTATAGAAACCAACAGTTTTCTATGTATTCTGTATCCTGCAACCTCACTGAATTTATTTTAATACTTTTTTGGTAGAGATTTTAGTGTTTTCTATATATAATATGTCATCTGCGAATGGTGACAGTTATTTCTTCCTTTCCAATTTGGATACCTTTTTTTTTTTCTTGACTAATTGTTCCATCTAGGACTTCCAATACTACAGTTAATAAAAGTGACGAGAGTGAGCATCCTTGTTTTGTTCCTGATCTTAGAAGGAAAGCTTTCAACTCTTCAGTGTCGAACGCAATGTTAGCTGTAGGCTTGTCATATATTGCCTTTATTATGTTGAGGTATGTTTCCTCTATACTTACTTTGAGAGTTTTATAATACATGGATATTGAGGTTTTTGGTTAAAGATTTTATTTATTTGTTTGACACAGAGAGAGCACAGCAGGGGCAGAAGCAGGCAGAGGGAGACGGAGAAGCAGACTCCACACCAAGCAGGGAGCCAGATGTTGGTCTCGGTCCCAGGTCTCTGGGACTCAACTGACTGAGTCATCCACGAACCTGGATGTTGAGTTTTTTTGGTCAAATGCTTTTTCTCCACCTGCATCATCTGAGATGATCGTGATTTTTTTTGTATTTCATTTTGTTAATTTGTTGTATCACATTGATTTGCAGATGTCTTGAACCATACTTGCATCCCTGGAATAGATCCCACTTGATCTTGGTGTATGCTCTTTTTAATGTATTGTCGAATTTGGCTTGCTAATATTTTTGTTGAGGATTTTTCCATTTATGTTCAGCACGGATATCAGACTATAATTTTCTTGTATCCCTGTCTGGTTTTATTTTTTTTTTTAATTTATTTATTTATGATAGTCACAGAGAGAGAGAGAGAGAGAGGCAGAGACATAGGCAGAGGGAGAAGCAGGCTCCATGCACCGGGAACCCGATATGGGATTCGATCCCGAGTCTCCAGGATCGCGCCCTGAGCCAAAGGCAGGCGCCAAACCGCTGCGCCACCCAGGGATCCCCCTGTCTGGTTTTAATGTCAAGGTAGGGTAGTGCTAGTCTCAGAAATGAGTTTGGAAGACCTCTCCCCTCTGTTTTTGGTAGAGTTTGAGAAGGATTAGTGTTATTTTTCCTTGATTGTTGATGGAATTCCTCAGTGAAACTGTGTGGTCTGGGACTTTTGTTTGTTGGGAGGTTTTTGATTACTGAACCAGCCTCCTTGCTAGTGATTGGTCTGTTTAGATTTTATATTTTTTCATGGTTCAGGCTTGGTAGGATGTATGTTTCTAGGAATCTATCCATTTCT
Organism: Nyctereutes procyonoides; assembly: GCF_905146905.1. Lineage (NCBI taxonomy): Eukaryota > Metazoa > Chordata > Mammalia > Carnivora > Canidae > Nyctereutes > Nyctereutes procyonoides. Next base: position 16,676,701 of record NW_026575137.1, read on the forward strand.
TCTAGATTGTCAAATTTGTTGGCATATAATTGTTCATAGTAGTCTCTGATCCTTTGTGTTTCTGTGATACTAGTTGTAACATTTCCTCATTAATTTCTGGTTTTATTTGAGTCCTCTTTTTTGTTTGGTAAGTCTAGCTAAAGATTTGCCAATTTTGTTTAACTTTTCAAAGAACCAGTTCTTAGTTTTATTGATCTTCTCTATTGTCTTTTAAGTCTCTATTTCATTTTTTTCTGCTGTAATTTTTCTTATTTCTCAGTGTAGGCACTTATCACTATGAACTTACCTCTTCTAAATGCTCTTGCTAGGGCTCCTGGGTGGCTCAGTATGTTAAGTGTCCTACTCTTGATTTTTTTTTTTTAAGATTTTATTTATTTATGAGAGACAGACAGAGGGGCAGAGATGTAGGTAGAGGGAGAATCAGGCTCCCTGCAGGGAGCCTACTGGGGGACTGGATCCCAGGATGCCAGGATCATGCCCTGAGCTGAAGGCAGACGCTCAGCTACTGAGCCACCCAGGTGCCCCTACTCTTGATTTTGGCTCAGGTCATGATCTCAGGGTTATGAGATTGAGCCCCATGTCAGGCTCTGCACTCAAAGTAGCATCTGCTTGTCCCTCTCCCTCCCCCCACTTGGATATTGGTGTTCTCTCTCTCTCTCTCTCTCTCAAATAAATAAAATAAATAAATACTTTTTTTAAAAAAAGTGCTTTTGCTACACCCATAAATTTTCATGTTGTATTTTCATTTGTCTCAAGATATTTTTAAAATTTATTTTTAATGAAACATAGTTGATAGACAATATTAGTTTCAGGTGTACAACATAGTAATTTAACATTTATATACAGTATGAAAATAACAATAAATGTAGTTACCATCTGTCACCATACAAAGTTATTACATTATTATTGACTATATTCCCAATGGTGTATTTTATATCCTCATGACTTATAACTTAAGTTATAACTGGAAGTTTGTACTTCTTAATCCCCTTTGCCTGTTTCGCTCATCCCTCCACCTCTAGCAACCACCAGTTTATTCTCTGTATGTGTGTCTGTTTCTGTTTTTTTGGATTCCACATATATGTGAAATCATACAGCATTTGTCTTAGTCTGACTTATTTCACTTAGCATAATACCCTCTAGGTCCATCATGTTACACATGCCAGATTTCATTCTTTTTTATGGCCACGTAATATTCCATTGTGTGTGTGTGTGTGTGTGTGTGTGTGTGTGTGTACACACCACACCTTTGTCCATTCATCTATTTATGGACACGGGTCGCTTCCATATCTTGGCTATTGTAAATAATGCTGCAGTGAACATAGGGGTGCATAGATCTTTTCAAATTAGTGTTTTCATTTTCTTAAGGTAAATACCTGGAAGTGGTATTGTGTGGTATTTTTATTTTTAATAAAATAATTTTATTTTTAATAAAATGAGGAATCTCCACATTGTTTTACATAATGGTTACATTCCACCAACACTACACAAGGGTTCCCTTTTTCCCTTTTCTCCACATCCTAACACTTGTTATTGTCTCACTGACTTACCATTCAGACAGGTCTGAGGTACTAGCTCATTGTGGTTTTGATTTGCATCTCCCTGATGATTAATGATGTTGAGGATCTTTTCATGTTGACCCTCTGTATATCTTCTTTGGGAAAATGTCTATTCACGTCCTCTGCCTATTTTTAAATCATGTTGTTTGTTTTTTTTGGTGTTGGATGCCACAGTATATTTTGAATTAGCCCTTTATAGGATATATCATTTGTAGCAGTAGGTTGCTTTTTCATTTTGTTGATGGTTTCCCTCACTGTGTAATCAAGGTATTTTAAAATTTCTTTTGATTTCTTCTTTGATTCATTGATTATTCAGTGGCATGTTGTTTAACCTCCACATATTTATGAATGTTTCCATTTTTTACTTGTAATTGATTTCTGGTTTTATACCACTGTCATCAGAAAAGATGTTTGATATGATTTTAGTCTTTTTAAATTTAAGATGTGTTTTGTGGCCTAACATATGATTTGTCCTGAAGAATGTTCCATCTGCACTTGAGAAGAACATGTATCCTGTTGCTTTTGGGTGTTCTGTATATATCTATTAAGTCCACTTGGTCTAACATCATTTAAAGCCAATGTTTCCTTCTTGATTTTTCTGTATAGATGATTTATATCCATTGATATAAACAGGGTATTAAAGTCCCCTGCTATTATTGTATTATTGTATTATTGTGTCTTCCTTTAGATATGTTAATATATGCTTTATAGGGATCCCTGGGGGGTGGTGCAGTGGTTTGGCTCCTGCCTTTGGCCCAGGGCGTGATCCTGGAGACCCGGGATCGAATCCCACGTGCATGGAGCCTGCTTCTCCCTCTGCCTGTGTCTCTGCCCCCCTCTCTCTCTCTCTCTCTCTGTGACTATCATAAATTAAAAAAAAAAAAAATTAAAAATTAAAAAAATTATAAAATATATATATTCTTTATATATTTAGGTGCTATTTTGGGTACATAAATATTTATAAATGTCATATCTTCTTGTTGGATTAATCCCTGTTTTCATTATGTAATGCTCTTCTTTGTCTCTTACTAGTCTTTAAGAAAGTCTGTTTTGTCTATTAAAGGTATATCTACTCCAGCTTTCTTTTGGTTTCCATTTGCTTGGAATATTTTTTTCCATCTTTTCACTTTTAGTCTGGTATGTTTTTACATCTGACTTGTAAGCAGTCTATAAATGAGTCTTGTTTGTTTTTTAAATCCATTCAGCCATTCTATGTCTTTTGACTGGAGAGTTTAGTGTATTAGTGCTCTTATGAAAGAGGCTCCAGAGAGAGAGCCCCCTAGCCCTTTCAGTCATGTGAGGGTACGGTGAGAAGTCCATGACTCTTCAGAAGAAGGCACTAACTCCATCAAACTGGCACCCTACTCTGATTTCTAGCCTGTAGAACAGTGAGAAATGTTTGTTGTTTTTTTTTATAAACCAACTAATCTGTGGTATTTTGTTCTAGCAACCATAACAGACTAAGATACTTCCCTTTGAATATAAGCTGTTCTTAGTGACTTTATCCCCCACCTTGGCTTTATTAAGATATAATAGACATACAGCATTGTGTGAGTTTAAGGTGCATACCATAATGATTTGGCTTATATAAGTTGTGAAATTGTTACTTCAAGTTTAGTTAACATCATTTCCTATCAATACAAAAAAGAATAAGTATTTTTCCTTCCAATGAGATCTCTTAGGATTTATAGTCTTTTATATATATCATATAGCAGTATTAACTACAGTCATCATGTTGTATGTTACGCCTCTAGTATTTATTTATCTTATAATTGAAATTTTGTACCTTTTGACCACCTTTATCCAATTCCTCCTCCTACCCTTCACCTCTGGTAACCAAAAATCTGATCTCTTTTTCCATGAGTTTGTTTCGTTTAGGATTTTACATGTAAAAAAAAAAAAATTTACATGTAAATGAGATAATACAGTATTTGTCTTTCTCTGACTTGTTTCACCTAGTATGATGGTAAATGGTCTGAAGGTCCATTCATGTCGCAAATGTCAAGATTTCCTCCTTTTAATGGCTGAGTAATATTTCATTATATATGTATATAATATATATATCACACTTTATCCATTCATCTAGTAACAGACACTTAAGTTTCCATACCTTTCCTGGCTGTTGTAAATAATGCTTCTATGAACATGGAGATGGAGGTATCTCTTCAACATAGTGTTTTCATTTCCTTCACATATATTCCCAGAAGTGGCATTGCTGGATCATACAATAGTTCTATTTTTAATTTTTTGAAGAACCTCTATTTTGTTTTCCATCATGACTGTACCAATTTACAGTTGCACCTCCCTTTTTTCCATGTCATTCTTGTGTTTATCTCTTGTCTTTTTGATGCTAGCTGTTTTAACTGGTGTGACATAATATCTCATTGTGGTTTTGATTTGCATTTCCCTGATGATTAGTGATGTTGAGCATCTTTTCATGTACCTATTGGCCATTCCTATATCTTCTTTGGGAAAAGGTCTATTCCGGTCCTTTGACCATTTTTAAATTGAATTATTTGCTTTCTTAGTGAGTTGTGTGAGTTCTTTATATATTTGGGATATTAACCTTTTTTCTTAAACTTTTTAAATTTTTATTTATTTATGATAGTCACAGAGAGAGAGAGAGAGGCAGAGACACAGGCAGAGGGAGAAGCAGGCTCCATGCACCGGGAGCCCGACGTGGGATTCGATCCCGGGTCTCCGGGATCGCGCCCTGGGCCAAAGGCAGGCGCTAAACCGCTGCGCCATCCCGGATATTAACCTTTTATCAGATTTTTTATTTGTAAATATTTTTCCCATTCTGTAGGTTGTATTTTCATTTTGTTAATCATTCCTTTTGCTATGCAGAAGCTTTTTTGTTTGATGTAGTCCCACTTGTTTTTTTTTATTTTGTTACTTGTGCTTTAGGTGTCCTATCAAAAAAATCATTGCCAAGACCCATGTCCAAGAACTCTTTTCCTATATTTTCTTCTAGGAGTTTTATGACTTCAGGTCTTATATTTAAGTTTTTAATCTATTTTGAGGTAATTTTTGTCAGTGATGTAATATAGAAGTCTAGTTTCACTTTTTTACATGTGAATATCCAATCTTCCCAGGAGTGTTTATTCCAGAGGCAATTTTTTTCCCATTCAGTATTCTTGGGTCCCTTCTTAAATATTAGTTAACTGTATACTCATAAGTTTCTTTGTGGGCTTTTCATTCTGTTCTATTGGAGTGAGTGACTTTCAACAAATACATGACTTCAGCTCTAGCTCATAAAGTATACAATATAGACAGTGTTTTCCTGGTTCTTTCTCTTTCTTGCCCTTGGAACTTAAGTACCATTCTAAGGAAGCCAAAGACTAGCCCACAAAGAGAGATGACATGGAGATGTCTATGTGGGAAGGAACTGAGGCAACCAACCAAGAAGTAGCATCAACTTCTAGATGTGTGAATGCACAAACGGTCAGAGGATTCTAGCCCTTAGTCATCAAGTCTTCTACTTGAAACCCCAGACGTCTTGGAGCACAGACAAATGTCATGACTGTGTTGTGTCTAAATTCCTACACTACAGAATTTATGAGCATAATAAAGAGTTGTTTTATACTGCTAAATTTGGGCATAATTTGTTTTGCAACCATAGTAACTGGAACAGCCTCTGTTCTACTCACAAAGATTTGTGTGGTAATGCCAAAAAAGGCAATTTAGCCTATGGTACAGAATATGTGTAATTTCAAGATACCCTTACTGTATATCATTCAGTGGGTAGATCCTCATTTCTCACACTTGATACTTGATTCTGAAACCTTTTTTTTTTTGTCTGAAACTATTTTAAAGAAAAAAGTTCTCACAGCCATTCAGTATTAAATTATATGTTGGTACTTAAGTATTTACAAACATAAGACCAGTTATAAACTACCTATTCTTAGAACTTTATACACCTAAAAAGTAAAAATAAGTGCAAACAAAACTATAGGAATGGTAAAATTCAAATTTATGACATTAAGCAATGAATGTTTTCCAGAAACTGTATTGCATCAATGTGTATTTTATAGTAACTACTAATGAAGTATGATCATTTGCGTTCCAGTCATAGGTTAGAGGACTCCATTTTCCCACAACAATAGCTCTATAGATCACTTGCCTTTCATCAGGAAAAAATGCATCATTTATTTATTTTTTTAAAGAATTATTTGGGGGATCCCTGGGTGGCTCAGCAGTTTAGCACCTGCCTTTGGCCCAGGGTGTGATCCTGGGGTCCCAGGATCGAGTCCCCCATCGGGCTCCCTGCATGGAGCCTGCTTCTCCCTCTGCCTGTGTCTCTGCCTCTCTCTCTCTCTCTGCCTCTCATGAATAAATAAATAAAATCTTAAAAAAAAAATCTGTTTTTGAGAGAGAGAATAGAGAGGAGGGGCAGAGAGAGTCTCAAGCCGACTCCACGCTGAGAGAATCTGATGCAGGGCTCAATCCCACAACCCCAAGACCACAACTGAGCAGAAAGCAAGAGTCTAATGCCCAACCAACTGCATACCAAGTGGCCCTCAAATGCATCCTTCGTATATTAAATTTGCCTACTTAACTTTAATCGTTAAAAGGAATATTGCTTGACATCAATACCATTATAAATGGTCATCCAGATAATCTATGATATTTATTAAAAATCAAAGTAAAACCCTTGCACAAAATTGGCAGATCTGAACCCTAGCTTTAAAATCTCTAGAGTAGGGATCCCTGGGTGGCGCAGCGGTTTGGCGCCTGCCTTTGGCCCAGGGCGCGATCCTGGAGACCCGGGATCGAATCCCACGTCGGGCTCCCGGTGCATGGAGCCTGCTTCTCCCTCTGCCTGTGTCTCTGCCTCTCTCTCTCACTGTGTACCTATCATAAATAAATAAAAATTAAAAAAAAAAAAATAAAATAAAATCTCTAGAGTAGGGGCAGCCCTGGTTGCTCAGCGGGTTTGGCGCCACCTTCAGGCCAGGGTGTGATCCCGGAGATCCGGGATCGAGTCCCACATCGGGCTCCCTGCATGGAGCCTGCTTTTCCCTCTGCCTGTGTCTCTGCATCTCTCTCTCTCTGTGTCTCTATGAATAAATAAATAAAATGTTTTAAAAAAATAAATGAAAAATAAAATCTCTAGAGTAGATGGTTCTATGCTAAATTATCATGCAGAAATCCTTCAGTGTGGGGAGAAAAGGCAAATTTGAAGGTGGGGGTATCAACTTGGAGCTAATTGGAATAGGCCAGGTGCAGGATAATGCAAGTTTGGAATAAGACTGTGGCAGTGGAAATACAACAAGGAGATGTACATGTGAATTACGTAGATAAACTCAAGATGATTTGATCAGCAGTCATATGGAGTAGATGAGGGATGATTCTAGGATAACTACAAATTTCTGGTCAAGAGACTAGGCAGTTAACAAGCCTTTCATCCATGCAGGGTTAACAGGAAAAATTTCTTACCCGTTTTGGACATGTTTAGATCATGATGCCTGTGACCAATCCAACTGGAGGTTATCTAGTAATATGGCCCAGAAGTGACAGGCTCAGCCCATAGATATGACCTAGCTCTGCCAACATCAAAGCCATACTTAGCCATACTTTATATTCACCGTAAATAAAGCGTTTGTCTCAAAAAAAATTGGGAAGCAGTTTTTTTGGGGGTTGGTTTTGTTTTGTTTTAAGTACAGTATAAAAAATTTTACCCCCTTTAACTACTTCAGAGTAGGTTGTTGACATGTTTAGGCTGAATGCAGAATAAAAGAAGCAGGGTCACTTTCTTTTACTTATAAGTGTGAGAGCACTGGAAGGATAGTTTTTGGTCAAAGGATGGTAAAATAAAACATTTCAGAAGTACATAGTTCCTAGTGATAAAAATTAACAGTGAGATTACAACATTATGTTCCAAAATTGGAGTGAAGTTGGTCACTAAAATTTATTAATTCATTTAATAAGTATAAACATACTGGGCACTGGAGAGGCAAAGGTAAATGAGCCACAATTCTTAAAGAACTTAAAGGCTAGAGGGGGACATCAAGCAAATACACTGTTCTGGGAGCATCTAAACCAGCTTTGCAGAGAGGGCAGGTGGAAGGCAGGTCAGGGAGAGCTGCTGAGGGAGGTGGCTAAATCACATTCTGCAGTATGAATAAGAATTAACCATTCCAAGATGAAGATCTATGAAGAAAAGGCGGTAACATCAAGCAGTATGTGGACAGGCCCCAAGGTGAGAGAGGACATAACCTATCAGAGGACTGCAAGTCTTTCAGTATAATAAGGGAGCAAGTAAAGATAAGGCTGTAAAACAGGATTCTAATCATGAAGAGACTTGTATGTTATATTAAGGAGTCTGGACTTTAAGGGCCATGGGTAGTCAATATATTTTAAACAGGTGAATGACATGATTAATATGCATTTTAGAAAGATTGCTGTATCTCTGCATATTGAAGGGGAGCAAACAACAGAGAAACCAGTTGAAGTAATGTAGACTGGTATTGTAGGCAAATTAGATAAGGATTGTAGACCTGGAGAGAAGTAGGCAAATTCAAGAAATAAGGATTTAATAACTATAGAATTTGATGGTTAATTTGAAAGTGGGGGTAAAGAAGAAATTAAGGATGACTCTGTGTTTCTAATTTGGGAACTAGGTAATTTATTCATAAATTATTTGGGCCAGGTATCATTCTAAGTACTTGGCTTAAAATAAGTAAACAAGGATAGAGTCACTGAAAAAGTTAAACAATAAGCAAGTGAACTAATTTCAGGTAGTGCTTGGATGGGGGGAATTGTGCCTTTGACTTTGAAACTTTAGGTAATAATTATGGGTGAGAAACTGGGCATTGTGACTCTTATGCACAAAGGGCATAGTCACAATGCCCTACTTAATTCACATGTACCTCCAGAGGTCTAAGGCATAGTGGTAGGGGAAAAGTGCAGAAAGACGAAAGCATGAAAATCTTGGTTCTCCTCTTTCACTTCCTCAAATCATTTCAATTTTCAGCTGCTCTACCTAAAAAATAATGTTGGCCAGTTTTTTCTGCCCTTATTTAATAGTTCTGTTAAAATTTTATTTAAAAATTAAGAGAATGAATGTGTTTTATGATCATAAGGTACTTCCAAAAAGTTCATATAATCAGGAAAACTTACATTAGTTATCCAAGCCAACCAAGGACCATGACTTTTTCTCTATTGTACTTTACTACTTAGTTTATTGTAAATAATAATAAAAAAAAGTTCCTTATCTATTAGACACCTTTAAGGAATAAATTGTTTCTTTCATTCAATACATGTGAGTGCTTTGTTTGAGGCCCAGTATTTCAGCTTATAGAATTTTTTAAAATATCCTGATCCTTATCAACTTTGGATATACCTTTTTAAATAAAGTGTATGCTTCTGTGCCTTCTTCCAACATATATAGAATAGTTTTTAGTGAAATGAATAATTATTCTGAGTTGAAGTAATTATTAGTTAGCCTTAGATGCTATTATATGATTAGTAGGGCTGCCAGCATGTCATCCTTGTGTAGCAGACACATTGATGTTTGTTTGTAGTGTTCAGACTTATAGACCTGGCATTACCTGTTGGTTGGCAACCACCTTGGGAGCTTCCTAGGTGAAATCTGAAACCAGCCCCTGTACTGAGGACAGAGAGAGGCCAAAAAAAAAAAAAAAAAAAAAAAAGACCACTCCAGTTTGGTAGGTGACCGTTTTAATCAGCAAAGGGAACTTACATAAAAAGCTTGTCTTGGGCAGCAGCAAGAAGAGCAGATTCTCACACCTGCCCGCCAAATCTTAAAAGTTTATATAGAGGCTTTAACTAGATTCAGTCACATATACCTCAGGTGTTCTCAACATCACAGCACTACCTCAAGGCTATGTCCTTGGAGCATCCTTTGGGAGTAGGGAAGGCAAGTGGAACCCACATTGCAACAGGAGAGGGTATGAGGAGCCTTTCATTGCCCAAGTACCACTCATGGGTCAAATGTCTTCTCAGAGACCTTCACCAACACTGCCAAATGTTTCTACAATAAGTGATTCCATCCTGCTGTGTTTTTGAATGTTTGATATCTTCCTTGATTTTAATTTGCCACTTCTAATCTTTCGTGAAGCAGCAACTTGATCACTCTAAGAATCAAATGCTCTGCTTTCATTATTGTAGTTGGACTTGGATGCTTGCTTTTTGAGTCGCTGTTATTTCTGCTTTATTATTTTTTTAATAATTTTTTAAATTTATTTATGATAGTCACAGAGAGAGAGAGAGAGAGAGAGGCAGAGACACAGACAGAGGGAGAAGCAGGCTCCATGCACCGGGAGCCCGACGTGGGATTCGATCCCGGGTCTCCAGGATCGCGCCCTGGGCCAAAGGCAGGCGCTAAACCACTGCACCACCCAGGGATCCCCTATTTCTGCTTTATTTTCACTCTCCCACCCTAATATATTTCTTGGTAATTGAGAGTTTTATCATGTTTTTATGTGGGCAGAATTCATAAGGAAACATAACATAAAATTAGGTGTTTGTTCCTTAATGGCACCAAAGGAATGCCTCAGAAGTGATAATCACATAAGCCTTCCATATCTATAGGTCATAACAATACCTGCGATTTCATTACACAAACAAAATATTTAAATATAGTTAGCTATCTGAGAGCTTGAGGCACTTTGTTTACCAAATTACTTTCTTAGACCTAACTCTTAGTACTCAAAACATATATAAACATAACCATGCTATAAGTTTGCAATAGAATAATGGTGCATTAATCTTCATAAATAGCCAAATTTCATCCTCCCCTTGAAGAAAGCATATTATTATTTTTTATTTTTTATTTTTTTGTATTTTTTATTGGAGTTTGACATGCCAACATATATTATATGTTATACTATATATATATACATATATACATATATATATGTTATACTATAACATCCATTGCTCATCCCATCAAGTGCACCCCTCAGTGCCCATCACCCAGTCACCCCATCCACCCGCCCACCTCCCCTTGCACTACCCCTTATTTCCCAGAGTTAGGAGTTCTTTAAAAGCAAGCAATTTTTGTTACAATTTATGAGAAAAGATTAAAAAGTTAGCTTTTCATTGTATATAGTATCTTTCATTTTAAAACAGACTTAAAAGTAAGTGCCAAGGTTGATTTTAGAAAATTCCCACATCTCCACAATCTTAATTATTATCCTTCAGGAAAGTTACTGAATGACAAAGACATTTTTTTTTAGAAATATTTGGCAGACAGCAAATATCATTCTCAATGGGGAAGCACTGGGAGCCTTTCCCCTAAGATCAGGAACAAGACAGGGATGTCCACTCTCACCACTGCTATTCAACATAGTATTGGAAGTCCTAGCCTCAGCAATCAGACAACAAAAAGACATTAAAGGCATTCAAATTGGCAAAGAAGAAGTCAAACTCTCCCTCTTCGCCGATGACATGATACTCTACATAGAAAACCCAAAAGCCTCCACCCCAAGATTGCTAGAACTCATACAGCAATTTGGTAGCGTGGCAGGATACAAAATCAATGCCCAGAAATCAATGGCATTCCTATACACTGAGACTGAAGAAAGAGAAATCAAGGAGTCAATCCCATTTACAATTGCACCCAAAAGCATAAGATACCTAGGAATAAACCTAACCAAAGAGCTAAAGGATCTATACCCTAAAAACTATAGAACACTTCTGAAAGAAATTGAGGAAGACACAAAGAGATGGAAAAATATTCCATGCTCATGGATTGGCAGAATTAATATTGTGAAAATGTCAATGTTACCCAGGGCAATTTACACGTTTAATGCAATCCCTATCAAAATACCATGGACTTTCTTCAGAGACTTAGAACAAATTATTTTAAGATTTGTGTGGAATCAGAAAAGACCCCGAATAGCCAGGGGAATTTTAAAAAAGAAAACCATATCTGGGGGTATCACAATGCCAGATTTCAGGTTGTACTACAAAGCTGTGGTCATCAAGACAGTGTGGTACTGGCACAAAAACAGACACATAGATCAATGGAACAGAATAGAGAACCCAGAAGTGGACCCTGAACTTTATGGTCAACTAAGATTCGATAAAGGAGGAAAGACGATCCACTGGAAGAAAGACAGTCTCTTCAATAAATGGTGCTGGGAAAATTGGACATCCACATGCAGAAGAATGAAACTAGACCACTCTCTTGCACCAGACACAAAAATAAACTCAAAATGGATGAAAGATCTAAATGTGAGACAAGATTCCATCAAAATCCTAGAGGAGAACACAGGCAACACCCTTTTTGAACTTGGCCACAGTAACTTCTTGCAAGATACATCCACGAAAGCAAAAGAAACAAAAGCAAAAATGAACTATTGGGACTTCATCAAGATAAGAAGCTTTTGCACAGCAAAGGATACAGTCAACAAAACTAAAAGACAACCTACAGAATGGGAGAAGATATTTGCAAATAACATATCAGATAAAGGGCTAGTTTCCAAAATCTATAAATAACTTGTTAAACTCAACAGCAAAGAAACAAACAATCCAATCATGAAATGGGCAAAAGACATGAACAGAAATCTCACAGAGGAAGACATAGACATGGCCAACATGCACATGAGAAAATGCTCTGCATCACTTGCCATCAGGGAAATACAAATCAAAACCACAATGAGATACCACCTCACACCAGTGAGAATGGGGAAAATTAACAAGGCAGGAAACCACAAATGTTGGAGAGGATGCGGAGAAAAGGGAACCCTCTTACACTGTTGGTGGGAATGTGAACTGGTGCAGCCACTCTGGAAAACTGTGTGGAGGTTCCTCAAAGAGTTAAAAATAGACCTGCCCTACGACTCAGCAATTGCACTGTTGGGGGTTTACCCCAAAGATACAGATGCAATGAAATGTTGGGACACCTGCACCCCGATGTTTCTAGCAGCAATGTCCCCAATAGCCAAACTGTGGAAGGAGCCTCGGTGTCCATCGAAAGATGAATGGATAAAGAAGATGTGGTCTATGTATACAATGGAATATTACTCAGCCATTAGAAACGACAAATACCCACGATTTGCTTCAACGTGGATGGAACTGGAGGGTATTATGCTGAGTGAAGTAAGTCAATCGGAGAAGGACAAACAGTGTATGTTCTCATTCATTTGGGGAATATGAATAATAGTGAAAGGGAATATAAGGGAAGGGAGAAGAAATGTGTGGGAAATATCAGAAAGGGAGACAGAACATAAAGACTCCTAACTCTGGGAAACGAACTAGGGGTGGTGGAAGGGGAGGAGGGCGGGGGGTGGGGGTGAATGGGTGACGGGCACTGAGGGGGACACTTGACGGGATGAGCACTGGGTGTTATTCTGTATGTTGGTAAATTGAACACCAATAAAAATTAATTTATTAAAAAAATAAAATTAAAAATAAAAATAATTTAAAAAAAAAGAAATATTTGGCAGGAGAGTACCTGGATGGCTCAGTTAGTTGAGCATCTGCCTTCAGCCCAGGTCATGATCCCAGGGTCCTGGAATCGAGCCCTACATTGGGCTCTCTGCTCAGCGGGCTCCCTGCTTCTCCTCCCTCTGCTCCACTCATGTGCACTCTCACTCTCTCCCCCACTCTCTCCTAAATAAAATCTTAAAAAACGAAGTCTTTAGCAAAAAAAATAGATGAATCTATTTTTTCATAAGAGTACTGTTTTGTCATAAGAGTACAACCAGATCCACATTGGAATGCTGTATTAGTCTATGAGTATGCTACTGTGATTTATAACAAATATGTATTTAGAAAAAAAAACCCCATATATTTGGTCTTTGTCCCATTTCTGGCACAGAGTTCCTAAAACCCTTGGAATTCCTTAAGTGATGAGCGTGATCAAGGTTTCTTTTGTTATGTTAATGTGGTAACTCTTGGACTGCATCGAAGGATGGTGAGTAGTTGCCAAGGGACACCATCTGATTAAAGGATTGGAAATTTCAGTTCTACTCCCCAACCCCTGGAAGAGAAGAAGGGCTGAGAAATTAAATAAATTATCAATATTCGATGATTTAATAATCAACCATACGTATGCAAAGAATTGACCATAAAAACTTGACAGGGTTCTGAGAGCTTCCAGGTTGGTGAACCTGTGGAGATGCAGGAAGAATCACATACTTGGAGTGGGCTTGAACGCTCTGCACTCTTTCCCCATGTTCTGTTCTTTGCTTATCTTCTACCTGGCTTTTCCTGAGTTAAATCTTTTTATAATAAACCAGTGACCTAGTAAGCAAAATATTTCTCTGAGTTTAATGAGTCACTCTAGCAAATCATTTGAATTCAAGCAGGGGGTTGAAGAAACCCTCCGATTTACAGCTGGTCAATCAGAAGTTCAGGTAAAAACTTGCACTTGCAATCAACATCTGAAGTGAAGGGCAATATTGGGGGACTGAGCCCTTTACCTGTGAAATATAATGAATGCTATCTCCAAATAGTGTCAGAATTGAGTTGAATTGTAGAACATCAGTTATTGTCAGTGGATTTTTTGGTGATGTAGGGGAACACCCCCCAACCCACACACTGGAATTGGGCAATCAGAACCTTTTATTGGTGTCAGAAGTGGGATGTGCTAGCTTGATCCTGGTCTTGAGAATGTTGAGAAAGAGAAAAGATGAAAGTAGGGCATGAAGAACCTTTGTTTCTTGGGTGGCCATGTGGTCACACATGGTATGGAGCAGTAGCTGTGCCTATACTAAGTTACTAAGGTAAAAGTTACCAATGCAATCTAGAGGTGGATCCAGCTTCTGCAGAGTTGATTCACTGGATGCATAAAGCAATGCAAACTAATAAGAAAAAGGATAGTTATCTGTTAAATAACAAAAATCCACTGAGTAAATTTGAAAATCTTAATTGGCATTATTCAATGACTCATAAATTCTATCTCTAGCAAATAGAGGGGAGCTCCAAGGACCTGTACCTGATGGAAGGTGACCTTAGGGGAAAAATTGTTTTCCCCCATTGAGTATGATGTTGGCTGTGGGCCTTTTTTATGTTGAAAGATGTTCCCTCTAAACCTACTTTACAGAGAGTTTTTATCATGAATGGATGTTGTACAATGTGAAATGCTTTTTCTGAATCTCTTGAAATAATCATATAGTTTTATCCTTCCTCTTATTGATGTGATGTTGATCATGTTGATTTGTGGATATTGAACCACCCTTGCATCTTGGGAATAAATCCCACTTGATAGTGGCATATGACTTTGTTTTTTAAGATTTTATTTATTTATTTGAGAGGGAAAGAGAGAGCATAGGCAAGTGCTGAAGAGTAGCGGGGAGGGAGAAGCAGACTCCCCACTGAGCAGGGAGCCCAACATGGGGCTCAGTCCCAGGACACTGGGATCATGACCTGAACCAAAGGCAGACACTTAACTGACTGAGGCACTCAGGTGCCCCTGATTTTTTGAATATGTTATTGGATTCAGTTTGCTAATATTTTGTTGAGGATTTTTGCCTGTAGTTCTTTTTTGTGGTGTCCTTATTAGGTTTTGGTATCAG
The DNA here is from genome assembly GCF_905146905.1 of Nyctereutes procyonoides. Lineage (NCBI taxonomy): Eukaryota > Metazoa > Chordata > Mammalia > Carnivora > Canidae > Nyctereutes > Nyctereutes procyonoides. The sequence goes on from NW_026575137.1 coordinate 16,691,750, forward strand.
GGTGATACTGACCCCATACAATAAACTTGGAAGTTTTCCTTCCTCTTTTATTTTTTTGGAGTAGTTTGAGAAAAATGGTATAAACTCTTTTTTAAATGTTTGGTAGAATTGGCCTATGAAGCCATCTAGTCCTGGATTTTTGTTATTTGGGAGTTTTTTGATTACTGATCCAATTTCATTGTTGGTGATTGAACTGTTCAAATTTTCTGTTTCTTCCTGGTGAAGTTTTGGTAGGTTATATGTCTCTAGGAATTTATCCATTTCTTCTAAGTTGTCCAATTTGTTGGCATAGAAGCTTTCACGATCTCTTGTAATTGTATTTCTGTGGTAGTGTTATTTCTTCTCTTTTATTAGTAATTTTGTTTCTTGGGTCTTTTTTTTTAACCCCTTAATGGGTCTTTACCTTAATCTTAGAGGCTTATCAATTTTGTTGGCCTTTTCACGGAACCAGCTCCTGGTTTCGTTGATTAGTGTTCTATTGTTTTTTATTTTTGCTCTGATCTTTATTATTTCCTTCCTTTTGCTCAGTTTGAGTTTTGTTTGTTGTTCTTGTAGCTCTTTTTAGGTGGATAGTTAGGTTGTTTGAGTTTTTGTTTTTTAGGTTTGTTTTTTTTTCTTCTTGAGGTAGCCCTGTGTTGCTATAAACTTCCCTTTTAGAACCACTTCTGCTGCTTCCCAAAGATTTTGAACCATTGTTTTTATTTTCATTCATTTCCATGTACTTTAATCTTTTTTTTATTTCCTGGTTGACCCATTTATTGTTTAGTTGCATGTATTTGTGGTCTTTCTAGGTTTTTTTTTTTTCTTGTGGTTGACTTCTAGTTTGATAGTGTTACGGTCAGAGAAGATGCATGGTATGTCTCCGATCTTCTTGAATTTGTTGAGGCTTCTTTTATGGACTAATATTTAATCTGTTCTGGAGAATGTTTTATGTGCACTTGAAAAGAATGTGTATTCATTCTGCTCTTGTAGGATGGAATGTTCTGAATATATCTGTTAAATCCATCTGGTCCAGTGTCTCATTCAAAACCATTGTTTCCTTGTTGATTTTCTGCTTAGATGATTTGTCCATTGATGTAAGTAAGGTGTTAAGTCCCCTACTAGTAATTATGTTATTACAAATTAGTTCCTTTTTGTTTGTTATTAATTGTTTTATGTATTTCGGTGGTCCTAGTAGGGTGCATAAATATTTACAATTGTTATATCTTCTTGTTGGATTGTCCCCTTTATTATATAGTGTCCTTCTTTGTCTCTTGTTAATCGTTGGGTTTTGTTTTTGTGTTTTATTTTTTGTTTTGTTTTCTTGTTTTTAGAACAGCAGAGGGAGAGGGAGAATCTCAAGCAGGCTTCATGCCCAGCACAGAGCCCAACACAGGGTTTGATCCCATAACCCTGAGATCATGACCTGAGCTGAAACCAAGAGTCAGACACTTAACTGACTGAGCCACCCTAGTGCCCCAATTTACAGTCTTTGTTTTAAAGTCTATTTTGTCTGATATAGGTATTGCTACTCTGGCTTTCTTTTGACATCCATTTGCATAATAAATGTTTCTTCATCCCCTCAACCTCAATCTGCAAGTGTCTTTTGGTGTAAAATGAGTCTCTTATAGGCAGCATATAGATGGGTCTTGTGTTTTTAATCCATTCTATCACTCTATGTCTTTTGATTGGAGTATTTAGTATATTTACATTCAAACTAATTATTGACAGATAGTAATTATTGTAATTTCATTACTTGTTTTGTGGTTGTTTATGAAAATTTCCTCTGATCCTTTATAGTCTCTTGCTCTATCATTGTTTACTGGTTTTCTTTAGTGATATATTTGGATTTCTATTTATTCTTTGCATACTTATTAGTGGTTTTTGATTTGTGGTTATCATGAGGTTTGTATATAACACCTTCAGCACACAGCAGTCTGTATTAAGTTGATGGTGTTTAAGTTTAAAGCCATTCTTTCCTACTCTCCTCCCCACGTCTTCAGTATATGCTGCTGTATTTTATATCTTTTGTTATGAGTCCTTTGATTTTTTTAGCAGAAATATTTATTTTCACTGCTTTTGTTTTTCCTACCTTCATACTGTCATTTTTTTTTTTTTTTGTCTTTCTGTTCCACCCAAAGAGTTTCCTTTTATATTTCTTGCAACACTGGCTTAGTGGTTATGAACTCCTCTAGTTTTTGTTTGTCTGAAAAATTCTTTATCCCTTCTTCTATTCTAAGTGGAAAGTCTTGCTGTATAGAATATTCTTGGCTCCAGGTTTTTTCTTCTCAGCATTTTGAATAAACCACTCCTTTCTGGCTTGGAAGGTTTCTGCTGAAAAATTTGCTGATAACTTATGACGTTTCCTTTGTATGTAACTGTCCTCTTTTGTCTTGCTGCTTTTTGTTTGTTTCAAAATTTTATTTAAATTGTAATCAGTTAACATATAGTATAATGTTAGTTTCAGGAGCAGAACTCAGTGATTCATAACTTACGTATAACATCCAGTGCTCATCACAAGTGCCTTCCTTAATACGCATCACCCACTTAGCCCATCTTCTCCACCTGCTTTCCCTCCAACAACCCTCAATTTGTTCTCTATAATTAAGTGTCTGTCTTGGTGCTTTTAATATTTTTTATCAGTATATTTTGCCATTTTAATTGGAATTTGTGTTGGTGTGGATCTGCTTTTGTTGATTTTGTTGGGGGTTCTCTGTGCCTCCTGTATCTGGATATCTGTTTCCATCCCCAGATTAGGGAAGCTTTTAGCTATTATTTCCTCACATTAATTCTGTGTCTCCTTTTCTCTCTCTTCTTCTTGTACTCCTATAATACAGATGTTATTATGTTTGATGGAGTCTCTTGAGTTCCCTAAATCTATTCTTGTGCATAATTCTTTCTTCTCCTTTGTTCAGCTTGATTACTTTCCATTACTTTTTCTTCTAGATCATCAATTTGTTTCTGTTCTTCCAGCCTGCAGTTCGTTTCATCAAATGTGTTTCTCTTTTTGTTTTTTGAGTCCTTTATCTCTGCTATGTTATTCCTTATCTCCATGTAATGGTCTCACTAATGTCTTCCACTCTTCTCAAGACCATTTAGTATCCTTACAATCATTGCTTTAAATTCTCTATTAGGAGGGGCACCTGGGTGGCTACGTTAGCTGAGCATCCAACTCTTGGTTTCAGCTCAGGGTCATGATCTCAGAGTCATGAGACTGAACCTCATGTCAGGCTCCCTGCTCATTGGAAGTCTGATTGATATTCTCTCCCTTTGCCCCTCCCCCACATGCATGTTTATGAGCTCCCTGTCCCTCTCAAATAAATCTTTAAAAAAATAAGTAAAAAAAAATTAGTTCTCCATCAGGCATGTTACTTATATCTGTTTCACTTAGACCTCTGGCTGTGGCCTTGTCTTACTCTTTCATCTGGGACAAATTCCTCTGTCTTCTCATTTTGTCTAAGTCTCTGTGTCTGTTTCTCTGTGTTAGGAAAGCTGCATTTACTGTTCTTGAGGATAATGGCTTTATGAAGAAGAGGTCCTGTCCTGCAATGTAGTGCCCCCTGTTCCCCAGGGCCTGGGACTTCCTGGAGTGTCTCCAGTGTGTGCTACGCACTCTTTTGTTGTGTCCTGGGTGCTTTATCCTTCAGACTAATCATCTGCAGAGGCTCTCTTTGCCTATTGTGGGCATTTCATTTCTGGCTTGAATGTGGTACATTTTAACTAGATGTGCTCTGGTCTGCTTGTAAAATGAGACTTGTCACTGCCACCCAAACCAAGGCCTCACAAAACTCCCAAGTGGAGAGACTCAGTGTTGGCAGGGGTTTGGGTAGGTCTTCTAGGGTAGGGGGCCTGCCAAGCTGGGACTGAGGCAAGCATGACTAGGAAGGGCAGTTCTACTACAGCATAGGGGGTGAGAGGGGTTCAGTGTAAGCAAGTTAGGTAGCAAATGTCTATGCTGTGCTGTTTTCCACAGGTGGCTCTGTGCTTATGCTGAGGGGTGGGGGAGGAAATGGCACCTGCCAGTTCTCTTCATGAATGCTGCTTCTTTGAGGCATTCTCTGAGATGAGCAGATAACTTCCCCACCCTGTGCTCCAAGTGCCCTTCAGATTGCTATTTCCTTGCTGTATGTCCACAGACTCTTTGCTTCTCCAAGAGCAGCTTCAGTGTACTCCAAGCTTTCCTGGAGCCAAGCATGGTGATCTTTAAAACTCCAGGCTTTAAGCCTTGCTGGTTGTGGTTGTAAGAACTGACAAAATTTGGGCCCTCTCATTTTCCAAGCCAATTGCTATGGGAATTCATTTTCCCCATAGGCTCCCCTGTGTGTTATTCTGCCTCTTGCCCTTCTCTGTGACTGTGTTTACCTTCCCACTGCAGCAGCCACAATCCGTTTTTCTCCTAAACCACATCTCCACACTTCCTGTCTTCTTCAGTGTGGCCTCTTCTCTAGCTTTAGTTGTGGAGTTTGTTCTGCCAGTCTTCAGATTGGTTTCTGAGGTATTTAGGATGATTTGATAGTTATCCAGTTGCATTTACGGAATGTGGTGAGCCTAGGGTCCTCCTTCACCGCCACCATCTTCCTTCTCTGTTCCCTTTATTATTATATAGTGTTATATAAGTATTGCTGCCTTCACTTTCTTTTTGGCATCTGTTTGCATAAATGTTTCTTCCCTCACTTTCAATCTGCAAGTGTCTTTCAGTCTAAAATGAATGCGTAGATTGCTCAGTTGGTTAAGCATCTGACTCTTGATTTTGGCTCAGCTCATGATCTCAAGATTATGAGATTAAGCACTGCATCAGGCTTCACACTCAGAGTGGAGCCTACTTAAGATTCTCTCCACAAGTCCGCATCCTCCTCTTTAAAAATAAAATAAAATGTCTCTTGCAAGCAGCCTATAGATGGGTCTTGTTTCTTTTATCCATTTTGTCACCCTTTGTCTTTGGATTGGAGCACTCAAAGTAGTTATTAATTGTTATATATTTATTGCCATTTTGTTGTTTTATAGTTTCTATAGATTTTTTTTATCCTTTCTTGTTAACTTTCATGGTTTGTTGTCTTTCTTTAATGATATAGTTGGATCCCCTTCTCTTTATTCTTTGCATATCTATTATTGGTTTTGATTTGTGGTTACCATTAGGTTTGTATAGAACATCTGCTGTATATAGCAATCTATATTAACTTAATGTTTGCTTAAGTTTGAATCCATTCTTTAGTCCTCTCCCTCCCATATTTTAGGTATATGGTATCATATTTTATATCCTTTTATTTTGTGAGTTCTTTACTGATTATTTTACAAAAATATTCATTTTTACTGCTTTTATGTGTTTTACTTTTCATATTTTCACTTATTGTCTTTCCAGTCCACTCAGAGTCCCTTTTAATATTTGTGGGAGGGCCAGCTTAGTGGTCATGAACTCTCAATAGAACTCTGTTTCTAGTTTTTGTGTGTCTGAGAAACTTACCTTTTTCTATTCTGAATGAAACTGTTCTTGGATGCAAGTTTTTCCCTTTAAGCACTTTCAATATATCATGCCACTCCTTCAGGCCTGCAGTTTTTACTGAAAAATCCACTAATGGCCTTATGGGGTTTCCCTGGTTTGTAAATGTCTTCTTTTCTCTTGATGCTTTAAAAATTTTTTGTTGCTACTTTTTGCTATTTTAATCACTCTGCATCTTGGTTTGGAGCTCCTTGTATGTGTAGGGGGGAGCTCCTTGTATGTCTCTGTATCTCCTGGACCTGGATCTGTTTCCTTCCCCACATTAGGGAAATTTTCAGCTATTATTTCTTAAAATAAATTTTCTGCCCCTTTGTCTCTGTCTTCTTCTGTTGAGATCCCTGCAATGCAGATGTTATTATGCTTGATGGAGTCTCTGAGTTCCTGAAGACTATTCTCTCTCTCTCTTTTTTTTTTTCTGAAGACTATTCTCAATTTGCATAATTTTCTTTCCTCTCCTTTGCTCCGCTTGGTTAGTTTCCATTACTCTGTCTTCCAGGTCATTAATTCATTTCTCTGCTTCTTCTTTCTTGCTGTCCATTCCATCAAGTCTTTTTAATTTCATATATTGTGTTCTTGATCTCTGATTGGTTCCTTTTTTTTTTCTTTGTCTCTGTTAAGGATCTCACTGATGTCCTCCCTCTTTTCTCCAGTCCAGTGAGTATCTTTATGATCATTACTTTAAATTCTCTATCAGACATTACTTAAATCTTTTTCACTTTGATCTCTTATTGTGGTTGGTCCTGTTCTTTCATTTGGGAGATGTTTCTCTGTTTCATTTTGCCTGGCTTTCTGCCTCTGTTTCTGTGTGTTAGAAAAGTCAGCTATGTCTTGCTCATAACAATAATAGCTTTATAAAGCAGAGGTCCTGTAGTGCCCTGGAGTGCAGTGTTTCCTGTTCCCCAGGGCCTGGCACTTCATTGGGTGTCTCCTATGTGTTGTGTGTGTTCTGCTGTTCTTCTTGGCCTCTTTTTTTTCTTCAGCTGTCTATAGAGGTTCTCTTTTTTTAAATATTTTATTTATTTATTCATAGAGACACACACACACAGAGAGAGAGAGAGAGAGAGAGAGAGAGGCAGAGATACAGGCAGAGGGAGAAGCAGGCACCATGCAGAGAGCCTGACTCGATCCAGGGTCTCCAGGATCACGCCTTGGGCTGCAGGCGGCGCTAAACTGCTGCGCCACCAGGGCTGCCCCAGAGGTTCTCTTTGACTACTGTGGGCAGCAGTGTGTGGTGGTCTGCTTGCAAAATGGGACCTGTCCCCACCATTGCCAAAAGTGAGGTCCTGTAAATCTGCCAGATCAGGAGATGTCGTGCTGGCAGGATTTGTACTGGTCTTCTGGAGGAGGAGCCCACAGTGCTGGAACTCAGGCAGGTGTAATTAGGAAGGATGATTCCAATGAAGCACAGGAAGGCAGGGCTTGGTACAAGTAAATTATGTAACCAGTGTTGGCACTACACTGGTTTCTGAAAGTGGATGTTTATGCTGGGTGATGGGGGAGGGAAATGCCTGTCAACTTCTTTCTTCCTGGAAGGATCACTTCTCCGTGATCCCAGTCTCACTGGCCACACTCTAAGATGAGCAAATCAGTCTCTCTTCAGTCTGCCCCTGGTGTTTTTCAAACTGCTGGCTCTGTGCTGTATCTACATTGGCTATTTGTCTTTAAGGGCTGGGATTCGGTTTCCTAATACCTTCCAAGCTCTCCTAGAAATGAGCCTGCTGATTTTTAAATTCTAGGCTTTAAGTCCCACGGGTTTAGAGACCTTATGAAATTCAGCCCTTCTCACCTTCAAAGGCAAATATTATGGAGATTGATCCTCCTCATCTATGGGCTCCCTGGTATGAAAGTCTGTTTTCTGCTTTTCTGCATGCCACCAGCTCCCTCCCAACTGTAAAAAGCCATGGTCCACTTCTCTCCCAACTGCATCTTCACCATTCCAATCTTCTTCCTTGCCTTTTAGTTGTGGAGTTTGTTCTGCCTTTTTTTTTTTTTTCAATTGTTTTCTGGGTTATTCTGATATGAATGTTATCTAGTTGTATCTAGGGGAAGAGGTGAGCTTCGGGTCCTACTCTGCCAACTTCTCAGCAGCTGACCTGGTAGTTCCTTTCTAATTTGACAGTGTACATTCAGGGGAGTTGACCAATGAGGTGTAACAGGGACATAATTGAATAACCTAAGAGGCATTGTCCTGTTAATACAATTGCCATCTAGGCATTCATAGGCCCAAGGAGAATGATAGTCATTACAAAGATAAATAAATCCTGTTGAGTGAACACTTCCACTAAGGTGGTACTGTTAATGGATTCATTCACAAAGATTGTTGCATTTGCTCATTCAAACCAGGGATCAGTTAGGTTTTCTCCTAACTTGAAATAAAAGTTCTAAATTCCAGAGGTTATCTCCCTTAGCGATGGCCTGGGAGTTACAGATGTGACAGCATTTTTTCAGGTCAGATAAGAGTAAAGGAAGGAAAGTATGCTTAGTTAAAGTATGAAATCTTGGAGTGCCTGGGTGGCTTAGTTGGTTAAGTGTCCAACTCTTGATAATAGCCTAGGTCTTGATCTCAGGGTTGTGAGTTCAAGCCCCACGTTGGGCTCCATGCTGGGCATGGAGCCTACTTAAATAAATTTAAAAAAAAAAGTGGGAAGTCTTGATCTGGTATATCAGGAGGAAGCAGTCTACATTCCTGTCAGCTCCTTCTTTTCCTAGTCAGTCTGATTTGGAGGTCTTTAGTTTTTGCACAGGACCAGATATCCAGATGAGATGTGTGTCCAGGGTTCATGTGCCTGAGGTTTTACTGTTATCTGGGTAGTGAGAAGGACCTGGTATAGCCCCTTCCAAGAAGATTCAAGGGCAGTCTTTGTTCTTAGCAATTACAAATCAGGAGGGTGAGAGGAAAATTGGAAACATTAGTTTCATAAGTCTTGGTAGCCAGAATTTTGAGGAAACTAGAAGAATTCAGGATCCAATTCAATTTACAGGTATGTAACAAAAGGTCAAAGACAATTAACAGGCTCATAATCTAATATAGACAAAAGTGCAAATAAAATTTTTGTCTCTGCTGTTGCCCCCATCTTTTACCAATGATAATCATCATAAAACTAATTTGTTTGCATTAAACTTGGCCTGATTGTTTGTAGAAGTACGGTAAGAATAGTGATTGACTATGTAACAATAGTCTTTAGAAATGGTAGAAATGGTCTTTTCTAAAACTGCTTTGCTGGAACCTCTAAGCAAGGTACACAGATTGATTTTCCAGCAGGCATTATTGGCTGCATAAAGTCAACCTTAGTTCCCCAAAACTGGTCATATATGAGTCTATACCCATTTCTCTCAAATATGACATTCCAATTAAAACCTTGGTAACATAACCAACGTTTCCAATTGTGCCCTGTTACAAGGACCAATTCTTATTGAACTTACATAACTGTTTTGCCAGGAAAAGAACACTTAAGGGTTTCCAAATTCCAGAAGAATCAGGGAGAGAGTAAAAGTAAATGTTTCATCTTTGTTTTCAATGGTATATTTTTACCAAATCGTTGCATCTCATTGATAGCTTAACAGGAAAAGTTTTCTTAAATCTGGAAAGACAGCACATTAAAGAACTGGCACTGTTTCAAACAAGTTATTAAAAATTATAATTTTCCTCTTCAGTTCTTTCAGGCCCATGTAATTAATTCATATTCTTGAGTCCAGTTTTTCAGTTGGTTCTGGAAATTCTTACCCCATTTAGGTTTATGATCTCAAAGTTATCAGAAACATCTCACAAATTCTTTCCTTGAATCTTCTTGAAGATAAAGTACTTTTGCGGAAACACTTTTACAAAGCGTCAGAGTAAGATAATAACTGTAAATGACAAAAAGACTTAAAAATGCCCATGGTTAAAGATCTGATGAGAGTTCATCATAATGGAATGAACAAGGAAATTTGGTTATTTCTGTAACATAAAACATTTTTAAATAAAAAGTAGAATTATGTCTAATCATTATACCAGGACATGTCAGATTTCCAAGAATTTCATATAATTTTAGAACACTTATTAATAATATATCTACACAAATATAATCTAGGAAGGTTTGGCATCACTTATTTGACAATGTTTCCCATGTAATTTAACATCTCAAGCCTAATTGGTTTAACATTTCTTTTTTTTTGTAAGGAGAGTGAACAAATCTATTGAGATGTTCCAGGATCCTTTGAAATTCCAAAGTTAGCTTGAGGTCAAAAAGACTTTACTTAAAATATGATGTGGTAGAAGTTTGTCAAAAATATCAAAGAAGGGACGCCTGGGTGGCTCAGCAGTTGAGTCTCTGCCTTGGACTCAGGGCGTGATCCTGGGGTTTCTCGGAATTGAATCCCACATTGGGCTCCCTGAGAGGAGCTTATCTCTCCCTCTGCCTATGTCTCTACCTCTCTGTCTGTGTGTCTCATGAATAAATAAAATCTTAAAAAAAAAATCAAGGAATTTTAGGATACTTGGTCAAACAACAGTAGCCTAGGCCACTGGGAAACAAAATAGTTATCCATTTAACAGTAGTGACAATTAAAGACTTCATAGGCAGATATAGACAATTAAGTAGTTAAAAAAAAAAAAAAACCACTACCGCCTTAGCTCTTTGAATAGAGAAGGTTCAACTTTAATCAAAGACATGATAATAAAGATAACATGAAGCATGGGAGATGATTTTGATAAAACACAAAAATCCTTCTAAATAGATTACTTAAAAAAGTAAAAAACAAAACCCCCACCTTTATGATCTCTTGTTAAGAGCAGACCAATAGTCCAAGAAAACTTTGTCTTTTTAAGAAAGAGAAAAACCAAATTTTGTACTAGCTTACTTTTGATACTGAAACTCATTCACTTAAATTCATTTCATTTGTAGCCAGTCTTGACCACACATACAATTTCTTTTCCTTATTATTTCTAGTAGTTTTCATTATATACATGAGAACTTTCATTCTAAAAAGACTTAATTTTAGTGAAAATAAAGAAGTAATCAATTGTGAACTTTTAACATTTTGTGGCTTGGCAGGTATATAAATAAGTACTTCTCCACTTTTGGAAACCTGCTTTTCAGTATTTTATTTGGAAAAGATCTGGATATTTAATGAATTAACTTGACTCATCATTTAACTTAGCAAAATTTTGGTTTCCAGTTTCCCAAAAGGGAAAACTACTTAAAAAGTTCACTTAAAACCGTTTTGTCCTATTTACATTATTTAATTTACTTGTTCTTAATAATTATATTTAGATTATCCACTAAAACTTGATGAGACATTACACAAAGTCAGCCATTATCCCAAGCTATTTTTCTTCTTTCTTTCTTTTTTTTATTTAAGTAGGCTCCATACCCAGTGTGAAGCCCAGTTTGGGACTTGAACTCCCCAAGATGAAGACCTGAGGAGAGATCAAGAGTGGGACACTTAACCAACTGAGCCACCTACGTACCCCCTAAGCTATTTTTCTTGCTGACAAATTTCATGAGAGGTAACATGAATGAATGTATTTGACCAGTAAACCCAGTTAGAATAGAAGTTGTATGTGTGCATTATATTTAAGGCTGGTAACTATGAAAACACGCCTATTTTAATTAAACCAAACTTAAACCAGCTTTTATTTGCCAAAGAGTAATCCAGATCACATGACTCTGAAAAATTGTTGGGTTGGTTCCTATTATATTTTTGAGAATTTTTATGAATACTTAATTCATATAAGTTTTTGATTTTTCTCTAAGCCAGTTAAATACAGCTCTTTAGAAATTAATTTTGGCAGTATCATCCAGAGGTAGAAAGTACCACAACTGTAACATGTATACATAGAAACATACAAACATAGACACAGACACCTTATAGCTTCTGCACACTTAAGATTTCCTATTAGCCCAAGTTCCAAATGGCCTTTCCCTCTTTTGTTTTTCTTCTGATAAGAATTACCTCCCTAAAGGGGTGCTTGGGTGGCTCAGTCAGTTAAATGTCATCTGCCTTCAGCTCAGGTCATGATCTCAGGGTCCTGAGATCAGGCTTCAAATTGGGAGGTCTGCTTCCCCCTCTCCCTCTGTTCCTCTCCCCTGCTTATGCAAGTGTACATGAGCTCTCCCCCCCCCCAAATAAACTTTAAAAAAAAATTAATCTTCCTAAAAAATAAATTAAAAATCAGAATTATCCCCTAAAGTTTGTAGGGCACAGGGAAGAATGAAAGTTATAAGCCCTTTAAGATAAATAGGGGAGATTTAGGGGTTGGTGAAAAAGGAATAGGTACACTTTGAACTGTAGAGATGCATTTCTAGTTTTACAAGGATTATAGGATAAAGATAATTGCTTCCAATTCCTCCAAGAATTGGGTTGAAACTTAAATGATATCATAGGTTGATCCATCCATCTAACTGCTTTATCTTCAATTTGCTTAGGGGAGAAGACCTAAAAACAAAAGTTCATATCAGGCTTTGAATATCAGCTTCCAATTCACCCAGTTTTTACTACAAAGCTACTTAAAAATTTCTTTTAAATATCTTACTAGTTTTCAGCCAAGACAAACAATATTTATGGTAGTATTGACAGCTTCATGGACTGAAGAGGCATCCCCAAAGAAGGTGCAGAAGATATTTTCTTTTCCTTTCTCTGCCTTATACTAGAGACAAAGTACTGGGAGAACTGACTCTGGTAAGAATTCTTACCCTTAACCAGTTTCAGCTAGTTTTCCCAAGATCCCATCTGCAGGTTCTGAATGGGGTTTAAAGTGGAGACTATAGCTTCAGTATTTATCGGAATTTGGCGAAGTTTTCATTAATTTTTTTATTTTAGTTTTACTTCGGCTGTTGGAGAGATTTTCTGGTAAACTGCTGCATTATTCCCCTTGTGTCCCATCAATTTTTGATGAGGCCCATATGGGGCTCCTCCTTCCAAAGTAGATATGGGCCATTAGCTAGGTGGTTTTGATGCAAATAGGCCAAGTTGGGGACCCAGAGGGGGTCCTGTAGGACAAGCCAGCAGGGTCCTTGGCTTTGTGCAGGATGGAAATCAAATGTGAGCCAGCAAGAGGTGAAACTAGTTTACTGAAGATATAGAAAGCATATATAGATAAAGTGTCTGGGAGACTCAGAAAGGAAAAGAAGAAAGGGTCTTATCTTTGCTTGGGGCCTGGGGTGTTTATTGAGGATAGTGGTCTAGTGTATGTCCTCTCAGGCATCCAGGGATAGATTAAACAAGAACATATGCTCAGGGGTTCTCCATATTTTTTTTTAAAGATTTTATTTATTTATTCATGAGAGACACACACAGAGAGAGGCAGAGATACAAGCAGAGGGAGAAGCAGGCTCAGTGCAGGGAGCCTGACATGGGACTTGATCCTGGGACCCCAGGACCACACCCTGAGCCAAAGGCAAACACTCAACCGCTGAGCCACCCAGGCATCCCAGGTGTCCTCCATAATTTACTTATGTCCTGGAGCCAAGATCTTGGTGTCAAGGTGTCTAAAGTCAGTGGTCTTGGAAGTACATTATGACCTCACCTGGTCACTCCTTAGATTTCTCCATCTATTGTGCTGAAAAACTCCAAAGAAATCATTAATTTCTTGACCTTTACAAGGAGGACATACAGGAAAGCATGTGTAAGGCAGGGGTGCTGGTCTTAGCAGGAAGAAGAATGAAGGAAAAAAGAGCTTTTCTTCCCCATCTCAGTTTTTTGTTTATGCTCATGTAGTCTTTACAGAGTGGAAGGATAGTTGAGACAGGGGACTACTAGAATGAGTACTCAAGGAAAGGAGGAAGAGAAGGAGCAGTAGAAGTTATATTAGTCTTACAGTCTTTTGTTTTAGGCTTTTTAATTTTTTTAAAAAATTAATAACTAATCTTTAATTTTTCATTAGGCTTTATAACAGTTCTTTCAATGAAGCTATTTTGGAATTTTGAAACTTTTTGGAGTTTTCTCTATGCCAATTAAAATAGGTTTTCCATTCTGTTTGATTTGGGAATCCTTGCTTTCAAGTGGCTTCTAAATGATCTTATCTACTTGGAATGTACCCCATAATGGCCATTGTAATTCTAGGTTGTAATTCCCTTCAGGGCTGGCAGCAGTTTAGTAGGACCCTACCTATAAGTAGAGTTTAACCCACATTTTCTGTACAGCCATATCTAGGTACAAATGGGGTATAACCCATATTTCTGTAGAGCACTATTTTGGGACCTCAACCTGATGGGTTACCAAGCCAAGTTCTTAGAACATGAAACAAGCTTTGTAAGATTTTGCCATTTTTGTAGCTTTTTACAACTTCAGGACCAATTTTTATACATAAAATAGGCAGTTGTGTCAGAAGGTGGCACATTTGACTCTTTGGATTTTAAGAATTCCATTTTTATTATTTATTTATTTGTTTAGCTAAGTTGGGTCAGTTGGAGGTAAACTAATATCTGAAAGGCATGTTTTGCTGGGTTGTAAATTGTGTGATTTTACAGTGTACTTCATTTCACAGAAATGTTCTTGAAGTTGGCAGTTGATCTAGTGTCAATCTAACCCATTCCATGACCAACTGATCTGAATGTGGAAGTCTTTGGGTTAGGTGGCAAGCACTCTAACAGTTTTTAAATGCTTGACCTGTACCCACCAGTTTTGTGAGTTTTGTGTTGTTTACTTCTGGAGATTTCTATTAGGAATGGCCTTTACATAAAACAAAATTTTATTCTTCTGAGCCTCCCACTGGATCCAGTCCAGCTTAAATCAGACCCAACCCAATTCTGAATTCAGTATTGTTTTTAATTTGGACCCAGTCCAACTCTAGCCAGTAACCACCAGTCTGGGGATTTGGGAAAGGATTGAACCAGTGGACCTCAACAGTTGAGGACTTTTTAAAAATATATTTATTTATTTATTCATGAGAGACACAGAGGCAGAGACACAGGCAGAGGGAGAAGCAGGCTCCCCTCAGGGAGCCCCATGCGGGACTCGATCCCAGGACCCCGGGATCATGCCCTGAGCTGAAGGCAGACGTTCAACCACTGAGCCATCCAGGCGTCCCAACAGTTGGGGACTTTGAATTCTAGGGGCTCTACATTGATGGGGAACTGCATGCTCTCATTAACAGTTCATTCCCACGTGGATCTCAGGACAGAATTAGGGCTGGAGGTTTTCCACTCAAAAATCTAGGAATTGTGGTCTGAAAGGCTAGGGGCTTGCCTCCAGGCAGAACCATCTGCCATCTTAAGTTGACTTGCCTACTACTGGAAAGCCAATTAGATCAGGAGCTCAATGCAGAGAGAAGCTCAGAACCTAGAAGGATTTATTTACCCATGACCCTCAGAAACACCTAGAAAGAGAACTCTTAAAAGGGTTCACAGGTACCACACCTGTTTCTTGTTTTCCTGAATGCTGTCAGAGTTTGCCTCAGAAACTATTACTGCTACCATATCTGTAAAATAACAAAAATCCAACTGAGTAAATTTGAAGATCTAATTGACTTTATTCCATGATTTATTAATTGGGCAGCAAACCATCTAGCAAATAAAAAGGAGCTCCAAGGAGCTATACTAGATAGAAGGCTTTTATAGGTGAAAGGGGGAAGGAATAAGGAAAGAGCAGATTACCTCCTTTTCTTTAGAGGGTTTATGTGGCAGGTTACCTCATTAGTACTAGCCAAAAAATTCTATACTGAGTATTACATTCCTAGAGAAGGTTGAAACTACAATTAGATTAGGTATTAAGCCTTAGATTTCGTGACTGAGCTTGGCACAAGTGACTTGTTTTGGGACCTTGTGGGACCCAGGAAATTTAACAAAAATCCCCTACCCCTGGACAAGCAGAGCAGGACTAACTCCATTTTGTGCTATACCTGCCATCTCCTGTATGACCCCACATGACCTGCTTATTGCTTAAGGCGCTCCCCCACCCTAGTCAAGCCGCTGGGCACACCCTTACCGGAAATGGGCTCATAACAATGTAACCCCGCCTTGTGCCCTCCAAAACTACGGGCCAATTCCGACCAAAGTAATAGGCCAGCTCAAATGGATACTATAGGGTAAGGTGTAATTCAATTGGCCACCTGCATGTGGACCGACATGACTGTGCAACTTTCTGTGTGTGTTACAATCTCATTGGCCACGGGCCCCTATAAAACTGCTATGCTTAGCCTCAGGGTCCAAGTCCTTGCTCCGCTGCGTCGGGTATACTTGGACCTAAGCTCGAGCTTGTAAATAAACCCTCATGTGTTTGCATCGGTGTTGGCTCCTTGGTGGTTTCTCGGATTCGCAATCTTGGGCACAATAACCTCTTTTTGTTTTTAACCTATTACAATCTTTTGGTTATTGTTATCTATAATAGCTAAAATGAAATTAACAAAGTGCTGAGTAGAGCATTGATGGTCCACCAACCTCAGATTTGGCTCTGTCTGTGCTTTGCCGTTCACCTCAAAGTCACTGAGAGGAGAGCTTATTCAGGGTCAACAGACAGCACCTCTAAGACCTGTGATCACCAAGAAGGTAGTCAATGTAGGGGGAGTGTAACCAATACCTGCTTGCTTGATGTGCAGCAAAGCCACTCACTGAGACATGAGTATGCAGCAAAGAAAGAGTTTATTCGGGAGGCAGGCAAATGAGGTGACAGGAGAGCAAACCACAAGTCCACCCATCACAAATGGTTGGAGTTTTTGGAGTATTTAGGGATAAGGGGTCAGGATATGGAATATGCTGACTGGATATTGGATTGGAAAAAGGAAGGGGTTCTCCTTTGTGAGCATATGCATTCAGGAATCATGTCTCTTTGTGGGAATATGTTCAAAAAAATGGCAGCATAAGCATGGCAAACATGCTGGGGATCTTGGGATGTGTCATAAGAGGTTCTTTTCATTCACCCTTGGTCCCTTCTGTGCAGCTGCAAGAATGCTTCATTTGCTCCAGTGTTAGTTTCATCAGTCAGCTTCTGCAAAACAGGTTCATACGTCAATCAGGTTAGCCAAAGTTTCCTTAAGGTAGAATGGTCAAGCATTCGTTAACTTAATGTGTCAGTTTCAGGAAGGCAAAACCAAGAATCTTAAAACCAGAGAGTATAGTGTGAAGGAGTTGTTTCACTTTGTGAATTGGTATCACTGACTTCCTTTTTTTTTTTTTCTTAATTTTTATTTATTTATGATAGTCACACAGAGAGAGAGAGAGGGCGGGGGGGCAGAGACACAGGCAGAGGGAGAAGCAGGCTCCATGCACCGGGAGCCTGACGTGGGATTCGATCCCGGGTCTCCAGGATCGCGCCCTGGGCCAAAGGCAGGCGCTAAACCGCTGCGCTACCCAGGGATCCCCTATCACTGACTTCCTAATGAATCTTTACTGAAATAGATTGTGAGAGTAACTAATTTGGGGGCTGTGTCTTTGTTTTTTATTTTATTTTTTTTTGTCTTTTTTGTTTTGTTTTGTTTTGTTTTTTGTCTTTGTTTTTTAATGCTGCAGAATGGAAGAGCATGTTTGGGTTGATACAGACCCATAGCTCATTATTGAACAATCACAGATGGCTATTTGTGCACCACACATACAGGGATTATTCCTTTTTTTTTTTTAATGTTTTCTTTTTTAAAATTTAAAATCAAGTTGCCAACATATAGTATAACACCCAGTGCTCATCCCATCATGTGCCCTCCATAGGGCCCATCAACTAGTCACCCCATCCCCCAACCTCCTCCCCTTCTGCAACCCTTTGTTTGTTTCCCAGGAGTCTCTCACGGTTTGTCTTCCTCTCTCATTTTTCCCACTCAGTTTCCCTCCTTTCCCTTATAGTCCCTTTCACTATTTCTTATATCCTGCATATGAGTGAAACTGTATGATGATTGTCCTTCTCCAATTGACTTATTTCACTCAGCATAATACACAGTTCCATCCACATCGAAGCAATGGTAGGTATGTGTCCTTTCTGAAGGCTAATATTCCATTGTGTGTATATACCACATCTTCTTTATCCATTCATCTGTGGCTCCTTCCACAGTTTGGCTATTGTGGACATTGCTGCTATGAACATTGGGGTGCAGGCATCCTGGTGTTTCACTCCATCTTTATCTTTAAGGTAAATACCCAATAGTGCAATTGCTGGGTCATAGGGTAGCTCTATTTTTAACTTCTTGAGGACCCTCCACACAGTTTTCCAGAGTGGCTGTACCAGCTTGCATTCCCACCAACAGTGCAAGAGGGTTTCCTTTCTCCACACCCTCTCCAACATTTGTTGTTTCCTGTCTTGTTAATTAACAAGAGAGTTGCAGGGGCAGCCAGGTGGCTCAGCGGTTTGGCGCCGCCTACAGCCTGGGGCCTGATCCTGGAGACCCGGTTCCAGTCCCGCATCAGGCTCCCTGCATGGAGCCTGCTACTCCCTCAGCTTGTGTCTCTGCCTCTCTCTTTCTCTGGGTCTCTCATGAATGAATGAATGAATGAATGAATGAATGAATGAATGAATAAATAAATAAATAAATCTTTAAAAAAACAAGAGAATGACAAAAGGCCCAAGAGAACATCAAAAGACTCTTCTCAACTAGGTAAACACTCTTAAATGATTGTTAAGAAATAAATAACGCAAATATCAATAGGGGCAAAACAAAAATGAGTCGGCGGGGTAGGGGCGAGGTGGGGGGGGGATTTGTGCCAGTGGGGTGGAAATCTTCAAATGTTTAAGAAATGGGATGAATAAAACAAACATTGACAGGGTTAAAACAAAGATTTTAATACAGCACTACCTGAGGTTGGATGGGCCAAAGGGAGCTCCTATTGGTGCCCCTAAATTGAAGGGCCTCGGAGAAGTCTAGTTTATTTATCCCTGTTTGGAGAAATTTAAGAAACTGGAAGGTAGAGATTGCTATGAGAAACCTGATCAGGAATCACCTGAGGCAGGGGTTAGGGATGTTACTTAAGTTAAGGATTGACTGAAGGGCCAAGGTTCCCCAGCTTCACACTTAAGTGAAGATCCAAAGTCTTTTGTACAAGATTGAGTAAAGCAGTCCAGAGATGAAGAGTTTCTGGGGTTCCTTGGTATAGGAGTTCCTTGAACTGTGATACTAAAACCCATTGGTGAAATCCTGACTCCTGGTTGATATGATTATGAAAGTTGGAATGTTTAGGCAGGTATTATATACAGATCTTTCTTCACTTAAAACTTACAATGGGGTTTATGTCCTGATAAAGCCATCCTAAATTGAAAATGTATTTAATAGATCTAATCTACCAAGTATCATAGCTCAGCCTAGCCTACCCTAAATGTGCTTAGAACATTTACATTAGCCTACATTGGGCAAAATCATATATTATTTTATAATAGTGTTGATTATCTCATGCAATTTAATGAGTACTGTACTAAAAAAAAAGTGGTTGTATAGGTACAGAATGGCTGCTTGTGTGTGGTTTTTTATTTTTATTTTTTTAAGATTTTATTTATTTATTCATGACAGACAGAGAGAGAGAGGCAGAGACACAGGTGGAGGAAGAAGCAGGCTCCATGCAGGGAACCCAATGTGGGACTCGATCCCACGTCTCCAGGATCACACCCTGGGCCCAAGGCGGGCGCTAAACCGCTGAGCCACCAGGGCTGCCCATATTGGTTATTTACCCTTGTTATCACATGGCTGTCATATGGCTGATTAGAAGCTTCAGCTTACTGCCACTGCCCAGCATTACAAGGGATTATCATTACCACATACCACTGATCTAGGAAAAGATCCAAATTCAAAATTGAAAGTACAATTTCTACTTAAAGCATATTGTTTTTGCACCATCACAAAGTTGAAAAATCTTAAACTGTCATAAGTGGGGACTGTTGGGACGCCTGAGTGGCTCAGAGGTTGAACGCCTGCCTCTGGCTCAGAGCATGATCCTGGATTCCTGGGTTCGAATCCCACATCGGGCTCCTTGCATGGAGCCTGCTTCTTCCTCTGCCTGTGTCTCTGTCTCTCTCTCTGTGTCTCTCATGAATAAATAAAATCTTTAAAAAAAGTTGGGGACTATTTGTAAATAAGTTGTGTCTCCCTTACCTGGATGTTTTATGGGAATGGATATTATGTCCAACTGGGGAACACTTCTTCCATCTAGTATTGTAAAACCAAAACCTGTCAACAAAATCCTAATGGAGACTATAGTTAGGAATATAAGAGTTGATGGAATAACAGTAAGTTTGTAGAAGAATTGATGTGTTTGAACAGGCTTTTTGAGAAGTGATTGCATCTCTTTTACTTGATTGTATGTAGATGGACATTATATCTTACGGAGAATATTTTCCCTACCTAGTTCTATAAAACAGAAGACCTGTAAATCCGCCCTACAAGCAGTGTAAATTGAACATGCTAAGTGGGAATTAATGATTGCCTGAGTCCACACAGTGTGGAATGGAAGCTGGAGTGCTGAAACTCTCTGTGCAATAGCCATATGTGGAGCATAGACTGGGGCTTATGGCAAGAGCTAGGGAGGACCACTGGGATTTTGGACGAGAGAATTTCCATTAGAGGGGCGTTTACTACCTTGCTATCTGACATTATTTATTGAAGCAATTCCTATAACTGAAGGACATAACATGATCTTGAAACCTGAAATACCCACATCTTAGATGTCCAGGAAATTCTCTAATAGAGATGACAGTGCCCAGAGGATTCCATAGTAAAATGGAATGGTTTTGTGGGATTAGGCTGCCTGGGGAATGCAAGGAGGAGATACTTATAAAAAAGGAGGCTCTGATCCCATAGGACTGACAGAACTGTATGAGAAGTGACTGAATTTTGTTGTCACTTGAATAGTGCCCTAAAACAGCTTTTGATGGACCAACAGAGCTGCTTGGTCTATGGATGGCAATTTCAAGGTGAATGGACAACATTGTTTGGAAGCCACCACTCTAATTAAAGAAGATAAAATTAGATCAGTCTGGTTGTGCAGTGACAGAATTGAACAGTGGTAAAAAGTCCTTATGTTTAGGTTTTTACTACCTTCTGGGCAGTGGCCAGTGGAGAAACCTGGCCCATTTAAAGAGATGCCCATATTGGGCATAGCCCTGTGGAAATTTGAAGAATGAATTAAAGTAGGACATGTCAATGCCCATCAAAAGAATTCCCTTCCAGCTTTGGAAAGTGACTGGAATCAATGAGCAGTAGATATTCATGTGTGGTCACTTGAGATGGCCACCTGGGTCCATGAAATAAATGGATATGGGGGCACTGCAGCAGTGAAGAGATGGGATGAATGTAAACCTATCCCTCTTGCACTTTCTGAGGCACAAAATGCCAATAAGAGCTATTCTGTCTGCAAAAGAGACAGAGACTGTGGATGACCATATGACAGGTTCTCTGTTCTTTGTTGACAGGTTGGAAGGCCCTGAACATACCTGGCAAGTCAAACCGATGCTGGTAGCCTGGGGGAGTTACAGTTGGGTCCTGACAGGAATAGACCCTGATTATGAATTGGGCTTTGCATACCTAGTAGTGTATGCAAATGCTCAGAGTATTATGAAAAAACCAGAACAAATACTACACCAATTTGGATGACTAGTCATTTCTTCAGACCAAGGAACAAACATACTTTACAGCCTGTAATATCCAACAATGGGCAGAGATATTCTCCCTCAGAATAATAGTTTGATAGAGAATTGGAATGAGCATTTAAAACACTGGTTGTCTAAAATGGAGAAATAAAGGGCTGGCTTTTATGTCTTTATGAATGTGTGCTGACACTCAATGTTAACATGAGTGAGAGTAAATAAGTGTCCCTACTATTTATTTTTTCTGTTGGATTTGGGGAAGAGAGGCTGGAGGAAGGTGTGAATATTCTTTCTTCCCCACATAACCTCCATTTTTTTCTTCCTACTTGATAGGAATAGATCAGCGCTATTTTAACTACAAGGGCTGGAAGCAGGGAGATTCTTAAGCAAGAATCTATTAACTGTGTTTTTAACCTTTATGTCACAGTTCCTAAGGGCCTGATGAGGCAGGATTTACCTTCACCCCATCTGCCAAATTCAGGCTAACTTAATTCAGCTATATTGCCTGGTAGTAAAAATAGTCCATTAGTTTTGTACCTGTGTAATCTTACTTTATCTGAACAAAAGTGGACTTGAGGAGGAGGGACTTGCTATGCTGGTACTGGTGTCTGCAATCTAGACAAGCACAATGGCCAAACCTAATGTCCCCTCCAAGGGTGGAAAAGTTTGGGTATAAATGGAGAAAAGGAAAAGTAGTAGCTATGGGTAAAAGAGTGAATCAATGAGTTATATAATGAGGGAAACCCAGTATTACACTGACACCTAGAAAGAGGCTCAGAGCAAGAGACCATATTTTGTCTCTTAGCTTGATAACACCAGCTGCCTGAAAGGGTGAAGGCATATTATTTTTGACACCACTCCTGCTTTTGGAACCTGACAAGATACAATAGAAGCTTGCAAACCTGAGTGGTTTCACCCTGGGAGACATTTTTCATATGAGAGGATGATGAACTGGATTATTAATGACTGAATGGGATTCTAGCAATATGCTACCTTCTGACCTTTTGTTTTGCTATAAAAATATCCATGTTTGAAGACCCAGGCATGCACTGTGGTATTGTGATTTATAGTAAGAAATACATATTTGGTCTTTGTTGTCTTTTCTGGCAAAGAGCTCTTCTTAAAACCCTTGGAATTTAAGTGATGAGAGTGGTAAAATTGTCATTTGTTAGACTGAGGTAACTTCTGGACTACACCTAAACATGGAAGCTGGTTGCCAGGGGAATCCCATGTAATTACAGGGTTTGTCCCATGTGCACCGTGCATAGACACACACACTTCAGGAGAAGGGGAAAGGTGCTGGTAAGTTCAATCAGTCATCAGTAGCCAAGATTTGATCTATATAAGAGCCTCTATGAAAACAGAGGACTAGGGTTCAGAGAGCTTCAAGATTGGTGAACATGTGGAAATGCAGGAAAAGTCGCATGCTTGGAGAGGGCATGGAAGCTCCACACCCTTTAATGTTTTATCCTATGCTTATCTTCCATCTGGTTGCTCCTGAGTTATATCCTTTTGCAATAAACCAATGATCTAGTAAGCAAAATGTTTCTCTGAATTTGGTGATCCAGTCTAGCAAATCATTCAAACCCAAGGAGGGGTTCACAGGAAACTCTGATTTACAGCTGGTCAGTCAGAAGTACAGGTAAAAACCTAGGCTTGCAATTGACATCTGAGGTGAAGGGCAGTCTTGTGGCACTGAGCGCTTGACCCTATAGAATCTGATACTATTTCCAGGTAGATAGTGTCAGAATGAGTTAAATTGTGCTAGTATTGGTGCATTGCTTAATGGTATGGAGGAAATTCCTATAGAATCTGATACTATTTCCAGGTAGATAGTGTCAGAATGAGTTAAATTGTGCTAGTATTGGTGCACTGCTTAATGGTATGGAGGAAATTCCCTACACAAACACACACACAAATTGGGTTATCAGAACCGTTAATGACCAACGTACTTGCTTATAAGCACACGTTCCACAAAATAGTACAGTGCAATGTTTAGGAATGCAAGCTCCAGAATGCCTAGTGTCATACCTCACTTCAGCACTTCGTAACTGTGTAAACTTCAGCAAGTTTGTTTAACCTGTGTCTAGTTTCCTGTGAGGATGGCAATAGCCCCTATCTCATAGGATTAAAGGAGATACTATATGTAAAGCACTTGACAAAGTGCCTGGCACATAGTTAAGTACTGAGTAAAAGTAATTAAGAGAAACTCCATTTTGCACAGTCTTAGCAATGCAGTTTTTTTTTTTAATTTGAAGAGAGGTAACAAGGTAATTTGCTTATGAAGTATTTTGAAGTGAATAAACAAGTCCCATTTTAAATACATCTCTACATTAATAAAATGGTGTTTAGAGAAGAATTAATCTCTGTCCATGCTTTTACCCACTTAGGTTAATTTAAACACTGAAAATATTTTCAATCAGCCTATTGAAAACACTTCCATTAGAAGAACCTAATCCAGGACTAGATGACTGGCAAAAATATTTTTCCATAGGCTTTAAGTAGGAAAAATTTGACTCCAAGGACAATAGGGTGGGTTTACATTTGTGAAAAAAGAATGTTCTTTGGGCATTGTTTCAGAAATCACCCAGGATGCGGTTTTAAGAATAAAGATTTCTGTACTCCACTGAATCAGAATATGATCAAAAGGATGGACAAAGATTAGGAAATCTGCAGTAACAAACTCTACCAGGGAATCTAATGCATAGAGTAGCAGGAGAACTACGACCTCAAAGAAAGCTGTTTTGAGTTCAGACCTAGAAATTGCTGGCTACCTTTAAACAGACAGGAATAATCATCTTTAGAAGAAAAATGTTCAGGGGCAAGTACTAAATAGTGGTATCATACTATTAAAACCCTCAAGTCTGTCTCAGTAAGCTGTTATTATATAGGATAGTCAAGAAATTCAGATGATTTAGGGGGGAAAAGGGTAAAAGTAGCAAAACATTGAAAACCTCTCAGTAATGAAAACCTCTCAGTAAAGTTCATTCTTGGTCTTCTCTTCCTAAATTTGTTTTCAGTTGTTAGATTTAATCACTAAACAAGACCAAAAGAGAACTTTATTTTACATGACTTTATTTTCCATTTAGAACCATTTTATGCTTTACTTAAAAAAAAAAAAACTCACTCTGCTTTTAATAGTTCTAAAAGCATTTTAACCAAAATCTTGATTTAGGAAGACTTAAGACATTGTGCATTATTTTAAATATTTTCATTCTTTCAATAACTATTAAAAATAAGTTCACAATTAGGGTTTCAAATGTCCTAATCATATCTAGTTTGTTTTCATTTAATATTTTATCAATCCCATCATGTGCATACAGAAGTTAAGGTGATATATAAATTTTTATCTCTTTCAGACACACTGATGATAATTAGCTCCTAATCTAATTACTATTTCATTTATTCAGAAATAGCATTTAGACATAAAAACCAATGTCTCACTTTGTAAAATAACCTTTGGTTAATTTACACAAATCTAATACAGCATGTTGTGTAACTTTTAAGTAATACAATGAATTTCACTACTATCATTTTAGTTTTTAATATTTATTGTGTCAGCAGGGCTGAGAATATCACATGGTTCAGTCTTCTGGAGGAAGTTATATAATAAAAGCCTAGCGCCTTTGAATATTAAAAACATCCCAAAGGCCAGGAGTCCTCTTAAAGGATTTGAAAGGTAAGAGATTTCAGAGAATTTCTCTCATTTTCAATATGTAAAGTAACTAGTTTAAGTCACTTTTTGAAGACTTAGAAAAGTGTTCCTTAGGCCATTGAATAAAGCTACTAAAACCACAAGAATTTAGAGATCTTGGTCCTAGGCTACATAATGGGTCATCAAAAAAGAACCTGTCACTTAGTTACTAAGTAAAAGTGAGTTAACATCCTATGCCAAGCAAGGGTCACACTTCACTTCCCTCATTTGTAAAAAGAAAAGGTGGCCTGGCCAGTGCCATACGGATTCTCTGCTAACTGTAAAATGTGGACTGATTTTCTTCTCTTTCTTATAGTCCATGTGTATATAAACTTTTTCTTTAAATCAAAAATTTTTATGCACATAACCATGTTGGTGTATTACCCTTAGTTTAAAAATGTACAACTACATAAATAAAAACTATTGTTTCTTCAATATTACTTGACATTTCTTCTGTAATTTCTTTATTTAAAAAAGTAAATGTAACAAGATACTTAAAAAAGGCTAGATACAAAAGTAGTTAAGCTGCTCACGAACATTTAAAATTTTCCAAAATGTATCTTCAATAATCATGATCTTATAAAACATTTTACAGTTATCAGAAAGTGCCCAGGCTGAGTTTACATAACTGAAATACCTCAGTACAAATGTCTGATTAGAACTGAAGTGCAGTAACCTCCTGACTGACTGCTCATTGAAACAGGGATACAAAGAAAAAAAGTTGATTGTGATAAAGTATTGTGCATTGGCCCCATCATATGTACAAAAAAGTGCCCTTACTCAAATGAACAAATTACATGCAAAATATTAGTGATATCATTTAATATCCTAGAGCTCAATGCAGCTAAAATAAACCGCAATAAAAGTGGTTTTTATAGGTAAAAGTGATTTCATCTCTTAAGATCTGAATGTCCAGAACTTTTTACAAGTTCCATATACATGATACACAATTGCAGCCAACCACAAATTAAACACCATAAAAAAAGTTAAAATGAAAACACAGAACATACTTAATTTTTTATTTTGAAATTCCCTATTCCCTCTATACAAGAACCTTTGCTGAAACACTTTCCACAAAGGCAGCAGTGAATTTTCAGAACATTTTACATTTTTCCCCTCAGCAAAAAGATAAATCACAGTGTAAATTATGTTGTTCTGCTGTCATCTTTGGCTGGGGTTAGACCCAGAAGTTGTCAACTAGCAAACCATTATAGTCAAATGTTGCTAGTGCTCCTCAGGCCTGTAAGCTACAAACTCAGCAAGGAATGTTTGCATTTAATCTCTTTAAGGTACCACCAGGGGGTGTGACAGCATTAACTTCCATAAACTTTTATAGACAAATGGAAAAAAATCTACAAAATTAGCTAGTAATATTACACAGCAATACACACTTTTTATACTCTACACAAAACCAAAATTCTTGGTCTTAATGGCGAGTAGCAACTTCTGTTTGAGAATCTGTTTAGAGGAATAGAGTGGGACGTAAAGTCGAGAAATACAAGTGTTTGCAGTAGGAAGATGTTGGTCATCTGGTGGTCTTATTGTGATTGAGGGCATAGGCTGGAATCCTTCTTCACTGGCTGGTAATGATGGGCTTGATGTCCAAAAGTAAACCTGAACAGGAATATAAGAATTACAATCTTTGGCTTTTAATGGATTAACATTAATTCTGACAGTATGTACACAGAGTCCCATTCTTCCGTTAAAACCTACAGAGGGCTATTATTTTGAACTGGGTTTTAGATTTATTTCTTGTTCTGAAAAGGGTCAGAAAAGAAAAAAAGTGTTGGGGAAGTAGAAAAATGACTATGTTTCAGGACCTAGTTTCTCAATGGGCCTTTCCAGTGGCTTTTAAAGTATCTTTTAGTGGAAATAGGGCATAAATAAGGTCTCCAAAAAAGTTTTAAAATTCATATAGGTTATCAAAAAAGTTGTTTTGCATTTTATCTACCAGCAAAATAACCCAGTATTTTCAGTACTACACTGTGAAACAGAAATAAATGTAGTAAGACTCAATTATTATAGTAATATCTACTTTGTGTGACACCGTGTAAGTGTAAATAAGATAAATGTTAACTTCTGTACTTTATATCATTCCTCATTGATCTATACATACATACACATATATTCTTCCAGTGCTCAGTTCCTATTTCTTAAAGGTAAGGTTTTTTAAATCTAATGCATTCCAAAGTATACAACTAAACAGACAAATGTATCCAATATCCCAAAGTGACTAGAAAACCTAAACGAACTACAGTTGACCCTTGAACAACATGGGTTTGAACTACATGACTCCACTTACATGTGGATTTTTTAGAAGTAATCTCTGCACCCAATGTGAGGCTCCAAACCACAAACCCAAAATCGAGTCGCTTACTCCAACCCGAGCCTACCAAGTGCCCCACATGCAAATGTTTTTTTTTTTTATAAATACACCACATACAGTACTATAAATGTATTTTCCTTATGATTTTCTTTAGCTTACTTTAAGAATACAGTTATACACATAACATACAAAATATGTGTAATGGACACCAATCTGTTATTGGTAGCCTTCTGGCGAATAGTAGGCTATTATATTAGTAAAGTTTCAGGGGGAGTCAAAAGTCACACTCAGATTTTCAACTGCATTATCATTCAAGGGTTAACTGTAATTTGCTTTCCTGAAAATCATTTTAATGAGAAATCTCATCTAATTCTATATAGAAGGGGGGCACAAAAAGGATCCCTTCTAAGTGTCAGGGTCTACAAAATCTTCAAAGAACTTTACAAAAGATGCTCTAGAGATAAAGCTGGTCCAATCCACTCATTTTACAAGTAAATTTCTCCAAAGATGGATATGATTAGCCAGGATAGATAACTACCATTGCTGGACATCCTTAAAGTTGGAAGAAAAGAAATACTATATGACTTTTCAGAATTTTTACTAGTGAACTGTGACTAAGAGGAGAAGGAACTACCCAGTAGTCCAAAATACCCTATAATTTGCAGGACTAATAATTCATGGAGAATAGTTTGCTCTGAATAGTCTATTACATATATTTTTATGTCCTTCAGGTCTTCTCAGACACGTCAGGATAAAACCAACTGTGAAGCATTCTTCCCAAAAGAGGAGAGGGAAATATATACCCCTTGATATACCCTACAAATAGAATGATTAAAGCTGTTTATAGGAGATTCTGAGGCCATTTACAAAGGGAGATCTTTATCTTCCATTAGAAGATGGAAACTGTAGTGAAATTTAACTTGACTGACTAGACTAAGGATTTATTGGTTTAAAAACAGAAAATTAAAACTAGGTTTAGATAGCCAATCATTTCTGGTTTTATATGGACCCTTTCTTAAAGAAACAAGGTGCCAGAAAGAACCCTGACCATGAAACCAACAAGGACAGATATGCTATTAGGACCAATTATATGGAATCTACTACCTAGGGAACAACCTAAATGGAAATTACCAGAGTGGCTAAACCAAGAATAGAACTGACAGCTAAGACTACCTAAGAACTTATCTCACTATAGTACAGAAATATAGAAGGTTCCTGGGACCATGTAAAAATTAAGGAGTGCTAAATGCAGAACCCCACCCATCCGAAAAATAAGTTACTGTCTCAACTGAAGATAAATGGAAAACTCCCAAGTATCTGGGCTTTCCCGCACACCTAACCATTTTCCCTCTCAAATAAAATTGAAGGATATATCTAGAAAGTGGATCATTTTTACATATATTCCAAAAGTGGTATGGTTTTAGTTACTGAGAATTAAGGCTGGTTTGAGAGGGGAAGTGTTGCAGGGAACTATGAGGAGTATGAGTTGAAAGATCTCAGGTTTTTCCAGGTAAGGAAAGTCCCTCAAATTTCTAAAAGAAAGTCAGGTGAAGATTGCTTTTCAAGATTAATGGACAGGTTGATTTGGTTATATACTCAAGGTTGGACACAGATTCCACTGACTTATAGTAGGCTTTTCTCTATAACCAAAGTTTATATTATCTAGTTGATGATTCTGATGAGTAGGTAAGATTAAGATCATGGGCTTAATACCCACAAGCTACTCTATTCCTAGTATACAGATAACATCAAGATTATTTTATTCAAAAATTTTGCAACGCGTGGGTGGCTCAGCAGTTGAGCACCTGCCCCTGACCCAGGGCGTGATCCGCAGTCTCAGGATCAAGTCCCACATCAGGCTGCCTGCCTGGAGCCTGCTTCTCCCTCTGCCTACGTCTCTGCCTTTCTCTCTGTGTACCTTTCATGAATAAATAAATAAAATCTTAAAAAAAAAAAAAAAGGAGCAGCTAGCATATATAAGCACTATAGGGAAAAAGAAATATGTCTCAACTGAATAAACCAGTATTATCTTCTGGGACTAAGGACAGCACATCATCAGCGAAATGCATTTCACTCTGCTTACAGGCTTTTTTAATACTTCAGGTTTTCAGTTCTAGAGTAGAAAAACTAAAACTGCCTTAGATATCCACCTTTCTGCAATTTCCTTAGCCAAAATTAAAATGGCCAACCACCGTTTACAAGCTTAAAAGGTTATCATACACAGTATTTTAAAATTTCATATTTTTTTTCTACAAATTTTGTGAATTTTTAACTTACAAGATCTTGTCGTTCTGTCATGCTCATCTTCTCTACTATTGACCAGAACCAACGCTTAAACTGCAAGAGCTTCTCAGCATTTTCTCCTAAGAATGAAGAATATAAATCCAGTATACTGTACCAGTTATTTTAAAATATTACTTCTTATAAAAATAGATATAAAACTGAAATGTTATTTAGGATCAGGAGTCTTAGTCCTAATTTCCTGTATTAGGAATTATTTGCATAATTGTAAAACCTCTACAGCTCATTAATCAACCCTGATTTAGGATGACCAAGAAAAATGGACTGACAGCCTCAAAATTCATAATCACAAGGCTTTAATCCCAGCTGTAACTCATAAGTCCTCTCATGAACTTAAACCAGTGCTTCACAAATTTTAATGAGTTTACAAATCACCTAGGGGATCTTTTTAAAATGCACGTTTTCATTTAGTAGGTTTGGGGGGAAGGGCTAAAAGGAATGAAGATTCTGCATTCCTAAAAAAACTTCTAGATGCTGCTGCTTATCTGAGGATCATATTTGGTGAGGTATTTATCTTCCCCTCTTCAGTTTTTGGTTTGAAACGAGACAAATTCTTATCTCAACAAGCACTGAAAATTATATTAAAAAGCATAAAAACCATTATATAATGAATCTGTATGTTGCCAAACAAAGAAAAAACAAAATTTATCCAAATATAACTTACTAGAATTTAGCTGAAGCTGTTTGCAAAATATGAAAAAGGGAGGAAAACTGGTACCTTCATGTACACAGTAATTTTGAACACGTGGGGAATTTCTTGGAGCTTCCAATGTTTTACTGTATAGTGATAGCTAAAATTCTATTCTTAGGCTTATGGGACTTTGAAAACAGAGTTCCAGCAAATCAGGCACTAAAACTAAATGTTATTCTAGGAGGATTATTACTACAACTTGCTATTCTTTCTAGATTCTCCGAGTGTGTGTTGTTTCTAAGTGAGCTTTCCGTCTACAAAGCAAACACCATGTGGTTAAATTCTTTAATTAGAGAGTCTAACAGAAATGAATTAGAAAGACCAATAGAATTGTCAAATGGATTATTTTTTCTTAGTTTACAAAAAAACCTTTTATGTACTTGCTCACCACAGAGAACTTTTACTTGTATTCATACTAAACCAACCACATATCCTTTACAACCTAGCAAAATAAGCAAAGAATTAAGAATAACCTAATGGCTAAGCCATCATCTTAAAAATACAGACAAAAAACTTTAAACAATTTAATAACACAGCATTTCTAAACCCTATAAATACATCTAGTTTATTCCTTAAAACATTCAAAAAATTTCGTACCTGATTCATCATTGAAAGAAGTGAAACTGATCAACATCTGAACATTAACTTCACCACAGCCATTTACCAAAAGCCTAAAATCTTCTGCTGTTAAATCTTCTAATGAATTTTTTGGAAGCACATCCAGTAGACCTTTCCTCATTGCCTACAGAATATTTTAAAAATTACCTTTTTATTAGTCTCAGTACTTTATTTTCCACGTAGCATTACTGTTAAAGCCCAGCATCGAATTTTAGCAGCCTAAAAATACTAGTTTTCATTTTAAACCAGAAAGAAAGAAATTAAGTTCTGTATTTTTGAATTTAACAGATTCAAAAGAGGCAGAGGGGGAAAAAAAGAAAGGCATCATGAATAGGCCACAGGCTTGAAAGTGAAATAGTATTGTTATATACCAGGATTTAACTGAAATAATTATATTAACAGGCTAGTCATTAAATAGCTTCAATTTGTCAAACATGCTATCCTGTCACGTCCTATGAAAAGTCTCATAATGACAAATCCAAAATCTAGACGCTTACTGAGAAAGTACAATGGTTCTAAACACCTTGCATTATTAATACATTTAATTCTATCATTTTACAGAAGGGAACCAAGGCATAAAATACTATGTGGTTTGCTAATGTCATATGTAGCTAACGGGTGTTGTAGCCATGATTAGAATCCTGACAGTATGGCTCCAGAGCCTGCATAATTATTCCTAGCATAGGGATCAGAACACTTGACATACACAGCAGGCCTGATGTGGCTCTTTAGGAGGCCCTCACTAGGGGGGATGGTCCTTGGCTGGCATCTTGAAACTTGGCTTTACTGATATGGCTATTTCGAAAGCCTGGAGCAATGAACCCTGCTTTATTAGCTTGCCTAGGCTGTGCAAACAGTGTAATCTGTGATGAATTTCAGTAATCTTGGCTGGCTGCATAGGCAGAAAATGCTTACAGGACTGGCTTCAAAAAAACAAAACAAAACAAAACAAAAAAACCCTGGGCTGCAACTCTTACAAAGTACAGACACTGTATAGTGTTTCTGTAGTTCACTGCTGAAGGAAAGAGCACATGTTCTTTTTGACAGCACATGGCCTGAGAGAGAGAACTTTGGAAGGCTGCACCTAGAGTCCTCTGGACTTGGTCTGATGTGCTTTTTTTCCCTTGCTGTGAGTCTTTCTACTATAATAAACCATGGCTATAATTGTGTTGGAGTCCCTCTAATCACCTAAACAAATGGGTGGTAGAAGGACCCCATTAACAGTAGTTATTTCCTTTCCAAACTTTTACACTCCAAATTGATTTTCGGATGATTACATGGTTTTTTCAAACCATTTTACCAAAAAAGATACTGCTTGGTCTGGAGTCAGGTGTAATTTACATTGTACATAAATTAGTCTGGTTTAAAAATTTTAACCTTTGATAGGCAAGCTGAATACACACTGAACTAGTTTACCACACATGAAGACACAAACAGCCTCATCAAATCAAAGAACACATTTTCGAGAAAGTTACTCACATGTAATGGCTGTTCTGCAACTACCAACATTCTGTGTTCTGCATATTTCCGCACATACTCGTAAACATTCTGGGGAGTCACTGGTATATTTACACCATTAGGAATAAGTTCAACCTGTAAAAAAAAATTTGCACTGTCATTTAAAAGCAATTTTGTCAAAGCAGTAATAAGTCCACCGTTCATAAAACAATGTGCTAAAATTCTAAAATCTAAAAGACAATTCTGAGGGCATCTGGTGTCACAGTCAGTTACACGTCCAACTCTTGGTTTCAGCTCAGGTCATGATTTCAGGGTAGTGAGATCGAGCCCCAGGTCAGGCTCTGCGTTCAGTGCAGAGAGTCTACTTACAGTTTCTTTGTCTCCCTCTGCCCCAACCCCCTTACTGTCTCTAAAATTAAAAATAAAAAGATAATTCTGTATATGACAAGTATCTAAGAGATGCAAAAATTTTAGACCTGAATAAGTACAAAAAACTCTTCTTTCAGTCCATCTCATTAACCTTTCCATCTCTCTTTCTGCCTGTCAGCTGTTATGTCTTTTCTCTGTAGGTTTGTGTGTTTCTTGTTCTGTCCCCAAGTAAATGGTTTCTATGTAAGAAAAGTAAAACAGACTAACCAAATTCTCTTGCCAGAGTCAGAAAATTACATATTTGCTTTACCTGTCCTCCACCCTCTTCTTTACACAAGTCAATTGCAAATGCCAAATCCATTGCAGAGAAAACAGCATCAGCATCTGAACTCTGAGAAGCAAGGATGAGTTGCCGTAAACTCTCATACATCACAGGGTCAAAAAAAGCAAAATCATGCCAATTGACCTAAGAAAGCAATCACATGAAACTCAATTATGAAACATCTTTACTGAATTTTATCTAATTTGAAGATCTAGAGAATATTCCACTAAATATAACTGATTTAAAAAGGTAAAATGTTAATCTTTGATAATTATTTAACTTTCAAAGTATAAAAAGTGTAATATATATTTTGGAAAAAAATTTAAGGCCAGTAAGTGGAGGAGTTTAAGTTCCAAAATAACTTATTTGAAAAACCTGCACTAGTTATTAAACAGTGATTATGCTGAGCAGCTTGTTCTTGTATATACATCCTAGTCTTGATTATAATCTAAAATAAAGATTATTAATTCTAGATGATGAATCTGATGCTCAAAGGAATTAAGCAACTTGCTGAAGATCAGATCATTGGGTTAGACTTGAGTCTATTTGACTCCATGATCTTTTTCATAAACCTTGTTAAAGGCTTAACACATCAACATTTCTGAGCTACTACTGAGCTTTAAATCTACTTCTTCTTTGCACAAGAACATTTTAGCTGGAAAACTAAGAATTCAATAGGGTCAGAGTTTACATCATTATGTATGTGTACATACACATATATACACACACACACATATATATAATGATATACTATATTAGAAAACTATTCATCAGTGGGTTTGAAGAAAATTATTAGACTACAGCTTTAACATTCTAATTCATATCACATGTGTGATATACGTTGCTGGAAAAGACCAAGATATTTTATTGTTTTGTCAAGTAATTTCTTTATAATACCTTTAAGGAACACTGGCAGTTGTGTTTTAAATCAAAAAGTGCATAATTAGTATTATACATAAGTTTTAAAGGATGTAGCTTCCCTGCCTCCGCCCATTATAATAGAATGTACAGGCAAACTATCAAAGCGCATTAAGACATTAAGCTAATTTTATCACTTGGAGATAAATATCAAGCATGCTATATTGTATTTTCTCAAAATTCTTTTGTCCCCTCTCCCTCCTGTACATCTTACATATATTTTTGAAGCCAACAATGCTCTTTTCAGTAGAATACTACTTCTAATTCCACTACCACCTGTTCGAACAAATAATAGTTAAAATCTTTTGAGCACTTACCAGGCACTCACAGTTTTACCATTTTGTAAATGGGAAAATATGCCATAGGTGTCAGGGGATTTGTCTGCATCAAGATCCAGGTCTGTCAGATACTCCCAAACACCCACCTGTGTCACCCACACTGCTATGCTATCTCCTCCATGTATCGAGATTTTTTTTTCCCCATGTCATTAAATGTTTGAAAATGATTTATATAACGGCTATAATAGGAAATTCTTGCAATTGTAAAAGCAGTTAGGTTCATTAAAATCACTTACTTTCCTACCAAGCAACACTTTAATTACATGTCTATTCAATGTAATAGGACATAGTTCATTCTGTAACAGACATAGTCCAAGAATCCTAAAAATAAAAACAGGGAAATATATTTAAATTTGAAAATAATTCTAAAACACATAAACCCCACACATACATACATAATATATACACAAGTATTTTGAGAAATTTTCTACAGCCTCATTTCTAATCAATATGAAGAACATATATTCATTTTAAAAACTAATGTTTTAGAAAAGTCTCAAACTGAAATTTTTAAAAATTCAAATATAAGATTAGAGTTATTTTACCTGCCAATGTTTCTGAAACAATTCAACCTTGCTTCTGTGTTTTTGCCAGGCCTTGGAGTATAAAATCCTCTTTTTCCAGGTTGGTAAAACAAAGGGGCATTATCATCACCATCGTCTGTATCATCTAAATCCATATCTACAACACTTCGACTAGAGCCATGACGCTTCCGGTTTTCCTAATAAAAGATCATCAAATTAAGTCTCAAGATTGATTTTATTTTTTTAAGTTTTTATTTATTTATTTGAGAGAGCATGTGCATACACAAGGGTGGGAGAGGGAGAGGGAGATGTAGCCTCCATGTACCACAGGGCTCAACTCAGGACCCTGAGATCATAACCTGAGCTGAAATCAAGACTTGGACTCTTAACCAACCAAGCCACCCAGGCATCCCCCAACCCAAGATTGATTTAAAAACAAAATATTTGAACTAGTTGTCTAAAATCATTCAAAGCGAAGTCAGGTAGGCAAAGCAACATTTATATTTAAATGTAAATAAACTTTTAAATTCATCCTTTCAGAACTGTGATATATAAAGCTCATGCCTATTAAATCTTTAATTTCTCTGTCCATTTAAAATCACTAATGAAACTGGGAGCTTCTTTCACCCTAATTCCTTAAAGATTTTTGATGGATATAGAATTCTGGATTGACAATTCTTGAAACATTTTAAGAATGAAAGATCCACAAACTGAATTTAAATTAATTAATTAATTTAGGGGGAAAAGAAATGAATGAATGATCCACTGCCTTCTGGCCAGTACCTTTCTGATAAAAAATCCAGTCTTTCAAACCACTGGTTCTCTATATGTAAGGCACTGTTCTTTGGCTGGTTAGTTTTATAGCAATTCAATTATATATAAACATAGTTTTCTTTCACTTTATCCTAGGGTTCACGGACCACCTTGAATCTATAAAATCTATGTCTTATAACAAATTTGGGAAGTTTTCAGCTGCTGTTTCTTCAAATATTTTCCTGTAGCAGTCTCTCCTCTTCAATAACATGGATGTCTGATCTTTTGATATGGTCCCACAGATTCCTGAAATTGTTTTGTTCAAAATCTTCTCTCTGTTCTTCAGAGTGTTCTATCTTTAAACTGACACTTTCCTATCACCTTTATTCTACTAATAACCCATCTACTGAATTTTTTTCTTTTAGATGTACTTTTAATTCTAAACTTTTCCCTTGGCTCTCTTTCAAAGTTTCTATTTCTCTGCTATGAACCTCTTTCGGTTCACTAGTGCTTAACTTTATCTCATGTTCTAGGAGATTAAAAACACCTCTATGTCATAGAATAGGAGATAAAAGTCTTTGATAATCCCAACAAGTAGGTCATCTTAAGTTAGCACCTATTGGTTCTTTTACCAGGAGAACTAAGTCTTTTCTGGTTCTTTGTATGTTGAATAATTTTGGGGTGTATCCTAGCCGTTTGAATATTAAGTTGTAAAACTCTGACTCTTGTTAAAATGAAAGAGAGAAGGTTGATGTTTTGGGGTTCAGTAGGCAATCAACCTGGTTAGATTCAGATTGGAAGTGTCATTATCTGTGTGCAGTAGTTCTGATAACAAATTTTCAAAGCCTTTTATTATATTTTTTGGGTCTGCCCTGCATATGCACCATTGGGATTGTTGTTTATACTACAGTTTAGTTCTCAAAGCCTTTTCTATCTTTTAGCTAAGATGGGAGTAAAAGGGACCAACGTTACTCTCCTGCCTGAAACAATGCCATACCAGCCATTTTTCAATTTGACTTCCCTCTATAATATGTGTGCTATTGTCTACTTTTCAGAATCCTCAGGCAGTTCTTTTTCACGTTTTGTTTAGTTTTTAGTTTTAATCAGTGAAGAGAGAAGATTATACCAGGTCTGCTCCACCATGGTTGGCAATGAAGTTCTTAGCTTAAGAATGAAATAGGTCAATGTGCTAAAAAAGCCTTCCTTACTGCTGCCCCATTTTCTCTGCAGCTTTGGCACTCATTTCTTTCTTGAGGAATAAGCCCTAAGAAATTCATGACATCTCTAAATTAAAGCTTAATTCAGGCTGTGCTAAACTGGAGTTCCAATTATTAGCACATGTTCAAAACATCTCTTACCTGTACCTTTTCTGAGGAGTCTAATAATCCAAGATCCAAGATACTATCAGCTCCATTTTCCCTAAAAACAAACCAAAAACCTTTCACATTCCAGATAAAAGAGACTTCTACAATTTAGTGTAGAGAAACATGCATTTGAATTTATAAGAATTTATAAATATATTTTTTAAAATATTCAGGACACTTATTAGGCAGTGCAATTATAGGAAAAGAGAAATCAGTATTATATACACAAAAAACATTAGATGATACGTGTGTGATTCAAGATAATAAGCTAAGGGCTACCTGATTTAAGACAAATATAAATGCAGTCTTCACAGGGGGACTAAAAGCTCAAGCTCACATTGTAGTAAAAGAACAAAAAATGCTCAGAAGGCAGTCACCAGGGCAGCCCGGGTGGCTCAGGGGTTTAGCGCCGCCTTCAGCCCAGGGCCTGATCCTGGAGACCTGGGATCGAGTCCCATGTCAGGCTCCCTACATGGAGCCTGCTTCTCCCTCTGACTGTGTCTCTGCCTCTTTCTCTCTCTCCTCTCTGCTGTGTTGTTCATGAATAAATAAATACAATCTTTAAAAAAAAAAAAAAAGAAGGCAGTCACCATAGGAATCAAATTCTTTAGTCTGTTTAATTTTTCTAGAATATGAATAAATTCACTGTTCACTTTATATAACCAGTTGAAAGGAATCAATATCATGTCAACAGAAAATTACTTGCAGTCAACAGAAAATACTACTAAATTAGCAACCTTACATAAAAAAACTTTTTATCAAAATGCACATTCCTCATAAGCTCTATCGGGGTGCTGATTACTTCCAGAGACAGGAAAAGGAATGAAGAAACAGTACATTAAAATCCTGAGAAGAAAAATGGTAATTACCACCAAAGAAACTAAACTTCCAGCAATAGTCTTTTGGCTTGGACCATTCAAAGGCTATGAAACAGGCTGTTAAGTTTCAGTGCTTTAGCCTACCCACTTATCCATTTCTAGGATTCTATCCAATCTAGGTTCCTTGTACAAAATCATGACTAGGAAGAAAAGACAGAAATTTACATCTAAAGCTTCAAACTGAGTATTTAGCCTTACAATAGAAGGCACAGAATAAGTTTGGCATATTTTCCTGATGTTACTTTTACTTAGTCACCTCGGGAAAAGAATTTAACTATTAGGTATTTTTAGTTTTAATATAAAACAAATCTACTACACAACAGAAAGCAAAAACTTGCATGGATTTTTAAGATAAATAAGGAGATCTAAAAGAAATTTCATGCTTATGGCAAGAACTCAGGGACTACACCCTGATTCCTTGAAGAAGCTAGCCTCTGCCATTAGGGTTACTCTGGTAGAGAATTTGGTATGTACTTTTTACAAGTAATTTTTAAGTATCAGGTATAAAAGATTTTTAGAACCTATGTTACTGCTAAAATTCTAACTTTGCAACACATGTGAAACTCAACCATCTCATGGTTTTTAAGCCATCTCTTAAAAAAACATTTAATCATTGTGTACCTTATAGTATAAATTTTAAGGTATGGTAGCACCTCCATCCTAAAAATAAAGTAGTTAATGTTTAAACTGAAATGCCTCCCCAATTATACACATTACCGTCCATGTGCTATAATAAGTTCCATGGCTTCATCCACTCTTGCTCTCAGAGAATCTTCACTTGCTAGAAGGAGAAGCAGCTGAGCTGGGGATAATTCCAAAAGCATGCCAGTAATTTTACTTGCAAACGCCTGAAAACAATGAACAAATGTTACTTGCCCCTACACTGTGAAACCTCTCATCTAAATCAAGTCTTTTATCTAAAAAAAAAAAAGAAAAAAAAAAAAAAGAAGAAGAAAAGGAAGAAAATGTAAGACATATGGATAATGAAAAGATTTCTGAACCAGTAAGGTACTTTATTAAACTGGAAGCTTAATTATAGAGAACTCTGGTATCTTATTAAAGTTAGTTTAATAAAAAATAAAAAAATAAAAAAAAATAAAAAATAAAGCTAGTTTAAAATTTGTATGACAAGCCTTTTAACATTTCTGCTATCCATGAGTAAACATGCAAATACTCGGTTTTCATTTTTCCCCCCTCAGACCTGAAACATTTCTTACATGTAGGATAGAAGAAAAGAAAGAGAGGGAAGAAGTGGAAGAGAGAAAAGAAAGATACCTACATTTAAGACTAAGGATTTGCTGAAAGAACTATGATTGGTTTTATTTTCTCTTTCTGTAATACATTTATGTATAAAGGAAAACAAACACAACCAGTTTGTTAAAAATCTTCTAGCAATACTTAACAGCAATCAAGTATATTGTTTGTAATATATTTTAGCTACAGCTTATTAACTAAAAAGTCTACTTCAATGTACAAGTCTGTAACAATTTATACGAATAAAGATACAACTTAAATGCACAGCTAATTCTTTAGCACACAAGAAATTTATTAGGTAGAATGCCAACTTAGCCATAGGTAGAAAAAACAAACCTCAAGCTACCCTCCAGCAAATTTTACTGCTTTCCCTCTTAACCTTCCTTTTTACCAGTCCTAAACCACATGGCTTGCCAGTAGCTAACATTTTTACAATGCCAACTTTAATTCAAAAACAAAAATGGCACAGTCGGTTAAAAGGTAGGTAAGTGCACCATACATACCGGTTGCATTGCTTGTACACGGGGATAAAGTCTCTCTCCAAGTGCCTGACGGTGTGCTGGCAGAGGATCAGGATCATCACTAGGATTACCTTCAGAGGCTGGTCTGAAGGGCCTAGTGTCAATGGAAAGCTGTCTTCTAAAGTCTCTGAAAGACCAACAAAGCTCTTTTAATTTCATGCCCCTTGTCTGCAAAATAACATCAACACAACTGGTAACAAAGATGGAAAACCAGAACATGCAGGTAGTTCCAGTTATCAAATTAAGGTGGTAGAATGCCTAACAGATGATGGTTGGGAAATAAAGATCTTCTAGACGTTGCTACTTAAAAATCTATAAATTTGCAATGCATAATTTGACTTTAAGGGAACAGGACCATAAAATATCAGAAATCAAGAGTCCATCCACATTTCCAGAAATTTTAGTCGAAAGTAAAATGCCACCCACCCTAACAGGAAAAAAATTAAGAGGCTTAAGTATAACACAACTGCCACAAATAAAATTTAATACAATTTTGGAAAGAATATTAGATTATGTAATTTCAATTGACCCAGGGTTTTTAAAGCAGAACATTTTAATAATAGTATAGTTACTATTCATATACCCAAATATTAAAACTTTTTCTAAAAATAGTCCATAATTGAGACCCTCTCTTTACAGGCCTACTTCCAATTTCATTCAAAAAGGTGGTTATTCAGTAAAAGATACAAAATGATCTCACCTATCTCGATCTCTTCGAGAACCTGCTCGCAAGCCACTACTCCTCCTCATTTCCCTTTCTCTCTCCCTTTCTCGATCCCTCTCTCCTCTGTTCCTTAATCTCTGCATTAAACCTGGAAGAAAATATGAAACACTTTGTTCAGATAAATGGAAATGCAACTACCTTAACTTTGAAAGTCCATGTGAGGACATGAGACAAATATAAGAACATGACAGATGAAGATTATCTCCCTAAGCATCTGTGTGAGTACCTTTCTGATTCTCCCCCTGGTTTTGAAGGTTGAGGGTAATCGTATAGAATGTACTTGGCATGTAAAAGATGTTGACTCAGTATTTAATGAATTATGTCACAGTTGTGAAATAATATGTAGCAACTGGGGCTGTTAATTTCACCATAAATAATGCTGAGATTTCTTATGTGGTTAGAGTCCTATCTATTTTCTTTGTTCTTAGTTTTTAGTATTAAGCATTACAAGACCCCTAAAACATTTTAGCTATTGTTATCTTCAAACCCTTGAGCAAAATAAGCCAGAGTATGGTTTCCTAAAAAAAAAGCAGAAAAGTTATTTCTGAAATGTTAGGACTTTCCAGGTTCCCTCATTCACATTTGCCAATTTCTTTTTATTTTAAGACTACAGAAAGTGATAAAACTGATGATGAAAGGCTGGAGTACTCCACACATCTTTTCATCCTCAATCCTTCCTAAAGCTCATTCAGCCTCTCTGGTGGCAGCTTACCGAACCCCAATACAGTTATCACTACAGCCTAGGTAAAATATAGGATTTTCTTAATAATTCCCTCTCCTTAAATTATCCATCTACAAGATGACAATCTTCTGCCCCCACCTTACATGAATCCTCAGTTATAACCTTACGGCATTTTTAATTTTCATAGATTTTTTTTATTTTGAAAATTAGGTAAGAATCCTAATACCTAAGTGCTGGTCCTCAAGGAGGTAGAGCTTGTACCCAGATGTTAATTTAGAAAATCTTATTACCCAAAAAACCAGTGTCTTGCTAAAGTATCAGTGAGGTAACTTAGTCAACCAATCTACATTTGGTTGCAAGCTCCCTATCTCACTGGGGACTAGTAGCAACTCTGCAAACATACTCTGAATAGCACTGCTGCTCCAGAGTATAGTATTTTTTTAAAGTATCTGTGCTAATTAGATACAGGGATGGTGGGGAGTGCCTAGGTGGCTCAGTGGTTGAGCATCTGCCTTTGGCTCAGGGCATGATCCTGGGGTCCGTGGATCAAGTCCTCCCTGCAGGGAGCCTGCTTCTCCCTCTGCCTATGTCTCTGCCTCTCTCTCTCTCTCTCTCTGTTTCTCATAAATAAATAAATAAAATCTTAAAAAAATAAATACAGGGGTGGTGGAAATACTGTTATGCACTCAATACATTTTTCTATTACCATAGAATTTACAACTTCCCACTCCCCAAACATGTAACAATTGAGATGACAAACTCACTAATACAATCACATCTATGAAAATAAATATGGCATTAAAAGAGCAAAGTGTTAAACTGTTGGTTAGAGTAGTTTAAACAAGATTAAATCATTAATCTAGAATAAAATTGTATAAAAATGTCAATGTACACTAAAGTTCTCCTACTATAAATACTTATAATTGTTTTGATGAAACAAAAATTTGTTTTTAGTACTTACTTGTATGAGTGCCTTTGTTGGCATTTTGGATACAATCTAAATTTGGCAGTTTTTCATTTGACAAAAATGCTTGTGCAATGGCTGTATAAAAACTTCGTGCTACACCACTGCCCTCTCCTGGCTCATCCTTAAATGTGACTTTTACTCTATGTACAGCCATTGGTGTAGTAGCACATCTTCGACCGAAGTGATTGTTAAGTTGCCTCATGGTCTGCTGAATAAGAAGATCTCGATCCCGATCAACCTATTAAAATACACCCAGAAAGTAGTAAAGTTCAAAGTTAGAAACCACCTTAAAATTTTCCTATATAAAATCTTTAACTAATTTTAGTTTTTCATTTAAAGTCAGGAGTGTATAAAGTTATGGGGGGTTGTTTTTGTTTTGTTTTTCAGAGAGAAAATGAGTGTGGAGGCTGGGGGCACAGAGGGAGAGGGAGAGAGAAAATCATAGGGAGGCTCTGCATGGGGCTCAATCTTACTACCTGAGCTCAGTGGGGAGAGTCTCCTTCTCCCTCTTCTCCCCCTCCCCTCACTCCTTTCTTTCTTTCTCAAAATATTTTTTTTTTAAGTCTATTGGAAAACAGCAATTTGTTCAATTTTGGAATATATTAGGATAATTCTAAGTAAATTAAAAGTGTGTTTTGTTTAAAACAAACCAAACACACACAAAAAAAGAAAGCAAATACTAGAAAACATGGGATATTCCTTTGGTGACAGAAAACCACAAGCAAAGCAAAAGAAAAATGACAAGCTGGGGAAAACGATTGGTGAATGTATCCTACTACAGACAAAGATATATATTTATGAATAATATACATAGCACCATAAGATACTGTGCTTTTAAAAAATCTAGAAAATTGAGGAAAAAACTTAAAATGCACAAAATACACCAGAGTTCATAGAAAAAGTAATATCCTTAAATATATGAAACAATGTTTATCTTTGCTCATAGTAAAAGAAATGCAAATTAAAATTTCACAAGATGCCATTTCTTACCTATCAGATTGGCAAAAATCTAAATATTTGACAGACTGCTGGCAGGACTACAAAGGCATCTCATATTAATGTTACAAACACAAAAATACATAACCATTGTGCAGAAATATTTTCCAAAATTATATATGCATATGCCCTTTGCCCCATGTCTAGGTTCTAATGTCTAAGAATCTATCTTAAAGACTACACACACTAGCCTAAGAAGAAAAACAGGGACCACTATTTGTAATAGCAAAAGATCAGAAATAAATCCTAATGTCTATGAGTAGGAGACTGGCTAAAAAAAAAAAAAAAAAAAAAAAAAAAAAAACCCTGTGATACAACCATAAAATGCAGTACTAAGAAAAAGCAGCTGTAAAAGGAAGGCAGAACATTGCTCTATCTTACCTCTGGGATATACTGTTAACTAGGAAAAACAAGATGGAGTAAAATGTATAGCATACTCAGGGTCAAGAGTAGGGGAAGGAAGAAAGATGGGTAATGAATACATACACACACGCAAGATTACATTTTTTTTAAAAGGAAGGAAGACCATTTAAAAACAACAAAACCCTGAAGGGGAGAAGTGGGGGATGTTAAAAAAGAAACAGAAACTAGATTTCCCTAAATAAACTTTCTTCTATAGAGTTGGCCTTGCACTATTGTAGATATTTTACATTAAGTACAAAACCGAACCCGAAAAAAGAGAGACAGCTATCCCAAAAAATTGAAAGCAAAATGAAAGAAAAGGCTTGGTTTTATGCAGCTTAGTAGCAAAACCACACAAAGAAAAAATTATTTCAAGTGACTTTGAAACAAAGCAATTTGTATAATCTCTAATTGGATAAGCTCTAAGAACAAAAAACTGCAAATAAATCTTAAGCTATTTTCGATAATTATCTTGGGGATGATAGTGTTGATGTGATTCTAAGACTGCAGTGTATATGCTATAATATAAAAAGCAAAAGAATAATTTTCTTAGTGTTGGGAAGTTGGATTTTTGGTTCAGAAGAAAGGAGATACAGACTAAGAGGTGGAAATAAAGCAATTCTGTGATTCTATATCTTTTTTTTTTTTTTTTATGATAGTCACAGAGAGAGAGAGAGAGGCAGAGACACAGGCAGAGGGAGAAGCAGGCTCCATGCACCGGGAGCCCGACGTGGGATTCGATCCCTGGTCTCCAGGATCGCGCCCTGGGCCAAAGGCAGGCGCCAAACCGCTGCGCCACCCAGGGATCCCTGTGATTCTATATCTTGAATTTGAATTGGAAATATCAAGTATGCATTTATAATGTGTTTTTTTTTAAAGGAAAATTTCCTAGCTTTATCCATTGAAGAGATCTAGAAACTATGACCAACCTACTAGGCAGTGAATAACTCTACAACCTAGATTATAATCTTGAAATAACAGCCTATATTATAATCGTGAAATACTTTTTCCTACTAAAAGGAACCAGGCTTTTTGAAGAAATGGTTGATTTAAGGTCTGTGACAGGAAATACACAACATGAGACCTACCAAAAAGTAAATACATTATCAATGTTATCGGAATCCTGTCCAAAGGGCCAATGAGCCAAAGGACTCCCACTAGCCAAAAACAATCTGAGTATCAATGGAATATACTAACCTTAATGGAATGAAGGACATCTAAAACATTAAAAAAAAAAAAACACACTGAAATAATTCATTGATCATGAGAGGATGTTAGGAAACCAACTGCCAGAAATAACCACTACTCTAAATATGGTGATTGCCATATATTAAATTTTTAACTACATAAAACATACCGCTAAGCGAAATTGTTATTTTTGTTTTTAAACTTCATATAAACAGCACACTATATGTATAGTAGAAGAAAATCTAAATACCTTTACCTCTAGTGATAAATCTCTTGACTGCTGGTTCCTCAGTTTTTCCATTTCTCTACGGAATTTTGATTCTTTTACCTCAAAACCACCCAATTCGGTTAGGATCTTTAAAAAAAAGAATGCATGACAGAATTATTCTCTGACATATGTTCTTATCTGGCAGAACAGAATTAAAAGTGCTCAAAATACATACTGATCCAGGTTCTGCTCCAACATCTTCCATGAATACCCTGCCGAATAGTTCCAAAGAAAGGCGCCAACGTCCTAACAGCATATCATGGGAAATAACCATTCCCATGAAGCTACACTGTGGCCTGCAAGAGGTTTAAGGGAGAGTTGGAAGTAATTTAACCAACTATAAAAATTTCCTGATTTTTGGTCAAAGACAGTAATTTTCTTGGTCTTTTCATATTCTGAAGTCTTCATATTCTGAAGTACTTCAAACCACATCCTAACAGAATTTTTCTATAACTACTCATGCCTCACAGAACTAATT
Source organism: Nyctereutes procyonoides (assembly GCF_905146905.1). Taxonomy (NCBI): domain Eukaryota; kingdom Metazoa; phylum Chordata; class Mammalia; order Carnivora; family Canidae; genus Nyctereutes; species Nyctereutes procyonoides. The sequence continues at coordinate 16,736,731 of NW_026575137.1, forward strand.
TTTACTCCATTATCCCTCTGTCCATTATATAAAGATATATCTCCTAGCTGCTACCTTCATCTTCAATTTTACCTCTTCTCCTTTAAGTCCATCATCCCTCCTCTCCAATTCAAAAACTTTCACAACAGACCAGAATTTCCACTGTGTTACATATTTATTTCCATGTCAGTGACATGTAAGTCCAATTCAACACAGGAAAACTGAATATGGCCTCTACAATTCAATGACACTGCCTCTTGCATTCTTTGAACAGTACCATTTCCCTACTGCACAAACTTGAAACAAGTTCTAATGTTTCTTTCCCCTGTTCTTCCAGAGCGATTAAATCCTTCAAAATTTCTCTTTCCATTATTTCCTATCCATCCCCAGAGGCAATATTTTATTTCAGCCCCTTTTTACCACTAACCTGAACTCGCAGGAGCTTTTCTAACTTGTCTCCCTACCTCTAAATCTTCTCTCCTTCAATCTGTTTGCCTCTACACATTCTAACCATCTCAGCTCGAGCCGTACTGTCTGAAAAGCTTGTGCCACCCCAGTCCAAAATTCTTCCTTGCCTTTTGATTGTTGGACTGTATATATAAAATGTATATAGTTTCCTAAACTCCCTTAACTCCTAACCAAAAATAATTATCTGACATTCTGTAACCAAAAAGCAGATACTCAACAAATCATTTGGTGATTAGCCATACTGAGACATAGTATACACTAGCAAATTTTTATTGGGAAAGCAAAGAACCTACCTCTTACAAGAAGATAATAACCAACCGTAAACTTGGCAAAGGAGCCCAAGCAAGTGTGAGAGTCACAAACCTAGAAAGCTCTTTCTAATCATTCACATGTTTCTCTTTGTTGAGCTGCTGCTAACATGTCTATAATTGGCAATTTGACATGGACATATGTATATGGACATATACTAACATTAAAAAACATAGTCTTAGAATTTCCTCAATAAAGTAAAAGGAAAATTAGAATGCCAATCAATGGCTATATTGTCACTCCAAAAATCCAGAAAAATCACATATTTAAATATCTGATTATAAATCAGGAAAGCACAGAAATAAGATAACATTTAAGTCTATTATTTACATATAAATGAAATAAAATTATAAAATTCCTAAATAAAAATTCTTACAAGAATTGTACTACCCATAAAGTAATGCAACAGAAAAAATATCCCCACTCAGCAAATACCTGAAAGATGTAAGAGGTGGCCCTTCACTTTCAGTCAGCCCTATTTCTGCTAGTAAACTGCTTTTCAATTGTGCAGCAAGATCATGAGCAGATGGCCCTGGTTTTGAACTTTCAACTTCTTCTGGCACCACATTCTGTTCTTCTCCTTCCTTTTTTTGTCGATTTTGCATGTTCATTACATTTTTCAAATTGGCAGCATAAGACATTTTAGTTGGAAGAACCTATGAATTTTTACATATAAAAGTCATACATTAAAAAAAAAAAACTCAACCCTATTAGATTTCCTTTCCAACTTAGTAATATTCCACAGGAATCACATGGAAGTTAAGTAATTCTTCTCTGGCACTTCAACTACAAAGATGCAGCCTGTTTCTTTTCTCCGATTCCCCTTGCTGACCACCCATGAAAATGCACTAATGCAATTCCAGTGCATTTATCACAGCAGCCTCAGAGAACTTTTAAAGGAGTCTCTATAATATGTGATTACTCAAATGTTCTATGTATTTCAAATGTTCTATGTATTTTCAATATTATATCACTTAGATAATAAAATTCTGCTCTTAAACATGTTATCACATTTTCACTGGAGAAGCAGTATGGACTGTATAATTTTAGGCTCTCAAATCAGACTTTAATCTAAAAACTAGATCTGCTACTTAACTAGTTAACAACAGACTTTCCCACAAGAAATTTATGTAATCTCTGCCTCAGTTTTTTTACCCATAAAATCAGGATAAAAATACTTTCTATCCAACATGGTAATAAAGATTGAGAACATGCCTAGTAGATATAATTATTCAAGAAGTCATTATTAGTATTACCTTATTTATTCATTCTACAGTTAAAAAGTTTTTCAAGCCAATACTATATATGCTCACACATTAATACATGTATATACATCACACACATCAAGATTTAATTTTCAGTAGCTTCAACTCTGTGAAATAGGCAAAAGACATAACAAAACTGCCATTTTATAGATGAAGTCACCTGACATAAAACAAGTTAGTCTCAAAGCAGGCTTAGTGACACTGACAGAAGTATGAAATTATGTGGAAATCTGTCATAAGGCAGGAAGTTCTAATACTTCCATTATTTGAGACAATACAATATTTTGGATTAATGCATTTCTAAGACTCTAGATACTTGGACAAGTTGTCATTCACAAATACTATATTGTGAAGATTTTTACTATCTTACCTCAAGGCAGTTTCTATCCACTGTAACCTCCATTAAACATTTCCCACTACTGGCAGATGAAGAATAAAGACCCTGACTTGGACGGCCAAAAAGATCCTCCTTTCTAGCGTTTGGCTGGAATTTTAACAGAAATATTCCAGTTATACTGTACAGTTAAAAAAAAATAATAAAGTCACTTAAAAAAGAAATCTTGTAAGACTGACTAATTTATTTAAATCACCTGCAACAGATGTGGCTGATCAGCCAAGGGGATGGCTTCAGCCAGAGGCACTTCAAATGGATTTGGGGGTATACATCCAAGGAACGTCATGGAATCTGAGCGTCGGAAAAACGGATGGTTTTGACCAGTTTCTGCAGGAAGAGAGTCATCATCCTTATCATTCAAAGTGGCACCTACATATAAAGAGATAAAGTGGTTTTTAGAAAATATTAATTACTAGGGAAGGAAAAGCATCTTAATCTGCTCAGTCCAAAATTCCTTTTCCCTCTTCATGAAATTTTAATGCCACTCAAAAACTAAAAATAAGTTAAACTGTTCAAAATTTTGGTAATATTTTTAGGAGATAATTCAAAATATTAGTTTGGTTACAATGGCAAATTCTATTATGTATACGTTAATACAACAATACAGATTTATTTTAAAAAGTATTAGCAGTAACAAATCTTGTTCCATTTTTGTATTGGACAAACATTTCCCATTTCTCTTTCTCTAGGGATTCAGACCTGAACACAGCTAGCTTCTGAAGCATATATAGGCTCACTGATGACTCTTAGAGAAGACAGTCAGGAGCTGAGATTTGAGCATTTGCTTACTACTAAGTTCTGCTTTCTCTACAAGACAGAAATGTCTGGACATCTCATTCATCTCAACAGTAAGCATAAGAACACCATCCTCCCCTTAATGGAATAAAACTTTGGACAGTGCTTACAGTATGCTGTGAAAATAATGAGCTACAACTGGATTTTCAGACTACAGCAGTGAAGTCAATTGTCTTCCCCTGGGCTGAATAGAAGTACTAGCTGTTAATAAGAAATAGACAAGAGACTGGGCTATCTGACCCCACACTTTATAAATTGTTTTAAATTCCACTTGAAATAAGAGCTAAGAAACTACAGAGACTGCAGAAGATTCCAAAATAATTCTTGACTTTGAAATATTTTTTTATTGCACTGTTAAGAGTTTTGATATTTGGGAGTTATAACTGGAATTTCTCATTTTCTTGACTAAACCTATTTTGCATCAGTATTAATAAGGTTCTACTAAGACTTTCAAAAATAAAGGTAAACATAAAACTAAAACACAAGGGATACAAAGATAAAATAGCAAAGATACCAACTGTTGAAAAGTTCGTAACATTTCTTTAATTCATCCTTATTTATGAAGCAAATAATTCAAGGATGTATAAGGAAAAATGGACAGAAAATGCAAGAAATGGGACATAGAGAAGAAAAGAGAAATTCCCACCCAGACAGAAAATAATGAAGTTAAAAAGCTTGAAGGGGAAATACTGAGGCAGCCATTTCTTGAAGTAGATTAGCAGATTTTCTGTACACTAACTTTGATTGGTGTCATCATCATTTTCATGTTCTGAATCTTCATTATCAATACCCAGTTCCAAGAGTTCTCGCGTCCTTTAAAAAGACAAGTGAGTCATTTTACATAAAATATGGAGCAAAGGTGATGGGAATTATAAGCAAAAAAAACAAAAAAACACTGAAAAAGTCAGTTTCATATCTAGCCAGTTTCAAACATTGTGATCAAGTTTTAGACTCTGGGAATGGTAGACTGGACAGCCAAATGTACTACAATTATAAAACAGGCTCAAAGAAAGCAAAAGAGAATCACATTAACAAACAGTGAATACTTATACAAAATAGAAAACATGATAAACTACATCAAGCATAAAGCTTAATTAGATTCTTAGGTTTCCTTTTTTTTTTAAGATTTTATTTCTTCATTCATTCATTCATTCATTCATTCATTCATTCGAGACACACAGAGAGAGAGAGAGAGAGAGAGAGAGAGGGGCAGAGAAATAGGCAGAGGGAGAAGCAGGCTCCATACAGGGAGCCCGACGTGGGACTTGGTCCCAGGTCTCCAGTATCATGCCTTGGGTTAAAGGCAGCACTAAACCGCTGAGCCACCAGGGCTGCCCAGGTTTCCTGTTTTAAATAAGGAGTAGCTATGAAGACTCAAGCCCTTTTTCCCACATGAAATGTTCCTGTACTATTTCTCTTTTGAAGCGCTGTTCTCCTCACTCCAAAAATCGGAAAATGTACTAATAGAGACCACACTGAGAAATTAAGCATTTCCTAATCCAACCTCATGGCAAGTACAGATACCTTTTGCGTTCCAGCTGAGGTGTATCCAATGTTGTCTGCTGATTCATTGCTTTAATCCAATATATGAGGGCTTGAAAAACATATGCCACATGCTTCAGTGAGCAAACATCCAAAACTGGAAGAACATCAGAATGCTCATCATTATGAGACCGCATTAAGGACAGAGCATAATTTAGGAAGTCCCCTCGGGCAGACATCATTCCTTGACGGGCGCTAAGCAATGTGGCACGTCTGTAGGAGGAAAAAGAAATGAAAATGTTTTTAAAAACGACACAAATGTTAAACTGACCACTACCATAAATATGTAAAATTAGGAACTGAGAGTATCCATAAATCAAAATTCATTACCCCTGTGACTGTTTTAGAGATATAACCATCGTGCATAATTTGATCTGTACTTTTTTCTTAAAGATTTATTTGAGAGAGCATGTGGGCAGAGTGGGGGCAGAAGGAGGGAGAGGGAGAAGAAGAGAGGGAGAGAGGGAGGGAAGGAGGCAGAGAGAGAGAGAGAGAGAGAGAGAGAGAGAGAGAATCCAAGCAGACTTCCTGCTGAGCACAGAGCCCAATGCAGGACATGATTTCACTACCCTGAGATCATAACCTGAGCCAAAATTAAGAGTCAGACACTAAACCGACTGAGCCACTCAGGTGCTTCACTGTCCTGTGTTTTAAATCAAGAAAGGAATTCCAGTGTCCTTTGGAATGGGAAAAGGAACTTCTTCCCTAAAGACAATGGTTCTCAAACTTTAGTGTCTTATCAAAATCTAGGTCTGGGGTAGGGCCCCAAATTTTGTATTTCTAACAGGCTCCTAGTTGATGCTGCTATTCTAGAGATCACACATTGAGAACTACTGCCGATCCTGACACCCAAAACACAAGCAACAAGAAAACACACATAGCATTAGACTTTATCAAAATTAAAAACTTACATCCTTCAACGGACATCATATAGAAAATGAAAACACACATGGATTGGACAAAATTTCTACAAGTACAAGTCCTATATTTGATAAGGTACTTATATTCAGAAAATATAAGTAACTCATACAACTCAATAACAAAGAAAAGTGATTAAAAACTGGGCAAAGAATTTTAAACAGACATTTCTCCAAAGAAGATACACAAATGACCAATAAACCAATGAAATGATGTTCATCATTCAGGCATTAGGGAAATATAAATCAAAACCACAGTGAGGGACACCTGGGTGGCTCGCAGTTGAGCATCTGCCTTTAGCTCAGGGCATGATCCCAGGGTCCAGGAATCAATTCCTGCATCAGGCTCCTTGCAGGGAGCCTGCTTCTCCCTCTGCCTATGGCTCTGCCTCTCTCTGTCTCTCATGAATAAAGAAGTAAAATCTTAAAAAAAAAAAAAAAAAAAAACAAAACACACACACACACACAAACACCCACAATGAGAGGGGTGTCATCAGGCTCCCTGCTTGGCAGAGAGTCTGCTTCTCCCTCTGTCCATGCTCACTCGCTAGTTCTCTCTCAAATAAATAAAATTTTGAAAAAATTCCTAGTTCTGAAAAGTTACTTTATCTTAACTGAACAGAAAGAAAACAAATACAGGGACACCTGGGTGGCTCAGAAGGTTAAACATCTGACTCTCAATTTCAGCTGAGGCCATGATCTCAGGGTCATTAAGATCAAGCCTCCTTCACCTCCCCAGGCTTGGTGCTACCCAGGGAGTCACCGAGGGGGTCTGCTTGAAAATCCTCTCCCATTGCCTCCCTCCCTCAACTCATGCATTCTCTCACATGTGCTCACTCTCTAAACAAGTAAAATCTTTAAAAAAAAAAAAAAAAGAAAAGAAAAAAGAAAAACATACAGAAATATAGTTTAAATACAATTCAGCAGACTGTGTGACACAGAAAAAGAAATTTGACTTGAGGGAATCAAAGAGCAGCTTTGCTAACTGCACACTTCCTCTTCCCAAGTACAACATGCATTCATATTCAATCATAGTCAAAATTAAGTCTTCCCATGAATATATGCCTTTCAATGGAGAAAGGGGGAAAGCCTGAGAGGGATAATGACACAAGGATGTAGATGAACTACTTCAAAATTGAGCAGTATTTAGCATCAGATTCCTGCAATTTGAATGAATTTTTAAAAATAGCTTGGATTATAACTAACTTATTTTGCTTCAACTACACAATTTAAAAAAAAAGGTAATACAGGACACCTCGGTGGCTCAGTGGTTGAGCGTCTGCCTTCGCTCAGGGTGTAATCCTGGAGTCCCGGGATTGAGTCCCACACTGGGCTCCCTGCAGGAAGCCTGTTTCCCCCTCTGCCTGTCTCTGCCTCTGTCTCTGTGTGTCTCATGGATAAATAAATAAAATGTTAAAAAAAAAAAAAAAAAAGAAGTAGTAGTAATACAAGGCACTTCCCTCCTTCAAAACAGAGTGAGGTCTTATGTAACAGCAGTCAAAAAGATCGTAACTTTTTAGGACCTAAGGGTTCTGTCTAAATATACAAGCATACATGAAGAACTTCATACCGTCTGCCTTCAAGGGTTCGTAAACTAGCTTCTTCTCGTGCAGTCATCCTCTCTCTTCGAGCTGAATTCTGAGAGGCGTGAAGAGGATGATTTGGATGTCCCGGATCACCAGCAGATGCTAATGCAGAACCATAACGTAATTGAGCTTCAGTAGAATCCATAATACTGACCATCCAGTTCCAAGTGGGAATAAGCTTTTCTTCTACATAGTTCTATGAAGACCAAACTAAAATAGTTAAAACTATCCAAATAAAGTTAAATTTGATATAGTAGTATGATGTAAACATTTAAATACTTGTAACATTAATTCCCATTATATTGGGATTCTCATAATTGACAGCCAAAAAATTTATTTGAATGAGTAACTTTTCAATGTTTTCGTACCTGTAAGTTTACTGCATCTTGGTAAGTCAATTTCACAGCTGCTGGAATCTGGGAGTACACTAGGTGATTATACTTAGGAATAAGGCCCATCAAGTCCGAGATCTGTCTGATAACAATGCTGTAAGCCCTGGCTAAACTGCTTGCAGATGTTAAGTAACTGCTGGCATTGCTAGCTTCCAAAGCAGCTGCCGCAGCTGCAGCACTCGTGCTGATGGTACCACTCCGGCGTAAATTTGAAGGATCAATATAAATCAAACCCGCTGAACTTGCTATAAGAAAAAAGGACAACCACAAGTTGTCAGATGCTAATTGTGTTTCTCTAGCACTATACATATTTAAGTAAACTAAAAGATCAATTGCACTGGCAAACGCGGCAGTGGAACAAAAAACTTTTTCTTAAACCACACTAAATGAGACAGGGCAATGATGAGGGGGGACAAGAATTACCATAATGTTCTCAACCAGAGGCAATTTTGCTACTGCCCCTGCCCCAAAGTGGGGACATTTAGCAATGTCTACAGACATTTTTGGTTGTCACAAGGAGGGGTAGGGGTAGTATTGCTACTGGCATCTGGGTGTACAGATGTCAAGGATGCTGCTAAACATCCTACAGTGCACAATCACAAATAAAGGATTATTCAACCCAAAGCAGCAATGGTGCAGGGACTGAGAAACCTTGATATAAGCATAAGTATCTAAACTCAACAAAACAATTTAGAACTATTATGAAACCACTTAATTTGTTGAGATGAACATACATAATTTTAAAAACCTGTTTAAGCACTTTTAAGAATACCAAGTTTTCAGACTTGCCTGCTGGCGTGGATGTGCTGGAAGGGGCTGTACTGGTTGCCCGCTGATGTTGGGTGTTACGGACAGCCCACTGCATGGACCGGGGAGCTTGAGCAGCACCATTGGCATGGGAGCTATTTGTGGTTCTCTCTAATGGCTCATCAAGCATAAAAGTCTCCTGTTCTATGTCGTCACTCTGACTACTGCTGCTATCAGAATCACTGGAGTCATTTGATTGAGAATCATCTTCAGAAAAGAAGGCAGGAACACTGCTTGCACCTAAATTTTTTATTTTTAAAACCGAAACCACTGTCAGTTTGTTGATATTTAAAAATACAGTGTACTCCCTCATTCAGGAAAATATACATATATTAAACAGAATGCCAAGACATAGTCAATAATCCACAAAACCCATTATTAAAATAGTTTAGTTACAAAACAATTCTTTTCAATGAACCTTAAAATTAATTCAGTATTTAAAAAAATCAGAAAAGAAAAAAGTCATTAAAATATGTCCTCACTAACATCCACAGGGAAAAAGGATGAAGTTATAAAGACTTAGCCACCCTTGTGCAAATCATAAGGAGTACAGTTTAACAAATTCATGTTGAATATATACATAGCTTTAGTATAGGCAAGAAAGCTGGATAAGGATAAAGTAACATACCTGCTTCAGAGCCAGCAGTTGCTGCAGTGACAACACTTCTACGCCCACTAGCATTATCTTGGTTGCTATGGTTACTTTCGCTGTCACTTTCTGTTTCAGCTGCTGCTAACAAATCCAGCTCCATGTCACTCCCTAGAAAACATATTTAAATAATAAGGGGGGGAAAAGTACAAACTCACTGTGGAGTAAGACAGGGTCTGAAAAGCAGGATATCATAAGGTAAGGGGGCGGGCAGAAAGCACAGAGAAGAGGGATTACTACTACAATAAAGCATAACTGCTTAGTAGAAGACAAATGACTAGGCAAATTATGGTACTCAGTAGACTACTGCATAGCAATTCAAAATCTGTTCTGCATAGCCTCAGATAAAAAAGGTTGGGCAGGGGAACCTCCACCAGTGGGCAGAGCTCTGGGCTAGGTCCACTGTTAATTTTCATCTGTTTTCCATATTGGGATTCCAAAAGGAGAAGAAAGCTAAAAAGATCTATCTAGAATTTTATAGTATATACATGTCAAAGCATATAAAATTATAAATTTTAAATACGTGCAATTTATTGTATGTCAATTATATCTCAATAAAGCTGATCCCCAAAAGTCTGACTAATAAGAATAGTTACAATGACTATGTAGCAATAAGGCCAAAATGATTATTGTTAGTGGGGGGGGAAGGGCACAAAAATTAAACATACAATATCAAAGATATGCATGTGAATGGGGCCGCACAGGAGAGGACTGAAAGTAAAAATACAAGCTATTAGCATCTGGGTGGGATTATAGGTCATTTTTTTCCCTTTTCTCTAATTTGCAAATGTTTCCTAACTTGGGTTATCATTATCAACTTCTAAAACGCCTTTTAAGAAAAGAAAAAGTCAAAACCTTTGAGTCAAAAGGTAAAGGAGGAAGAAGATAAATTATTTTATATGTATAAGTATATATACACATATATGCATATATGTATAAGGCTGCTTCCTAAAATTTTGAAACATCCTCAGACTTCCTAGGCTTAAAACATGTTGAACATTTTGCTCATTATACATCAAATGGGGCTTTTCTCTATATTAATATCCTTAAAGATACCTGATTTATTCATACTGAATAAGTTCTCAAATAACCTGCATACCGTCTTCATCATGCTCATCATGTTGTCCCTCTGCCTCAGCATTTTCTTCACCATGTTCTTCCTGTTCGTCGTGATGATCCTCTTCTCCAGCCACACCCTCCACCACCTCAACCTAAATCCAGAATCTTATTTGTAGACAAAGTACATAATAAACCCACATCTCTACCAGTTGTTCCTCCACAGCAATTAGTAACTAAAATTCAAAGCTCCCTCCAAACAAAATAAATTTAAAAAATAAAATAAAATACGAAGCTCCCTCACTACAGAGAATTTTAAGTTTAAAAATCATTGGCTATTGACAACTTGCTACCAAAAATTATGTCAAAACACCCTAGTTTGTAATTATTGTCCATATGCCGAACCTTAAAATTAGAAGTATAACAACTATGTGCAGAGTATGTTTTCTAAACTTCCGGTTATAAAATTTACCTCTGCCTTCAAATACTATGCACAAAACTACTAAAACTTTTTTGAACAATGAGGATGTCTTTTCTATTAACCCGAAGTAAAAACAAGCTTATGTGTCCAATTTTGTATTATCCACTAAATCAAAGATTATTGAAGTATTTTTAACATATATATAGTCACAAATGAGAACATGTAACAAAAGTCTAAATGCTGGAAGTAAATACACCTAATGGTAGTAAGCTACTATTAATAAAACTTCTACCCTCCCATATAAAAGCCTCTCATCTACCACAATGAAGACAGTTACAACCACCTCTTCTACATCCGCTGAAACAATGTCATCCTGTTCTTCATCTCTGCCCCGAACAGGCTGTGACTGGCTGATGCGCCTCTGCTGGGGATTCCGGATGATGTAGGAAGATTGAGACTGGCTGGAGCTGTGGAGAAGCAAGAGCTCATGAGGGCACTGCTGCCACCCCCCTGCTATACAGCACACTTTTTATGCTTCTTGGTATCACTTAGTGTGACCCACTTGCTAGGATGCTATTTTAAATCTCACATAAAAATTCTTAGAAACGAACAATTAATCCATAGTATATCCAAAAATATGAAGCCCAAAGAAATTAATTTTATCACAGAGATTTAACTTAGGAATCTCAGAAGTGTTTTTACTTTTCAGTAAGTCATTTCAAATTTGTTAATGCACATCCTTTAGGAGTCCTTCCCACTGAAATGCTCCACTGGAAATATTTTTCCTTCTCCACTGCTTTCATGCCAAGTCCTCAACTTCCAAAAGCTCCAACAGCAGCATTCCTCCATTAACAAAATGTGGTAATGAGTGTGTTGATTATAAGGGATCTAGTCTTTAAGACAACTGATATGACCTACTTGCTTCAGCTTATTAACCCACTGATGTGTGTGAAGAGGAGAAACATCAGTTCAAAAGTATGAATTTAAAAACAGAATCATAACAAAAGGTGGGTGGCCGAATAGTCCCACTTCTCTAAAACTATGCCTTAGAAACAGCCAAGAAAGGACACCTACTTCTAATATAAAAGGAAGGGGAGAATGAGAGAATGCATCTTAAAATGCAGGTCAGAGATCAGCATGTTAACCCTGTGACCTACTATTATCCTTTATTAACAGATTAAGAAACACAAGCTATAGAGAGGTTAAGGTTAAAGGACCTTTTAAAGGTATTTACACAGATAGTGTTCTTTCCTCACCTCAGCTGCTCTTAGAAATGAGAATCAAAGCAGTTACACATGAAGAGTCAACTGAGACACTCTCCTTCAAACATCCAAGTGTTTAATATTAGAAATTTAAGTAACTGGTTCTTTACAGAGACAGTAAATTACAAAGCTTATGAAAAGGCTAAAAGAAAAGATGAAAAGGGTATTTCCAACCTAAGATTCCAACATTTCCAATATTAAAAAATAAAAGTCAACATTTGTGAAGCCACAATTAGTATTTCTTTAAAATAATTTTAAAAAGAAATCTTGGAACATCCACAAGATCTATCATCCCCTCAAAGGACTTATGGGCTTAGTATGTATGATACTGCTAATTCCTAAAATATATTATTAACTCCCCATTCAGAAATGGAGCTTCAGTTTTCTTCATACCATGATTCAGCTTCTTTCCCATGAGACATGGCACAGCTACAGTCCTGAAAGTCAGTCTAACAGGAGCTGTTAAAATACTTCCAGTTACAGCTATTTGCCAAACTGCAGAGAAATCCTTCTTGGTGTAGAATACCTAAATATGCTAAATAAAATATTAAAAAACAAAGCACAACTATCCTGGCGATAAGGAAAACAATCATACGTCAATAAGCCTGAGAGCAGTGGTGCCACCATGTATGCCAAAGGAATCTGCTCATGTCTCTTAGGCTAGAAGGGTTTCAAGGAGCCATAGATTTCACAGGAGACAGTCTAGGGTGTAAGCAAAAATGGGAAGTTACATCACAGAAATTCCCTCTTCTCTCACGCTCAGATACATAAAGCCAGACAAATCAGGAAAGGGTAATCAATTTTAAGATACTTGCCTATATCAACCGTGGCTGGATGGGGACAGGAAAAATGTCTCTTCAGAGAACTAATTATAAACCCGCACTTATGATAGTTTAGGACTGCAATTTGCACTGTGAGGGTAGGGTCAGGTTCAGTGATATTGATCCAATGCCTCAACACTATCAAAAAGCACCAAACCAGGGGTACCTGAGTGGCTTAGTCGGTTAAGCATCTGCTTTTGGCTCAGGTCATGATCCCAGGGTCCTGGGATGGAGCCCCACAGAATCTCCCTCTGCTCCTCCCCTCTGCTTGTACACTTTCTCTCTCTTAAAGAAATAAATCCTTAAAAAAGAAAAAAAGTACCAAACAGCACTATCTACCCCTAATATTCTCAAGTATAGGAAAAAGGAAAAAAAAAAATCTGTCTAGAATTATCTCTAATTCTCTTTAAACTTTAATAGTTATTTGACCTTGGAGAAGTTACCTAACCTCTCTGAGGCTCAGATCTCTCGTTTTTAAAAGTAGAATGACAGCGGTCATGAATTATTGTGAAAATCAAAACAGATGCATTGTAATGCATTTACAATGCTTAAAGTTCCTAGTTCATAATAAAATTTCATTTAACAGTTTTTGTATGAGGCATGTACACAGAGAAACAGGTATTTACAAAAGTTTTAAAGAGATGAAGGGAAGCAACAGAAAAAGCAAAAATACTAAACTCAAAACTTTATGCTCAGTGGAGTGATACATACCATCTACCATCCAATACAAGGGAAATCACAAAGACTAATCAAGTATGTACTTTTTACTTAAGACATGCTTGGAACACTGATCAAAATACACCCTTACAAGAAGGAGTGATTGTACTGTATTTATAATGAAGGATTTCTACATCACATCAACAGTTGTAGCAATAGCAACATTACACTATTATCTTTCTTGACTATCGAATGAGATCTCCTGGGAAAACTTGAGGGACTGACTCAAGAATCAATAGATAGGGGATACCTGGGTGGCCCAGTGGTTGAGCATCTGCATCTGCCTTGGCTCAACTCATGATCCCTGGGGTCCTGGGACAAGTCCTGCATCAGGTTCCTTGCAGGGAGCCTGCTTCTCCCTCTGCCTATGTCTCTGCCTCTTTCTCTCTGTCTCTCATGAATAAATAAATAAAATCTTAAAAAAAAAAAAAAAGAATCAATAGATGGGAATGAAGAGGAGAGCTGAAGAGTGCATGGTACTTTTTGCTGTTGTTTTTTAAGATTTTTATTTCTCTATTTGACAGAGAGAGCACAAGCAGGGGAAGCAGCAGAGGGACTGGGAGAAGCAGGCTCTCTCCGTTGAGCGGGGAGCCTGATGCAGGGCTCAATCCCAGGACCCTGAGATCATGACCTGAGCCAAAGGCAGACACCCAACCAACTTAGCCAGCCAGGCGCCCCAAAGAGTGCACAATACTTAAACAAAGGGCCTAAGAAGCAGTTGACAAGGGGACACAAAGTCTTTTTTTTTTTTTTAAAGATTTTATTTATTTACTTGTGATAGACATAGAGAGAGAGAGGCAGAGACACAGGCAGAGGGAGAAGCAGGCTCCATGCTGGGAGCCTGATGCGGGACTCGATCCTGGGACCCCAGGATCGCGCCCCGGGCCAAAGGCAGGAGCTAAAACGCTGAGCCACCCAGGGATCCCCCAGGGGACACAAAGTCTTGATACTTAGTAACAAAAGGCTCATTGACACTGTTTAAACCTATCACCCCAAAGTCTGTTCAACAGATAAAAAAAATTTATGTTCTAGAACAAAACCAAGGAGAGGATACAAAGAATTCACAAAGTAATACCACTTCAAGAACCAGGGGTCTCCTCACAGGGTATCAGAATCAGGAGCATCATATGGAGCCCAAGCAGATTTTGTTAACAAGAATCACTGGCTAATGGAGTGTATTCAGGGAGTCTGAAAATATATAGTTTGATTTATAATCATTTTCAGCAAATCCTGGAAGTATATAAGTGTCAAGGCTACCATGGGAAAGCTTTGATAGACAAATCTGGATTTAAATTCCAGGGTATCCTAGGTGACCTGACAATACAGGAAAAGCTGGGACACATACTGGCATATGGAATAAGGAGAACAGTGAGAGAGCAGATACTCAATACATTAACCCAGATGAAACCCAGAGACGAAGTCTTGGGAACTACCAAACACTAACATAGTCCTTCCTCATTAACAGAGATGTTTTCCAGAAAAGAAGAAGAGGGTCTTTAGGTCCCAAAGATCTTTATTAAACATCATTACACATATACATAGTAACAAAATCAGACTTGAGAAAACCAAATATACAAATATTTGCTAAAGATCACTATAGCCTCGCAACTCAAAGGGGTGGCCCCTAAACCAGCACCATCGGCACTACCTGAGTTTATATGAAATACAGAATCTCAGGTCCCATCCAGACCTTCAAAATCAGCCTCTGCATTTTATTAAGACCCCCAAATGATTTGCATGCAAATTTAATTTGAAGCACTGTGTTAAAAGACACCAGAATATTTTAGTTTCTAAACATTCTGACTCAATAAGCTTACAGTCTAGTTACAAATGGAAAAGATGAATGAGATTAAGAATAAATAATCTTATAACTAGAACCATTTAGTTATTGAGTTGTTTTAGTCCTATTTTAGATAACATGGTTGTTGTAGAGAGTATTTTTAAATTCTAGCATTCTGGTTATTTACACTACACAATAACAAGCTGCCCCCTAGCCCAAGCCTTTTTAGACACAGAGAAAGTTACAGGTCTTCTCATTCCTCAAATTGGCCTTACAGTAGGCTATATCTAACATGAGAAAAGAAGTAATGATGTCTGCAGAAGTCTGAACTTTCTTACCAGATTACTTTATTGGCATAACAAAACATGTTTTTCCATACCAAAAATAATACCCACAACTATGTATCTATTACCTTATAGAGACACAACGTATAATTTTTTTAAAGTGCTCTCACATGTTCCAAATAAAATAATATCTCTACCATTTGTTGCACAAATGGTGATCACCACCACCTGAATGCTTATGCAAATGTTCAGTAAGCCAAACATGACATTTCCAGAGAAAGAATTAATCAGAATCTGTTTCCAGGTAGAAATTTACCTGCTAGACTGATCAGATGATGGTCGTGGTGGCAGTGGTTCCACTGAAAACAATTCTTCACTGCCCTGCATGGCATCTATGCTAGTACTGGCCAGAGTAAAAGGTGCAGTTGGGCGAGCAATCCCCATTCTGACAGGAACAATCAGTGACTCCGCTACATTGCACAATTCTTCTACAGCATAAGGTAGTAGTGCTTGGAATACACGCTTGCATTTTCCAATTGGCTGGGGGATAAAGTTGCTAGAGCAAAAAGGAAAATACAGGAATCTTTTATGAATCTTTTCATATATACAAAGTTATCACTACAAAAAATGTGTGTGAAATTAAAGAAAAGCCCAAATAAAAAAGGATGTCTTACTTTTTCTTTTTGGATGAAGCCATTTCCACACTAAGAATGACAAAAACTCTTGCCACTGAACGCAAAAACCTCATTGTCACAGCAATAGCTTCTTCTCTACGTCCAGGTGTATATTTGTTTTGGAGTTCTTTCACTAGTGTACCTAGTAGAGTATCTAAAAGCTTTAAAAAATTATAATCACTTTATTAATGATGAAACATCTCTTATGATGTTTAGACAAATATTTATGAAGTAAAAAGTTCTAACACTTTTTCATTATTAGCATTTCATAATAAGGATATCAAAATAAATTTCTTTATTTTTTTTTAAGATTTTATTTATTTATTCACGAGAGACCAAGAGAGAGAAAGGCAGACACAGGCAGAGGGAGAAATAAGCTCCATGCAGGAAGCCTGATGTGGGACTCGATCCTAGGACTCCAGGATCACACCCTGAGCCAAAGCGCTTAACCGCTGAGCCACCCAGGCATCCCTCAAAATAAATTTAAACAAAACATTTTTTTTTTAAACAAAACATTTCTAATGTCGGTGATTAACTTATGCCACATACCTACCATGTCTTTGATCTAGAGTGGGTCTCAAATGTCTGATTTCCTTTTTAAGTCTTATAGATCTATGTATACCAATATTTAGAAGAAAAATCAAATCAAAGAAACAATATATTTCACTTACTTTCGGGTACATAATGAAACAGGTAAAGTAGATTCAAATACTTATATTAATAAATTCATAATCCCATCCCTCTCATTAGGTCATTATTGTTACTTTCTTGTCTCATTTCTATACATGGTCTATCATATACATTTTAATCACAGAGAGCATCCAATTTCAAATTATTCTGTTTTTTTTAATGTTACTTAAAATATCCTTAATTTCTAAATTGCTGCATTACATTTCAACAAGTAGCTGGACTATAATCTAATTCAATACTCCATTATTAGTGGACCCATCAAGTATTTCATTTTTTATTATTCTGTGACATGACTTTCTCTTTCTCATATCATAAATTATTTCTTTATAAGTTCTGAGGACACTGATACCATAATATCTTATGATATTATTGCCAAATTGTTTTCTCAAAGAGTACCAAATGCAATGCTACCCCATCAATGTCTGAATGTATTCTTTTTACTAAAACCTCATCAGCACTAGGTTTTATGGTTTATATTCTCTTCTAATTTCCTTTTTTTTAAAAAAAATATTTATTTACTCATGAGAGATACAGAAAGAGAGGCAGAGACACAGAAAGAGGGAGAAGCAGACTCCTCACAGGGAGCCCAATGCGGGACTCTTATCCCCACACCCAGGATCACGCCCTGCGCCGAGAGCAGACACTCAACCGCTGAGCCACTCAGGCACTCCCTAATTTCCAATTTAAAAAAGGAGTAAAGTTTGCACTGTGTTACCATTAATTTTGAACACTGTTCTATACATCTGTATACTGTTGTCTTTTCTAACACATTTTAGGGTTTTTGTTTAGAATGAAAGGAGTTTCTGTTGTTAATGGAGATACTTAAATCACCCCTCATAATTCCATTCCTCTTATTGTACTGTTTAATTAGAGTTTATCAATATGTAAGAGTTTGGATCAATAAAATTATGGGAAACTTAAGTCAGAAAACATTTTCATGTACTTGTATATAAACATCCAAAGAACTTACCAAAATATCTGCTGTACACTTGACTATAAGGCAATGAGTGAAACAGTCCAGCCGAATGGTGCCACTTTGCTGATTGAGGTAAACCTGCTCTTCTGGCAAAAGATGGCCTATCCTACTGCTGGCACTGAGACTTGAGGGGGGAAAGAAAGACAATGCACTGTAATCACTTGCATTAACATGAGAAATACATAAACTTAAAATGTTTTTAATGAATACATACGGGTCTTTATTCTCCTGTGACCCAAACATAATCATAGATTTTAAAGCATTCCAGTCCTGTAGAACACGCTCCAATGCAAGCTGGGCAAACCTTGGGGGCTCTAAATCATGATCAGGCATATCTGAATCTAAAAAAAAAAAAGGAAATAGTAAGACAAATATAATGCTTTTCCTATGTGTCAAAACTGTCAGATTCACTCACCTTCAGGATTGGCTGTTTTTCGGTTACGATCCTCCCTGATCCGAGGAGGTCTGTACTGGCAGTGCTCTACTGTCTGCCTTGCAACTGTCTGCACTAGAAACAGTAAGAGGTGCTCTCCCCTGCAAAATGGAACATCGCTGTGAGCAGGGAGAAGGGGAGGGGGAGGACTACTTAGATGTGCTGTGCTGTTTGAATTTATGTCCCCAAAAATCCCACTTGCCTGCTGTTTGGCAGAGTAACCAGATTAGTAGCAGTGAGCAGGCGATAAAGTAGATCAAGACGAGCAGATTTCTGTCCAGCAATTAGAGTTTTACATTTACATTTTTCCCAACAATCACAATAGGCTGTCGGTGACGTCCGTTTGAGTCTAGAAAGAATTCACACAAGTACAAAAACTGAAATTTAAAAAAAAACACACGGGATCCCTGGGTGGCGCAGCGGTTTGGCGCCTGCCTTTGGCCCAGGGCGCTATCCTGGAGACCCGGGATCAAATCCCACATCGGGCTCCCGGTGCATGGAGCCTGCTTCTCCCTCTGCCTGTGTCTCTGCCTCTCTCTCTCTCTGTGTGACTATCATAAATAAAAAAAATTAAAAAAAAAAAAAAAACACACACACACACAAAGAGGCCTATGGAAATTATGGAAGTATAACTTATTGACACCAGATAGAACCCTTGTTAATTTTTAAATGCAAAGTATAATTCTTTTTTTTTTTAATTTTTATTTATTTATTTATTTACGATAGTCATACAGAGAGAGAGAGAGAGAGAGGCAGAGACATAGGCAGAGGGAGAAGCACGCTCCATGCACCGGGAGCCCGACGTGGGATTCGATCCCGGGTCTCCAGGATCGCGCCCTGGGCCAAAGGGAGGCGCCAAACCCAGGGATCCCCAAAGTATAATTCTTAAAGCATACTTAATTAGAAGGATTATTTAGTGGCATGAAGTCTATTAAAGCAACTCTCATAGAGGGATCTTATAATGACTTGGGAATAGTCACCTCCTTCAGAATGTCTTCCTTAATTCTCCACAGCCCCCATTCAGTGTGTAAGTGGTCCTGCTATGTGCATCTAATAAACCCTAAAACCCTTAGGAGCAGATGTTTCTTGCTTGTGTCCTCTCACAGGACTGTAAACCCTGTTAGGACAAGGACTCTGTTGTCTACCACCACCCAAGCAGCTACTGTGTGAGAGCACTTAGTAAGTAATCAACAAATAGATTATCATTTTTATGTTTAAAGTAAGGAAGACAAATTAGCCAAAGTTCTTTTAATAAAAATCATAAATACCAATGCAGTTATCTATAAATATTTTCTACTTGTCCTGTATAATTTATTTTAAAGCGAAATAGATGGTTTTTACAAACCAATTCTCTGTTAACCATAACATCTAGACATCTGTAGCAAAGTTATGGCTGATATTCCTGTTAAGACTGAGGCACTCACTGCAAATGTCCATGATGGAGTATTTTATTGCTTCTTAAATCTGTGAAAATTAACAAACTAGCCTTGGTAACTCTATTGCTGGATGAAAAGTTATTAATTCACTTTAAGAAGTAAATAAAGCATAGGTCAAATATACACATGATTCACTTAACTGCAGTGATTTCCTTTTGGCTGGAGAATATATACAAAAGCAAATGAGAAACATTTCAGAAAACACTTTAAATCAAGAACCATATTTAAATACATAAAGTAGCTTAAAGAGAAGAAAACCTCATGCTTCCTGAATTAAGAAATAGAACATTATCTTGGTATAGATTATTTTAATACAGCAATATGAATCCAATTTATAATATTAAAGAAAACCAGAATTGTACTCACTTGCAATCATGACCTTTATGACAAACCCTTGCACATTCTGTACAACAACAGAGTGACTCCAACAAACCACAAGTTCGACACTCAAAAATATCCTAAAATTAGAAGGATTAATTTTTTAAAAGAATAAATGTACATATTATCATAATTACCTCTGATATTTTCTGAAACAAGTCAATCACAACAAAAGCAGAGCAAAACTAATGTGTTCTGGAAAGAAAAAGTCATATATGGGTATAGCGAATACACATTAATATTACACAAGTGGAAATCAAATGTTAACCAGTAGAGCAAAAATAACTCATATCATCCCCCCAAAAAAGGTATTATAGTTATGAAATCTATATCAAGAGCCATGGATCAGATTAAACCACTGAGTGAAGATTTCTAATTTTGGAAGTATCTCATCACTAATTTAACAATCACCTCCTTTGTTTCACTTATTTAGGAATTAAATAAAAATTACTTTTCTTTGGAGAATTTTACAACTCAAAATAAAAGGAAATACCAGACTTATAACTCCAGAGCTAAGAACTATAATGCAGTGATAGTGAAAGGGAAGAAAGGAAAAGAATATCTGAACACAGCATAAATACAGGGAAATAAAAAATAGCTTACCTGGTTAATGTGCTCTGCTCCAGTCCACGTAAAACTGCAGGTATCATTACAACATAACACATATAAGGGTGAATCATCAGGGTTGGTACCTGATGGGCAAACCATTCCCATAAAAACATCTTCCTCTTTTTCACTTGAGGATACTTCAGCTAAAAAGATTAAGAACACAGTAGATCAGATATCAAGAAAGACCTTAATCTACAGCCATTTACTACTTTACTCAAATGCAAAAGCTTTAACATTTACACAGTATAAATAAAAAACTATATTTTTATTTTAAAATTGATACACAAGTCAATGGGCAAGAAATTCAGTCAATTCTGGTGCAAAAATACAGCAAAGTATAATCATAACATAACCACATGATGACAATATAGCACACATCAGCTGAATATATAGGTCCACCTTACGCAGTTAAGATTAAAGTTCTAGCTCTATTTAACAAATTACAGATAATCACATAAATTTTTTAGCCAGTATTTTAAAGTATGTTAGTCTTTTAAAAGCTGGACGGCAGAAACTGCTATTCCTTACTGCATTCTGTTAAGCAGGAATTCCCAGTCAGAGAGAAGAGCATTTAGGCATCTGACCTATTGTTTCTATAAAATTTTAACACTACCACCAATTAACTACTGACAGGTTCTATCAGTAATCCATCTTCATTTTCAAAAGATTAGTCATTACATTATCATACAGTTTTTTTTTAACTTTAAAAAATTATACCAGCTGTTTTTTGATGGAAAGTTAGAAGACACAATATACTTGGAATAAGTACAAACACATAAATTTTACAAATTCACATACACAAAAGAATAAATTGATAGTTTCTATTCAATTACATCATTTCAATACACAGGAATTAGGTTTGAATAATATTATCAAATTATTATATGTAAAAGAAAATCCATTCAAACTAAAAAATAAGCAACTCTTTTAGGACTTAAATTACCTTTTGCAATTTTCTGGGCTGTTTCTAAGATGGTAATTGCAGCAGGATAAGCTCGGCCACTTACAGCTGACATAAAGGGGGTCATCCCTCTTGCATCCCTAAAACAAGAAAAATTATACATAAAACATTAATAATCAATTATTCCTTGATTATAAAAGAAATAGATGTTCATGATGAAATAAAGTAATTTTTCTGTATTAAATAATGTTCTACCATTCAAAGAAAATCACTGGTGTTATTTTCTAGTCTCCTAGAAAAGGAAAGAAAGCCACTTTTATAAGGATCCTTGTCTCTCTCAACCATGTTCTCCTTTCTTGGCCTTAGTGACACTAAAGAATAGATCACCAAGGGCTCTACAGTCAAACTAATATTTTCTAGATGTGGGGATGGTAATAGGCTCTATCTCATACAATTGTGATGAGGATTAAATCAATTATTACTTAAAAGCTTTTAACACAATGCTCAGCAAATAAAATATACTCAATAAATGTTACCTATTATTATTATGTATTTTCTCTTAAAAATGTACCTTCAGTATTCTTCCCTGAATTTCTATTTCCTCCTGCATTTCCCAAAATTTAGTCCTCAGCCACCTGTGGTTCCCTCTCTGATCCACCAAAGCAACTACAATAATACAATAACATAGTTCCAACATCTACACTTGTGTACTTGGTAAGTCTACTTCGGATTTCCCAGTGATACCTCATATTCAACATGTCTAACAACTATTATCACCTTTCTCCCCAAACCTGCTCTCTGACTTATGTCAGCCAATAGCATCACTGTTCCTAGAAACTAAGATAAAAAATATGGATTCTTCATGAAGACTTCCTTCTAAATCAATTTTTTGCTCTTATATCTAATCCTTCTCTTCCATTTTCCAGTTCAGTTTATTGTAACACACATACTAAAAAAGGTGACAAGTGGACATAAAAACCAAAACCTCAAACTCCAGTCTACTCTTGCCTATTTAGACAACACCAAATGATTGAGGCAATTATACAAAATAGTACCCTTAAAAACACCATAAATCTAAAGTAAAACTTTTAAGTGAGAAAATAAAAATATATACAAATACATACATACTTTTTTTTCTCTTTTTTATCTATCCCTCAAACCACTAATAAATTAATAAGCTGCTTCTAGAGTAATAACTTATTTCCAATTCAGTGACTTATTTTACTAGTGGGGCAGCCTTCATTAAAGTAATCATAAGTTCATAAATTGGGTCGTTATGGCCTAAGGCCAATAAGGCTTAAACAAAAACTCCCTTGCCCTCAGTAATAAAAAACTCAAACACCTTCTTGTTCTAAAATATGAAGAGGTAACATAAGGGTGATGACTGGAAGTCTGAATTCTGGAACCAAGAGACAGACCACAGTTGGAATTCCACCTGTGCCACTCACTAGTTTTGTGACCCTGGGCAATTAATTAACCTTTAAGACCATTACTTCACATATAAAATGGGAATAATATTGCCTATTCCACATTGCTAGAGAGTTTAATAAAAGTAGAGTTTGGCACAGATAAGAGCTAACTTTTATAAAATGCTTATTATTATGAGTTTGGAGTTATTTTTAAATATTTTATAAGAGAGAGCATATACAAGTGCTCAGAAGTTAGGGAGAGGGACAGAGGAAGAGGGAGTAGCAGACTCCACACTGAGCACAGAGCCCAATGTGAGGCTCAATCGCAGGACCCCAGGACCATGACCTGAGCCAAAGGCAGATGCTTAACCAACTGAACCACCCAGGAGCCCCTTATTATTATGAGTTTGTAAAGGAACATAAACAGCCATGCTGAAAGCAGCACTATATAACGTTAATGAGGATTTGCCACACAATACTTATCAAAAACTTTGCATAATCTCATTATGACTTTTCAAGGCAAAAAAAGATTTCCAGAGAAACCATCAGAATCATCCACAGAGTTTTAGATTACAAATTCCAGGCCCCATCCCAGACCTAAGTCATACTTCTAGTGCAAAGCCTGGAAAAGAATCTGTATAATTTTTTAAGTTCTCCCAATGACAATGACATAATTTATGAATTCACATTTGAGAATAACTATACTGTGATCTTTTTAACTTATATACATATACACACCTCCTAATCAAGCTCACATAAAATTAATTTGTATTTACTTAGTGTACATTGAATTATACTGAGAAGGGCCCTGCAATGAAGAGAGCTTGGTTAACTACAGAGGGAATACAAAAAATGCTAGATTCTGATCAGTTATTTTAAATTCACATTAGATAACTGTTATCCATACACTGCAAGATCAACTTAAATAGTACAGGGAACTAGGCTAAATCTTTGCATCAAAAGTATATTAAACTTCTTACTTGGCAGAGAGGAGTTCTCGTAAATAGGGCTGCAGAACAACACTGTCGCATAACAATTTTAATATAAAATGAGCATTGGCCTTTCGATCCTTGGACTCTACTACAGATGGCTCTGTGGAAGGACCTGTAATTAAGCAGATCCATTTGGTAACAAGAGTAAACAAACAGAGTGAAAGAATATTCTGGAATAACATACCACGTATCTATTAAATAAGCCATCAGAAAAATATTCTAGTATTTGTAATAAATTAGTAACTTCATTACAGAAAATTTAAATACATTAACACATTTTACAACTCCCAATTGATGAAATGTATGTTCATGATGATGTGTATGATCATACACACAATTTCACTGACATATGGAAGATCTAATTCAGACAGATAGTTTTCAAGCCAGGAAAGTATCCTTGAAATCAAGTGTGGATCTGTAGAAACCCAAATGCCTAGGCAGATAAAATAGTACAGATTCTCACCTGGAATAGTGGAGGTGCTTGGTCCTTGACCGGTACCAGTCGCTGCTGTGGTAAGAGATCCCACAGCAGGGGCCAGGATAAAATCAATGTCACCATCTTTCAGTAAACAGAACAGCAGGATGTACATCATTATAGGCAACATATCCCTAACATGCTCTCTTAACTGGCCTTAAGGCTTTTCTCTGTAAGCCAAAGGTCAAATCAGACAGAGGTTTAAGTGGAAACTTGTTTTCCAAACTATACGAGAAGGAATCCACTAGATAAATTACTGACTTATTGTGATGTATTACTAACTAGCTTCTTGCTAGCATGGAAATACAGATGTCAATGAAAAAGTTTCTAGAATTTTAAGTTATAAACCCCTTAAACCAAATCTTTACAAACTAAATTTGTTTACTCATTATGCTTTTAAACATTTCAGATTTCTAAATATCCCATTAAAATGTTTAATTTCCTGTCTTTCAGGACCTTGTTTTTTGGTTAAACACTAAATAAAATAACAGATCTTACCAGGATCCATCGCAGGAGGGTCAGGAACCCAACTAGGGGGAGCTATGGGGGGTGAAACTGGATCCTGGTGGTCACTGGATGAAGCTCCAGCTTCATGTCTACCCAAACCAGCTGCTCTCAACGAACGTCTCATCATTTCTCGTAATCTCAAACTAGAAGAACATGGACAAAATTGGAGCTCACTACCATGGCTAAATGTAATGAAAAGGTGCACAGAACTTCTCATCTGAGATCAAAGTTTGTTCTATAAGCAAATACTCCAGGCAAGGGAAGTGAAGTACAAATGCCAATTCTGGAATCACAGAGTAAGTCAGTGAGGGATAGAAATGAAACTGGGAGCACCCAGTTCAGCACTAAAACCACTATATTAAGCTCCCACACAAACTTAAGCACAGGGAACAAAACTTACGGTGAAGATTAGAAAATAATCTTTCATACAGTTAAGGTAAATGAACAGCTGAACATTAAGACAAAAAAATTTTTCTGTCCCCTGTTTATAATCCAGTAAGAATTAAGTTTAATAATAAACATCAGCAAACATACTGATTAGCACAAAACCAATACTGTTAGCTCATTAAATAAATCCCTTTGCTGTGATCTCAAAAGCAATTGAACTAATGTCCACACACTGAGTAGTTTTAAAACAAAGACCAATTTAGATTTTTCATACCAAAAAAAGAAAAAAAACGTTTTTGACAGTACAACTTGCATCCCAAGGAAAATTAATGAAACTGGAGCTTATAAAATGTGTTGTTAGATTAATGTCTGGGCGTGATTTTTTTCTCCTGATATATATATATATATATATATATATATATATATATATATATATATATATGTATAAAAATAGTGCACATCACTAAAAAGAAAAGGAAATAATCACAAACACAGACCTTGTGAGGGGAACTGGTAACTACCTGTATAAAAATCTGTACCTCTGAATAAAAGCTTACAAAAGCCTACAGAATTAACATGTTACAAACAGCAGTTAAGAGAGAGCACATAAGGCAAATCCCTTCCATCAGCCACAATTTTAGAGTCTCTAAATGAATATAGACTAAAAATTCAATTATAAGGGCCAGGTAACACATAAGGGACACCATTCTCCCATGCAAATTTAATCCCAAAGTCATGACATTTCTCTGATGTGAAAGACCTACCACTTTACCACATGAGCACATTATATGTCTACAAATAAGTAATTTAGAAAGATTTTTATTAATGTTTGACTCTTCTAATTATAACTGTTGTGTGATCCAAGGGTAAATGTGGTTTTCCATATCAACACACTTTCCATTTTATAAGGACATTTTTTTAAAAAGCTTTTACAAAGATTTCTTTTGGAGGTTACTTTCAGGAACACATCTATTTTATAAAGCTTATGTATGATGATGTACCTTTGGGAACAGAAACATTCTTTGGAAGATTCTGCAAAGTAAGTTTTAACGTCTCAAATAATATATCAGTTATTTTAGTATTCACTATCAAAAAATACCTATAGTTAATTCTTTTATGGTATTGATATCTTCCCTCTCCCAATTCAGATATCTGAGTTTAAGAGTTTTTGGAATAAGGAGGGGAACAGGGCTTAGGGATTATTTCAGTCAAGGTCACTTCCCTGTCCGAAGACCTCACCCACAGAAAAATTATACCTATAATTTGGTAGGTAGGTAAATACCTACCTTACTAGGTAACAGCACACATCAGGGTGACTGTTCACACTGTGATGTTCCTAAATAATCTTAATTAAGCTCAACACAGACACTTGGTATTCTAGTGTATCTTACTCAAAATACAGAGAGAGAGAAAAAATCAGCAGTAAGTGGGAGGCACTACAAATAACCTGAAAATAAATGCATGTTTGGGGCCTATTAAGAAGAATGCTTATTCCAGGGTCACAAAGTCAATGCCTACAGGCCCAGAAGGCAATATCAATTGAGGAAAAGGGCAGTCAGGTCTAATAAATAGGGAGTAATGGCGAACTAGAAGCATACATGCTTATCTAAAGGCATTCAAATTTTAAAGGAAAAAAAATTTTAACAGTGCACAGGCCAAACAAAACGTGGACTATTCTCCAACCTCTAGCTTAGAGTAGACTAAGAATAAAATGAAGATAAATTGAGACCATAGTCTAATCTTGAACTTGCAAACTCCCAACTCTGTTGTTGTGATGTAGTCAATTCAATATTAAATGAGGGGATCATTCCTTTGTCATTTTAAAAAATTGTCCTTAACCACTTTTCTTCATTAGGTCTTGGGAACATTTTTAAGTACAATGCCCAGCTCCTCATATATTCTTTAAAAACAAAAAACAAAAAACAAAAAAAAGAAAATTATTCTTCAAGATGTTGTACACAATTCATGAAGATTCACCTGTATCCTCAGTGGCTGAGGACAATACTGAGGAGATACCACCTTGGCTGCTAAGATTCAGAGTTTTGACATTTCTTCGTATAGGCTTGCCTGGAGTCATCGTATTTTCTGACAATATGGAAGAATTCAAGGATGATGTAATTTCCTCTTTGTAAGCACGTTATATCCATGCTACAGAAGCCTTAGAATCCAGTCATGTTCAAACATACCACTGTGACAAAAAAGCGAAGGTCATGTGTCTTCCAGATTAACAATCTCTAGAGTACATACACCTGCAATCAGATGCATCAATCAAGCTTTCCACTAAATCTGCCCTTTGTACTCAGGAACTATGAGTCACATAACAAAACTTCTGAGTCAAATCATCATCTGAAGACATTTAACAGTACTCCATTCAATATTGAAATTGCATCAGTTTTGAGCTTACAGCTCATGAATCCCAGCCTGCATACTCATCAAGGGGCATCGCCTAGAAAATCCATTGTAGGATAGAGGAGGGTTTCACTTCAATGAAGCAGAGTCTGTGGACTTCCTACTGCCCGGCGTGGATAATAAGACTCCTGTGCTTTCATCTGTTCAACCGGCAGCCCTGAGTTTGAACTGGTTAAGAGCACTGCAGTGAAATCTTCGGCAAATGCCTCAAAGGAGCTTACTCTGCAAATTATTTCTGTGAGCAACACATCACCCACTCTTGAAGCTCCTTTTAGTCTTTGCCTTCAAAATAATCCTTACATGAAAAAAAAAGATGGCAGCACTGGCATTGGACCAACCATATCAGAGTCCAACTTGATCTGTACCTGTATTAACCCTGAGGAAATGAAATACCTGAAATAATTCAGACACTAATTTCTTCATGAAGTATTTAAGTTGTTTTCCATTTTAGACCAAACACTTTATCTGCCTAGTATAGTCCTAAACAAGTAAGCTGGTGATAATTTCCATTTTGTATAATCTATATAAGGTCTTTGTACTGTTTTAAATTATAATTTGGTCACCCATAAATAGTTTGTGATAAATCTCACTTCAGGACATTTTTGAACCTGGGAAGCTATCAATTTTAGAAGAATCATTTTTAAAGGGAAAGTTGCATATGGAACAGAAAATAGGCAAAGAGAGTCTTCATTTTAAGTAGACTTTACAATCTATCATATTAGCACAGTGAGCAGTGCTTCCGTCAGTGACCTGTCAAGTGTCCAAGAACTCTGGCTCTCGTGTCTAATATAAATGTGCTTTTTCCTTCAGGAAACAAACAAACAAACAAACAAACAAACAAAACAAAACAAAAAACTATATCCTGAATTCTTTATAATATTTTTCATCTATTCAAACACCTAGTAATTTTTTGTGTGTGATTAAGTTTTGTCCATCCCACAACTGAGAGAGCCTGAAAATTTAAAATATATATCAAACATTTACAATACACACCAGCCTTTCAATTCTTCCCAGATCAATAAGACATCTGAGGAATTGAGCTAAATAAGTAATCCAAAAAGTAAGATTGAAGTTCTTTCAATAATTGTTATTACTTGTTCTCCAACTAAAGAAAATAACTTCCTAGGAAACAAGAATGATAAACTTAAAACACATTCAAAGAATCAAGGTTCAACTACTTGTCTAAATTATCTCAAATTTCTGAAGCGTCCTAGATCCTACTGTTCTATGCTTAAAATCTAATTAGATATTATCAGATCTTTTTTCCCAGGGTTGATACTGGAAGGAACAAAAACAAAGCAAAAGGACCCACCAATTCATGCATAAGATAGGTAAGAGATACATTTTTCTGTACTTGGATTCTTTTCCGCCAATTAAACTTTCCTGGTAAAAATCACATTACCTTCGACTACTTGATGATCCAGCCCGATTACCTGGGCCATTACTTGAAACAACGGATATTGCATTTGCAATGGCCTCAACAGCAGAAAGCCTTTCTGCAAATGTATTTCTTTCAGAGCGCTCTGCTTCTGAAACATAAGAGAAGAAATTAGGATCAATTTAAATTTCAAAAATAACTAAGAGATTAAGTATGTACAGGCCATTACATGCTAACTGCTATGTATTTTAGTACTCTAATTCACATACTAGAGATAATAAACAGCTTAATTTTTTCCTGAGCAAAACACTTAAAGATAGATTTAACTATGACCTTTAATATGTGAATTATTTCCTTATTCTGCCTTACTTTTCAACCCCCAAAGGTCAAAGATAAGATTATTCCTAAGTGGACTGAAATCTAGCTTTCACTACCAAGGAAGAAAAAGATGCACAATTCAGTACCTCAAGTCTTGGTTTATATACTATTCATCCTCCTTTAATGATAAGATAATAAAGATTAGAAATTAGAAACCAAGAAAAAAATTTAAACATTAAAAAAAGAAAAGAAAGAAAAAAGGAGCCTGCAAAACCACTGCTCAAAAATGTAGCTACAAAAAAAAAAAAAAAAAAGTAGCTACCAGAGTATCACTGGTAGAATTTAAAATCAGGAAAAACATTTATGAACCACACAACTGCACTTTAGGCTTGCAGATTTCCCCTTCAAACATTTAGCCAATTAAAACCTTTATGGCAAAAAAAGCTTATTTTTCCAAAAACATCTCAGAACTCACTAGGCTGTTTTCCTCTCTACATTCTGAAAATTGGCATAAAAGTTGCTTCAGTGTAACTTGCCTTAACTTGCTAAATAATTCTCATGGCAATAAAAGTTATTTGCTATTATAAAATCAGTAAGTCTCATTAAATATTACTCATATAGTTTATATATATATGAGAATAGAACAAAACACACTGATAATAAGTTATCTGCTTATGTTACATACTCATCCTAACAAGAGGACAGACATCTTTACCTTCTAAGAATATAGAAACTCCTGTTTTACAAAGAAAAAGTACACACAAATTCTTTGTAGTCATTTCCTTTTCTTTAATAGTTGTTATATTTTCAAAACTGCCTAAAATTCCTTTTAGAGACCTTGTTATAGCTCTTATTCTCACCCTCTTCTTCTTTAGTTTCCTTATTGCTGGTTGGAAAACAAACTGATACACAAGCATGCAAAATATTTCGGTTTCCATCACATCTGTGGCTGATGAATGTCTGTAGCATCTGTAGATTCTGCTCTAAAACAACCGCTTGCTCAAGATTCATGAGATATTGTCGACAGGCTTCATAGTCACAGCGTAGAATGTGCTGCATTAACGTTTGTTTCTGTGCTCAGACAAATTAGGGGAAAAACTTCAATGAATTTGAACAGTACATTACACATGTCAAAACTTCCTCATTTTATAATTGCATACAATAACATAATCAGCTCTGAAAGTAAATAAAGACAAAGTAGCCCACCAAAGGACTTAAAATTGAGGGTACCTTTTAAGCACAGTATACAAATGACAGGAATAGAAAAGAGTGAATAAATTTTCTGTAAAAGACCAGTAAATATTTTCAAGCCACCGTATGCAATACACAAATGAATGACAGTGACTGGGATCTGGCTTAAAGGCCAGTCTACTAACCCTTGCCCTGGTTTATATTGTATCTTATGTAACTATTGAATTAGAACTCTATTAGCACTGTTAATCAATTAAGTAAAGGTATACATCCTATGTATTTTATACATGCTTATGCATACCTCTTATACTTATGAAGGTTTTACTATGTGGTACATGAAAACCAAAACCTTCAACTCTCCTAGAAATCATGACAGATTCAATCCCTCGAGGTAACAACTAATGCACTTTATTGTCAAAGACATAGTAACATTAATGATTTATAGTATATTCCATTAACTACCTGAGAAATAGCATGCTATAGACTGAAAATCTATGGCCCCAAAATTCTTCAGTTGAAAGCTAATCCCCAGTGTGATGGTATTTGGAGGTGGGACCTTTGAGAAGTAATTAAGTCATGAGGGTAGGGCCTTTGTGGATGGGATTAGTGCCCTTAAAAGGGGCTGAAGAAAACAGAGTTTTCCCCTTCCACCACATGAGAATACATGGCTGTCTATGAAACAATAAGTGGGCCCTCACCAGACACCAAATCTGCCCAGCCTTGATCTTGGACTTCCAGCCTCCAGAACTGTTAGAAATTTCTGTTGTTTATAAGCCAGTCACAATCTATAGCAACCTGAACAGACTAAGACACAGCATGAACAAATCAAGGAGTTCAAATGAACTTCTTTCAGAATGTAAAACTGTAGTTAAGGGACTTTAATGGAATAAATATAAAACATTAGTTCTGGAAAACAAGTAAATTTGTTCATTTTAACTAGAATTAAGAACTGGGAAAATAATGTGTGGACTACAAAGGGAAGAAGAAAGATGCATTTGAACAACTTACCATCTCTCCCCTAAACTAAATAACCTATCCCTTCCCTCAATCTTATGGAGGAGGAAAGGTAAAAGTGACTACTGGCAGGGGAGGAGGGACAAAAAAAAAAAAAAAAACACAGTTAAAAAACTATTTTCAGTACCTGCCACATATGAGATAGACGACTTTGACTGTGGCACTAAGACACTGAGGTGAGCCCATACATTGTAAGCTCCAGCTTTAGAGTATGAGGTGAAACACATAAGACTAAACTTGCCAAAGTCCAGTGATATATATATAAAGTAATTAATACATTGAGAGAATGTGTCAAAGGCTCTCCAAAAAATGAAAAGCACAGTACTTTTGAAAGTAACTAAGTCAAGATATTCTGCTGCATATTCTGTGACATAAGAGGTTTTCAAGCAATCATCCAGTCATTGGGTTGGAAGCAGCTACAGCAAACACTGATCTCCAAACTGCTTTACATGGACTCTCACCCTGAGAGTTACCAATACAACATTTACAGTGTTACAAGGAAAAGAGTTTACTCTGCATCACTATTATGTTGTATTTGTCACTTATTCTTATAGCAAAAGGCAGAGTAAGTGCAGTGAAACATTTCTCATGGGTCTACTGTGTACCAATCCCAACTCACTGAGGTACAAAAATAAATGATGGCACACTTTATCCCTACCCATGGGAGGATGACACATTTTATCTTTACCCCTGAGATGCTGACACAGTGCAGGGGTCACAGAATCAAATGCCTACAGAACATCTGAAGTTAATACAAATGAGTAGAGGAGGCTAGGGATAAGAAAGAACACAAACTATATCATAAATAAATGGCAACATTTAAAGCAATTAAGTATCAAGAACTGCAATAAACTGGAGAGACAATATACAGCTTCTAAAGCTGGCATGCCAATGGCTTTATTATGGGCCCAGTGTTTTCAGAGCTTTCCATATTTTAAGAACTGAAAATCTAGATTTTATTTTTTTTTTAATTTATTTATGATAGTCCCAGAGAGAGAGAGAGAGAGAGAGAGGCAGAGACACAGGCAGAGGGAGAAGCAGGCTCCATGCACCGGGAGCCCGACGTGGGATTCGATCCCGGGTCTCCAGGATCGCGCCCTGGGCCAAAGGCAGGCGCCAAACCGCTGCGCCACCCAGGGATCCCTGAAAATCTAGATTTTAAAGAAAAATCCTATGGCTTTTAA
This sequence comes from Nyctereutes procyonoides, assembly GCF_905146905.1. Classification (NCBI taxonomy): domain Eukaryota; kingdom Metazoa; phylum Chordata; class Mammalia; order Carnivora; family Canidae; genus Nyctereutes; species Nyctereutes procyonoides. The sequence goes on from NW_026575137.1 coordinate 16,769,536, forward strand.
ATGTTGGCAACCAATCAAGTATTTTAAAATTATGTGAAGGTTATTTCCAGGAGCCAAGCTCAGGCCACAGCAACCTCCTTAACCACACCCCTATTAGTTTGGAACCTCTTGTCTAGTAGGTTACAACCAAAACTAACCAAGAATATGAGCACTGTGTCTCTAAACAAAAAGCTTACAAGCAGCTCTCAGGAGTACCTGGATTCAATTCATTTTAGATGCACTTCTAACAAGTTTGCTTTCACCTCCAACCAAATGGAGAGTAAATAAGCACCCATACCAAGTTCTGTTTCCATTCTTTACAGAAAATCTCCTCACAAGAATTGAGATTTTTCTCCTTGGCCCACTCTCATCAGGCTTTCATCCCCACTGTCAAGAGCGACACAGATGGAGCCAAATCCCCAATCACGTTCAACACTTGCCTTGCCTGGCCTACAGTATCATTGGACATGGCTGATCACTGCATCCTGTTTCACACATATTTACCACCTGGCTTCCAAGACAACACTCATTCTAGCTTTCCTCCAACTCTTATGGATGCTGCTCCTTCTGTCTCTTATGCAGGTTCTTCTTTTTTTTTTTTTTTTTTAATTTTTTTATTTATTTATGATAGTCACAGAGGGAGAGAGAGAGAGAGGCGCAGAGACATAGGCAGAGGGAGAAGCAGGCTTCATGCACTGGGAGCCCGATGTGGGATTCGATCCTGGGTCTCCAGGATCGTGCCCTGGGCCAAAGGCAGGCGCCAAACCGCTGCGCCACCCAGGGATCCCTGCAGGTTCTTCTTTATCTCCCTACCATTTAAATGCTGATACTATTCTCATGGCTCAATCCTTAGACCTCTTTTCTTCTTAATGACCCTGACAATCTCATTCAGTGTAATTCCTCTAAATATCAGAAATGTACTGTCAGCTACTAAGTCTAATTCTCCATCTTGCTCTGGGTCTTCAGACTTATGTATCTATTTACACTACCTCCTCTTGGATATCTGATAGGTACCTTTAAACTCTGCATGTCTAAAACCAAACTCCTGCTGTCTACCCCTCCCCTCCTGAACCTGCTTCATCCCTAGTCTCCCATCTCTATAAATGCCAACTTCATTCCTTCAAAATCTTTGGCCCTCTTGCTTCCGCTGTTTGACATCTATATTGAGCCATAAGCAAATCCCGTTGGCTCTACCATCAGCCTTAACTAATAAACCTAGAATCAAATCCCTTCTCCCTCATAACTCTACCTCCTGAGCCAAGACCCCCTTCCCCTCCCACCTAGGCGTTTTTTAATCCAAAAAAATTTTTTTAAAGATTTTATTTAAAAAAAAAAAGATTTTATTTATTTATTCATGAAAGAGAGCAAGAGAGAGAGAGGCAGAGACACAGGCAGAGGGAGAAGCCTGACGTGGGACTTGATCCCGGGTCTCCAGGATCACACCCTGGGCTGAAGGCAGCGCTAAACCACTGAGCCACCTGGGCTGCCCCCACCTAGACCTTTTGAATAGTCCCCTTACAGGCCTCCCTACTTCTAAATTATCCCCTAGTATTCTCGGCAGGTCAAGAGTGATCCTTTGAAAATAGGATAAAATAGTCAAATAGTCAAAATAGTCAAATCAGGTCAAACTGTGCTCAAGTTGCTTCAGTAAATTCTGGTGGTACCTGCCTCCACATCTAACAAACACCTCACTTATAACATGTTCAAAACTAAACTCATCCACTTCCCTCATCCCTTTTGTTCCTCCTGTTTTAATCTCTCCCCACCAACCAACCACACCCAAATCAGAAGCTTTCTAAATCCTTCCTTTCATTTACTGTTGATGACCAGCACCAAGTTTCAGAGCTTCTACTTCCTTAAGATTTCTTGAATCCATCCCCTCCCTCTTCCTCATTTCTAAGAATTCAAGCTTACTTTGTTTCTAACCTGGATAACTGCATGAGCCTTTTTATCTGGTCCCCATACTTCTTTTAAAAAGCCAGTTTAAAATCCTTCTCCTCCAAGCTTTCGGGGGAAGCTCATATCCCTTAGGCTAGCACACAAGGCACCCTACTGCCTTTCTCCAGCCTTTGCACTTGTTACTCACTGACCCATAGGAGTTCTACGTTCTGGTTATACCAACAAATTGTACACGGTCTCCCAACATAGTGAGATTCACAAAGGCTGTTCTTGGTACTAGAGATAGCCCCTCCTATCTTCAGTTGTTGTCTAGGAGACCCCTATCTGATGATTCAAAGCTGTGTTCAGGCATCACCTCCTCAGAGAAGCCTTCTTTACAGTCACAGTCTGATTTATGTCCCTCCCGCTTTGTGCTCCTACAATATTGTGCATGCCTTACTCAAACATTTACATTGTCATCTTTGGTTCACTCATCTCTCTAGTCCTAATAGACTACTATCACCTGTAGAAAACATTAACAAATAATCCATTCAAGATTGTTTTCCCTAGATTCTAGCAGTATCCTGTGAATGAAAATTCACTAGTTTCAAAAGAGTCAAGTTACCTCTACAGCCATGATGATAATAGCAGCTTTCTTTTTGATTGTTGAATTGGCAGGAAGATTTATTAAAGAATGTACACCCATTCCAAGACTACTAATAGGTGGAAGATCAAGCCAATCAGGATCCCTTATTCCTCCCATGCAATCTTTGGCCATTGGGTAGATAGTACCATTTCCATCTCGAAGAATAATAGGAGATTCCTATAATAGATTAAGAATAATAGAATTTGGCTCTCAATCAAAAATGCATCTTTGATTTTTACAACAGGTATACTTAGCTTCAAATTAGATTAGTTTATATAGACCAAATAAGAAATCCAGTATTAAATGTCCTTGATATTCTAAATTCTTCAATAGTTTAATGACAAGCAAATTATTAGAACCTAACCTTAGGCTTTACAAAATTGCGAATGTTGTCAGACCAATTTCCAAGAGCAAAAAATAAGCCTCTATACCTGTCCAGCAGTGAAAATGGCTACATTCCTCTCATTCTGACCAAGGAAAGCAATGCTGCTTGTAGGAAAATTATTTTCCTGTTCTGCTTTTCCTGTAGCAAGATCAAAGATACAGTACCGTACCCAATTTCCAGTCTTCAAAACAGCATGCACACCTTCAGAAAACATAAATGTAAAAAAAAAAAAAAAAAAAAAAAAAGTTATACATCTTTAGTGACCCCTAACAAGTACCTAGCAAATTTTAACATCTCTAGTCACATTTGAAATGTAAATTCATTTCATTCCACAACATTATATACAGGGGGATAAAGACTTCAAACACTCCAAACCATTTTATCCTATACCCATTTACTACACAAGTATTAGTAGGATATAATGTATGTCAATTGAAAAAGTTACAAAATCTTTACCTTTGGAATCCACATTCACTGCTAATATTTCTGTTTTTTCAGGTATACAAAGCTTTTTGGGAGTCCTTTGGAAACAATCAGGAACTTTTGGTGTTCCACCAGTTTTGACAACCTACATGACACAGAAGGAAACTTGCTCTCAAACTCTGTAACATATTCAAGTAGTCAGTCCCAACATTTACCTGCTTAGTGACTCCTATACACCTACCTGCAGTTCATCAATTCTAAGTAACCTACAATCTTGCAGGAGAGAAGAAGGGTCAGCATCTGAACCAGTGCTGCTCTGACAATTTGTATTACTGGACGTTCCTGGAAATTTTACAGCAACATAGGCACCATCCACTTTTAGCACCTATAAGTATAGGCAAATATGCTGAATGTTAATACCAACTTACTGTGAAATCAATAAGCAAATTATACCCATTGAACTTATTTATCACTGAAGGCATTTAATTTCTTATATTTCTCTAATGATCACAAAGTTATAAAATTAACCTGAAGTGGAAAAAAAATAATAACCTAAACAGACTCACCAAAGCTTTGCTGTTGGTTTCTATATTTGAGGCTTATTTTCTAGAGAACAACTGACCCATACAGCCAGCACTTAGAGCCAGTGGCATTTAGCAATCAGCTGAAAAAATGAAGTATAACCCTTGAAATTCTTCTATCCTTCCTCTTCTATTAGTTCAGAGCCCTGCTGTATGAAAGAACTTACAACATGATGGTAATGTTCTATATCTGCACTGCCCAATATGGTAGCTATTAGGTATAAGTGGCTAATCAGCACCTGAAATAGAGCTAATGTGACTGAAGAGCTGACTTTTTTTTTTTACATTATTTAATTTTAGTAAAATTAACTAGCCACATATATAATTAGTGGCTACCATTTTGGACAACATAGGTAGAGTCAGCAATATACAGAAAGACAGAACTTAAAACCAGAATACTCGAGTCCTACCTCTGCTACTTGCTGTTTCTGATTTTGAGTCAGTGTGATCTTCTCAGAGGAAACACTTGCCCATAAACTATAGCTCTATTTTGAGAATCAAATGGAATAGTGTATGAGAAAGGCCTTTGTAAATTAAAGGGTGCGGCATATCTACTCTTTCCCTTAAGTACAAATGAAAGACCATCAATTTCAGAAACAAATGAGCAATCAGAAAAATCATTTTACTTTGCAGATATTCTGCAGCTAGAGATACATTTTATTTTTCAATATGTGTGGAGGGAAAGATGAAATTAATGACATTCCAGCTGATGGACTCTACCCACTTGTTTTCTTAGGAAGTGAGACCCTCTCCATAAAGAAGGGAAAAGAAACTAGAAGGTGACTTGAAGACAGTAAGATTTTTAAATGTTGAAGTTTTTAAATGTTATGGAAGATGATCTCTCCTTCAGAACTAATAATTCTAATAGTTACAAAGAATGGACTGTATCAAAAAGGAATATAATTTCAAAATATATAATATATAATCTCTTTTGCAACTTTTCAGCAACTCTAAAATTATTCTAAAATAACTTTTTTAAAAAGAACATATCACCATAAATGTTCAAGAAGAAGTCTCATAGTCGTTCATCTTCAGGGACAAAGAAGATATCTACAAGAGGCTAAGGACTCACTGAAAGTGATAAACAGGGCAACTTTGAGGAAAGGGCTGTACACTCACCAACCATAAATTCTTGGATAACCAATACTGTTCTAGTTCTGGTAGTATTAATTCTTAGATATTTTGAACAAACCTTGCCAACAGGAACATTCTTAACATCTTCCACAAAAACGACTTCCCGAAGAGACCACTGCTCTTCGTTCACCTTTTCCTCCTCTTTCGGGGCAGGGGTGGACCGTCGTCGTTCTTAGACAACAACAAAATGGTAAGTACCAAAAAGAAAATGTAAAAAAGACTTTATAGATTTCATCTAAATATATGAAAAAAGATAATCTGTAAAGGGATACATAACTGAGATATCTATATAACAATTCTGTGAACTACTGCTTTATGATGTTTTATGACCAACTTCTTCAAATGACTTCATAGAGAAAAATAACTGTATCTGTTAATGACTAATGATGCTAACGCTACTGCAAACACCACAAAGAAGAAATAAAAAATTTACTTTGAACCCTTATAATTAGAACTTTCTGACCAAGGTTTAAAATAAAAGATCTGAAAAAATAATAAAATAAAATAATAAAATAAAATAAAATAAAATAAAATAAAATAAAATAAAATAAAATAAAATAAAATAATAAAATAAAATAAAATAAAATAAAATAAAATAAAATAAAATAAGAGATCTGGGGACACATGAGTGGCTCAGTGGCTGAGCATGCCTCTGGCTCCGGTCATGATCCTGGGGAGGGGTCCTGGATCCAGTCCTGCATCAGGCTCCCTGCAGGAAGCCTGCTTCTCCCACTTCCTATGTCTCTGCCTCTCTCTGTGTGTGTCTCTCATGTACTCATAAATAATATCTTTAGAAAATAAATTAATTAATAAAATTTAAAAATATGTTAGGCTATTCTTAATTAATAAAATAAAATTTAAAAATCTGTTAGGCTATTCTTAAGACTATCACATAACTGTTGATAAAGTCTAACTCTCAGTTTCCTTATGTGAAAGCAAATACATTGTAAACTAAATTTATTTTGAGGACCTTACAAAAAAACTCTTTTAACCTAAGGTGCAGTAGTGAGTCTAGGTTCATAGATTCTATAAATTCCGACCAAGCCATAACCAATTTGTAATAAAACAGTCTCAACAAAGGTGGACAGATATTCTAATTAGTGGCAGTTATTTCCCATTACTGCAAAACATTTTACAAGTTATAAGAAACTGTTTTCAAAAACAAGAGAATAGCAACACTGTAAATACCATTTTTTTTCATTTAAATAAAGCTACACACACATACACACAAATCAAACTGATAGAAATGCAATTTACATGAAAAGATATTAAAAATGGTAGGAGTTGCCTCAAATCATAAACAGAGTGAATACGGCTGTCTGCCTGGGACCTTATTTTGACCAATATACACTACACATAAAACTTACTATATGGCATTGATGCACTGCTGGCAATTGAGGACGCATCGCTGCATGTGGATGCTGGAGATGGTGGGGGACCCATTTCTGTTTTCACTGGTTCCTGCTTACTTTCAGGCCTGAGATAGAAATGAGAGTCTCCTCAGTATTAGGAAAATGAAATATTAGGAACTTGTCAGATGATTGTTAAGACTCAAGTTTATGCTTATAAAGGAATGAAATCTTAAAAACTTGTAAAAAGTAGTCTATTTCAAGATAGGGAAAAAGGTACACAGTGCATACTTCAAATTCTTAATAATGTTTTAAAAGAATGGAAAGAAAAATACGCGATATCTATCAACAACATGGAACAATGATTCAGATAAGCCTTATCTAAGAATAGCAACAAAAACTACACTCAATTTAGCCTAAGCCTCTTGAGCAAATAAATAAGCTTCTCACTTCAGTGAACCCTGACTTGGACATAGCAGTTTAAGTGAGAAAATGGTAAAGGGAAATATAAAATGCCAACTAGATCATTAATTTCTTAGAGTTCTTTTTTTTTTTTTTTTATGATAGAGAGAGAGAGAGAGAGGCAGAGACATAGGCAGAGGGAGAAGCAGGCTCCATGCACCGGGAGCCCGACGTGGGACCCGATCCCGGGTCTCCAGGATCGCGCCCTGGGCCAAAGGCAGGCGCTAAACCGCTGCGCCACCCAGGGATCCCAATTTCTTAGAGTTCAAAGAAGGAACTCTACTCACAATGATTTACAAAAATTTATTCCTGAACCATATGGTGATGAACCATCATCTGTTAAAACCTAAATGAAAAATTACAGAATTCATAAACTATCCCTTTGCACTGAGTTATTTCATTAACTACACCTAAGATGATAACTACAGTCAGCAACGACATAATATTCTACAGATGGTAAAAAAACAAATATTTTTAGTCATTAAATGACAGAAGTTAGTTATCAGAAAAGTCACCTATTTCTAAGAAATTTGTTATATATAGATCATTCTGGTATATTTTATAATTAAGGCCATCATCTTAACCCCCCTCATCTCCCCAAAGAAATACCAAAAAACAAAAACAAAACAAAACAAAAAACCCTCATCTCCTACTACCTACACCAGGAAATTTCACTTGAGTTTAGAAATAGTCCACAGAAAACAAATATTATTTTCACCACCATCTTGGCAAAATGGTCAGTACAAGCACACATGAACACTCATTCACAGCTGCTCTGCAAAACTTGTGATGGTGGAAAGAGACCGATACTGATTAATCACTGATACGCCTTTAAAGTGAATGCATATAAATGACTTAGTACAGAAGAGTCTGTTCATATGAAAATGACCATATTCTTAACATTTGATTTCACTAAGCTCTTATACTAAGTTTATTAATAAAGATGGCAAGTTTCAAGGAAGCTTGAAAAACTTCACAAATTACATGATTTTAATAGCATATTCTATTTTAAACTCATTTGTATTTGTGTACATCAAAAATATTTCCATCATTCTTTACAAAGTCTCATTAAGAATGAAAATGTGTTTTGTCACTTTTACTTACAGGATTAAAAATCAATGTAATTAGAGACGAAGTCTATAAATCTATTTGATAAAACAAGAGAGGGGGAGAGAACACTACATACAAAGCAAGAAGCCTTAACGTGGCATAAGTTACAATAGCTTTGGTTTATTAAAGATTATTTTTAACTTATTTAACAATAATCCTTGTATTTTCTGAATTTGAATTCGCATTTTTAGCATTAAGAGGAAAAGCAGGAATAAAGATAGCAAATTTACAATCATTACATTCATTAGAGCAAACAAAAAAATTTCAGCACATTATGAATCCATAGTATAATCCCTATCATCTCTTCTCAAAGCCTGTATACATTTTTTTTAAGATACACCAAAATATTTAAAATGTTATTTCTGAAATATATTACTTATCCATGTTTCTATAATGGTCATGTATTTTTATAACATTAGGAAAAAAAGTTATTTATAAACTTTATTAAAGTTTTTCAGAGTTCATGTATCAAATAACCACATTACATTACATATAAATATTTTTAAAGATAAGTAGACACAAATGTTAAGATCTATGTATCTGGCTCCCAAACAATAAGCCAGCTTCTGTGTATGGGCTCCAGACAATTCTGCAGTGTTTCTGTTCACATACCCTTCCAACCGAAGAGTTTACAAATCCTTTATAGAATTTCCCTCCCTAACACATTAACTTGTAAAATCCTTCTAAGGATCAAGATGCAGATAAGACATTAGATAGAAATTAAGATGATTACATAGGGAGAGAGGAGGGTAAAGTTGGCCTGATATAGGTAAGGCTGAACACATTTTATCTGCCACACAATGGCAAAGGACATACTCTAATGACAAAACAAAGACACCAAAAGAAAATTCTACATGGTAATTCCAGCTGCTGAACATCAAGAACAACTAAACTACACAAATATTAACCAAGCTGCAATAGACATCCTCATGAGACCCACCACAGAGCACTTTTCTGTGTTTCTGTGTACCACTAAGTCACCTTGGCTACCTCTACCACCACCCCAACCCCTCATATACAGAGCAAACTAGAAACTGGTATAAAACCATGATTAGACTATAGTACTTACTTAGCTTCAGTAGTTTTGCTAGCTTTGTCCATGCTTTTCAAGCTCTCAGGAGATCTAAGTTGAAATCTACAGCTATCATTCATATTCCAAACTGACTCCATTAAGACACCAACTTTAGGAATTCCAGCACTAATTGAAAATGCAACTGCTCCAGCATGATAAAGAGGATTATTTCTTAAGCATACCTAGCAAACAAAATAAACATCACCATCAAGATGACAAAATTTTAAAATGCATAGTTGCTTCAAATGTATGAAATAAAAGTATTGTTTCTTAGGTTTTCCAAAAACAATCTTACATTAACAATAAGGCTGATAAAGCATTGTCTTAAAGGTCTCCATCAAAAACAAAAAATAAATTAAAAAAACCCAACAAAACAAAAAGTCTCCACCAAGAATTTGTTCCCAAAATTTTTTTTGTTTTTTTTTTGTTCCCAAAATTAAGGCGCAATAATTTGAGCATATTTGCTAAAAAATAACTAACATTTCATGCAACAAAACAAATTTCATATAACAAATATCCTGACCATTCTATAATAGAATGAAACAGCAGAGAAGAAATTTTTTTAAAAGACTGTCATTAAAAAAATAAAATTGGAACAAAACAATTACACTTTTTGTCAGTTTCTTAGAATTTTACTTTCCTAATTCATGATGCTATATAGTATACAGGGCTCTATAATTTCATCTCTATGGGTACTTCTTTCCTCCAGAAGACTGCAGTTTTCTACAAACCAGAAGCTTCTCTGGATAGTATGTTTTTTCTTACATTAATAAAAAAAAAAAAGAGTATGTTAACATCAGTGTTAGAAGTTAACTGAGTTCAGAACTGAATAACCTAAAACTTCTCACTGCCAAGGAGAACCCTCAGGTCATACACTGAAACTAATAACCTGCCAGGTGGCACCGTCAAACATACTAACAATAGGTTCAAATGAGAGATAAACATGATTTCTGGAAATCTCTTTGGATTTCTTCAATTGCTCAAACTCACTGACATTCTGTTCAGTCATCCAGTAACTAATGACTATGTTGTACTTGACAGTGGCATATTTGAAGATCATGTGTTTGGTGGTTTATAATTAACTGTAGTGACACAGAAGAAGGTGATATATTTAAGTAGTATCAAAACTGGAAATAGTGGAGCAGAGTTGCAGTTCCATCAAACAGTTGTGTGTCACAAAATATAATACCTATGGCATAGAATGAATAGCTCACTAAGAGCTGACTTCTTGAAAAAGGTATGTCTCGCTTAGTGTGACATAAAGGGAAGTTTCATCCACAAATTTTCAGAAGACTGGTGAAAGCTTAAAGCCTGAAAGAGGATCAATAGGAAAGAAGGCTATATTTTAAGGAGAAATGTGATAAGGCATTATATTAGAAGATAATTTATTGTCTTCTTATAAAAAAATAAATGCACCTTACAAAGAGGTATGTATTCAGTGTCCAGCATATAACAAGAAATGTCAATGAATAACTGCTAAATACAGCACTCTCAACAATTATGAGAGTGGAGATAGTTGAAAACTCTAAGTGATCAAAAGTTAAAACATGAACACTTTCCTTGTTCTGTGGCTGTGACTGACTTTAATCTCTAGGTTTCTACAGCTTTAAAACAAAATCTTAGTTCTATAACCAAAATATGTTAATACATATCTCTCAGCAATTTAGTGCAAAGCTATTTTTTTAAAAAAAGATTTTATTTATTTATTCATGAGAGACACACAGAAAGAGGCAAAGATATAGGCAGAGGGAGAAGCAGGCTCCCCAGAGGGAGCCCGTTGCAGGACTGGATCCCAGAACCCCAGGATTACTACCTGAGCCAAAGGCAGATATTCAACCAGTGAGCCTTCCATGTGCCCTCAAAGCTATTTTGTTTAGAACTTTTTTCAGTGCATCTTTAAAGTATTTTTTTCTACATTCCCTGTCTATAGTTATTACATCCTACAAGCTAATAAAGCAAATGCTAGGTAGGATATCCTGCTAATATCTGACTCCAGTGAATAAGGAACTTTGAGAACATCGAAATCAGTATTTGGACTAACAGGAAAAAGGAGCTCCCTGAAGAGTGAGATGTGTCCAAAGCAAATGACATAAATAAAGAAGTCTGAACAATAATATTCAAAATAGTGGGTAATCACTGAAAACTTCCTAGTTAGGAGGCCAACAAAGAAGTCAGAACAAGACAAAAAAAAAAAAAAGAGCCATAAACAAAAAATGGATACATTTAAGCTGGATTTTGTAGAAAAGTTAACAGTTAAAGTGGTGACTATTTTTTAAGACCTAGGGAATCTAAGTAATACCATCTTGTGATGAGAAAAAAACAACTGAAGGAGAAAGTGCATGATGACAAAATTAGCACCACATTGTGTAATAAAAACCATTTGCTAAGTGGTAGGGATTTTAAGGCCCTTAAACACTTATTGCAACATTTGCTGTAATGAATATATACGTCAAGTTTTATCATGAAGATAAACTTCTAGAGAGTCTAATGAATGAAGTACAACAACAGTTCTCAAACTCTTTTGGTCTCAGAACCCTTTTTCCCTATTAAATATTACTGAAGGGTAAGCCCGGGTGGCTGGCTCAGTGGTTTAACACTGCCTTCGGCCCAGGGCGTGATCCTGGAGACCCAGGATCGACTCCCACGCTGGGCTCCCTGCAATGGAGCCTGCTTCTCCCACTGCCTGTGTTTCTGCCTCTCTCTCTCTCTCTGTCTCTCATGAATAAATAAATATATATATATATTTTACTGAGGACCCCAAAATCTCTTATTTGGGTCCTATCTAGCTTGTATTTTTTTAAAATTTTTATTTATGATAGTCACACACACACACACACACACAGAGAGAGAGAGAGAGAGAGAGAGAGAGAGAGAGAGAGAGAGAGAGAAAGGCAGAGACACAGGCAGAGGGAGAAGCAGGCTCCATGCACCGGGAGCCCGACGTGGGATTCTATCCCGAGTCTCCAGGATCGCGCCCTGGGCCAAAGGCAGGCGCCAAATTGCTGCGCCACCCAGGGATCCCTCTAGTTTGTATTTAATGTATGATTAATACTGAGAAATTTTTAAATGTTTAACAATAATGAGCCCCAAGTTAATATAAACAATTTTATGAAACATAACTACATCTTTAAAAAGAATAGCAAGAAAAGTAGCATTGTTTACATTTTTGCAAATCTCTCAATGTCTGTTTTAACAGAAGACATTCCCATGTCAGCTTCTGCATTCTAGTTGTTGTGATACATTACTTTTGACTCAAGTGTTACAAAGACAATTCAGCTTCACACAGATATGTAAACAGAAGAGAAAAGACTGCTGATTTCCTGAAAGAATGGAGAAATCAGTAGTTCTTGAACCACACTTTGATCCACTGAGGTATGAGAAAAATTACTTATCTATAAGGAGCCTAAAACCATCTCAGAGTCAAGAAAAACCAGTAGAAACAGGGATCTGATGAAGCCTCATGCCTTGTGCTGACAACATCCCCAAGAGCAGCATCTTTCAAATTGCCTGGCTGTTTATCACCTGGGATGTTTGTTAGACACTACGATACTTGGGCCATACTCTCAAACTGAAGGAATGTTTCAGGTAAGGAGCTCCAGGCTCTGCATTTAAGTACCAAGTGATTCTTAAAATTAGGCAAATCTGAGAACCTACCAACACGAGGGCAGAATCTCTGTTACTCCACTACTGAATAAAGAGCACATACAAGGTACTGGAATCCAGTCTTGGGATGACTTTCATTTGTAAAACTGCTTACACAGGAAGAAAGCAATTTTGAAGAGAAACAATGTTCCTTACGACAGGCTTCATTCTAATCACTTACCTGGGTACCAACAGTGATGTTTGGCATTGAAGAAATACCAGCACTAGATTTGGGCTTTTTATTTTTTGCTCTAGCTTTCTCCAACATTTTTTTTCTTTGACTAAAAGGGACTACACCCCTGAAAAGAAAAGGTATAAATTGGTGAAGCAAGCAGCAAAGAAGCCTACTAAATAAATCTGAAATTACACATATTACAGTATTTTTGCTTCAGAATAGTAGTATTAACATGTGTAACTTATTCTTAATCATAACTTGATCAGAGGTTTAATACATAACTGGATCCATTCTTATTAAACCTTTAGGGATTAAAATTTATGGTTAACTGATCACTCAAAATTTTCTGCCAAATAACTATATTTCATTAGTAGATTCCCTTATATAAGATTTCTGCCAATGCAAATTTACCTTAATGCCTTAAAACATAACAGAAAATACATTTAGTCTCTAACAGTAAAGGAATAACTAAGGAAGGCACAGAATATTCATCCAATGAAATACTTTAATAACCTTAAAAAAAATTTTTTAAAGATTTTATTTACTCATTCATGAGACACAGAGAGAGAGGCAGAGGGAGAAGCAGTCTCCCTGTGAGGAGCCAGATGCGGGACTTGATCCCAGGACGCCGGGATCATGCCCTGAAGCGAAGATCACGCCCGCACTCAACCAATGAGCCACCCAGGTGTCCCTAAAATTATATTTTAAGCAATGCTGTTGAATGAAAAAAGGCATAAAAAAGACACCCTATAGCCTATGCTTCCAATTATGTAAAAGCAAAGCACACATTTACGTTTAGGAAAATAAGATTTACATACTCCCAAATGCTAACAATAGCTATCTTTAGATTATAGGATGGTGGGTGATGTACACTTCTACTTTATTTTATTTTTAATTCCATAATTATATAGTCACTAAGTATGCATTACTTTTATAATGTTTTTTAAGGTGTCCTTTTTAAAAAATATTACTTTGCTCCAAAGTGGAATTTCCCTCCCTGTAAAGCATTATCTTTTACAATTTTTGGCCAACTTTCTCATGTTGGTATTCCACTACTCAAAGACTTATCTATGTACCTAAAAGCATTCACTGATAAAGAACTCCCCCTCCTTGTAATACTCACCACCAATATAAATTGTTCTCTAGCTGGGCACAGGTGTAAAGGGCACAGCAATGTAAAGACACAATCCTTTCACCCTGAAGTTCTGAGTAAGTCTGTGCAGTATGCTCTAATTTAGAAGCCACAGAACTTAAAGTTTCATCCACCCATGTAGCAACCTAAAGGGTAAAATAATAGAGGCTTAAATGAATAAAAAACAAATAGTCTTTCAAAAAGGATTGTGGTCAAAACTAGGAAAATATACTGTATGGACTGCAATTTTAAAATGCCTATAAAGTAATTCAGAAAAGGTTCTTAATTAAGACTACAACCTAAAATATTTTCCTCACAAAAATAAATCAAAGTAGCAGTAATAGAAATGAATGTCTAAAGCCATTTCTAGGAAATTAATCAAAATTAAACATTTGCTTCAACAATTTTCAGAAGAATTTAGTGACTCAAAAGCCAAACTGATAACCCAAGGTATAATAACCCATCTGTTCCAAATCCATCTCCTTCCAGCTTTTCAATAGCAACTCTTTTGTCAGGCCTTATCTTGAATATTGTTTCCTTCCCTTAAAGGAAAAATCTCCTCTAAAAGCTGGATTGTCATAGAGGGACAAACTAGCAACAAAAAGATTAGACATTGGATTACTCTCTTTAGGTTTAAGATGTTTTGTGTTTGTGGATCTAGTTAGACAAAACATGAAAAGACGGAAACGGGGCAAGGAGAGGAAGAAAATCAAGAATTTAAGCATAAAATCTTTCTCAATCAATGCAGTGTTCCGTACCTTGTTATTTTCTGTAGCTACAGTTGCTCTTATGCTATTTGCAGACAGCAGGACTATCTTTTCATTGGTTAGCCCCAAAAATGTTGCTCGTGGATGATGCAGTGAAGGATTCTTTGAAAGCATAAGAAAAATGATTACCATTTTGTGTGTCAATACGTAAAGCTATTCAATGCAAGTTTAATATGATAAAATACCTGTGCATTTCTGTAAGGCTCAGATTCACTCCACTTCCACTGATAAAGTTCCCCTTTACTGCTGACAGCCAAAAGCTCAGAATATAGAGCCCCAATACAGATGAATTTTGTTCCATCCTATAAAGTAAAAAATAATACTAGAGTATAAATATGACAACTGCCAAACCTAATACTTTTAATCACTTCATCAAATCTGGATTAATTCTGTGAACATATAAATCACAGCTATGCAAAGTCTCAGCACAGACTGCAAAGCGCTCCATAATGTGGCCCTGGCTCCCTTCTGAACTCACTTAACTGTCCTCCAGTCACATAAGCCTTCTACCATACCTGTAGGATCCTGCCATGTCTCTGCTGTTCTCTTGCACTGTTTCTTAGGTGACTCAATCCCTCTCCTTAATCAAGTCTGCTCAAATGAGACCTCTCACCACACTACCTATAAAAACCAACACTTTCATATGCCATCTGCTTACTCTACTTATTTTTAGGTGATTGCATTTCACAATCTGACATACTGTATTACTCACTGATAGTCTAGTCACTTGAATATAAGCTCTGCCTATCCACCACTGTATCCCCACTTCTTAGAACAGTGCTCAATAAATTGCCAAATAAATCAAGAAAAAAGAATAAGAAGCTGAAGCTGGGAGAGTCAAGCCTCAAGACAGAAGATTGCTTCCCTCTAGGCTCTTCCAAGCTCCTGAAACAAAGGTCTACATTTTTTTTTTTAAAGCAAAAGTTCATTTAGTTTTAAAGTAATGCATATGCCAGGATTTCAATGCAATTAAATTATAAAAATCTTGGTCAATAAATGTAAATGAATATCAATAATAATTCTTAACATAATGTTAATATGATCAGAGTGGTGAAGCTATTCAGAAATCACACAGCAAAACCTGCCAAAAAGAGATTTTTGGTTGTACTTTTGCTACTTGTCTATACACTGCTTCTCTTTGGAATTCTGGTTCTGAAGTATGCTAAACGAATGGTGACATTTTTGCTTTTCTGTCAAATTCTAATATTATTTGGTCAGATGGGTTATAGCACTCAGCTAAAGCCTATAATGTCAGCCACGATTTACAATGTAACAACAGGTCATGCTGCAGAAGTGTACCAAAGGAACACACATTTTATTTAATCTTCTATTTTACCATGATCAGCCAGCCCTATTTTCAAGTCATTCCACAGAAGGATAGGAGACCAAATTTGAAATTCTCCAAGTCAGTAAAATTCCTGTCTTCCCCTTCACCACAGGTGTCTGAAAACCCTCATCTACTCCCTCCAAGGCTGCTTGCTACATCAAAACCTATCTCACACCTCCTTCACCTTCCTTTGGTTAAAGGATGATGGGATCAGACCAAGTGAGCTCCAAGCCAGGATCCAGTACTTATCAAGTATGTAACTTTGGATTAAGTTTTATAACTTCCCTGAACCCCCTTTCTTCACCTCTAAGGAGTAGAAGATAAAAACCAAACAAAGACAGTTAACATTTATAAAGTACACAGGACAGAGCCCAGCACCAATAAGTGCTCACTCAAATTCAACTATGATTACTCTGTCCCCAACTTCACCTCCTACTCAGAAAAGCACAAGCTTGCTGAATACTCCTAGTTTTCTTGATTTAGGTAATGAAAAAACACCATTCTCCTCCCGTCCTCCCCACCTTCATCTCAGAGAAGTACCCTTCTTTCTTATTTAAAGGTAACCTACACACATGGGTTGAAAGCCTTTCTCATAACCTCAACAACCATCAAACTAATCTTTCCTTTAATATTACTTATGGTAAAGTGAATTGCTTGGCGTATGCTTCACCTTATCAGCTTCTTACTCAGAACCAGAACTGCACCATATTAGCCACGCGCATTTAATTAATCTTCTCTTTAAATTCTTCAAACCATCTGATCCTGTTCATCTGTTCTGGTCTTCCTCCTATTTTCACAGCTATTTTCTTCAACCCCCTCTACCACCATGTAGTCCCTGCCCCAGATTCTGCCCTCGTCCCTTTATTCAAATTCTGCTCTACCCTCAGCCTAACAGACTGCATCCACTGAGGCATCATGATTTTAACATGTAAATCTCCTACCTCCACATTAACCCACAAGAGTTATGAAGGTCTTAAACCATCCTCCCATCTATAAAATGAATTCATCATATCCTCCAAAGCTGCACATGCCTTGCAGTCACTCTCCACGAGCGACATCCATCACCCCTCTTTAACAGGAGAGAGACATGAAAACCTAGGGATACTGGTCACTTCTGTCTCTTCTCTCTCAACAACATAGTGACTAGTAAACCAGTGCTGCCTTTGCTTCAAATTCCCCAGATTCTCCCCTTCCTTTGTGCCCGCTGCCATTCCTTTGATTGAAATGCTCACAGTTCCTTTCAGCGACAATTCTACCAGTCTCTGAACAGACTCCAGATTTTTCCTCTTCCTTTCTCCTGAAAGGCCAGTAATGCCTAGCTCATTAAAATACAAAACAAAAAAACCAGAAACCCACAATCTCATCATGTCACTTCTCTAAGAACTCTGTTTGCTTCCTAGTGACTACAGACCATCTTAAACCTGCGGCAAATTGCCTGAGGCCCTCACAGTCTTGCTCCATCTTGCTCTTCTCCTACTCCCTACCACACTGCAACAAGTCTGAATTTCTCATTGTTCCACAAACACACCATGCCCTTTCATGACTCTAGGCTCATGCTTGATATATCTGGAATGCCTCTGCATCTTGGTCAATGCCTACTTAACCTTAAAAATGCTGCTCAGATATCATCTTCTCTATGAAGTCTCTGTCCAATCTCTCAGGTGGTATTATTCATTTCCCACTGTGAACCCCAATGCATTGTATTCACACCGTCAAGTCTTATCACTGATCATACTGTGAAGACATTATTTGTGGTTAAATGTCTGTCTTCTCCACAGAATCCCCTGTGGAGGGTTCAAATCATAGTCAGCTCTACTTTTCCACAGGCCAGCGTGGCAACATGACACATGGCACATAGTAGGAGTACCTTAACTGAATGAACAAATGAATTTTAACTCCAACTTCTCCAGATAAAATGCCTTGCTAGAACAGTACAATCCTGAACTAATCATCCCTACAGGAAGAGAGTGGAACATGAGGCCCCCTCAGAAGTGACTTACCTAATATCCCCAAAGACAGGACAATATTCCCCAGGTAAGTCCTGAATGAGCTAACTGAACCCCAAAGGCCCTGAAAATCCATTATGGACAAATGTGGAAAATTTGTGTGCCCAAAGGAAAATGATGAAATAATCACCTACTGTTTCTGGCCTTATTTAGATTTGTTATGCAAAGAAATACAATCAAACACAACACAAAAGAACAGTAATTTAGCTCACTTATTTCATAATGTCATAGAAAACATTTATTGTTTTAATGAAATATTAATGGCTGCCTCTGAGCAAGTTTGGGCCTGCTTCAACCCAATTGGAAATAAAACACACGGTCTTTAAACAGCAGTAGTGGGATCCCTGGGTGGCTCAGCGGTTTAGTGCCTGCCTTTGGCCCAGGATGTGATCCTGGAGTTCCGGGATCAAGTCCCGCCATCAGGCTCCCTGCATGGAGCCTGCTTCTCCTTCTGCCTGTGTCTCTGCTTCTCTCTCTCTTTCTGTGACTCTCATGAATAAAGGAAATCTTAAAAAAAAAAAAAAAAAAAAAAACACAGCAGGACTTTGCAGCCCCTTTTTTTTTTAAACAAAAATCAAGTCACTAATGGTTGAAGTCCTCAATACATTTCCAACTGTCTGAAGAACAATAAATAAATGAACTGAGGTCATCAATCTAGAAATCCCTTCCCAAAAGGAGACAGTAATTGCCAAAAATATGACAGAAATTACCTAGGGGCCAAAACTTAAGAAAAAACAACGTACATGCTTTAACCTGAAAGTGGCTATTGTGGGACACAAAGCAAATTTTATGTTCAGTTTCAGCATATTAACTCAGCATGGATTTCTGTGTAACTTTACTCCTTCCTCTCTCTCCCATGTCTCTTACTTTACTCTCATCTGGGCATTCTCCTGGTAACAGTCTATCATGACTGTAGCTGCATCTTTTTTCCCTTATAAGTCACCTTAGATTCTTGTTGGAAGCAGGCCGGCATAAATACATATATATAGTTACATTTTACATGTAGACATTTAGCAACATAAAACTAAATTTCTAGTCTGAGAAAAGTAAATTCCAGAATTGACTGAGAAGTAAAATGAAGCCATGTGAGATAATCATCTAAAGGGAAGATAGCATCTTCTTACCAATTATCACATCTACTTCCAGAAATATAATGTACAAAAAGCAAACGGGAGGAGGGAAAGAAATGGGGCATAATGGGGTGCTGGGAAGGGAGGAAGGAATGATGGATGAAGAGACAGGGCAGCCTAATAAAAAGTTGCCATTCTTGAGGCGCTTGGATGGCTCAGTTGGTTGTCTGCCTTCAGCTCAAGTTCTGGTCCCAGGGTCCTGGGATCCAGTCCTGCATAAGGCTCTTTGTTCCTTGGGGAGCCTGATTCTCCCTCTCCCTCTGCTTGTCTCTCTGTCAAATAAATAAATAAAATCTTAAAAAAAAAAAAAGTTTGACATTCTAGGGTAAAATTAGTCAGAAACCAGTATAAACTTGGCTAGTTCAACTGTGGTCAGGACTTAAAGGCCCTCCCTTAAGTAGACACAGACTACCCATTAATTTCCTATTATGCTATATTATTATTGTAACAAACTCTTTTTCATTCCTTGCATTTTATAGCCAAGTAAGACTAAGGACATGATCGTATCTCTTTCAGCTTGTGCCCAACTCTACCAGCAGAGAATCTGACACACAAAATATTATTGCCACAGAGGCCCACTTGGAATACCCAAACCTACTGGGCTCTCACCCTTCCATGACCTACAGAAACTACCTGTTCTCTTTGTAAAAGAGGACCTTGCTTCTCTTTGCTCTTTACACTTTACATACTGAGTCTTTTAATTCTCATGACAATCTTGCAAGATAAAAACCATTATTATGCCCATCTTATAGATGAAAAACAAAGGCCCAGAGAAGTTAAAGGACTTGCCCAATGCCACAAAGCTGGCAGGTCAGGATATGAACACTTCAGTAGTCTGCCTCTAGAGTACACACTCTTAGCAATTGCTCTGGCTGCCTATGATTCCCTAAAGCCTCTTGTACCTAATTATATAATGGTGCTTACTCCAAAGTATTAACATCACTGGTCTGCCGTCTACAAAACGCTAACTCATCAGCAAAAGGCCTAACAAAGTATGAACTGAATCTAAGTTACTGAATTAACAATGACTTGAATGACCCTCACCTCTGTCTTAATGGAGCTTTCAATATCCCTATGATAATTTCCAATTTTCATATCTTTTAAGACACTGAAAAATAAGGGAAAAAACTTTTATGCCTATTTTTTAAAAGTTTTTAAAACTTTTTGTTTACATTTTGATGTCCTGCCTCTGATATCCACCAATCTGTTCTCTCAATCTATGAGCTTATTAGTGTTTTGTTTTGTTTTGTTTTGTTTTGATGATCCCATATATAAAAGTGACTATACGGTACTGGTCTTTCTCTGACTTATTTCACCCAGCACAATGCCCTTGAGGTATATCCATGTTGTCACAAATGGCAATATTCCCTTCTTTTTTTATGGCGGAATAATATTCAAGTGTATGTGTGAATATGTGTGTGTGCTTACATCTTCTTTAACCATGATCCACTGATGGCTCCACTGAGGGTAGCAGTCAGCCTCACAAACAATCACCTACTGGTATTTGTTGATAACTATGACAATACTTAAGAGTTTGATTAGGCTTAAGCTATTTTCTTTCCCTAAACTGAAATTTTTGATATCTAAATTTCAATCATAAGCTAATAAAAAGTGTTATCTTTTCAGCGACAATGTTTTTTATTTAAATTCAATTAATTAACATGTAGTGTATTACTGGTTTCAGAGGTAGAGTTCAGTGATTCATCAGTCTTATATAAGAACCAGTGATCATAATATCATGTGCCTTCCTTAATGCCCATCACCCAATTACCCCATTCTCCCACTCTCCTCCCCTCCAGCAACCCTGTTTCCTAGGATTAAAAGTCTTTTATCATTTGTCTCCCTCTCTGATTTCATCTTGTTTTATTTTTCCCTCTCTTCCCCTATGATCCTGTTTCAGTGACAATATTTTAAATTAGATACTTAACAGGAAAAAAAAGTATAGGTAGAATATACTTTGTTTCAAACACTCCTATTCCTCCTTTATTCAATGTCTAAACATCAAGGAAATAACACACTAAGTAAATGTCTGCACAGTCTCAAGATCTCATGATGTACTTATTAACTGTCTCTGAAAACAAGCTGTACTAAAAACATGCCCATCAGTAAAGACCAATAAAGACTAGCTAAATCTATCACAGCACACACTGGCTAGGGAAGAAGCTTGCTAAACTTGTACTGTTTAAAACACTTTCATTCACCAAAAATAATACATGATAAAGAAGCCCAGACTAATAATATATGTGATGGCACTGTGAAAACAAGATTCATAAAAAAAAAAAAAAAAAAAAAAAAAAAAACAAGATTCATGAATCCTCTATTACTTCTAGCCAACATGAAGGAGACCCAGCCTAATATGATCCAGGCAAGAGAAATAGGAAACACAGAACAATTACAGAAAAAAATAGGGGGGGCCTAGGTTTAAATCACCTTCTACCATATGGAATAAAGGTAGAACTTAGGACATGTCTACTTTTATGGAAATAAGTAAGAGAATGCTAATTCAGGGAGAGTTTGTCAGCTGCCAAAGAAAACAGAATAACCTTTTGCTTACAAAGAGACTGATTAAAATTCATGTTCCTTCTTGCATTCAAGCTTTCCACATGAGCGGAATACAGAGGAAAATAAATGAACTACATCAAGATTCACAGTAACTGAAAAATAAATTCAGAAAGTTAAACAATATTTTCTTTTAATATCTCAAATTCAAATTCAACTTCAAAGAAAAAAAAAGAAATCCCTATCAGAATATCCTTATCTGCTAGAGATTAAGTTTTTTTACTTTACTTTGCTTAAGAAAATCTCCTACTCATGGCTCTGGAAAAAAGAAAAAGGATGTCAAAAAAGAGATGGAAAACATGGCTTCCTACAGAAGACATTACCAAGCACTTATGACAATAAAACCTACACAGCATCAACAGGATGTAGACATTCTGCTTCACATGCAGCAGTAATGTATTTTTAAAGACTCAAATCAACTTAACAAATCTTGGATGTTTTCTAGAAGCCAGTCACTGTACTTCTCCTCGGGATGCAGAGCAGAACTCCCCTAGTCCATTCCTGTTCAGCCTGCTTTGTCTCCCAAGCATTTAGAGTCTGTTGGAATTCACTGCCATGAAACAGGACAGCTAACTAATCAAAGAAACATAGATCCCTAATCTTGCCCTAACATTCATGCTTTGTATCAATGACCACGAACCTGCCCTGCAGTAACTGGGGTCCACTTCACATTACAAAACAAATTTCTACGAAGGACCTACAAAACAAATTTCTACAAAGGACCATCAGTTACTGGCAAAATTATCACCAGAAGTCCTGAAACAGAATGCCAATGTGTTATCTGGAATTACCATCCCGATTTCTCTGATTTACTCCATCAAGTAGGAAAAAACAAAAATAAAACAAACCACCTAAATAATAGCACCACTGAACATACCTCACGAAGATGACTCATGTAGTGCCAAATAAAGATGTTCTATGTATATTTTAAAACAAAACAAAAATATCATTTATGTCTGTGTTTTTTAAAATAATGATAGTACAAAAATCTGAAGTAAAACATAAACTTTTTTGAGGGGTGGGGTTTGCCAGAAATTTAATGGAAAGGGTGGGAATTTTTCCAAATACCTTATCAGGCCACCACTGCAAATCTTCTCCTAGAGATACTGGACTTTGAACAGGTGTATTCTTCTTATCCAAGTTTGGCTCTCCTTCCTTGCTGGTGGAGCCCCTTTCATTATCAAATGAGGCTCCATCAAGCCACCTCCGTTCACGTAAACGTAAAACAGATTCACGTTCACGCAACAGCTCAGAGTCTCTCTCTAAGGGAAGAAGGAGAACTGGTATGCAATTGGGTCACACCAGTGGGATAAAAGTAAGCCACTCTCTAGTAAAGACCCTTCAGGATGCAACTAACAGCAGTTTATCTACTCACAAAAATTTAATGTAAATGTATATCTAAAAAGCCTGACATGCAACATTCAAAACATTAACTCTTTCAAGCGAAGGTATGCAAATTATAAACTAGTATTTTTAAGAACTATGTAGAGGCAGACATTTATGAATTCCAACTACATGTGTTTAGAGCAGAATTACTTTATTTTAAACTGGATTTTTAAAATGGAGTTTAAAATTTGGGGCTTTTATTGAAAGTGCTTACCATAACTTTATTAAAGAATGTGCATAAATTAGAATTTCAACACATTAGACACATATGTAAACCAAAAAAGAATATTTGTTAGAATGTCTTCAGTTATCAAAAAACAAAACAAAACAAAAACAAAAACAAAACCCTACATATACAAGGAAAAACACCTGAAATGGCTAAAATACAAATCCATTAACATTAACTATAAAAATTTTGATGATTCAAGCTCCCGTTTGGCGTAATTTTACAGGCTGGATTTTCATGGTCTCACAAATTTTTGAGAAATCAGATAAGCCTCTTTTTTTTTTTTCTTTTAGTAATCTTTACAGAAAGATTTCCATGCAAAAATGCTTCCCCTGCAATTGGCCTACAAACTCTCTAAAGCCAGTTTTGTTGTTTGGGGTTTGTTTTTGTTTTTCTGTTTGCTCATTACATTATTTTATTAAGTAGGTAATCAAGATATACTTTCCAAACCTTAGATAAGAAGGACTAGAAACAATAATATTAATTTGAACCATATGAAACTGCCACCCATGAAGGTCAGAAAATGGTCAAGTACCAGCAGTTCCACATGGTTCAAATAAAACGTAATGCCTACACAGAATGACCTACAGCAAAGCAAAAGGGAGAAATTTAAAAGGAGTTATTTATGCTCAATACTGAATATTTGAAAATGCAATACTTGATATATTTAAGGCAGTGAAGTGTGGACTTATTTAAAACTTTTTAAAGCTATTACATAATAGATTCAGTAACTAAAAGATCATCCAAGATTTGTAATTTTTAAGCTTTGTTTTGTAAGTACTAGATATTTGCAGCAAGTTCTTAATATACCATGGCATCTTTTCCAGTTTACTAATGATCAGTAAATAATATATAACTGATTCTTGTCTGTTATTTGAATCAAGCAGTTTTACATTCTGAAAATAAAAATACTGACTTAATAAAGTTAAAATGCAAGCTAAATCTATATCAACATACACAGAAAGAATCTTACATTCGTAAATCTTTTAACTTCTACTATGTACTATACCTTTTAAGGATCTCAAACTTCTGAAAATAACATTTTAATAAGCTAATCATTTATATATATTATTGGTCAATCCCATTCAATCAAATTTTTTCATATTTTACTCTTCCATCTAACCAGGATTTAAAAATGCAGAATAATCACTTTATTTTAATCAAATAAACTAATCAAATAAACTAAAGAGACTTGTTTTCTGAATGCTGCATGTCACTATAAAGTAGAATTCTGCTTTTAGTTCAGAATCCATATTCCTATAATTAAAAATATAGGTAGATAAGTCATAACCCTTGACAGGTATTCCACAGTGTAGATAAGATCATCTCTAAAGTAAAGTACTATATGTGGCTCTTCAAAATAAGAAGTAACTAGTTTAATATCAAAAGCATTCAAAAACACTAATAAGTAATAATTTATTATTGTATAATTACAATAATATTAGAAATTCAGACACAGTGAATTCTATTGCTATCCCTCAATACAACCAGCCAATGATCACAAAGAAATAAATGCAAAATTACCTCGAGATGAGCCTAGTCTGGAAAGTGATGAACGACGAAAAGAAGGGTAACCAAAATAGCTAATGTCCTCAGAAAACATGGCATCCGCATCAATAATGACACTTGGGTGGGCAGAATGAATGTCAGCATCAAGAAGAGACATAAGATCCTCTATAAACAGAAACAAATATAAAGCAGATACAGAAATCTGTAGACCATTGAAAGGTTCTGAAAATTAAATCAGATAAAATGAGAAACTGACTACTGACATACCCTGAGAAATAAAGTAGTAACTACCTAGAGAATAAAGTGAACATCATTAACAAAGATTTTAAGGAACATGAAATGCATGATTGCCACTTGAGCTACCTACTAAATACTCAAACAAAAAAGATCTTTATTTAATGTATTAGTAACATCACAGAGATAATGCAGTCAAAAGTCTAAATGGAGTTTTTACATATTCAGTAATAAGGCATCAAAAAAAATAACATTATAGAGTCATCTGTCAGCCAGTGATAAAGCCACACACATACATCCATGTCTTTACTGGAACTAAACATAAAACTACTTACTAAGCAAAAACATTTCCCTATTTTCCCTTAAAAGTATTTTAGACTCAAACTAAACATTACAGTGAGAAATATCTACCACTTTGGAAAAGAACTATCAGAAAATCCATTGTACTCTAAAATTCCATTCTGTAATCAAAAAACGTCTCTCCCTCCAGGGGTAAGAAAGCAATGATGATCCACCAACCTCCAGGCAAATAAGATTCACTGGCTGTATCATCCCCATCATCTCCATCTTCATCATCCCGGCTAAGTAAGTTATTTACAGCAAGGTTTACATCAAGATTTGTTCGCTGAAGTTCACGAATAATGACACTTCTGGATTTGCCTTGTAAAACGACTTGGGCCTGAAATTAAAAATTAGAGTGTTATGCTAATTCTCTTTTGCTTACATTTTTATCAAAATCAGCTTTCTAGGGGCAACTACAGAAAAGCAGTATTTCCCAATCCATGCTATGAGTCATGACTACAGCCCAATATATTCAGTTAAACCTCAACTTTTGTTACCTTATATGAAGTGTTCTACAAGATCTATACCTGTGAAATCAGCTCCTCTGGAATGACAGATGCAGGAATAACTGGCTGGGGCTGACTGCCCAAAAGCCCAGATCCTCGATCGCGTCCAGTCCGAATAACTCGAGTCTGTCGGCGGGAATCTCGAGCTCCAGCTGACGACCTACCAGAAGACCCTCCTCCACTTCCACCAACTCCAGAACTCCATCGACTTCTAAACAGTAGAGAATTTAGAGAATTAGCATTTTAAACAATCTTTCTGAAAAGATCACCTTGTGTCTTATATTCATTCCCTTAAGTGAAGATAAAACTGTAATTGATACAGTGATTTTATAGTATTTTAATTGAACAAGGTAATATAACTGAGTCTTAAAACTATTTCAATTTTTTAAATGCTTACATGCAAATTCACTCTTTAGAAAGATATCTATAACATTTTTGCATCTTTTGGAATCATGTTTTAAAGCTCCACATTCCAATTATTTCTAGTCACAATTCTTGAACAAGTTTTAGGACACACCTTGCCTCACCTTTCATGTGAAAGACTCATCAGACATAACTATCAACAATGTGTTACACAAAAAAGTGTTAGAGTTTAAGACTCACACTGCTATGCATGGAATAAAAACATTATTTGCAAAGATATTAGCCCATTAATATTACTACTATTAACTACCTTGACCAAAAAGAAGCTACTTTTAAAATAATCATTAATTTTTTCTTAACATGAGAAAACTCAGAAAGGGCATGTGATGTTTCCATTTTCACTTTTTGCCCCCAACATGAGCATTAAGGATCTTCAAATCAACTAAGCTAGATAACCATAAACAATTGCTTTTCTACATTTAATCAGATCTTAAAGAAAATGTTCCCCCAAATCACATTAACCTTAGAAATCATGACAGTGCTAGAATCTTATTTTAAAAAATCTGAGTATAGTTGATGCCTCTTTAAAGTGAATCTAATACTTAGAGATCATTCAATCTAGAAGAAAGGCACTTTACTCACAACTACTCATTATACTCATCTAAGAGAGGCCCACATTTACAGTAGCCAAGAGGTGGAAGCAACCAGATGTCCATCAAATGAATGGATAAACAAAATGTAATATCAAAGTACATTGGAATATTACTCAGCCTTAAAAGAAAGAAATTCTGTCACATGTTACAACATAGCTGAACCTTAAAGACATCATGCTGGTGAATGAAGCCAGTCACAAAGAGAGAAAAACCATATGATTCCATTTAAATGAGATCTCTTAAAGTAGTCAAATTCATAGACACAGAAAACAGAATGGCAGTTCCCCGGGGCTAAGGAGAGGGGATAAATGTGGTAAGAATGGTATAAAGTTTCAGTTTTGCAAAATGAAAAAGTTCCGGAGATCTGTTTCACAACAATGTGAATACAGTTAATATTACTGAACTGTGCACTTAAAAATGACGAAGGCAGTAAATTTTGTTATGTGTTTTATACCTTGGTTTTAAAAATTAAGTCATGTGTTAACAAAGAAAGCAATATTCTAAAAAGTACTTATTTTCAAGTTATATGCATTATAACAAATATGCAATAGAAAATAATATAGGATCAATGAAACAAGTATTCAAATCAAATATTAAATCAGCATTTCTACTTCATGGTTTCCTATTAAGGCAGAAAAATGAAGTATTTCACTCAGGTAGAACTACTTTTGAAATTTTTAAACATTCAAATCTAAATATATTATTTCAACTTGGTAACAGGGAGAACCATACTAAAGAATCTTAAAAAAGATATAATTAGGGTGACAGTATGTCCCAGTTTGCTTGAGATACTGCCGGTTTAAGCCTACTATCAGAGCCAGAGCCTAATTATTAATTTCACTCCAAAATGTCCTAGTTTATAACTTATTTCCACCAAGGAATGAATACCATTTTCCCAAGTAAATAATGCTAGAAACCTGATCAGATATACTATCCAAATATATATACTCCTGGGCAGACCTTATAGTTATCGTAAACTCAAATCTCCATGAAGATTGCAAAAATAAGTGAAGTTAAGATAACAGGGAAGAATGGACAGAATCAGTTCACCGAAAATACCCAAATTCACTGCTAGATTTATCCATCAAAACACCAATGGCTACCAATTTGCAATCTCTGCTATACAAACCCTCAACTAAGATTAGCCTAAAAGACATTTGTCAAAATATCTCTGCTTTGCCCATTAATCTGTTACCAAGGAGGATACCATGTTTCCCCACTCACACCCACTGTACAGAGTGTTTCTTCTATCACAATCCAAACAACCTACCAGTCTCCCTACTTCAATTGCTCCTTAACATTCCTTCCTCTAATCAACTCACTATATAAAGAGAAGAATATATTGAACTAAGTACACATTAAGAGAGATTTAGTAGTGGTCAAAAAAGATACTATGGGAATGGGTGATTCGTTTTACCTGTAATTTTAGTGAGCTATGTAAATTTTCACATTAAACTCAAAAGTCCTGGGAAAACCAGTTTCTACTACATGTACTTTGCTCATCAAAATTAAGTCTTAACCATAAGTCTGGCTGGTTGGTGAACAAAAAATACACACACACACACGTATCATCAAAAATAAGGCAAACTGAAAAACTATCACAATCAAGAGGAGACTAAGGAGAAACAATGACTGAATGTAATGTGATATCCTGGATGGGATCCTGAAACAGAAAAAAAGACAACAGGAGAAAACTAAGGAAATATAAATAACTTTCAGCCTCAGTCAATAATAATGTATCAATATACATTAATTATAAAAAATTTACCATACCAGTTTAAACATATAACAGTAGAAACTGGGTGTGGAGTATATGAGAATTCTCAGTATTCTATTTGTAATTTTTCTGTCAATCTAAAGCTGTCTCTTTTTTTTTTAAGATTTTATTTATTTATTCATAGAGAGAGAGAGAGGCAGAGACACAGGCAGAGGGAGAAGCAGGCTCCACGCAGGGAGCCTGATGTGGGGACTCGATCCCGGGTCTCCAGGATCACACCCCAGGCTGCAGGCAGCGCCAAACCGCTGCGCCACCGGGGCTGCCCTAAAGCTGTCTTAAAATAAAAAGTTTATTTAAAAGAGTATATACACACAGACGTACACATACTATATGAGTGGTATGTAGCCTGATATATATATTTATTTCTGTGAAAATATCAATTAGTTCCAACACTTAAGTCAAAATATTCACATAAAGATCCAGAACTGCAGCTTTTTGGGGACAAAAAAAGACAAAAAGGGTTGGGGTGAAGGGCACCTGGCTGGTTCAGTCAGTAGAGCATGTGACCCTCAATCTCAGGGTTATGGGTGTAAGCCCCACAATGAACATAAAGTATACTTAAAAAAAAAAAAAAGGTGGGGGTGAGGTATGGAAGTTTGCATTTGGCAACAATGGCTCTGTATTCTCCGGTGGTAATAATCAGCTAAATCAGCTGCCTTCTTTAAAAAGGGCCATCCACTTAGTGTGTCACAGCCCTACTACATATTGTCTTACCCACCTAGCCAGCTTCAACTATTTATAATTACAGTGACCTCCTTGGCTTTTACATTCCAAATACAGCGCTATTAGCTCAGATGAAGACTCCAAAAGAAACATGGTAGTTCAAATGAACAAAAAGCAGCTTATACCTATTATCTCTTATATCCAGTGACAATAAACAGAATAAAGAGACTTTAAATACTAGTATCTCAGGGATCCCCTGGGTGGCTCAGCGGTTTAGCGCCTGCCTTTGGCCCAGGGCGCAGTCCTGGAGTCCTGGGATCTAGTCTCGCGTCGGGCTCCCGGCATGGAGCCTGCTTCTCCCTCTGCCTGTGTCTCTGCCTCTCTCTCTCTATGTCCATCATGAATAAATAAATAAAAATCTTAAAAAAAAAACTAATATCTCCATTTTAAACTTACTATTGAAAAAAAATAAAAAATAAACTTACTATTGAGCAATTAACTCTTTTCCCCAAGTAAATCTGGTGTTCTACCCTTAACTTGGCCTGAAATGAGTTTAACAAAAATACCTAGGAGATTTTTGAAAAATCTTCCAGGATAAATTTGAGTAATTATGAAAGGAATGAACAGGAGCAACTAGAAATGTTTAACAAAAAAACATCTGCTGACAGTGAAAAAGCCAAAGGGAAAAATATTAAAAGTCCCATAAATTTTGTCTGCTATGTATTCAAAATAAATGATCAATTATCAATGATCTATGCTGATGGAAAAGAAAACTCAATTATTCTAAAATCTTTCAAATGCAGTTCTCAAATACAGAGACTGATTCATAATCCAAAGAGAGCAACCCTCAACTCTGAAGGAAGAGAATAAGGGACCATGGTCTATATAGGGATGGTCTCTTTCATATTTGACTGTTTTTGGTAAATCTGTGGATAAGAATCCCCTCTGGAGTCTCAAGATCTGCCTGTCCTAGATTTTCTATTACATGTGAAAAATTGCAAGTTTCTTTAAAATTCATTGTAATCAACATAGAAAGATGAAAAAAACACCCACTATGTACTCATGAGGGAAATAATGTACCATAAAGGAAAATACTTTTGACTCTATAAAATTTCTTAATTTACAAAATAACTTCATCATAAAAAATAACTTCATCATAATTTTACCATCAACAAACTGAGATTTTCATAGAGGCCAAGAGAAACAATCAACCCTTAAGTGCTTATGCTTTGTGGACATCTGCAAAACCAAATAAAGGTAAACAAACAACTGGCAATCACTTAGTGGGCACTGTGACATTTGTGACATTTCTCAATACTGCAATTCATGAATCAAATGCCAAAGAAAACTCATGCAGTTTGTTCTGGGGCATGTGCGTGGATAAGAGAACAAGGGACAGAAAAACATGGGTACACAAAGCGGTGTGGGCAAGGATGTGTAAGGGGGACTCAAAAATTGCTTCTCTCTGCATTTTTAAAAAAGTCTTAAGATTAGCCCTAATCTTCTTTGGAGTAGATTTACAGAGGTTTTATTCAAGATCAAATGTATTATAGTTTATTATTACCTTTGTTACATATTTTATTAGCATTAAAATCATAAAATTCCATTGCTATATTTCAATCATTCTATAATTGGTTATATCCAAGTTTTATTTATAAAGAGAACTCAAATCTAAGACAATTTGAGCAACATAATCAATCATAATGAATTATAAACTATAGAATAAAATATCCATGAAACCATAATGATATAACTGAAAAGAAACAGAATAGACAGAATAAGAAAACAGAATAAACAGAATAAATAAACAGAATAAGAAATAAATGGACAAGGAAGAAAAATTCTTCCTTATGGTCGAATTCCAATTAATAAGTGTAAAAGGAATGATGGAAATTTAAAAAGATAACCACTTGGCCAACACCACAGAAATAATTAAGGCAAAAAATCATCAGTGGATGCTAAAATAAAGCTTAAAAATAAGAAACTTAAAAAAAAATAAGATACTTACATAGTCAAAGAATCTCCCCACAGTATATATTATTAATCACAAAGGAGAAAATAGTAACTTTATAGATAAGAAACCTGGCAAACACCATCTTATCTAATCAAGGACAATCTCATCACCAGATGTGACATATCAACATCATGTGCCTTCTGATATGATGCACTGTCAAGGGCAATCACCACTTCTGTGGTATTCTTGCCAAAAATGCATCACCTGTGATCTCCATCAAAATTCCAGCAAATTATTTTGTGGATACCAACAAACTGATTCTAAAGTTTCTATGGAGGGGGAAAAAGACCCAGAAGAGCCAACACAACACTGAAGAACAAAGCTAAAGGACTGATACTACCCAACCTCAAGGCTCATTATAAAGTGACGTTATCAAAACAGTGTGCTATTGACAAAAACAACACGAAAACAGATAGATCAAAAGAACAGAATACATTGCCTAGAAACAGACCCCCTCATAAATATAGTCAACTGATCCTTAGATCTAAGGAGAAAAGGTAATACAATGGAACAAAGAGTCTCTTCAACAAATGGTATTGGAACAAATGGACATCCATATACAAAAAAAAAAAAAAGAAAAAAGAATCTATACATAAGACCTTATACCCTTCACAAAAATTAACTCAAAATGGATTATACACTTAAATGTAAAATGCAAAACTATAAAACTCTTAGAAGATAAACACCTCAGAAAATCTAGATGACCTTGGGTATGGCAATGACTTTAAGACAGGACACCAATGGCACAATGAAAAAAATAACTGATTAAATGGACCTTATTAAAATTAAGACTATCTGCTCTGTAAAAGACACTGTCAAGAGAATGAGAAGACATGCCATGGACTGTGAGAAAATATTTGCAAAAGACATATCTTATAAAGGACTACTATCCTAAATTACAAAGAACTCTTAAAACTCAAAAAAACAAAAAAAAACAACCGATCAAAAATGGGCCAAAGACCTTAACAGACACCTCACCAGAGAAAATGAACAGAGAGCAAGTGAGCATATAGAAAGACGTTTCACATAATATATCACTAGGGAAATGCAACCTGAAACAATGAGATACCACTACACACCTATGAGAACGGCCAATATCCAGAACACTGACACCACCAATTGCTGTTGAGCATGTGGAGCAATAAGAACTCTCACTCACTGCTGGTGGGAAAACAAAATGGTACAGCCACTTTGGAAAACAGTAGCTGGTTTCTTACAAAACTAAACATACTTTTAACATGTTCCAGAAATTGTGCTCTTTAGTATTAGGAATTGAAAACTTATCCACAAAAATCCCTGCACACAATGTTTCATTAGCAGTTTTATTCATAATTGCCAAAACTTGGAAGCAACCAAGATATCCTTCAAGAAGTGAATGCATAAATAACCAGCAGCACATCCAGACAATGGAATATTATTCAGCACTAAAAAGAAACAAGCTATCAAGCCATGAGAAGACATGGCAGAAACTTAAATTGCCTATTACTAAGTGAAAGAAGCCAATTTGAAAGGCTACATACCTTATGATTCCAACTATACAATATTCTGGAAAACACAAAACTACAGTAACAGTAATAATATCTGTCATTGCCAGGGGCTGTGGGGGAGAGAAGGATAAATAGGCAGAGCACAGACAATTTTTAAGGAAATGAAATTACTGTTTGTCACTATAATGGAGAATATATGTCATTATACATTTGTCCAAACCCACAGTACATCTATTGTGAACCCTAATGGGAACCATGACTCTGGGTGATAATGATTTATCAACGTAGTTTCATCAGTTTAAATAAATGGATTGCTCAGGTAGGAGATGTTGGTAATACGAGACTATACATGTGTAGAGACAGGGAATATACGGGAAATTTCAGTATCTTTCTCCCATTTTTGCTGTGAACCTAAAAACCACTCTTAAAGGTCAAATTATTTCAGTCATATACTTTAACAACAAAAAAAAGTCAAATTGTTTCAGAATAAAAATTTTAATTTAAAAATAAATACAGAGTACAAATTACTTAACAATGCCACTACATAAATGGATAAACTACAACAGGGATCAGGAATCTTTTTTGTAAAGCGCAGTATTTACTATTTTGTGAGCTAAAGTCTTGTTGAGACTACTCATCTCTGTCATCCTAGCACAAGGCAGCCACAGAAAGTAAAAGTATCAAGCATGCCCGTATTTCAATAAAAACAAGGAGGGAATGGATTTAGGCCATAGGCTCTAGTTTGCTGACCCTGCAATTAAAATTTTTAAAGAAATTATAGTGGGACATGGTGTGATACATAATAGATAGAGTCAAACTTTTTCCAGGTTTATCAAATGAAATGAAAATTTCATTTGTTATTACATACCATTTTCAGAATTCTTTGTCACACACTGCTATGTTTGTTGTGTGCATACGACCATTAAAAGGAGATAATTAATATTTTATTAATAAAGACCAGAGCTGTGTTTCCTATTAGTAGTTCTAGCACAGAATGAGCAAAATAAAGGATGTACTCTACTAAATGACCTTCCTCTGACCTCAAAATAAACTTAGTTCAGCATAAAAACAAAAAAGGCAAAGAAAAAGTAAGAATTTGGGGCCCTCAATTTGCAAAGCTAACTTTATCTAGAAACTCACAGTCTCAAAATATTTTTAAAATATTTAGGGATGCCTAGGTGGCTCAGTGGTTGAGCATCTGCCTTTGGCTCAGAGTATGATCCAGGGATCCGGGATCGAGTCCCACATCGGGCTCCCTGCAAGGAGCCTGCTTCTCCCTCTGCCTGTGTGTGTCTCTGCCTCTCTCATGAATAAATAAATAAATCTTTAAAAATATATATATTTAAAACCTTCCTCCTCCCCTTACTATAGTTTGAAACAATTTAAATTGCTTTTAGTTCTATTTCTAGCCTTTGAACACATTTGCTGACTTGACTGATTTGGTGTTATCTAATCATTCATTAGGTAATTTCAGAAAATCTAGGTATTCAAGAATCATAAAATCATCTGGCTTAGAATTTGTATGTGATTTCTTTAATATGATAGTTTATCAACTTTAGATAAAACAAGAGTTGATTATCTAGAGGTATGCATTTTATAAATAATTTAAAAATAAAAAGGTACAAACGTTATAAAATAAGTCATAAGGATATAATGTACAACATGGTGACTATAGTTAATAACATGTATTGCATATTTGAAAGAGTAGATCTTAGAAGTCCTCATCACAAGAAAAAAAATTTTGTAACTATGTATATATAGTGATAGGTATTACTTAGACTTATCGTGGTGATCATTTCACAATACATAAATATCAAATCATTATGCTATACATCTGAAACTAATATGTTGTATGTCAATTGTATCTTGATTTAAAAAATAAAAATAACTTTGGGCACCTGGATGGTTCAGTTGGTTGACTGTCAGACTCTTGGTTTTGGGTCAGGTCATGATCTATTTCAGGGTCCTGGTATTGATAGAGCCATATGTTGAGCTAGCTCCCTGCTCATCAAGGAGTCTCCTTGTCTCCCCCCTCCAAACCTTCCCCCTACTTGCATGCTCTCTTTCTAGAAATAAATAAATCTTTAAAACATAAAAATAAACTAATTAAAGGCTGTTAGGCTTAGTTACATGATTTTCAAGCCTCACTAAATTAATTCAAAAAGAACTACCAGATTTGGAACCTAGAAAGAAATGTTAAATTTTTTAACCATGAAATTAGCACAAAAAAAGACCAAAGTCTGCATCACTGAAAAACCGAAATAACATAAACTACATGGTAAGTGATATAATAAACACATCTCAACATTAGACACTTTTAAAAGGTCAAGAGTCTGGGTTAATTGTAATTAGCCTGCATGGGTTATTTTTATCACAGTGTTTCCCATGAGCAACAGAGCGCCTGCCCAAAGAGTTCAGGAGTTTCCTCACTGCACTGTTAGATAACACTGAAGACAATCTCAGACTGAGAGCACTAACAGAGCACCAGCCCAGACCAGAGGGGGCCATCACCTGGCCACAACTTACCCCAGGGTGTTGCCTGCCAGCCTGCCCAGAGTCTCAGAACCTGAGAGAAACCATGGGGAGTCATTTGTCCTTCCAGGCCTCGATGTCCTCCCTGCCCCCGAGTTGCTGTTCAACTTTGACCTGGGAAAGAAACAGGAGGCACAACAGTCACGGAACAGTCCTGAACACTAGCTAGGTGCAAGCCCAGGACTCCAGGCCGCACTGCTCTGGGAGTGACTGTGGTAAAATACCAGCCTCACTCTTCTCCAACTGCTCCTCTTGGAATCTCCTTCTGGAATGTGTACTTCCCATCAAAGAGCAAGCCTAACAACTGACAGCCTCCTACCAATCCAGCATTCCCTCCGGGCTGAAAGCGTTTTCATGGTTTAACTCCAAATTAATTGTTCTCTAGATTTTTTAAAGTAATCACGCTTTCCTTAAAGAGGCAGGCAACTGAAATTCATCATACATGATCCAACAACACTTTTTTAAGTTATTTTATTTATTCATGAGAGACAGAGAGAGTCAGAGACATAGGCAGAGTGAGAAGCAGGCTCCCTGCCCGAAGTGAGACTCGATCCCCAGACCCAGAATCATGCCCTTAGCCGAAGGCTGATGCTCAACCGCTGAGCCACCCAGGCGTCCCCCAACAACACTTTTTATACATTATCATTCATATAGACCACAATTTTAAAGACTCTTGTCAATTTCAAACTCAGTTACTTGATTTGGAAATATTAAAAAGGAAAAAACATGAGGTGCCTCACTGGCTCAGTCAGTAGAGCATGCAACTCAATCTGGTGGTCGTGAGTTCAAGACTCACACTGGGTAGAGATATTACTTTAAAAAGGTGGAGATAGGGGCCTGGTTGGCTCAGCCAATAGAGCATGTGACTCTTGATCTCAGGGTTCTAAGTTCAAGCCCCACACTGGGTGCAGAGATTATTTAAAAATAAAATCTTGGGGGGGGGGGGGTCTAAAAAGTCATTTTCAACCAAAGAATAGATCTGACCTGGAACCTACCATACCATTCCCCTGGTAACCTATTTCTGTTAACTGACAAACTTCTCTATTTTCAATACTAATATTTCATTAATCACTGCTTACAGAAAAATTAAAACCAAACTACAAGATAACCATTTCACTATCTTAAAACTTAAAACTTGAAGGCTATTAACATCAAAATAGGTTTACTATAATACCTTTTAAGAGCTAAATACTTATCAAATAAAAAGGGCATTAATGTCTTACCCATCGTTATTATCAGGTTTGCCCAATTCCAATCTGTCTGGCTGTACTGAAAATCCGATCCTGCAAACTCTACCATCCTAAAAGAAAGAAAATAGAAGAAATCACCAAACTAATACTGTGTATTAAAATATGAATTTATTCAATAAACAGATTATGTCCCCATCATTGTCAATTCAGAATACAAATAAGCTTTTCAAAAGGCACTTGTGCCTCACGTGGGGAAGTATGTTTTACATACAATTACGGACACCAGTAGAAATAATTTAAAGTATCTCTAACAGAATTCAGAGTAAGGAAATAACTGGGTATCAGGAACTTCTTCATTACTATGGTTTCAAGCTATTGTAAATCACTTAAGCTTTCTCTGAGCCAGAGAATGTACACAATAAGGAAATGGAACTGAGTGATCTCTGCAATAACTCTTGCAAGAAACTTCTATTTTGCCTGGTTAAAAAAGAAACATGATAATGCATGACTGTATTTTAAGTTCCTTTTCATTTCTGTATCTTACAGTAAACAATTTACCTCAAGAAGAAAGGCAGCATGATTTGGTCCTACCACACACTGTTTGATAGTAGCCTGTTCCAATACATTCAAAGGGGGGTGGCTAAGGAATAAAAAACGTCAAGCAAAATTAGTTTTTTTTTTTAATTTTTTTTTATTTTTATTTACTT
Source organism: Nyctereutes procyonoides (assembly GCF_905146905.1). NCBI lineage: Eukaryota > Metazoa > Chordata > Mammalia > Carnivora > Canidae > Nyctereutes > Nyctereutes procyonoides. The sequence goes on from NW_026575137.1 coordinate 16,806,882, forward strand.
ATGATAGTCACAGAGAGAGAGAGAGAGAGAGGCAGAGACACAGGCAGAGGGAGAAGCAGGCTCCATGCACCGGGAGCCCGATGTGGGATTCAATCCCAGGGTCTCCAGGATCGCGCCCCAGGCCAAAGGCAGGCGCCAAACCGCTGCGCCACCGAGGGATCCCTAGTTTTAAAATGGCAAATACATTCTAGGGCTGCTTGGTTTTTATCTGATTAATCAAAGGAATAAATAGCTGGCAAAACCTGTTTTCAAAAATATTTATATATTATAGTAAGTAATACTTGAGAAATAATAATTATGATAGCCTTAAAGTTATTATATGTCCTTGGCATGCCAGACTTTTTAAAAATCAATATGAATAGAACCTGTAATTCAAACGAACCTGACTCATAAAAGTTGATTAAAGCTTCTGCCTAAATGTGAGTTTTTTCCTAATAAAGAAAAACTGCTCTTTTCAGAAAATTTAAAATATCTTAAAACTCTTACCTGTTTAAATTATATTTGTTCAGTTTTTCTGAAACTTCCCGTAACCTTTAAAAAAAAAACAAAATATGAATAAACCACATGTACAAATTCTTTTTAAACAAAATAGTTCTGATAGGTACTTGTATCATTATTTAGTGATTTCTAATGGCAGTATACAAAAAAAATCTGCTATGGCAATAATATTTTTTATATTATCTTTCATTTTTGTCCCAAAAAAAGATCCATGGTCAACTCTATAATTCCCTTCCCTTACCACCTCATTAACAATTTTGATAATTATATTAATCCCATTTTACAGATGAGGAAACTAAGGTTCCCATCATTTGTAATACAAAACGTGGCAACACAGCTGGTACCTGAGCTAGCATCAATGGAAGTCACTTGTTAAACACTTTGCTATAAATGTCAAAAGAGGTCCTTAAATGTACATCATAAAATGATGATATTGGGGTAATATATATATATCTACTAAGAATTTAATATAATGAGGCAGGAAAAAAGCCTGAAAGCCTTACTGACTTAAGACAGTCTCAAAAAAAAATTAATAAAATAAAATAAAATAAAATAAAATAAAATAAAATAAAATAAAATAAAATAAAATAAAATAAAATAAAATAAAATAAAATAAAATAAAATATAAAATAAAATAAAATAAATAAAATAAAATAAAATATAAAATAAAATAAAATAAAATAAAATAAAATAAAATAAAAAGATACAGTCTCAAGTTCCTAAAGGGCCTCTGACACAAAATTGTACAAATTAAAACTTCTATGTCTGTATTTATAAAACAAGGATAACACCTTCCCCATTTTCTAATCTTCCCCATTTCTAAGAGTACCAAATATACTTCAAAAAATCTTAAAGAGCTACATAACTAAAAGATAACAATTCATATTTTCTATTATGATTTTGCTGTTTATCTCAAGAAAATGGGTCTTGAGTTAATAAAAAAGTATTGTAAAAAAATATTGTAATACTCATTTAAACTACACTTTTATCAACTTAAGGAAGTCATTTTATAATGTAAAGATGTTGGGACACCTGAGTAGCTCAGTCTGTTAAGAGTCTGCCTTCAGCTCAGATCCTGATCTCAAGGTTCTGGGAACAAGCTCCGTGTCTGGCTCTCTGCTCCTTGGGGAATCTGCTTCTCCCGGATCTCTCTCTTGCTCTCGCTCTCGCTCTTGCTCTTGCTCTCACTCTCAAATAAATAAATTACAAAAAAAAAAAAAAAAAAAAAACAAACCGGGGCAGCCCCCGTGGCACAGCGGTGTAGCGCCGCCTGCAGCCTGGGGTGTGATCCTGGAGACACGGGATCGAGTCCCACGTCAGGCTCCCTGCATGAAGCCTGCTTCTCCCTCTGTGTCTCTGCCTCTCTCTCTCTCTGCCTCTATGAATAAATAAATAAATAAATCTTTAAAAAAAATCTTAAAAAAAAAAACGGCTTATAATGTAAAAATGTAAACAAATGTAGAGACCGTAAGAGTTTGATTCTATCAAGTTCCCAAAACAACTGCCTGGTTTTCAATTTTTTTTTCATAAATGACTCTTTAAACAGAATTTTAGAAAGCAACAGAAAAAAAATTAAAACATGTCAATAGGAAATCCCATGAATTTTGCTTTCTGAAAAGTGGCAAAAATACCTGAAGTCTAATTTCAATCATTTGTATTAACAGATGAAAGTGGTGTGTGTGTGTGTGTACCTCCAAAATAAATCACAGCTTAAAGCCAGTTTAGGATTCAAAGCTGTCGGGATCCCTGGGTGGCGCAGTGGTTTGGCGCCTGCCTTTGGCCCAGGGCGCAATCCTGGAGACCCCGGATCGAATCCCACGTCGGGTTCCCGGTACATGGAGCCTGCTTATCCCTCTGCCTGTGTCTCTGCCTCTCACTCTCTCTCTCTCTCTCTCTCTCTCTCTGTGTGTGTGTGTGTGTGTGTGTGACTATCATAAAAAAAAAAAAGGATTCAAAGCTGTCACAAATCATGTATTATATATGCAAATGATCTAATTATTTCAATAAGAGATTCAAGTAGGGCTAAACTCTCAACTTTATCCTACAAATTCTATCCTCTATTTAATGCTGAGGAGCATCTTTCAAACACACTAACATATATACGGTTACTTTCCAATTCTGAATCTTACTCCTAAGCAAGAATAACTTTCAAATGATGCTATACTTAATTTCTCTCCCACTCACTTTATCCTCACTCCCAAAGAACAGCACCTGATGTGTGAACAAGCCCCCAATAAAATACATTTTCATTTTTGTTGCCTAGTGTTGTATTTGCTTTCATGAACAAAAATGTGTTTTCCTTGTCCTGTAAAATCAATTCTTTTCACCATATCCCAGTTTGCTCATTTACAAGGCACGCTTCTCGGTTCCAAGAAAAGATAAAATACCATAAAAATAACATACTACATGGGATTCATGAGAGAGAAGGCCAAATAGAAAATGTGGATACTGGGGATCCCTGGGTGGCACAGCGGTTTAGCGCCTGCCTTTGGCCCAGGGCGCGATCCTGGAGACCCAGGATCGAATCCCACGTCGGGTTCCCGGTGCATGGAGCCTGCTTCTCCCTCTGCCTGTGTCTCTGCCTCTCTCTCTCTGTGTGTGACTATCATAAATAAATAAAAATTTTAAAAAAAAAAAAGGAAAAAAAAAGAAAATGTGGATACAATAAACTGAGGGGCCAAACAAAGGCCTCCAGAATCCTGGAGCTGAGGCAGGAGTAGAGCTGGAGGGAAAGGGCTAAGAAAGGTTTACTTCCCAAAACCACAATAGTACTCCAAGAAGGTATGTTGTATACAACTAAACCCATTCATGCCCATTGCTTTCTCTTCACCCAACACAGTCTTGAGAGCTGTCACAAAGTATACAGTTGGGGGGTGGAAGCTGGGAGTGGATAAAATTTGTCAAAGCCTCTTCAAAACTGGGCAATAACGGAAATTAAAAATTAGGGGATCCCTGGATGGCTCAGCAGTTTAGCGCCTAGCTTCGGCCCAGGACGTGATCCTGGGGAGTCCCGGGATTGAGTCCCACATCAGGCTCCCTGTGTGGAGCCTGTTCTCCCTTTGCCTGTGTCTCTGCCCGCCCCCCCCAACCCCTGCCCCTGTCTCTCTCATGAATAAATAAAATCTTTAAAAAAATAATAATAAAATAAAAATTAAATGAAGCTGCTCTCATGGCTTCAAATTCCACTCCATATACACAATATTTATAACTAAAATAAGCTTTGGAAACATCAAAATGATTAAAGTACTAAGTCAAGAACTCGACAGCAGGGGATCCCTGGGTGGCTCAGTGGTGTAGCGTCTGCCTTTGGCCCAGGGCGCAATCCTGGAGTCCCGGGATCAAGTTCCGCGTCAGGCTCCTGGCATGGAGCCTGCTTCTCCCTCCTCCTGTGTTCTCTGCCTCTCTCTCTCTCTCTCTCTCTCTCTCTCTCTATGTCTATCATAAATAAATAAATATTAAAAAAAAAAGAACTCGACAGCAAATTTCAGGCCACAAGGAGACAGAGGAAATGGTCACTGCCATCAATTCAATTCTCTCATCTTAAAAATCATGGTGGACTCCTAACCACATCTGAAACGTACACCCATCTGTACTGGAAACAATGCCCACTAGAGAGCAAGAAATCTGGAGCTAACTCCCAGCTCACCTACTACTTACTAACTGGCCTCATTTGAGACCTTTAAAGTCTCAGGTTTTCATCCACATAATAGTCATCCATGGTTCTTTTTAGTCCTGGAATTCTTATGAATGTTTTAAAAGAAAATAAATCAGTGGATACATCTATAACATGTATATGGGACTAGCACTTACTGTCATATTCAATTTCATCTAAACCATTTGAAACTTTCATATACAAACTGATTTTACATGGACATTTAGAATGTTTCCCCAAATACTAATTTTTTTTAATTTCTTAAATTCAATCCCCAAAATTTACACAAAATCTACCATGCCTGCAAATCTCAAAACAGTTATCAGGACTAAACTGGCCCCATAAGCATAAATCCCAGACAATAGTATCAAAGAAACCTACAAACAAACTATAAAGTTAGTTTAGTTCCCCTTTTACAGTAGAGTCCTCTGCAGACGGAAATCACAGCATTGCTGCAGACCAAAGACCACATTCATTTACAAAGTTACTGAATGTCTCTATATAATTGTTAGGCACTCATCTATTTTAAAAGATCTTTCTCCAAAAGCTTACATGCTTAAAGTCATTATAGTCCCTCTAGTAGCAACATGTACAGAAGTCTCCCTCGTTTTTAGAATAAAAGGAAAACTATCCTAGAACTCACCAAATTCCATTTCAGAATAAATCTTAACATGTGGTTGTGATGGAAAAAATTTTAAGAGTACAGCATAACATTACAAAATAACCTCATAACTCAGCATTTAATCTCATTCAAGAATAGGCAGGAAAGCCTTTGTGAGGTTGCTGTAACACACAATGCATAGGCTACCAATAAGCTTCTGACAATCCTTAGTATTCCTACACCAAAGATTTATTCTATATTCCAATCCAAGAACCTATTTCATTCCTTTAAATTTATTGGCATTTTACAGATCCAGAGGCTGGATTTTCTTTTTTCTTAAAGCACCAAAGTAGGGTAACAGCAAACTAATGTTTAAAAAGGGACAAGCGGGGGATCCCTGGGTGGCTCAGCGGTTTAGCCCCTGCCTTCAGCCCAGGGCGTGATCCTGGAGTCCCAAGATCCCACATCAGGCTCCCTGCATGGAGCCTGCTTTTCCCTCTGCCTGTGTTTTTGCCTCTCTCTCTCTCTCTCTCTCTCTCTCTCTGTGTGTGTGTGTGTGTCTCATGAATAAATAAATAAAATCTTAAAAAAAATAAAAAATAAAAAGGGACAAGAAATCAAACTATAACATGCTGGAATCTAACATATTTCATTGCTGCCCTGAAATACCCTGTAAGTTCAGTCTCCTTTTCCTCCAAATTTAACATTAATGTTAAATTCAAAGTAATTTCAAAGATACTTCATCTTCTCAGTCATCCTCAACCTGGCAACAGCATCAGTGGAGGTCCATCAGTTTTAGAATTCTCTCCTACCCCTGTCACATACCACACCTGCATGTTCAAACATACATAACCTTAAAATGAATGAAACCTGATGGATTTCCAGCTGTATTTCTGCAACTAAAAACATTAAGGCCTATTTAAGATCCCCAAAAGGCTGCCAATTCTCCAGGGCAGAAAGATATTCCTGTTACCCCACCTTCTACAAGATGATGGTCTTCATATATCTGAAGCATAAGACCAAGTACACCTATCCATGTTTCGTATTTATTAGCAATCACCTTAAGTGGTGAAAAAGTGACAAAATCTGCCAAGAGTAGATTTCTTCCAGGCTCATTCCTATTTCAGGCCCAGCTCAAATGTTACCTCCTCCATGAATTTTTCCTGCTACGCTACTTTTCTTCCTACAGAAGTCAACAGTTTCTCCTTCCTAGAGGACCTTCAGGTCTACATTGCATTTGTTTCAGTCTGAACTGGCTTCAGAGACTCTAAGTAAAGACAGGATAAAATCAAGTCTTTCCTCACTCTTCCGCTTCTTTAGATAATTTCCAACAGTGAAAACTATAGAGTAATACTTGCATACACTCCATTTCAGAGGAAGAAAAGATTAGGTTCCTAATCTCAACAAAGTTAACTCCTCAGGTCTTCCACCTCAAGTTTGAACAAAGTTTAAAACAGGCATGAAAAGTACAAATATACAGGTTTATTTTAGGACAGTTGCCCATATTAACTCTTATAAGCAGGCCAGTTAACATAAAGAAAATATTTAGTAACTCACCACTTACTCAATAATCGTATTAGCAACCTGCCTTTAAAGTAACCTCACTCCAACCTCAACCTATCCATCCATGGAATAAAACTTTTACATATCCCTATCATTTTATTTTGAAGTAAAGGGCTTAATAATCCATATAAAGAAACAACAGCCAACAGTAAAGGTTACCTACAAAGCTAAATCGTACATTAAAACCTGTGCCTAGATTATTTTCTTGTAGAAAAAGAAATACTGTAGGAATATTTCTGACATTTCCCCAAAAGAAAATTCTCTAAATCATAAAGCCTAAAACTCATGAAGCAATGAAATTATGTATTTTTTTTTCTTTTGGAACAACTATGTTGCTAGATAGATGGCAAAGACAGGAGTCAAACTAATGGTGTTTTTTGCTACATTATCCTGCACTTTCCTAAGTATTAGCATTCAGTTCTTACTTTCACATTGTTCTTTTATACAACTGCCACGCCATACTATATACACTACCACCTCTGAACTGTCTCTTTGCATGCCAGCTGTTCAATATTATCACTGACATGAATAAATTCAAGTTATCAGGTGGTGGTCTCACCTCCCAGCCACAGTCACTGTGAGAAGAGGCTCTGCTTTAGGTAAAGTTGCAGAAGGTATTTTGAAACACTTACTTGTGTCAGCATCTAGTAAGCACATTCCCAGCTCTACTAGATAACTGAAAATCTGATGCTGTCTTATCCAATCCAGTCCAGAGAGCATCCAACCCACAACCCCTTTTCACTCAGTCCTGTAGCAAGCCAACAGCAAACCATCTAAGGCATGTTCACAAGGAATCCTCTTTAGGAGGTCTTGAGTATAAGAAGCAAGGGGTCAATGGAGTCTTCTTATGCTACACTGTGGATCTGTTTTTCTATGAAGGGGATAAAATGTTTCTTACTACCCACCCACGCTGTTATGACTTAAGTATTAAGAGCTACCTTGACCCATGGGACTGAGGATGACTGGGAAGAACCTGGAAATATTAGGGCTATCTTGGTAATAAGCAAGAAGCATCAACACTTTAGGGATAATTCTCTCCATCTCTGTGATTATGAAAGACTCTCTCACTGTATGTCTGAAATTTGACTTCAAGACATTCAATTTCTGCATACATTTTTTTTAAATTCATTTTGTACTGTCTCTATCTGAATTTAACCCTGATCATGGCTTCCCCAGCTTCAGGATTTCCAGAACAGTAAATGGGAGTGGGGCTGGATGAATAATTAGAGAAGTAAGGTAACTATCTGGACAACATACACATTAAAAAAGAAAAATCAGGGGATCCCTGGGTGGCGCAGTTTAGCACCTGCCTTTGGCCCAGGGCGCGATCCTGGAGACCCAGGATCGAATCCCACGTCGGGCTCCTGGTGCATGGAGCCTGCTTCTCCCTCTGCCTATGTCTCTGCCTCTCTCTCTCTCTCTGTGGGACTATCATTAATAAATAAAAATTTTAAAAAAATTAAAAAAAAAGAAAAATCACTATACATCATTTTCACAGCAAAAATGTAAGGAGGCCATAATTGTAGATTAAATATAAACTATATACAAAAAATATATATAAACTATATAAATTTAACTATTCAAAACTCCTATTTTGTCCTTAAGTTTACTCATGTCACAGCTGACCACAGAAAACTTCAAAGTTTAATACTAAGTAATCAAGGAATAAGATTATGATAAAGGCCAAAGAGAAACAAGAATTTACCAGAAACAAAAGATTTTAGGCCTCACTTCAAGAACACAGAGACCATTAAAGTTCTTTGTATCTCATATGAAAGGGTTTTCTCTAAAAGTAAATCAGAATTTCTGCTTATTTTTCACCTCCGCAAATATCCCTTGAGTCTTCCTAACAGCCTCCCTTCTCAACCTCTCATAATATACTTAGAAATTTTAAATTTTATCTTAGAACCACTTTTGTTTACTGGGCTCAAAAACACTGATATTTATAATATTATCAAGTACCAAGAAAAATTCTGAATATTTACTTCAAAAATAATAAACTCATTATATACACAAAAAAATACCTTATGAAAAAATAACTTTTCCAAAACTATTTATGATGGGGGACTGTTTTACATTTTTGCAGACCTCTTTGTTATCACTCTTACTATAAGATAGCTAAATTCCCAGATCTGCTTCTGCATTCAGTATATCACTGTACATTATTTTGGTTGAAGTATGTGAAGAAGGGCTAGCTCTACATATTCAAATATAGGAAAAGGGAGCAATATTTTAATACACCTTACAGATCATTGGAGATATTCTTTTGATATTACACCAAAACTCAACAAGTGATCATTCCTTAAAGGTTGGGAGCAATGTGAAACCTTCTGAAACCTATCAAAATCGTGTGCCCATGTATAAGTCTGTAATGGCATGCACTGGTCATTTGGAAAATAATGGTTTACGGACTCAGGCAGGTCTTCAAAATCATGTTTGTTAAGGTCACTGTCAAACTGACAATGATGGATACAAATTTCCAAAAATTCTAATTGTTGCTTGAAAGCTCAATTTTATCACTGACAACAAACAGTGATAAAATTGTTTTCCTTGAAGTAAAAGGCTCACTAGGGTCATTTTTGAGAAAATGTCTGTCAAATACCCAAGGCTTATTTTAAGTAAAATAAATGTTCCTGAAGAAAGCAGCTAGTTCAGCTTGCAACTAAAAGAAATGCAAAAGTGTTTTTCTTCAAGACAACCAAAGGTTCTTTTCATTTTGTCAAACTGCATATTAAAGTGATATATATACTCAAAGGTTAAAATTTAATAAAATTAGTAATTTTTACCACTTCATCAAAGATACCCAAGTGAAAACTGGCTTGTCCTGCAAGTACAAAAAAAAGTGAAGAATACAATAATTTTCAACAGTTTGCTGACACTACTTTGATTTATGCTAAGAAGCCACTGCACAAATTTCAAAATAGTGAAAAAAGACAAAGTCTCAGTATTACTATATACAGTTTTTAAGAAAGACTTTATTGTATTTAACTGAGTGAGAGAAAGAAAGCACAAAGTGGATGGAGGGGCAGATGGAGAGGGAGAAGCAAACTCCCCGCTGAGCAAGGAGTCTGAAGTGGGGCTCAACTTGGGGCTGGACCCCAGGACTGAGCTGAAGGCAGATGCTTAACCAATTGAGCCACCCAGGCGCCCCTCTTACCAGTCATTTCCAAAAGAGGACGAGAAGGCAGTGGGGGCAAAGATATAGAAGAGCCTCTTCTTTTTAAAGTTTTATGCAAAAACCATAGCTAATTACTAAAAGGGAGCAGGAGGAGCCTCAAGATGTCACAAACTGCCAGCCTACAGATGTACACATGATATTGAATCACGCGGCATTTTAAATTTTTTGAAGATTTTTAAAGATTCTTGGCCAACATTTAAACTTGAAGGATTTCGCACAGAATTTCAGGTTTTTAACTTCTTTTGAAAAATGAGATCTAGCAACTGCACTTATTTTCCCTTATGGTGACTAGAGGTACCCTTACCTAGAGGTACCTAGCACCTATAGGCATCTCGGTTTGAGATCACTGATATGGGAGGATTACTCCTCCCAACCCCTGAAAAAGGTATTTGCTTGGTGAAGAGGAATCTGCTCAGTTTTATGATTCAAATCTCATCATGTACAGTGATCCCTAATATATCTTTGCTCAGCCATAAGTCATAAGCACATTTTATTTCTTTAAATTGACTTTACAATTTCTAAAATAGTGGTCTGACTTTTCTCACTTTTTGCCCACCCAAAGAGAACTAAGCCAAGCAGCAAACATCTGACTTTACTATTAAAAGACCCCAAATCACACAAATGACGTTTTGTATAGAGGGAAAATCCATCTGTCAGCTTTCTGAATGACAATTATAGGTAGGACTTATATACATACTTCATGCTTATGGAGATGGCAAATGCTAATTTATATAATGTGTTCACTTTAAATAAACGATACAGGACATTCAACCTTCAGGAGGCATTCAAGACCGAAAAGAAGTTTCTAAATAAATATTGTAAGTTCATGAAATGATACACATTTTTTAAAATGGGAAATTCTTTAAACTATTTCCCCTAAAACGATTCTCAGTTAAAACTGTTAAGAGTTCTATAAAATTAAAAGAAGAAAATTCATGCTACAGAAATGCTCTGTAAACCAGCACAGGGAAAAAAAAAAAAATGACATCCTACTTACAAATAATTTCTTCCCCTAACCTGGAAAATATTCTACTTACAAACTCCTATATATTATCATAAATAACATTTTTCCTAATAAAATGAAAAGGAGACCAAAATCCCAAACTCCTCTGCCATTTGAAAAGCTAAACACATCTCTGAGAAACTCAATGCCGAACACAACAAAATGAGTCATTTTCCTTTAAAGCCAAAATACCATGTTATTTTCAGCTCCATTCAAAACAGGAAAAGGGGAATACACATGCCAAATGGACAAGAAATTTGGTAGAAAAAGATACAAGATATGGCCTTTATACATTAATTCTTCTTGACAATTTCTTAAGTCATTCTAATTCCATCTTGGTAACAGTAAGACTATACACACATAGAAGAATCAAACGATGTGAACAGGATAGGACTTCTTTTGAGCCTACCATCCAAAAAGTATAGCATTCAGTCAAAAATTCAAGAGAAAAGTCGGTCTTCTTCACCCTTAGGCCATATCTACATTCTGAATATCTGCAACATTATTCATCAAAGTATCTGCCAGATACAGATAATGAATTCAAATTATAATCCCAATTTCAACTCTACATACAAATCAAACATGTCATGAGATAACCGACACTCATCATAGCACAACTACTGCCATTTGGCAGTTACACAATCCTTGAGATAGAATTGTAAACTCAAGTAAAGCACCTGTAATGAAATCAGACTTTCCCATAGAAACAAGACAATTAGATTATATTTTTAACCAAGGATCTTGATAACATTAACATCAAAGATGAAATTGCAGTTTTACTGCTTTTGAAATGGTCATTTTACATTCCTAAGCCACCATTCCATCCACCCTAGGAACCACAGCTGCCGTCTTGTGAGGGGCACGGGGCCAGGAAAGAATGAGCTGTGGTGTCAGACAAACCAACCTGGGTTTGATTCCATCCCTGCCATTAACTGGCTCTGGAACTTTGGGTAAGCTTACTCTAACCTCCCAGAATTTGGAAGGAGTCTTGGGCTGTTAAAACAGGGATAAAATCACTTGTCTGTAGTGCGGCTCTAAGGATTAAAGGTAATTTTGTGACGTACCTTGGAAAGAGCCAAGCACTTAAAAGTTCAATAAATGACAGCCATTAACATTACTGAACTATATTCTTCATCCTTGGATAGCTTGCTATATTTTGCTGCTCAAGTCCACCAAGTTCTGGCTTAACTGGTTGCCAAACTAAATAGGGCCTAATTCAAATCCTGAGATCAAGAATAGGAACCTGAGCATCTAGGGAATGGGATCCAGGGAATGAAGAGCTAAATCCAGGAATTCCTGGTATTAGAAATCTATATACGCACAATAATTCCTTTGTTTCTTCTGCACAGGTTCTTATTTTCCAAAACATGAGAGATTCTTCTTCTTGCCCCTACTCTAATCTCATCTCTGCACTCTTCCAGAGCATTCTATACACCAAACATCACTATACTCACAATTCCTTAACAAGATTATACTCACGAACTACTCTATGTTTTTTATTAACACATCTATTCCCTCAGCCTAGAATAACTATACCCCACTGCCTTCTACACATCTAGCTACTAGTCCCTCAAGGCTAGGCTGAAACAACCTACAGGAAGGGAGACCTTAATTCACCTTTTATTCCAGGCTAAATGAGGCATTTCTCTGAATCCCACTTTATACCTAGGGCACACTTCCTCCAGAGCACTTCATAGGACATAACTACTGGTTTGATGAAAGATTTGTCTCTTTCACCACCCGACAAAATCTAAGAAGACAAGAAACATGCTAAATTCCCAATCCCCAAGACCTAGCACATAGTAAATCCTTACTACCCATGTGCCGATGGATAGAGGGCCGAACAAATGAATGGACATTCATGTCTTGGCTCTAAGTCCTACACTACCTCAAAATGATGGATTCATAGCTATTTTTAAAGATTTTTAGATGTTCTCTTATGTGACTAGTATTATGAGACTAGGTTTTTAAAATACACCAAAGGAATGTTGTCCTACAAAATAAGCCCCCGGAGGTTCTGCCCTACTTCAAATGACCCTGCAAGACTATGAGGAATTTGTGTAACTCTTTCTTCAAGATTCATCTACAGAAAGAGTTTACCAAACAAACAGTGATTAAAATCATGCAGTACTTCACAGGCTAGGATACTCTCTCAGTACCCTCCACTGAGAAGAGGGTCTCCTTTTTAACTCCCTCCCTTTCTCCTCTGTGGTTGAATCTGGGTTGGGGTTAGGAAAAAAGGGCTGAAGGGGCCCAAAGAAAGTTGAAAGCAAAGAGAAGAGAGGAAGAGAGAAAGAGAACTTATCAGGAAACATTACAGATAAAAGTCTGTGCTGGGGCGCCTGGGTGGCTCTGACCCTTAAGCATCTGCCTTCAGCTCAGTGGGGAGCCTGCTTCTCTTTCTCCCTCTCCTACTTCCACTGCTTGTGCTTGCTCTCTGTCAATAAATATATAAAATCCTTAAAAAAAAGAAAGTCTGTGTGCAGCCTCTTGTGTAGGTGCCTGAAATTGGTAACATGAGTCTAATGGGCTAAGGACCTTAAAATGCGAACCAGAGAAAGTCTAGTCACTGGACACCAATAAAATATTCTAATATTTAATGCAATATTAAAATAGGAAGAATCAGATGCAAATGCCCATATTAATTTTTTGGTTGTTGTGGCTATTTAGCCAGTCACCAGCATGGTAGGCATGAAATTAAAATGAGTGTCAGCAGGTCCTACCTAGATACTCGCAAACAGCCCTGGGTTTTGAGTCTCAGCTCCACCATTAAAAGAGCATGATCTTGAGTAGGTCATCTAACATTTGTTCTCGGTTCCACCTATGCCAAAAATGGTCATCACCATTATCTGTTTCACAGAGTTGTCTTAAGAACCAGATAATTTGCCACATGTAAAAGTAATGTATACCATCTTAAATAGTAGTGTCTAAATCTATCTAATCATCACAAACTCCAGGGAACATTTGAAAAGACCTATTCCCAGTCCTCACCCAGACCTACTAAATCAGAAATCTCATTGACTGCTACTATGGCTAAATAAGCTATAGCACACATGAAACAGTTCTGAAAAGAGTAACATTAATCACCTATAAGAAAAGGAAGTAGGCAGCCAGGGAACAGAGCAAGGAGGGAGACTTTTCACTGTGTGCCAATGTACACTTTCTGAATTTTAAAATGGAATTTTTTAAAGATTTATTTATTTATTCATGAGAGACACGGGGGAGGGGGGTGTGCTGTGTAGAGACACAGGCAGAGGGAGAACCAGGCTCCATGCAGGGAGCCCGACGTGGGACTCAATCCCAGGTCTCCAGGATCAGGCCCTGGGCTGAAGGCGGTGCTAAACCACTGAGCCACCTGGGCTGCCCACTTTCTGAATTGTAAACCACGTAAACGTATTATCTATCCAAAACCCAAAAGGGCTTTGTTGTTGTTGTTGTTGTTGTTGTTTTTAATTTCTAAGCACCCAAAGTAATTCTTTGGAAGTCACTACTCTTATTAAATACCGCAAATACACATAAGGATTGCTTAAAATAGTCATAAGATTAGTAGTCCACTTAGGGAGACATTAATAACTACACTATTTCAAGTTTTAGAAATGCTGCTTAGGATAGCTCCCTCTCAGAAATTCACAATCCACCTACCTCAATTAGATTTTTTTAAGCCCTGCAATAAAGAAACCCAATTAACTATGCTTAATCTTGTGCTTCCCAAACCGAAACTGAACAAGAAACACTGTTCAGGCCATTTTTTCATAAGATATTGGGGAATCAGGAGTTTAAGGTCCAGGTTCCCTGAGGCAGAGATCATCTCTCTACCCCAAAATCCTAGAGAGTGCCTGGCACACAAAAAGCCTCCCCAAAACACAGAGCTCAACAGTGACAGGCTTTCCTGTCTTTTATACGTAAACCAAAACTATATCCCAAATTTCTGTTTAATCAGCTTCAAGGATTTAAAAAAAAAAAAAGTAAATAGTATAAACAATCCCACTCTGCCTAAAATTATATTGTTGAAAAATGCAACTATCTACAGCAGATCGTTTTAAAATCCAAATAATATGGCAACAGGCATCTTTATTCCTTAAAGTGGAAAAATAGAAGACCTTTAACTATGATTCAAAGTCATCTACTTAATAGACAGCAATAGATTTCAGTATTGTTTTCCTTTTACAATATGAACAGATATTGCTGGGCATCTTTATACCATTGAAGCAGACTAATCAAGTAAGCTTTACAGTCAAACTGCCCAACAACCCCACTTATTAACAAAAGCATGTTCATCAGTGTACCTACAGGGGGTTTGAAAGCTGTATCAGCTTCTTTGAAATCTGCACCCAACTAATTGTTCTTAACACGGTCTCTCACCCAGAAAGCCTTCCTTTAGGTATAATTCAGAGCTAAACCAAAGGAATCAAACAAATATCAAAACTACAAAACACCAGGGTCAAATTTAAGAGCTCGACCAGATCTCTTTTGTTTCATCACTATGGAGCACAAACGAATACAAAGTTCTCTTTGGCAACACAGCTATCACAGCAAAGGCCTGGCTCCCAAGTTCGGCCTTCAGAAATCCACCAATAAATGTTAACCATTCTTCATCTTACAATAAACACTCAACCTAATATAAGTTGACTCAACAGGCAGTCTCCGATTTCCAGACTGACATCACTGACAGAAAGGTCTGCATCCCATCGCAGTTCCCACTCTGTCCACTCTCAACCACTTAACATACACACACACTTAATGCTTTTAAATAGTGTGTCGATAATAATACTTTAAAAGGGGCTACCCCAGGAGAAGATTCTGAAGGACATCAGCCTCCTCCCTGCCAAGCCCTAATTATTATCTGGAAACTGCTACATTCATCCCCAAACTGCTAAATTCTTTCCCCATGCTTTTAATGCCTGAAAATTGCTTACCAGCCAGAGAACTAAGTTCTCAATCTTGCAGCACTAGGCCCTAGCAGGTTGATTGGTTTAATCAGCTACCTCCTCTCTGCATAATGAGCATCAATCACCCAAAAGTGGAAGATGGAGGAGTAATAAGTGAGGTACATCCAGATACAAAAGCCTGGCACCCTTCAGAGTCACCCCCGTCCATCACAGACCTGTCCTAGCAAGCATTGGGCCAGAATAGAAAGTTTGCAAAACTCAAGTCCCATCATCACAGCTACGACATGTACTATAGCCCTCTTGTTTCCCACAAAAATAAGTGGCATCTTTATACTACTTGTGTGCTGACAGGGCAAAACAGCTAACAAACCTAACAAAATGGAGCCAGCCTACTATGAGAATTCGATTTGGAAAGATGAGCACTTCGGGCAGCCCTGGTAGCCCAGTGGGTTAGTACCGCCTTCAGCCCGGGGTGTGATCCTGGAGACCCGGGATCGAGTCCCACGTCAGGCTCCCTGCATGGAGCCTGCTTCTCCCTTGCCTGTCTCTGCCTCTCTCTCTCTGTGCCTGTCATGAATAAATAAATAAAATTTAAAAAAAAAAAAAAAAAAAAGGAAAGATGAGCACTTCGCATCAGGAATCAGGACCCTACCGTCGCTCTGTCCTGGACTAAATTCTCTACACTTTCCTCCTCTTAACACTGAGCACTCGAGCAAGCCTGAGGTGGACAGTTAGTGAAAGGCCTCTCACAGGTTTTGGGTGGTCCAGCTCCTTCCCTCCTTTCCATCTGAAGCCGATAAAAGTGGCTAAAACTAAAACAAACAGAAAGAACAAAATGTGTAACAAGTTTTTAGTGACTATGATGTGCAGGTATGCGGACCAGTGGAGAAGAAAACTGGGCAGAGCAGAGCTGGTACAGTGAGTTCCCACTGGGAAAACTCCCCTCCTCTAAACAGACAGCCATGAAAGACAACTGTAGAAAAGAGAAAACCAAAAGGCTCAACAGAGCTAACACTAACCACACACAAGACCAACATCTTCTCAGGAGGGAAAGGAAGCTGAAAGAACTCTCCAGTGAGAGACTGGGTACCAGAGCTGGAAGCTGGAGTTGGGCTGCCAGTTTTGTTCAAAAATGTTGCAGCTGAAAATTTTAATGGTAACCGCTAAAAGAACAGAAATACAGTCTATGGCTTCCAAATCAAGAAGTAGGAAAGAAGGAAGGAAATGCAGAAAATTAGGATTCTAATGGAAGGGGAAAAAGTAGCAGAAAAGAGGATCAGAAATATGAAATTCAGACAGGAAAAACAAATCTACTTATTCAAGTTGTTCATCTCACAATTAAAAGTCAAAAATTATCAGAGTAAAGGAAAGTACAAACAAGAATAGAGCATACTATATAACAATAAAAGGAATAATCCACCAAGAACACTTAACATTCATAAATTGAAATGGTCCTAATATCATAACCTCACAAATATACCCAGTAAAAACTAACTTTGAGAAATGGTCAACTCCAACGACAAATTTTACATACTTCTATCAGAAGCTGACAGTTCAAGCATATAAAATATTAGTAAAGCTAGAAATTTTAAAAAGCTACATTAACAAGCGTGAGCTAACAAATATATCAAAACCTGTCCCCAAAGGGGTGTCACAGATTTTTTTTTTTTAAGATATAAGGCATGTTATCTCTGGCTACTGGATTTAACAGATAAATAAAATTTTCTTAAAATTATAAAGACAAAGATAAGGTTGCCAAGTTCTCACTTTCCCAAGTAAGATTTAGGGAAAAAACCACTATTACCAATACTTCAAAAAAGATTAAAATATTAAAAGTAGCAAAAACCATCTATAAACTTTTTTCTAACTATGGACTGGTTAAAACATCATGGACTGTGAAAATGTTCTTAGAAATGTTGCAGTTCTTAGAAACTGCACCAGCCCAGAACTGGACTTAATTTGATTTCAGAAAAACAAGCTCAGATTTTCATATCTAATATCAAGTCCTTGGTGTAATAGGGTCTTTATTTTCCATCTCAAAAAACAGACTACAGAGATCGATTTACCTGTAATTATCAATTAAAAGGTGAAAGGGAAAGTATGTGACAAAATCTCTCCAAGCCTCTATTCTTGCCAGCATACTAATCCACCCAGTGTCCTATTCAACAGTATTTCCTGAACACCCAGAGTATAAGGCCTGGTGTTAAGTATTACAGGAAATAAACTGCACTATAAAATACCCTGGGAACGAACAGAAGCCAAACCAAACCACCTGAGGGAGTCTTCCACATACTTGGGGATACTGCCACAGCTAGAGAAGACAGTGTGACCTACCCCTTGAGAAGCCCAAGGAAAAAAAAAAAAAAGAACATTGGAACCCCACTGATTTAATCCACACATCTTAAGAAGTTTACACTCTGCTTGTAAAAACAAACTACATTCACAGAAAGACAAAAAATAAAACGGAAACCAGGTGCTGAGAGGAGTGCTCTAAGCATGAATTTCTACGAGAAGACTGGATTGATTTGGGGTTACATTTCATGAGGAGGGCTCCAGGCTGGTTTCATGGGTACAGCATGTGATTCCTGATCTTGGGGTCGTGGTATAGAGATCAGTTTAAAAAAAAAGAAAAAAGATCATGATGATTTCGTGAGGGAGCCCCAGGGCTTTCGGGGGCATCAGGATTTTAAAATGGGCCATAAATGGTGCTGGGATTTACCACAAAAGGGGCATATTCAAGTGAAAACATTTATGATGATTTATTCATTAAACAACAACAACAACAAAAAATGTTTGGCTCTTACACAACTAAAAAAAATTAAAGTTCTCCAAAACACTTGAGAAAGCCAAGAAAATAATTCTAAGATCTGAATTATTTTCATTTTTCTTACAAGTCATCTAAACTGTGGATGGTGCTAGAGCAGTCTGCTAGTCAACATACAACTACAAGAATAAATAACAAAGGCAAAGTACATACCACCTTCCCGTGATCAAATAATTATTCTTTTGGAATCAAAATCTCCTTTTGAATAAGATTGAATAAATATCAAAAATAGACCACTTAAAAGGCAGAGGACAGGACAGAAACACAAATAAGAAAGATGAATGTACTCACAGAGGTGGGCACTGTTAACACAGCAGATACAAGGGGCATAATACAAGAATCCCTGCACTTCGCTACCTGGTGTGGATATGAAATCATACAAAATGAAGGCTGTCTAGGACAACATGAGTGCTTTCTTAATAAATAAAACATAGTAAAAGAAAATCTTCCTGCTCACCAGATGGAGAAGAAAATATTTCAAAAAAAGGAAAAACAACCCCTGATCATAATAAATTCGGAAGAACTTTTTCACATCTGTGAAGATCAACAGAGGCTTACCAAAATTAAATTTTCAGTCAGGCTTGACTACATTTTGAAAAATTATGAAGACTGTACATCCTGGGATAATCATTTTCAGTAGGAAAACACACAGGGTTACAGTGAAACCAATAGCAGACTTCAAGCGTCTCCTGAGAGCAAACAGGGCCATGGCCAAGAACCACAGATATAGTAAGCAGAGATTATAGGAAACAGGTACAAGCTAAAGAGAGAATCACCTTAAAAAACCTCACTAGCTGCTACACAGTGAATTTCTTTTTTTTTTTTAATTTTTATTTATTTATGATAGTCGCAGAGAGAGAGAGGCAGAGACACAGGCAGAGGGAGAAGCAGGCTCCATGCACCGGGATCCCGATGTGGGATTCGATCCCGGGTCCCCAGGATTGCGCCCTGAGCCAAAGGTAGGCGCCAAACCACTGCGCCACCCAAGGATCCCCTACACAGAGAATTTCATTGTACCACCCCTCCTCCCGGGCCCCTGCCCCAAATTCATATGGTGAAATTCTAATGTCCAACATAATGGCATTTGGAGATGGAGGCTTTGGGTGGTAATCAGGTCAAGAGGGTGGGTCCTTGGGATAGGATTAGTGCCCTTATAAGGCAACAAAGAGCGGCTTCTCTCTCCGTGCTCTATAGATGTGTAGACAGGATGCAAAGACAGTCATCTAAAGCCAAAAAGCCGGCCTTGATCAAAAATGGATCATCATGACACCACACTCTGATCTCAGCCTTCCAGCCTCCAGAACCATGAGAAAGAAACGATGTTGAAGCTCCCTCCTCCACCACCACCCCGGGTCTAGGATATGGTGTTATAGCAGCACTAGTAGACTAAGACACTGGGTATAGAGAGCTAGTTAGTGTACTTAGACAAAAGAGGAATCCTTTTCTTGTATAGGACTTCTAATTAAACTCATTTCTTTCCACCACTTCCTAGAATCCTCTGTAATGACAATAAAAGAATCTTAAAGTTACAAGGACAAAGAGAAGGCTAGTGCATTCAAGCAAGAGATGCCAACGAAATTGTGGAAGCTGGAAAGCAGACAGGAAAGTGGCAAAGGAGCCAGCAGGTTAGAGAAAACTGAAACCTGAAGTCTGAAGGGGGGAAGCCAAGACAAACAGACCAACCCTCAGGAATTTTAATTGAAGGCACCAAGAACTTATAAAGTCTAGGGGTATCCAAACAGGAAGATTGTTGTGAGTCCGCATAAGGAGCAATTAAAATCCTCACCTAGGAGCAGGAGACAGTCCCTTCCAGACTCTGCCACAACTATTCCCTACTTACAGAAATTCAACCAGAACAACAACCTGGGGATACCTAGCTGGGCAGACACAGGCAAAAGAGAAGTGAAAGCTGTTTACTGAAATGAGGAGTAAGCCAGCCCCCATCCAGATGCTTCCAGCCACATTCTCACCTTCCAGGATTCCTCTCTGGGTAAACTGGCCCAACAGAAGAAAAAAATTTCGAAATAATGTAAAGCAAAAAAATCAAAGCAATGGAAAGTAGGGGAGAAAAGTAAATCAGAGTAGCAATGAAGGTGTCAAATATTCAAATACTAGGAGATCTCCCAAAGAAAGGAAGAGAGAGACAGAGAGAAAGAGAAACAGAGAGAAACAAAGAAAAAGAGAGAATGAGAGAGAGAAGGAAAGGAAAATGAGAAAATGGATGGGAGAAAAAAGTATTAAGGAAATAATGTAACAAAATTTCCAGGACCTTGATGCTCAGATATGAGCTTCTAGAATAGAGACCTACCAAGTTTTTGGGGTTCAAAATACAGTGAATGGGAAAAAGACCTACATCAAGGCACATCAGCAAGAAACTTCTCAGCAACAGAAATTAAGGAAGAGGGGATCCCTGGGTGGCGCAGCGGTTTAGCGCCTGCCTTTGGCCCAGGGCGCGACCTGGAGACCCGGGATCGAGTCCCACGTCGGGCTCCCGGTGCAGGAAGCCTGCTTCTCCTTCTGCCTGTGTCTCTGTCTCTCTCTCTCTGTGTGACTATCATAAATAAATAAAAATAAAAATAAAAACCTTAAAAAAAAAAAAAGAAATCAAGGAAGACCCTAAAAGCTTTGGGGATGTAGGTCAAGTAGAAAGGATCAAGAGTCAAAATGGCACTGAACTCCTCAAAATAAATACTGTAACCTATGTGACAATGATGGAATGCCTTCAATTTTTTGAGGAAAAATTATTCCTAACCAGAAATTATGTGCTTAGCAAATAACAGTGTACAGACAAAAATTAAATTTGCTTTCATCTAAATAAAGTAGCAAAATGGCCATTGACAACAATAGGTATGAGCTTTAAAAACAAACAAATAAACAAACTCTTTAAAACAAACTATCAGGGGCACCTGGGTGGTTCAGTGACTGAGCATCTGCCTTTCGGGGTCCTAGGATGGAGTTTCGCATCACACTCCCTGCAGGTAGCCTGCTTCTCCCTCTGCCTATGTCTCTGACTCTCTGTGTCTCTCATGAATAAATACAATCTTTAAAAATAAACTATCAAAACTGGATCCAAAATTCTTTAAAATGTCACTTAAACAATCATATCCTTTTTAAAAAACAAGGCACTGAGAGACATCCAAAATACATCTCGACACATAACAGTATCAACTAGACATAACTGAAGCTCATGGATAAAACTACTTTTTAGTTCATATGTAGTGTACAAATAATGCAATGCAATGGCATCTATTAAAATCCAGGTTATCTAACTTCTCCAAATTACATGTGGAATCACTACTATCCGACCCAAATTACACACCAAATATCCATAAATAGTATAATTAAGATACTATGGTCCAGTAAGCACTTCCTCTTCTGACCTCCTCCACAACTTCTCACCAATTCTATTCATTTTTGCAGTTAATCATTTACTGCTTTGAACTGTTCTGATACTGCTATTCTTTTTACATTCTATTTTATTTTCCCAACTCTGCAGGTAAACTCCTTAAAGGGTAAGACCTAGGACTTAACTTTTTGCACATCTGTGTATTTAGTGTACTGCATAGATAAAAAATTATACAAAACTAAAGACCAACTGTTGACCACCTCTCTCACTCAACCATCACATAAAGGATAGAAACAACTCCTGTCACTATGTCAATGACTCTAATGCGCCCCCCAGCCCACGATCTCACACACTAGCATGTCGGGAAAGAATGCAGCAAGAGCTTAACAAATAGGTACTGGCATACTGGCTTCAGAATGAAACATGGTGCTAGTTTCAACACTCAACTGAATACAGACACTATGCCTCACTTCAGATAGCAGTCCCCTCTCCTCCAACAAACCCCAGGCAAGAGGGAAGAAAAGACACACAGTGATAACCCTGTCCTCTGCAAAGAGATCAAAATTTTAAAGCAATAAAAAAGAGTATTCCTATAGGCACAAGATAACTGCTTATGTGCTGCTTTTAAAGGCCACAACACAGGTCTTTACCATGACATTTTATTTTTATCCACCAATGTTTAAAACTTCAGTTCACATAAAACTACCCATGAGCCTCAGCCACAGAGCCCGTTGATGCAACTTAACAACAAAGGGCCTGGGCTTGGAGACCCACCTAACACTCCCCCTGCCGTTTAGCTTGGGAAGCACGCTTAACCTTCTGCAACTCAACTTTCTTCACAGTGCTGCCAGAGTGCTAAATGAGATGTTTGGAAACCATAGTGCTCTGTACATAGTAAGAAATAACAAAGCTAAAAATAAGGTTTAAAATGAGCAAACCTCATACATTCTGGATCAGCCTCTGAACATCTGAATTCTAACCCAGAAAATTACACTCTTCAACCCCTAAAGAGGGGCCTCAACAAAACAAGGACTTGTTACAACTTCAGTTTTTACCAGTGTTTAATACAATCACGTAAAGAAAACTTGTGTGTCAACTTATAAAACTCACTATCCACTGGGATTGTAATGTCTCTAAATGTAAGATTCAATAGGAATTTACCTCAGAGTAAAATTAAGAAAAAGTTTCACTCTTATATAACATAGTAAGCAATATTATTTCTCAGCCATTGCTTTTTTATCTCTGCTTCTAGAAAGTCTAAAATATGAATCAACTTAAACTGACACTTTGCTGATACCTCCTACCATTTTTTCCAACCAGAACTTCTACCCATTCTCTTTGCCAGCTTTGTTAGACCTGGGAAGGCCCTTAGTAACTCCATGGTCCCACACTCTCATTTTCTAATGGTAACTATAAGGCCTCTTTTGATTAGAAACAGACAAAATGGGGGTGCCTGAGTGGTTGAGTAGGTTAAGCATCTGCCTTCAGCTCAGGTCATGATCCCAGGGTCCAGGGATTGAACCCTGCATCCCACATCACATCCTGCATTAGGCTCCCTGCTCATTGGGGAGTCCACTTCTCCCTCTGCCCCTACCCCTCCTTATGCTCTTTCTCTTCTCTCTCTCAAATAAATAAATAAAATCTTTAAAAAAAGACAAAATGACAGCAGGTACTGAATGTACTGTATATACAGTCTTTTTCACACTAACACAAAAGATGTTGCGATTTCATCACATACTCTATTTAATAAAAACTGCAAAAACACCAAGAAAAAAGACACGTGAATACCATTCTTTTAAAACTAACCACAAATAATACCAAAATACCACCTCAGGGAAAGCTATGAAATAACATGAAGGCCTACTTCTAACAAACTTTATACGTGTGAATATACGTCATCTTCACATTAATCATACAGTTAAGCAACGCCTTTATTTCAATCATAATGACCCTGCCCAGCAACTCTCCTAGAACTGGCTATTATAAGGTTTCTTTTGAATGTCACTGTGTAGCCATAGTTAGCACAATGCCTGGTACTTAGTAGGCATGCAAATGATCAGCATCAAAATCTAATCATTTCAGGGCAGATGGGTCTCTGCAAATAGGAAACATTCAGTCCTAACGCTGACTAATCAAATAGATGATTAGGCCAAGAAGCTCTTGTCCAAAGAAAATTCTGGTTCATAGGAAATTCATCCTTCATCTGAACACAGTTATAGTAATGAGCTAACCACTAGCCCAAGAGGCAATCTTCCCCCCCCCCAAGAGGCAATCTTTTAAGCCTCAGAACATACCTAATGTTTCATTACTTCCTAAGTAATGCACAATCAACCACGTGACTATGTAAGCACATCAGAGATGTCAGAAGAGCACATCATACTGACTTTCTTGTGATTCAGACCTGGATGCTTTGGGGTGGGGGTGGGAGGATGCTCAGTGATGTTAAACTGTTGAACAGTCAAGTTCAGTACTTCTGTCTGGAAATACGATGTTCATTAGTACTACCACAAAATGCATTATGTCAGGCGCCATAGATTTTAAGTCTGCATTGTTTCTATTTTCAAATACATAGTATCAATCTTTTCTAAACTTGCATTGCATCCATATGTCCTTCTGTAAATTTAAATAGTTGGAGTTTATCATTTTTTTTAAGATTTCATTTATCTGAGAGAGATCCAGAAAGCATGTGCAGGAGCAGGCGGGGAGGTACAGAGGGAGGGGGAGAAGGAAAGACTCCATGCTGAGCAGGGAGCCAGATGCCAGGCTCCATCCAGGCCCCAAAATCACAAACTAAGCTGAAGGCTTAACCGACTGAGCCACCCAGATGCTTTTTTAATGGTCAAGGTGGTTAAAAAAAAAAAAAAAAAAAGTCTATAAATCCTTTGACACTCCTCCCACCAAGAGGTGGACTCTAATTACCCTCCCCTTTAATACAGGCCTTATAACCTGCTTCTTGAAAAGGGCGTAATAAGGCAGGACTTCTAAAGCCATATCATAAAAAGGCAGTCCAGCCTGACACTCTCTCTCTCTCTCTCTCTCTCTCTCTCTCTCTCTCTCTCTCTCTCTCTCTCTCGGGACAGGGACACATCCTTTTGAAACTCTGAGCTGTCACCTAAGAAGTCCAGCAACCTCAAAGCCTCCGTGCTGCAGAGACCACACAGAGAGACCACCCAAGGTGGAGCCGCCTAAGGAACTGCCCCTGTTCCAGGTCCCAGCTGTTTTGAGTCTTCCCAGCTACCATCTGATGGCAACTGCATAAGAAACATAGAGTAAGAACCATCCAGCCAAGTACTGTCAATCTTCAGAAATAATAATAATAAATGACTGTTGCTTTACACCAGTAAATGTGGAGTGGTTTATTACACAGCAATAAAAAACCAGAATGATGATCAAAGAAAATCTCACCATTTTCTCTGGTACTAATTCCACCAGTATATGAATAAAGCTTCATTTATGCTTCATCTTTGTATCTTTCTTACCAGTTTCCTTCAACTATGCTAAGTTTAAAAGCAAAATTTTGTTATCATCTATACCCATGAACTCCCTTAAACATTTCCAGCAGCTTACTTAACAAATCTATTTAACCACATATTTATCTGAACAATAAATCCTTACTCAAAATAAAAACCAATCTTTATCTAACATCAACAAAACCCCTCGCTTTAAAAAAAAATAAATAAAAGATTTTATTTATTTACTCATGAGAGACCCAGAGAGAAGCCCCTCACTTTTATAGTCCCTAGTAACTAGAGAATACTGACAGGCCAGCTCTCCCATCAATCTTACCAGGAAATAGATACTCATAGACTGTTCTCATTTCTTCATCCCGGCAGTCAGGAGACTGAATAAGGAAACAACTGACAAAGCCAAAATCCTCACCGATCACTTATCTCTTATTAAGATGATCTCAAACATTCCTGCACAACCTGGCCTATCATTTCCACATCTTTTGGAATCAAGCTGAAGCTGATCACAGGATGTTATCTGACAATACAATGTAATCCAAAGCAAAGTATGTACAAAGTGAAACGGCAAATCTTGCAAAAGATGCAGGATTCATGAGGTCTAGGAAACTCAATACTAGAAAACTCATCAAAATACCCACACCACTGACAAATGAAAATTGTATACACAGACTAATTAAAAGTTCATGAAATTAAAAACAATGACAATTGCACCTTCAAACAGGATTTCTACATTTCAATCATTAAGTGTGATCCTTATAAAAATTGCAAATATTTCTGTAAAAAATGACTTCATGACAAAATTCAAATGAAGCCAAATGCAACGTGTGAACCTTGACTGAATTCTGATTTGAAATACCCAACTATTATATAGAGATATTTTGAAGACAAGAGGGGGAAAACTGAATATGCACAAGCTCCTGGATGTATTAGGCAATTCCTGTTCATTTTCTAAGGTATGATAATGGCATGGTAATTGTACAGTACAAAGTCCAGATTTTTAGGAGATGCAAGTACGTGCATTAAAAAGAAAAGCAGGGGATCCCTGGGTGGCGCAGCAGTTTGGCACCTGCCTTTGGCCCAGGGTGGGATCCTGGAGACCTGGAATCGAGTCCCACGTCAGGCTCCCTGCATGGAGCCTGCTTCTCTCTCTGCCTGTGTCTCTGCCTCTCTCTCTCTCTATGTCTATCATGAATAAATAAATAAAATCTTAAAAAAAAAAAGCATCATGAGGACTGCAACTTCTAAATAGTCCAAAGTTTTTACACACACACACACACACACACACACACACACACACACACACATTCCCCAGTTTGGCAAAATGATAACAATTACTGAATCTAGAAGATGTATAACCAAGTAATTCATTGTTCATTCTTTCAATTTCTCTGCATATCTGAAAACGTTTGTAACAGAATGTTGGAGCGGGGATGGGAATCAACCTAACCAAAAATACACACACACACACATACGCGTGCACACGCGCACAAACACACACACACAGAGTCAAGGATCACCATTTAAGGAAGGCCTCCTACATGAAATATGCGAGAGGGCAGAGAAGTTATACTGTGGTATCTTTCAATATTATTGGAATAGTACATGCAAAAAATATCCATATACTTAATTCATTCCTTATTCTAAAGATCAAAATGCAGTTGTAAGAATCAATTTTTATTAAAATATTTTATTTTTTGAAGTTCAAATTAATTTAATGAAAATATGTACTAAGTACTATACCTCAGGTACTAGGAATGCAAAGCCCACACACAATAAAGCCTGTCTTCAGACAGGCCATCTTTCAGCATTCCCATATGGCACTCACAGGCTCAAACTGAAGGAAGAGTAAGCTTAAAGAATGGCCCTGCACAGCAATGAAAATATTTTAAAAACCACTTAGGGATATTACAAAGAACAGTTAATTCAGGGGGCTTTCCCATCATTTCTAACTGATTACAATTCTTAATAAGAATACATTTCAAATAGATGTAACATAGAAATCAAACACCTCACATTTTTTTTAAAAGATGTTATTTATTTATCTGAGGGTGGGAGGGAGGGAAAGGGAGAAAGGAAGAGAGAGACAGTGCTTGTGCCACCACAAGAGCAAGGGGAGGTAGAGGGAGACTTCTTGCTGACCAGGGAACTGGACACGGAGCAGACACTCAACCAACTGAACCACCCAGACACCTCTAAACACCTCATATTTAAAAATGTTTCGTAATTATTAATACACAAAAAGCATGTCACTACAATGTAAGCTCCACAAGGGCAGGAATTTTTGTCTCCTTTGTTCCCAAGAGTTTGACCCAAAACAAGCCTTCAATAAATATTCGCTAACAGTGAATCAATCAAACTTTAGGTTGCATTTTTTAAAATGCTTTCTCAGAGCGTTCATTTATATTTAAGTTATGATGAAAATTCTGTCAGTTTACTAGGAAAAGTGCTTACATTTTACCACTAGGTTTTTTACAAGATGTCTTCCTCTGAGTGAACTATGAATGTAAAATGGAAACAAACTCTTGTCCAAAATCCAACAAGCTTACATTACACATCATTCCTTTGGGGGCAGGCTGTGAACAGATTTCCGTAAGCTCAAATAAAAAATTATGCTCAAATGCCTAATTCTAATTTAGGGCTTTGTTCAACATCAAAGCTCAAAATAATTTTTAATCATAATTTATTTATAGAATCACCCCTCAATTAATTTTACAAAAGAAATTCTATTTTGTGTAAGAGGTTTCTTGAGAAAAAAAAATTGTTAATGAAATTAAATAAATGTTCTTTATTCAATGCTTTCCATGTTCTTGTTTTAGGTGAATAGCTCACCAAACTAAAACACTTTGTTAGGGATTTATTGTTTCTATTACTTAAAACACATACTCAGTACGCCTGGGTGGCTCAGCGGTTGGCTCAGGGAGTGATGGGATTGGGTCCCTACATTGGGCTCCCTGCAGGGAGCCTGCTTCTCCCTCTGCCTGTGTCTCTGCCCCTCTCTCTGTGTTTCTCGTGAATAAATAAAACCTTAAAAAACACACACACACACACATATACTCATATAGAAGCATATAAAATGCTAAAACACAATGAGACATCAAAAGCAATCACCCATAACCCAGAGACAAGTGCACTGTCATTTTCTTTAAGCACCTCTTATGAAACTTTTGTCCTTAACATGGTTAACATCACAGACTATTTTCTCTCTTAGAAAAATGTATTATTATTCATCTCAGTGATACTACTAGCCCCTCTGTAGAATTTGCAATGTTTTCCCAATAGCAATGAAGCATTTGAACTGAACCATCCATCCAAGCTGGTTCATCTTCATTAACAATAGCTAATTTCAACAGCGAGGCGGGACAGAGGTGCAGGATGCTATTTGTAGCCATGAAATCAAGCAACTGTCCTAAACTAGTATGGAATTCACACCCTTTCCCACACCAGTTTAGTTGCTAAGTTAACCCACTAAACTAATCAGTTACAGGTAATATATAACCTAGCACATCAAATTTATTTTTTATGATAATACCAAGCTCATTTTTTAAGACAGTTAACACTGTATCCCTTTCTACTAGAATTATTCAACTATTTGAAATCTTATGTACTAATTGCTATAAGCATTCTGGGCTTTTCTAGTTCCTTAAATGTACTGCCCTCTCTCACCTGAGAGTCTTCATACATGCAGTTCCTTCTGCCTACAAAGCTCTTCCAGTCCTCAATGCCTTGCGTCTTACCCTGCCCTGCCCCACAGCTTTGGCATCAGCCTCTCAGCCTATCACCTATTCAGAATCCTTATTCTCCTTTTGACAGTTCTTCTCGAAAGCTTTTCTGCTTCTTCCTCTGCCTGTGTCTCTGCCTCTCTCCGTGTCTCTCATGAATAAATAAATAAAAACTTTTAAAAAGGTGGAAGGGCACCTGGGTGGCTCAGTGGTTGAGTCATGGTCCTGGGGTCGATCCCGGGGTCGTGGGATCACGTCCCACATCGGGCTCTCCAGGGGGAGCCTGCTTCCCCCTCTGCTTGTGTCTCTGCCGAAGGAAAGAAGAAAAGGAAAAGGAAAGAAAAGGAAAAAGAAAGAAAGCTTTCCTTCTTCACAGGACCAGGCTGTGTGCCTCTGATAAAGAATCCCAAACTTCTCTCACTGTGCTCATCACACTGCCCCATAATGGCCCAACGACTAAACTCCACCACCGTACACCTGAGACTAGAACAGGCATGTAGCAGAAGCCGCCCCCCCCCCCAAATTTGCTGTTTTAATGGCATGTGTATACACAAAAGTATGTATATATCAGTATTTAATTGCATTTATATATAGTAATAAATATGTATCAGAAAAACAAGTAACTTCCCGTTCCAAAAAGAAAAAGAAATGAACCTGTGTTAGTGCAGAGTCTAGCCTTTATCACTTAAAACTAATCACTCGGGCCCTCAATTTCCTCAGCTGTAAAATATGAAAATCCTAAAACTCTCCCTTGGTATAAAACTTTGAACATCTCAAAAATGACTAAGCAGTCAATGTGGAGGAGACTTGCAGGTTACAGAAGTTAAAAGCTAACATCAACTATTACAGCCTAATATACAGAATGATAATAAGTATCCTGCAAAAATTGAACAAATTCCTGATGAGCACCTGACAGCACTGACACCTACTAAATAGCCTTCCGAAAAGAACAACCGTCTCAACTCACTGGAAATCAAAAGGGAACAAATCCTCCAGTCCCAGGAGGTGTTAAACTGTCAATGTGCTTTTGCTTTATCATACCTTATTTCAAATAAGCTGTTGCCACATGGAAACTTTCCCATTAAATTTATATGGAAAGTATAATTAAAAGAATATAACTGCACTAAATTCATTCATCTCAAGTTAAATACATCAGCTCTTGTAGTTTAAAATATCTTTAAAAATTACAGAAGAGTTAGGATGGTTTTTAAGAGCTCCCCTCCAGTTAACACAACAAGGTGGTAAGAATAAGAATGTCCACTGCTGGGACACCTGGGTGGCTCTGAGGTTAAGCAGCTCTGGCTCAGGGCATGATCGTGGAGTCCAGGGATCGAGTCCCATCAGGGCTCTCTGCATGGAGCCTGCTTCTCCCTCCGCTATGTCTCTACCTCTCTCTTTCTGTGTCTCTCGTGAATAAATAAATAAAATCTTTTAAAAAAAAAAAAAAAGACTGTCCACTGCTTTTACCTACCTATTAGAAAGAGTACAACAAGGCAGAAGAGCAGGTCTAAGGCAG
Source organism: Nyctereutes procyonoides (assembly GCF_905146905.1). NCBI lineage: Eukaryota > Metazoa > Chordata > Mammalia > Carnivora > Canidae > Nyctereutes > Nyctereutes procyonoides. Next base: position 16,837,138 of record NW_026575137.1, read on the forward strand.
GAGATAAAAACGAAATCCTAAAGTGGCAAAGCTGAGAAACATACATCAACTATCACTCATAAAACAGTACATAGAACTCTACAGTCACACAGATTCAAAGCTGAAATGAACTTTCAGACATCAAACACATCCCCCCCATCTTACAAATGAGTAAACTAAGGCTCACTGCAGGGAAATAACTTGCCCAAGACTGCACAACTAGTTGGCAAAAGGACCAAGTCTCCTGACACCAAGTCAAGTGGCTTTTTAGTTCTCACAGCTCTTCTCATTAGGACCCATCTATGGTACATAAAATCTTTCAGATACAGAGTAACACTCTCAAATTTTTTAATTCTAATACTTGATATTGAATGTATCATAAACAAAGCTGAAAACAGATAAAAACAGTATAAAACTTAAAGGACTGGGCAGCCCAGTGGCGCAACGGTTTAGCGCCGCCTGCAGCCCAGGGCGTGATCCTGGAGAACCTGGATCAAGTCCCACCTCAGGCTCTCTGCATGGTGCCTGTTTCTCCCTCTGCCTGTGTCTCTGCCTCCCTCTCTCTCTGTGTGTGTCTCTATGAATAAATAAAGTCTTAAAAAAAAAAAAACAAACAAACTTAAAGGACTAAGCAGACTAAGCATACCTGAATTCAGGTATGTGTTTTTTTAAGTAATCTCTGTGCTCAACTGGGGGCTCAAACTCATGACCCAAGATCAAGCATTAGATGCTCAAAGAAAGAAGAAAAGAAAGAAAAGAAAAGAAAAGAAAGAAAAGAAAAGAAAAGAAAAGAAAAGAAAAGAAAAGAAAAGAAAAGAAAAGAGAAAAGAGAAAAGAGAAAAAAGAAAAAAGAAAAGAAAAGAGAAAAGAGTTGGATGTTCCAGAGACTGAGCCAGCCAGGTGCCCCAACATATGTATTTTTGGCTATTTCATCTCACCTTGGGGTGTTAAATCTGGTATGAAATTCCATATCCATTAAAACAGTTCTATCCTGGGATGCCTGGGTGGCTCAGCGGTTGAGCGTCTTCGGCTCAGGGCATGACCCGGGGATCTGAGACCGAGGACCGCATCAGGCTTCTTGTGGGTAGCCTGCTTCTCCCTCTGCCTAGGTCTCTGCTTCTCCCTCTACCTAGAATCTCAAGCAGGCTCCACATCCAGTGCAGAGCTGGATGGAGAACAGGGCTCGATCTCACAACCCTAAGATCAAGACCTGAGCAGAAATCAAATCGGATGCTTAGGTTGCTTAACCAACTGAGCCACCCAGGCACCCCTGAAGTTAAGTATTTTAAATGAAGACAGTAACTAGGAATCAGAGGACACATAGTAGTTGGTTCAAGGGTTGTGGGTTATTGTTAAGCTGTTTTAACAGAGGACACACAGTTTCACATTTAAGAGTCTTTCTCCTCGGGATCCCTGGGTGGTGCAGCGGTTTGGCGCCTGCCTTTGGCCCAGGGCGCGATCCTGGAGACCCGGGATCGAATCCCACGTCGGGCTCCCGGTGCATGGAGCCTGCTTCTCCCTCTGCCTGTGTCTCTGCCTCTCTCTCTCTCTGTGACTATCATGAATAAATAAAAATTAAAAAAAAAAAAAAAAGAGTCTCTCTCCTCTCGGTATTCAAGGTGGTCATAGGGTCAATCCCAGCCTGTGCAACAAGAATGAACAAAAAGGAGCACAGACTCTCCAAATGAGCTCTTCAAATATCCCCTCTCTCCTCCTTGCCAACTCCCACAATAAATCAGTCAACACATTAGGACAAAGCAACCTGCTTTCACACCCCACTGAGTTCTATTTTCTTGTCTTATCCCTAGATAGTAGCTTTTGCAAACAAAAAGCATAGGAACAAAACTTCACTCACACACACACACACACACACACACACACAATCACTATCCATATGTAAACTGCTCTCACACAGCACAAGAGTTCTGGGTTACTATTAAAATTCTGATTATCAATATCACCCCCTGGCGAACCCCTGATGGCTGACAGTACCTTCCATGCCACTAAAAGAAAATGCATTAATTAGGCTTATGAGAACAGAAGTAAGGATGAACCAGTCTCCGCACCTTGCAACCCTGTCTTCAAAGCCCATCGTAAGCAGCAGGTTTAATCATCAGGTCAGTCTTCCCTGTCATTTATACTATCTAGTAGCATTAATTCTCTATTACATGTTTGCCTCTCCTATAAAATAAATGCCCTATGAGAGCAGAGGCCATCATCTTTGTATCCCACTGTATATAATTTTGTTGGAAAAATAGTTATTGAATTGAGTAAAAGAGGAAAAATTTATTTTCCCACTTTCTCTGTTCATTTTCCATTCATCAATGAAATCTGAGTGAAAGAAATCATAGACAACCATAGCCACAGTTTCTTCTCCCTCTGAATCATCCTACAGTACAAAAATTCTTTTCCCTAGCACAAACCTAAGAGCACAGAAACAGAGCAGAGAAAATCTACATGATCTGGCCCAATTCTGTCACTTACAAATAACAGTTGTATCACTGATTCATGGTCACATCACCAATTAGTGTCAGATTAAAAAAAAAAAATCCCTGACCACTGGCTTCCTCCAATTTATATTCTACTCACCATCATGTCAAAGACCTACAGACTAAAAACTTAATCACCATCTAGAATCTATCTCATCAATTCAAACTTGTCTAAGAATACCAAGCCATGGGACGCCTGGGTGGCTCAGTGGTTGAAGCATCTGCCTTTGGCTCAGGGTGTGATCCTGGAGTGCTGGATTTGAGTCCCGCATTGGGCTCCCCACAGGGTGCCTGCTTCTCCCTCTGCCTGTGTCTATTTCTCTCTCTATCTCTCATGAATAAATAAATTCTTTAAAAAAAAAATACCAAGTCTTCTCTAAATTTGTTGTCTTCTAATCTATGCTGTCTTAGCAGAGAAGCAAGCAACTTTCAAAAACGCGTATGGAGGAAATGCTCCTTTGTATCTCTAGGGCTGGTGTGGCCCAGTGGTTTAGCATCACCTTCACCCCCGGGAGTATTCTGGAGTATTCTGGAGACCCAGGCTTAGTCCCCATCAGGCTCCCTGCATGGAGCCTGCTTCTCCCTCTGCCTGTGTCTCTGCCTCCCTCTCTCTCTCTCTGTGTGTGTGTCTCTCATGAATAAATAAATAAAATCTTAAAAATAAATAAATATATCTCTAGGACTTTGCAAGCATGTCAAAAATACATGGTACCATCAAGATGTTGCCATTAGGGTAAGCCAGGTTATGGGAACAAAGGCCCTCTGCACTATTTTTTTTTTTAAGATTTTATTTATTTATTCATGATAGACACAGAGACAGAGAGGCAGAGACACAGGCAGAGGGAGACGCAGGCTCCATGCCGGGAGCCCGATGCCGGACTCATTCCCGGGACTCCAGGATCGTGCCCTGAGCCAAAGGCAGGCACCAAACCACTGAGCCACCCAGGGATCCTCTACTTTTTTTTTTTATTAAAGATTTTATTTGTTTATTCATGAGAGACACAGAGAGGGAGGGGCAGAGACACAGGCAGAGGGAGAAGCAGGCTCCATGCAGGGAGCCTGACGTGGGACTCGATCCCACGTCTCCAGGATCACGCCCTGGGCCGAAGGTGGCACTAACTGCTGAGCCACCTGGGCTGCCCCTTCTGCACTATTTTTGCAACTGCTTTAATCTATAATTATTTCAAAGTAAACTGTTAAAAAAAAAAAATACATGGCATACCCACCTGATGCCCTGGGCCCACTAATCTATCACCTCACTATTCTCCAAATTTACTCAATGAGCCAGAAAATGTTCCAATTGCCTCTCAACCCAAAGTTCCAGAAAGGGGTAGCACAACAAGTGAGTAACAGTTGGTGCAACAAGTGAAACCCACTCCTGGGTTAGCACAATGTTTGAGGGTGAGAAGCACACAAACATTTACTGAACAAGGAAAACTAATCTAACACAGTTCTCCAACTCTGTGCTGGCAACACATGGCAAATATTTGCACAGGCTAAACTCAACTACCTCTTGCACCAGCCTTTCAAAGTTTGCTAGTGATCTGGATCAGCTTCCCCAGCTGGACTGTAACCCTCTAAGCATTGACAGGTATTATTAAAAAGCTACCCTCTCAGAGTCTTATAGTTCTAGGGAGGACCTAATATTTATGTAACTTTACTCAAACTTTTAAAATTTCATTTCTAGAAAAAACAAAATTACTCCAGCCTCTAGGAGCAGGAAAATAACCTATTCTCAAGCAAGAGCCACAGAACCTATAGTCTAAGGGGGAGAGAAAGGCTGGGGGCAGTGAGGCCTTGGCAAGCACAGCTCTATGTGCTATCACGGATTATTTTCATTGTAACACAAAGGAATGTGAGCAAGAAGCTTTTATACAGCAGTCCGTAAGCTTTTGTGCACCTGATGATGGTGGTCCATTTAGACACTATGAGAAGTACTTTAAATCAAAGAACCTCTTGATCAGAAATGCCACAATAAATATTTTTACTGCAATTTGGTTAGCTTATGTTACTCTTATAAAAATTCAATGTTGTCAAAAAAAACTCCAATTTTAAAGGGGAAAAGATGGTTTAAACATACCACACCCAAAAACAAATGCAGTCACCCCTCAAGAATGTCCTAGAATTCACCAAAGAGTGATCAAATCTTCATGAAAACTGAAAAAGCTTTTTATATTTCCTAAAGTCTTCTAAGGAATCAAGAGGCCCTGGAGAAGAAAAGGACCAACTGCCTTAGTGCATCCCCCGCCCAAGAGAATTTTGTGAAACCAGTAACATTCTGGAATGGTATGGGGTGGCTGCTAACCACATTAGGACTCCTATCTCTCTATGCAGGTGTTGTGCACATTCTTCAGTAGCTTCCAGATCTCCAAAGTGGCAAAAAGATGAGCAGCTGCTGCCAACAAAATCAGCTCACATGTCATCTCTGACCCACAGACCATGGGCTGCCAACCTGCCCAACAGAAGTTACCCGGTCCTGGTTCTGCATCCCTTCAGAAGTGACAGAAATCTAACAGGGAATCAGAAGGAACATGTGGCAGTAATTTGGATTCATCCCTTGCTGGAGACTGCAGGAGGCAAAAAGAAAAAGTAGTTCCCTATATTTCCCCCCAGAAGAGCAACCACAGAAAGGAAAGAGCACACTGTCCACAGCATTAAAGTACTCACTCCCCCTCGATTATTCTCCATCTACACATAATAATCAGAACACCTGATAATGAAGACAAACACCATCACTTAAGGAAACAACAAGGGACTTCTGATAGGAGGTGAAGACCAGGTTAATAACCACCACTAGAAATACAAGCATGCTAAGAAAATGAATGTTTCAACTAAATATGAACACAACTTAAGAAAATCACTTGACTGGTGCTTCTTTTGAAGACAACATAGGAAAAAAAAATAAAGACAACATAGGGTTTCTATATGCAGATAATGCAGAGCAAATAAATGGACTAGTTCAAATTACTTCTGAACAAGAAACAATGTCATTCCTACAACATAAGAAAATAGATGCTTAACTGCAAAAGCCCAGTAATCCTTCTCCACAAAGCCTTTCACAGAACCCTGTTTTCATCATTTAGACATTAAAATAACCCTACCTATATTGTCTGTTTTCTTAACTTGCTTCACATTAACTTCCTAATCTCAAATCTGGCCTTTTCTTTAAGGCTTATGACACCCATCCTCCCCCACTTCTCCCATCATAGCAAGCAGACTATCACAGAAAATCTCAGATGAATCTCCACCATGCCCCTAAGTAAAGGGGTGTGGGAGCTACTCACACAAAGGCCATCTCTGGAGTTTCAGATCAACTCTGAGGAAGACCTAGTATCTGAGTTCACATAAAGATCTGGAATACCTTGTCACCTGAATTCTGAAACAGCAGATCTATGCTGAAGCAGAGCTAATTTCTTGAAATGGTAGGTTCTCAACACTTCTAAATTACAAAAAAACAAAAAAACAAACAAAAAAAAAAAAGATCCTGAACTGATGAGGAAGGAAATAAAAATCTATCCATTCAATCCACACTGCTTCCTAAATTGACATGGTCACATCTCTATATGCAATCTAGATTCCCATCAATACTTATGGATTCTTTTTTTTTTTAAGATTTATTTATTTATTTATTCGCGAGAGACAGAGAGAGAGAGAGAGAGGCAGAGACACAGGAGAAGCAGGCTCCATGCAGGGAGCCTGATGCAGAACTCGATCCCAGGTCTCCAGGATCAGGCAGGCCCTGGGGCCAAAGGCAGGGGTCAAACCTCTGAGCCACCCAGGGATCCCAATACTAATGGATTCTAAAATAGCACTGTCTTATATACAGATATTTTTAAATTAACACAAAAATTTGCTGTCAAGAAAAATGTAGATTGCTTATAAGTAGCTTTTTTGTATGAAAAATACTGTAACATATTAAAGTCAAGAAAAATTTCAAGTATAGGGCAGCCCCAGTGGCGCAGCGGTTTAGCGCCGCCTGCAGCCCAGGGCATGATCCTGGAATCCCGGGATCGAGTCCCACGTCAGGCTCTCTGCATGGAGCCTGCTTCTCCCTCTGCCTGTGTCTCTGCCTCTCTCTCTCCTTCTCTGCATCTCTATGAATAAATAAATAAAATCTTAAAAAAAATGTTCAAGTATATAAAAATATACCCAGAATGATCACAAATATTATAAAAACAAACCAAAATATCCAGGTACAGAAAAAGAGACCAGGAAGCCACCAAAATGTTAACAGTGGTAGTACTATGAAACTTTTTAAAGTGATCTTCTGTATTTCCAGGTCTTTTGCAAGACTGGTTTTTTAACAAGCAATTTTTAAAAATAAATAAAAACTAGGGAATAGCTAAAAACAGAAAGCAACACAAATTTACATTAATAAAAAAAAAAAGATCTGAAATTGTGGCATATCCAAACAATGAAATACCACCAACACAAAAGGAAAAAAAAACTATTTCATGCTACATGAGCTAAGCAGAAGACACCAGACACACAATTCCATTTCTACGAAATACTAAAGGCAAAATTACAGTAAGACAAAGAACAGTGGTTTTTCAGAGATAAGGACAAGAAGAGAGACTGAGAATGCCACGGGGCACCAGGAAACTTTCTGGGGTGACAGAAATGTTCTATGTTCTTGACTATGGTTATACAGCTGTATACATTTGTCAAAACTCATCAAACTGTACACTTTAAATAAGTTATACTGTATGACAATTATACTTCAATAAAGCTAATTTACAAATAAAACTAAGGAAAGTTGAAAACATCTTAGTAAGGTAATATGATACCATCAGAAACTAACCAAATACTTCTGCTATATAGCTAAGATTGTGTCTTATTTACACATTTAATATCCTGATAAAAATGAGTATATCAAAAACACAGTTATATCTAAGAGCTTAGTGTATCTCTTATTTTCAAGAGATTTATAACCACAACACTGATTCTATCAAAAAAGTAATATGAAATACGATCTCATTAGAGAACACTGTCTTATGGCCAAATTCAATTTAAGAATAGTCTCACTTCTATACATTAACTTAGAAGAATCTTGCAAACTTTTCACATCACTTATTGTTCTTCAATGAGCCCTACAGAAAATCATGTAATTTCAAGAATCTCATCTTACTCTCATCACAAAGTGATGGCTCACTGGAGGTTAAAAAGCAACAGCATCAAGTTGCAAGGAGCCCTCAGATTTCCAGTGTGATGCTGCCCCTCCTTCTAAGGCACTAATCCAAATTTTGTCTTATTCTTTAAAAATCAAATTTTGTAACATGTTAGAACCCAATTAGTTTTATCATGTAAAAAAACTGTTAATGAAAAATAAGTATTTATGTGACAACAGGAAAATGTAAACAGACTGAATTTTGATATTAAAGAACTAAAACAGTTTTAGGTATGTAGGGTTTTTTTAAAGTCTTCATCTTTGAGATGTATACTGAAGATATATCGATTAAATTATATGACAGGGAGAGTGTTGAAACCACCACAATGGCCACTGATGTGATGACTGCTGGATTACGTGACAACTGTTGTACCTGTGTGTTCATCATACTACTGCTTCTACTTCTGTATATGCTTGAAACTCTACATAATAAAACGTTTAAAAATAATCATCAAACTCAAAAACCAATTATAATAATAAATCAACAATTCGTAATCACAGTGAGTCAGGAGAAGCTGTTTTCATTTGCTCAGAATGCCAAGGTGGCAAAATGACAGAAAAACAGACGAATGGAATTTTTTTCCTAATCAGAAGTAGATACGATAAAAATGGTGGAAAGAAGACAGAAGTACATCCTCCTGCAACATAAAACTGCTTCCTTTGATACACCTCATAGTAGCTACTTAAGGGTAACTTTTTTTTTTTTTTTAAGATTTTAGTTTTTTAGGTAATCTCTACACCCAAAATGGAGCTCAAACTTAAAACCCTGAGATCAACTGTCACATGCTCCAGCAACTGATCCAGCTAGGCGCCCCTACTGAAATGCAATCTGACACAGTCATCAGTGACTCCACTTTCCTTAAGGGACTAGTTCCTAAATAACCTAACTGCTAGGGGAAAATCCTAATCTGAAAATTCCCCCAATATTCCTAGTTGCACTTCCTTGTACTGTGCAATTTCCTTCACAAGGGTTTGTTTACTCCTCAGCCTACAATTTAGTCTCTGGTTTCTTGATTTATAAAACTGATCTGCCCCTTTGTTTTGATTTTCAATTTTTTGTTTGGCTATTTCACACCCTGTCTTTAAGCTTCCTTTCCTTCATCAGCTTCATTTAATCATTTCAGTTAAACTTGCCTATACCTTCCCAGTGTGGTCCTCTAGTATTACTGTCCTGAGGTTACAATCTCAGTAATCAGGAGTTTTCCCTCTGGTTTCCCTCTGGTTTGGTGGCTCATCCCACACGGACTCATACTTGTGTTTATTAGTGTGGCACACTGAAATTTCAGGCAGCTTTCCACTATTATAACACTTACCCACAACAATCTTTTTTGAGCTCCATGTAATCTCTGGCACATTTTGAGGCTCCTACTGAGTGAGAGGGCAAGGATATCCCGGAATCTTTAAAACCCAACAGTTCCTACTAAAAATCCAGACCACTTACTGAATGCCATGCCTTATGCAAAAAAGCACCTTCTCCATCACTGTTATCCAACAAAACTTTTAGTGATGATGGCACTGATCTGCATCTGTACTGTCCTATACACTGGCCACTAGCTACATGTGGCTACAGAGCACATGAATGTGGCTACTGTTGCCAAGGAATTGACTTTTTAATTCTAATTTTAAATAGTCACATGAAACTAACAACTTATACTGCTGGAATTTTTCTTCATAAAAGTCATTTCCACTTATTTTTACATCTATGTGTATTCAAGATAAGCTAGGACAGAGTTTTTCGACCCCAGCACAACTAGAATTTTGGGTAGGATAATTCTTTTGTATGGGAGCTATACTATGCATTGTAGGATATTCAGCAGCTCCCTATTCACTAGAGAGAGGCCAGTAGCAATGCTCCAGCTGTGACAATCAAAAATGTATCTCCCAACACTACCAAATATACCCTGGAAGAGGGAGCAAAACCGTACCCAGTTGAGAATCACTGATCTAAGACTAAGAGTCTGGATTTTGCCCTCAATGGTAAGGATATTCTAGAGCAACCTCTTTGATTTCCTGCGTCTTGATTTGAAAATCAGACAACACATAAAAGCAGTTATATTAACCACCTCTTCATATTTTCCACATTATAATATTTGTGTTTTCCTACCCACTATCTCCATTGTTACCTACCAACCTTGAGATAGGTACTATGCCTGATTTAGAGACTGAGGTGGGGAGGACTGGGGGAGAGACAAGGGAGTAAGGCTCTAAGTGGTTCATGACTCGCCTACCAGCACACAGTTAATAACAGCAGGACTGAGACAAGCCCAGATTTAGAAATTCCAAATCTCTAACTCCTCTCTATATTATCTTACCTGGTAGCCCTACAGCACCTAAAGGGAAGCTCCTTAGAGAAAAACCCTTTTGATATGACAATCTCAGCACAGACTATTTGATTGCACAACACTTTAAAAGCAAAGCTCACAGGAGTATTCCACATAAAGACAAACAATGAGAACTGGTTCCTATTGTAACCAACCTGCACCTGAAGGAATAATTCAGGACAGGAACAAGTCATGGCATACCCACATCACCTTAAAAAAGCCTCTCCTAGGCCAGTTCTAGGAAAGGGTTAAGAGGGTCAGCCTCAGGACAAAAGACCTAAGTGGAAGGAGCAGGTGGGGGAAGGGGAAATCAGAACTCTAATAAGACAGGTGGCCACTCTAAAGGCTGTGAAACCTCAAAAGGCAGGACTACCTCAGAATACAAGCCACGTGAAATAGCAGAAAGAGACCTGGACTTGGGCGGGGGGGGGGGGGGGGGGGGGACGACCCATAACGTGGACCCCATTTATCAGTCCACCCCTGGATAAATTCCACAGATCTCTGGGCCTTGTTTTCTCAGCTCATTAGTGAAAAGGCCCGACTATTAGACTTCTTTGGCACTTTCCAACTCTTCCCTCAATCTCCACAGCAGAACCATGTTCTTGGTATCCTTTTCCTGTTTCTCTGAGACAATGATTCAAGCAGGAGCATAGTACTAACTCAAGAAATTCACTAGAAAGAAAATCAGAATGTCACTAAAGTATCTGAGAGCAGGGATAGTTTCAATTCAATAAATTCAACTCAACACAGCGAATATTTGCATAGGGCCAGCCACTCAGCAACAGGGACCTTATAATCATTCTGGGAAGCCACAATCATCACTGTAGGCTCTCTGAATTCCTCTCCTTTGCCCAAGCCACCCCCACCCATATGCATCCACTGTATTCATTATTGGGAATCCCAGGGCAATGATTAAGGATTTTAACCCAATATACAAAGACTATTACAGAATTAGCAAGTTTAAAAACACACACACAAAAAAAATAAAAATAAAAAATAAAAACACACACATAAAAAAAATTTTTTTATGCTAAGTACATTTTAGATATTTGTGACATCACACCACTACACTGAACAAAATAAACTGACTTTTAACAGGATGTGACTATTTTAAAAAGAAAACTTATTTGCAGAAGACAATACTTTTTTAAGGCCCCTTAAGTTTTCTTTTACTCGCCAATTTATACCATACTGCCTTTCCAATCTTACTGCTTTTCATGTAAAGAATAAAGTCTACTTATTTATACCATTTTTCATCCGAAAACATCATTTATCATTTCATTTCTGGCACAGACACATTTCTTATATAAAAGTCAAGCTATAGTTTATATTACCAAAACTTATAAATCTTGGTAGTTTTTTTTTTTTTATGTGAAGATGAAAATATTCTGGACTTTTTGTTCTGGTTAAGGAGCTCCAGAAGCCAGTCTGTTTTGTAAACAGCTTTTTGTCAAGCAATGCAGCAATAGGTTGATCCTATTACTCTGCAAGGAGGTATGCAAAGAGGATCTTTCCCTTTGAAGGGGAGACACAGAATAGTTCAACTGTAAGTCAGCTACATCAAAACAGGGTGCATGACTATCTCAATGCTGTCCTCACAGATCTCAACAGACCATTCTTTATGCTACCAGCTTAACTACAGGTCCCCAAAATTTGACCTACAGCACTATTTTCTCAAATATCTGCCACCTCGATGCACACGTTTTATAATCTGAATCAAACTCACTTCTAGTTCATAAAAACTCAAAATGGTCTAAATATTATTAGTATTGTATATTGACCCTGTGGGATTCAAAAACAAAACTGATTACTTGTTTACACTAGGAATTAAAGAAAAGGTAGCTTAAAAAAGGATACATTACTTGTAAATTTCTCAGACAAGCTAAAGTAAAAGCAATGTACAAAAATGAATCAAAATGCCCAAGACAAAATAGGTTTTGGCATAGTCAACTGAGTAAACCAGTCAGGATTCTTGGTATCAAGCAGGACTAATACAGAAAGCATGGCCTACCCCTCTCTCCTGACTGGTGCAATGTCCTAAATTACAAGACAAGTTACACTACAAGCCCTACCAACTTGGTTCTATGAATGACAGTAGAGCTATCCTCACTAATAGCCCGGTTCCAAAATTTACCCAAAAAATCTTTATGTTAAAGTCTTAAAGATCTCTATCTCTAATGAAGTAAAATCAGAATTAGGATTACATAACAAAGAAAATAAATGACAAAATTTATTTCAGTATTTTCAGCAAGTATTTCGAAAGTTTCACAAACATGTTAAATAGAATTTGGCTACAGCAAAGATTAGACAAATCTGAACCAGTGCCACAAACTAAGCCCCCAGCTTTCGGACTGAGAAGCTCTCCGCCCCACCTGAGGCGGATAGATACTCGGAGACCGAGGCCAGTGTCTAAGCATAAAGTTAGGCCTCTTCCTCCCTCCGGGAAGCGCATGACAAACAACGTCATGCAACTTATGTCACCCGGTCACTTAGCAAAAATCCTATCTAACTTCTAAACTTGGGTCCAGATGGCCATTTATACTCAAAAGAAATAGAAAGCAGCTAGATCATTGTGGGGGAGGAAGGCTTAAAATGCCCCACTTTCTGGCCCCTTTAAATATTCAGCCCATCATTAGATCGGAGTCCTAAATTCTAAGACTTACTTTAATGGAGGCCTCCCTCAACCTTCTCCATGTCTGTTTTGCAACAGTGAAGGAACTTTTCCTGCTTTATCTTAGTTCCCTGAGAGCATGCGGCCCTGCAATTCAATATCCTAAACTGGCAGGAACAGTGGAGGAGGCAAAGGGAGGAATCCACAGCCAAAATAGCCTTCTTATTAAAGACAAAAAAAAAAAAATCATAATTCCTCCTCCGCCCATAGCAAACCCATCCCAGAAATTTACAGCTTGTTAAGAAAGCAGCATTGCGAACTGCAAACGTAAGAGTTTTCCTTTGACTCTACGCACGGTTTTCAGCTGTCAAATTACAACTCAGGAAAACACTATCATTAGAATAAAAAAGGAAACAAAAAAGCTCGCACCATAGGAGCTGGGAGAAGGAGCTCACCAGCCCCATTACGGAAGGAGAGCAAAGGGAATCCAATCCATTTCCCCACCCCCGCCTGAATTCATCCCCTCCCCGGGCAGGCAAACCTCACTGCAGGAGCTCCTGCAGGAGCTCAAATTTAATAATAATAACAATAATCATGGCGCTTCCATACCCCCCCCCCCGACGCGATCTGTCGGGAATCAGCCTCCCCCTCCCCTGGGATCTCCAGACTTGGCAGGTCCAGACTATCCCACCGGACACAGCTCCCGGGGGCCCGGGCGAGCCCGGTCTACCCCCGTGCCCCTCGCCCCGCTTCTCTTCTTCCCTCTCTTTTTACCTCCACCATCCCCCATCCGCATTGTCTGTCTCAATTCAACTTTGACTAATATGGATTCCTCGGGCCTGGGCCGGGCGGTAATTACAGCCCGCCCCCCCCCCCGGGAGCCCGATCCCCCCCCCCCGCAATCATCTCCGCCGAGTTCAACGCGGCTCCTCGGAGGGAGACGGGGCGGGGAGAGGGGGGAAGGAGGAGGTTGCAGCGCGCCTTCCCGTCTACACCGCGGGCACCGTCTCTACCGCGCTCCCCCCGCGGCCCCGGACCCCCGGGACCAGAAGTTTGCCCCGGAAGGGGCCTAGCCGGGGGCGGTGAGCCCCCCCCCCTCCGCGCCGGCCGGCCCGCGCGTAAACACCGGCGCCCGCCCCGGCGCGGCCTCGTGGGGGAGGGGAGGGCGGGGAGGCGCCCCTCCCCCCGCCCGCCAGCCCGCCGGCCCTATTACCTGTCATTGAGCTGGTCCTCGGTGCCCGGCAGCGGGTGAACCACGAAATGGATGGACGTCATGGTGCTTCCTTCTCGTCCTCCTCCCGAGGACGGCCCCCTCCCGCTCTCGCCCACCCCCCTCCGAGCCCCCTTCCCCTCCCCAAAACCCACTGCCGCCGCCGCCGCCGCCGCCGCCTCCCAGTCCCCAATGGAGGGAAGCGAATGCGCAGGGGCCGCCGCCGCCTCCCTGCCGGGCGTGTGTCCGCGGCCCGGCGGCCCGGCGGGGCGGGCAGGGGCGGATCAACACGCCACCCGCTCCCCCGGCGACAGCGCGCGGGAGTGCGAGGCCGGCGGCCGGGACTCGGGGCGCGCCGCCGCCAGCGGCGGCCGGGCGTCGGGAGAGGGGGCGCCTGGGGAGGGCGGAGAGGGGCGGGCTGCGGGGACGGTGTGGTCCCGGCGGCGGACGGGGTCCGGACTAGGGAGGTGGGGAGGGAGATGAGCCCGCACCGCGCGTCACTGGCGAGAAGCCGCCGCCGCCGCCAGCACCGCCGCCGCCATCTTCACTTCTGCCCCAGTTTCTCCGTCTCGCAGGCTCCGCTCCCGAGCGGCGGGGGAGGGGCGAACGGGAGGAGGAGAAGGAGGGAGGAGACCGGCGGGCGGGGGCTCGGCTGCGAGGGGGCGGGGCTCCGGGAAACGGGCGCTAAGGCCCTTTCGATTGGGCGGCTCAACGTCGTCGGGCCACGGCGCTGTAAGGCGCGCGCCGATTGGTCGGTTCGGCCCCGAGCCCAGCCCCCCGGGGGGCGGGAGCGCTCCCGAGTGAGTGTTCCGGAGAGCACGTGTTAGGGAAGGAGGCGGCGCGGGGGAGCCCGCCGGGGCGGGGAAGGAGTCTGCGAGGGAGGCTAAGTGTGTGTCCCCGGGGACGTGGGAAGGAACGGGGGCTCTGCGCTCCTCGCTCTGATTTCCCTGGGGCGGTCCTAATCATCCTGCGGATCTTTAGGGGTTTTTTGTTGTTGTATCTCGCCCTTCGTCCGCAGTTATATTTAAAGTGGAAGTGCAAAATCACTTAAGGGGCAAGAAATACACAGCCTTTTATTGGAGAAGTAAGGTAGTTATGTAAGGACCCTTCCAGAAGGTCCTATCGCAGGATCAGAGAGCTGACTTTGCAGCAACTTCGTTTATCACCCCAGTCTCCCCAATGTCCCGGCAGCACGTCACATACCTGCACAAAGACAAAATGTGGAAATTTCCGCTAATTTCCTGCTTTAAATGATTCATGGGGTTTTTTAACTACTTTAAAATGAAAGATGATATATCTCTTCTACAAAGGCGTTCTTCAACTCATGGTCAGTGGGATCAAACCGGCAATTTCTTGAATGGATCTTTTTTCTAAGGAATTCCTTTTTTTTTTTTTTTTTTTTTTTTTTTTATAGAGAACCAGTTCATAGCTTTCTTCTCAAAGGCTTCCATGGCTCCTTCAAAAAAATCAAGTACCCCTTTCAAAGCAAAGAGTGAAAATTAAGCTGCTTCTCTTAAGTTTGTGTGGATGTTTGTTAAATCAGAAGTCCTGGGAAACGTTCTTAATGTTAAATATCACTTTTCTTCTGTTGATGCATTACATATGCACACACATCTTTGCTTAGGAAGTTCTTTTGGGCAAAATATATGAACATTTATTTATAAATTAGGATGAAGCAGGTACCCCCTTGAGACAGATAATGGGACAGTTTTGTAGGTCGCCAGCTCCAAAATTGGCCCAGATTAGTTTAGACTAAAAAGTGATTTCAAGACTGGTATTTAGTCCTCGCAAGCCATAGGGAAACAGGGTAGACCAATGGACACTGCTAGCTTTAGAGTCAGACAGAACTGGATTTCTGTCCTGTTTCTGCTACTTAACTATGTGACCTTGATTAAATTATTTAGCCTATCATAGTATCTTTTCTCTCGTTTGTGAAATATTCCATAGTTACAGATCTACATAGGGCAAAGTGAGGTCTAAATAAGATAATGTTTGTCAAGTACGTGGAGCAGTTCATAACACTTGGTAGGCTCAGCAAATGGGAACTTTAATGTGTCAACAGTGCTCACTACGTACCACTTTATATACTTATTTATTTTAATACTCAAATTACACAATGGGGTAATTAATATTATCCCCATTATGTAGATGAGAACACTGAGGCTCAAACACTTTAGGTAAGTGTTGAAGCTGAGACTGAAACCCAGGTCATCTCACTCCATTGCTCTTACCACCATACCACAGCTGCCATCTAGTTAATAATTTAAAAGGAACAGATTATTCAAAGCCCTAGGAAAAATGTGATATGATGAATGCCATAAGAGTGCTATGGAAGTTAACAGAGGAAGTGATTCAAGCCAAGACAATTAAGAAAAGTCATTTAAGCTGAGATTTCAAGAATGTTCAGAGCAAATAGAATATCTAGCTTAAACTTAAGCATTTTATATTTGCCCCCTGAACAAACTCCACAACACACCCATATATTGCTTCTTCTTCCAAAACTGTCTTTCTTCATCGTTTTCTACCTTGTTTCCTTGATTAATCCACCCCTAGTTGCCAAGTTCTGAGACTCTCCTGGTTAAAGGCCCATCTTCTCACTCTAGGCAGCCCTTTTGAACTGCACATTTAGTCTTTGATGACCATCTTGGAATTGCAGACTTTTTGTTGTCCCAGGCTGGCTTGTTAAGGAGAATTTTCCTTTTCCAGACCCCCAATACTTGGGTGGATCATACTCTGCACAGAGGAAAACCAGAATAAAGGCACAGAGTTGTGCAAGCCCATCACACAGACAGGGCAGGAGAGAATACAGATACGGAATGGAGATAAGCAGGGTTCAAGCAGAACCTCTTTGAAGTAGCCAAGTACAATATAAGCCTAGAAAAGAAGACTGGGGGAGGGAGGGCTCTTTTCTAAAAATTTGGACTAATTCTCCCTTTGAAAACGAATGGAGAAATGAGAAAGGAAAGAGGAAAAGCTGCATAAAAGATGGGCTAATGCATGTTTTAACACTGTGGGCAACTGGAATGCAATCCCACTGGGGACCATCTGAGAGACTGTGAGGGGACACATCTCAAAATTATCTCACTTAGTGGGGAGGAAGCTGGAGGTATTTATCCATCAACTCCATCCCTCAATGGTTGAGGATTGTTCCTGGGTTAACTTCCTGACACTTTATACTTTCCCCACTTGTGGGGAAAGCATACTCCGAAGGCCAAAGAATGAAAGAAAAATAAAGACATTCCCAAAAAAATGAAAGAGAAAGAAAGAAAAAGAAATGTGAGATATTTTTGACAGTCAACTCATATTAAAGGGTATTCTTTAAGTAAAAAGAAAATGATCCCCCAATGTAAGCTCAGAGAGGCACAAAGGTATGAAGAACGAAAGGGAAGAAAATATGTAGGCATATAAATGTTGACTGAGTAAAACAATGGGGCTTAAAAATCCAAAATATGCCAAATGCTGACAAAAATGTAGAGCAACAAGAATGGGAATGAAAACTGGTATGGCCACTTTAGAAGATAGTTTGGTGGTTTCTTACAAAGTAACGTACTCTTAACATATGACCCAGTAATCACACTCTTGATATCTACTCAAAGGACTTGAAAATTTATGTCCATGCAAAAATCTGCACACAGGTGTTTATAGCTTTACTCATAATTGCCAAGACCTATAAGCAACCAAGATGTCTTTTAGTAGGTGAATGCATAAGTAAACTGTAATGTATCTGCACAATGGGATATTATTCAGCACTAAAAAGAAATGAGCTATCAAGCATGAATAGATATGGAGGAATATTAAATGCACATTACTAAGTGAAAGAAGCCAACCTGAAAGGCTACATAGTCTATGATTCCAACTATATGACATTCTGTAAAAGGCAAAACTGTGGAGACAGTAAAAAGATCAGTGGTTGCCAGAGGTTAGTAGAGAGAGGGATGGATTGGTAAAGCACAAAAAATTTCTAAGGTACTAAAACTATTCTGTATGATACTCTAATGATGGATACATTTCATTCTAAATTTGTCTAAACCTATGGAATTTACAACACCTGGAGTGAATCCTAATGTACATTATGGGTGATAATGTTGTGTCAGTGTAGACTCATCAGTTTTGACAGACTACTCTGTTAAGGGATGTTGATAATGGACAAGGCTATACATGTGTAGAGGCAAGGAATCTAGGGGAAGTTCTGTACCATCCTCTCAATTTTGCTGTAACCTAAAAGTGCTCTGAAAAATAAAGTCTATTAAAAAATCTTAAACAATATTAGCCAAACAAATCCAACAGAATATAGCAAGAATAGTAGACCATAAAAAAATTGGATAGTTTGACACAGAAATCAACAAATGTAATTAATCATATTGATAGAAAGAATAAATAAATCATTTCAAAGGAGTAAGAAAAAGAATATTACAATGTTCTACAACTATTCATGAAGAAAATTCCTCAATAAACTATGAATAGAAAGAGACTTCTTTGGGACGCGTGGGTGGCTCAGAGGTTGAGTGTCTGCCTTGGCTCAGGGAGTGATCCTGGAGTTCCAGAATCAAGTCCCACAACAGGCTCCCTGCAGAGAGCTTGCTTCTCCCTTTGCCTGTGTCTCTGCCTTCTCTCTATGTCTCTTATGAATAAACAAATAAAATCTTGAAAAAAAAAATGGAAACAAGAATATCTGTTCTCACCACACCTTTTCAACATCACACTAGGGTTCCAGCTAGTACAATAAGACAAGAAAAAGAATTTTAAAGTATAGGGATTAATTTTCCAAAGCAATTGCCAAAGTCAGCAGAGGTACAGTCCTGGTAACCAGTGATTAACACCACCTATAGGGTCACCTGAAGACCAGAGTGACCAGGCAAGTAGAACTGGACTGGAAAGTGATAGTCATGTACTATAAGGACAACAGCATTTCTGGCAACTTCTACAGAATTAAGTGGAGGTACCAGGCTTTGGACTTCTTCCACAAGCACAAAAACACCAACTCATCCCATGGTCCCTACCATTTCCAGGTCTCTAAGCATATCTTCAGGTAGAATGTGCAATGCATGCTACCCCACAAGACCAAGCATTGCTAGATCACTTTAGAGCACCTCAAGATGTTTGGCAAGAAAGAAGAAGTGATTATTTCTCCTCAAATTTGTGTGTCTGAAGCCCACATATAAGTTTGTCCAATTGAGGCACAGACTTATGAGGTTGGCCAGAAGTACCAGGCTTTGACAGCCACTCTGTATTAGAAGTAGAATGAGGCCACGATTTACTGTAGGGAGGATTCACTCCAACAGGCCAAAGAGAATATGAGGAAGAACACCAACAAATGAACAGATGTCCTCAGGACTCAGACTCCTGATCTAAGTCATATAAAAATTGTTCATCCCTCAAAAGATATGTATAGGGATTAGAAAGTAAGATATAAAAGCATCATTAGTTTCATAGGACATATTTTAATATATAAAAACTTAGAATTAATAAGCAAGTTTAGCAAAATAACCAGAAATAAGCTTAATGTCTAACAAAGATCAACTGTTTTTATATACTAAAACCTAACAAAAATTAGAAAATGAAATATTTAAAATACCATTTAAGATAATATAAAAACTAAAAATATCCAATATATAAGAACAAATTCAATAAAATATGTGTAAAACCTCTACACAGGGCAGCCCGGGTGTCTCAGCGGTTTAGCACCGTCTTCAGTTCAGGGCCTTATCCTGGAGACCAGAGATCAAGTCCCACGTCAAGGCTCCCTGCATGGAGCCTGCTTCTCCCTCTGCCTGTATCTCTCCCTCTCTCTCTCTCTTTCTCTCTCTCATGAATAGATAGATAAAATCTTTATTTTTTTTTTTAGATAAAATCTTTAAAAAAAAAAACACCTCTACACAGATAACTTTTTTTTTTTCAGATTTTATCTATTTATTTTTAGAGAGAGAGCAAGCAGGGGAGGGGCAGAGGCAGAGGGAGAGAGAGAATCCCAAGCAGACTCCACACTGAGCACAGAGCCTGACACGGGGCTCAGTCTCACAACCCCCAATCCTGACCTGAGCCAAAATCAAGAGTCTGATGCTTGGGGTGGCTTAGTCGGTTAGGCATCTGCCTTGGCTCAGGTCATGATGTCAGGGTCCTGGGATTGCCCCACATCAGTTGCCCTGCTCAGTGCAGAGCCTGCTTCTCCTCCCTCTGTTGCTCTGCTGCTCCCCTTGCTTGTGTTCTCTATCTATAAATAAATAAATAAATAAATAAATAGTCTGATGTTTAACTGACTAAGCCGCCCAGGTGCCCCTACCTACACAGAAAGCTTTAAGTTATTTTTGAGAGAAATCAAAGATGATCTAAATAAATGGGGGAATATATTATGATAAAGTTGTAAATTCTCCCTCATCTATAGATTTAGCATCATCTCAATCAAAATTCTAATGCTTCTTCTCCACTCCAGTGGAAATGTATAGGAGAGACAAAGAGATCAATGAAATAATAAACAGCTCAGACACAGACCAAAGGATAATAAACACATGACTTTAATACCATAGGCATTTCAGGGCAGTTGGGAAAGAAAGGTGTTTGCAATAAGTTGTACCAGGATGACTGGATATCATTATTTTAAGAAATTAAACTTAACCCCTACCCACATCATACACAAAAATCCAGGTAGATTGTAAATCTGAATGTATCCGACAAATAAGAAGGGCACCTTGGTGTCTCAGCCAGTTAAGCAACTGACTCTTGATCTCCCTTAGGTCTTGATCTCAGAGTCATGAGCACAAGCCCACATTGGGCTCCATGTTGGGCTTCACACTGGGTGTAGAGCCTACTTAAAATAATAAAAATATCAATAAATAAATGCCAAATAATAAAATCTCTAAGAATATGAAAGGATATGTATATGACCTTAGGATAGGGGAAGACTTCCTAATCTGAACATATAAGCTCTAATCATAGAGAGAAAAGATCATTATTTTAGACTATATTATAAGAATTTCTGCTCATCAAAATGACAACATTAGGAGATTGAAAAAATTAGCCACAAAATGAAAGAAGATATCTGCAATATATATTACTGACAAAGGACTCACATCTAGAATATATTTTAAAATTCCTAGAAATTACATAGTAAAATAAAAGAGAACCAAAATTTTTTAATGGACAAAAGACTAGAATAGGCATTCCTCCAAAGAAATACACAAATGAGCAATAAACATAAGAAAAGGTGCTCAACCTCATTAGTCATCAAGGAAAAGCAAATTAAAACCACAATGAAATACTATTAAACACCCTCCAGGATGGCTGTAATCAAACAAACTGACAATAGAAGTATTGGTGAGGGAGAACATGGAACAAGGACTCTTATTTACAGCTGGTTAGAGCTTAAACCGATAATAATCACCTTGGAAAACAGGCTGTCATTCTCTGTAAGGGTGAAACATACAGGTGACTAACAATTCCACTCCAGAGTATATATTCCACTCAATACATGTGCGTGCACAGTGCACCAAGAGACAAGAAAAATCATGTTCATAACATCACTATTTATAAAAGCTGCAAACTGTTAACAATTCCGATGACCATCAAAAATAGATTATGGTATGTTCATGCAAAATAATACCATACAGCAATAAATATGAATGAGCTACAGTTACTTGCAAAACTTGAATGAATCCCAAAAAGATAATGTTGAGTAAAAGCCAGAGATGGTACAGTTCTGTTGATACGAGCTTCAAAAATCAGCAAAGTGAAACTATGGTATACAGCAAAGTAAACTATACTAAACTAAACTATGTTTAGGTAACAAAACTAATAAGAAAAGCAAACAAGAGTTTACCTTAACCAGTAGCAGGTACTTCATGGGGAAGGAAGGATACTGATTGGGAAGCAGCATAAGGGGACCTTCTGGAATGCTAATCGTATTCTATTTGCTGACTTGGATATTGGTTACAGGATATTCATTTTATGGTAATCTGTTTAGCTATACATTTTTATTTTGTGTACTTTTCTATATGTGTGCTACTTTTCACTATAGAAAAAGATTTTATAAAAGGAAAGATGGCTCAGGGTACATGGGTGGCTCAGTCAGTTAAGTATCCAACTCTTGATTTTGTCTCAGGTCATGATATCAGAGTCCTGAGATTGACCCCTACATCAGGATCCACTTTGGGCATGGAGCCTGCCTAAGATTTTCTCTCTCCCTCTGCCCCTACCTCTCTCCCCAGCTCTCTCTCTCAAAAATTAAAAAAAAATAAAAATTAAAAAATTAGAAAAAGAAAAAAATGGCTCTACCTCAAACCAAATATAAATTTTTATTATTTTTTAAATCTTACATAATTATTTATTTATTTTTAAATAAGCTCTATGCCCTATGTGGGGCTTGAACCCATGACCCTGAGATCAACAGTGAACTCACGACTCAAGAGCTGCATGCTCTACTGACTGAGCCAGCCAGGCACACCCACTATATAAAAATACTAATTCAAAATGAATCATAGACCTAAATGTAAGAGCTAAAGCCTTAAGAGTCTTTTTTTTTTATTAATTTTCATTTATTTATGATAGTCACAGAGAGAGAGAGAGAGAGGCAGAGACACAGGCAGAGGGAGAAGCAGGCTCCATGCACCGGGAGCCCGACGTGGGATTCGATCCCGGGTCTCCAGAATCACGCCCCGGGCCAAAGGCAGGCGCCAAACCGCTGCGCCACCCAAGGATCCCAAGCCTTAAGAGTCTTGAAAGAAAATATAGGAGCAAATCTTTGTAGCCTTAGATAAAGTGATTATTTCTTGGGACAAAAACACAATTTTTAAAAGTAGATAAGTTGGGGGCAGCTCCAGCGGCCCAGCGGTTTAGCGCCGCCTTCAGCCCAGGGTGTGATCCTGGAGACCCGGTATCGAGTCCCACATCAGGCTCCCTCTGCTTCTTCCTCTGCCTATCTCTCTCTCTCTCTCTCTCTCTCTCTCTCTCTGTCATGAATAAATAAATAAAATCTTTAAAAAAATTTTAAAAAGTAGCTAAGTTGGACTTCATCAAAATGTAACACTTTTTGTGCTTCAAAGAACACCAGCAAGAAAGTAGGAAGGCAATCCGCAGAATGGAAGATAGTGTTTGCAAATCATATATCTGATACTGAGACCAGCATCTAGAATATATAAAAAACCTTTATAACTAAACAATCAAAGACAAAAATCCAATTTAGAAATGGGTGAAGGGGGGCAGCCCCGGTGGCCCAGTGGTTTAGCGCCACCTTCAGCCTGGGGTGTGATCTTGGAGACCCTGGATCAAGTCCCATGTCAGGCTCCCTGCATGGAGCCTGCTTCTCCCTCTGCCTGTGTCTCTGCCTCTCTCTCTTCCTGTCATGAATAAATAAATAAAATTTAAAAAAAGAAAAGAAATGGGTGAAGGGGGCAGGAAAGGCTGATGATGAGCTAATGTTTATGAAAGAAGATGGATAAGAAAGGGTAAAGTACTGGTTTCTGAAGGTGTAGAAATGTTAACAAGCTGCAGAGAAAAGGCAGAGTGTTTTACTCCTGATTGTTCCATCGAAGAGCTCAGTATGAAATATATAGGAATATATAGGAAAATTGAAGATGAACAATTAAAGCTCAGATTAGGAGACAAAGACTATCCAAGAGCACTGAATTGTCTTAAATGAAGTCAAGCTTCCAGAACCAGATAAACCATACACCACACTGCCAAATAAAAGTTTAAAAATCCTGAGAGAAAAAATAGGCAAAGGACTTGAGTAACATTTCTCCAAAGAATATATACAAATGGCCAATAAGCACATGAAAAGATGCTCAACATCTTTAGCCATTAGAGGGATTCAAATCAAACCCACAATGAGATAGCACTTCTCATCTACTGGGATAGCGAAAATAAAAAAAAAACAGACAATAGTGAACACTGGAGAGGATGGGAAGAAATTGAAACCCTCATACACTGTTGATGGGATTGCAAAATGGAGCAGCCACTTTGGAAAACAGTTTGACAGTTGCGACAGTTTTGACAGTTACTCAAAAAGTCAAAGTAGTAGTCATAAGACTACTCCTAGGTATATACCCAAAAGAACTGAAAACTTATGTCCTCATAAAAACTTGTACACAAATGTTCATAGCACCATTATTCCTAACTGAGAAAAACGTGGAAACAACTTAAATGTCTATCACTGATAACTGGATAAATTCAATGTGGTATATCATTACGATGGAATATTATTTACCATAAAAAGGAACGGAAGACTGATGATGTATGCCACAGCATGAATGAACCTTGGAAACATTATAGTAAGTGAAAGAGGGCAGACACAAAAGACCAAATACAGTACATTTCTATTCATATAATGCGTCCAAAAGAGGCAAATCTACAAAGATGAGAAATAGATTAGTGATTGCCAGGGGCTGGGAGGACTAAAGGGAAAGTGACAGCTAATGGACATGGGGTTATTGGGAGTGGGGGGTGAAAATGTTTTGGAATTAGAGAGTGGTGATGGTTGTGCAGCTCTGTGAAATACTAAAAACCACTTACTTTACACTTTAAAAGGGTTACTTTTAAGATATGTTAATTATATCTTAATAAATTTATCATTCAAAAAAAAGGGAAAGAAAAGTTGTTGTAAGACCGTATACTTCCACTAGCAGTACAGTGGGTTCAGGTTAATATATATAATTTTTGGTTATGTATGCTAGCTTCTACCTTCTCATTGCATTTTTTAAACGTCTCTATTATTCATCCAAAGAATGATTTCCTGAGTGACTACTACATACCAAGCACTAAGCATTGTGGATAGTTGCAATGAGATGGGCAAGGTCTCTGCTCTCAGTGGGCTTACAATCCTGTGATTCAAAACATGGTCAATAAAAACCACAAATAAAAAAATCAAATACTCACTTCCACACAAAAATTCATGTTACGCTCACTGCCACATGCATCCTGCCAAAAGCTGCCCATCCTCAGCTCTGCGTCCATATGCCACTTTGTTGGTAATGGTTTCCCTCATCTCCACTGTCACATGAGATTACTCCTCCCTCCCCTGAACCTCCAAGTTTCACTCTTCACACTTCTCTCACCATCTACTGTCCCTGTTATTTGTCGGCTTAACAAATATGCAGTGTGCTCCCTTATGGAAATGACTATATCATGTTCCCCTGGGTTTTCTGCCAGTGAGTAACTGTCACCAGTATTGCCTCAATAGGTCAAAAATATATATATATATATACATATATATATTCATATTCATGCATGCATGAATAAATGACAACTATCTCCAAATTTTGTTTTGTATTTAAGGTTATGAAAGTCTGTCATAAATTGTCCCAAGTAACCAATGTAGGGATTAAAGTACAGTTTAGGTGTGGGATTGAGCTACCTGCCCAAATAAAGTTCCTGTCCCCTAGGCCCCTTTAGGTGCCATCTCACAAAGATGAAGCTTTCAGTCTTAGGGGTCAACCCATGTTTGCTCAACGTGATTAAACTGCGTGACAGTGTCAAGCCCCCAAGCCAGGTCGGAAGAGGCAGTCTGGCCGAGTACATATTCAGGTCACAACAGCTCTGGCACTGGCTTTGGCTGGCCCCATCCTTCTATCGAATGTACAGAAAACTCCCATCTCCTGACCAAACAGATCCTTGTCCTGGTGGCCTGCAAGCCCTGTTTTCTGTGGAATGGCACACAGTGAGCTGCCTGCTTCACCTTTACTTGGAAATCATCAGGTTCCCTTTCATCTAGCTTGTCTTTTGAGGAAATAACCCCTTTGGCTTTCCCTCATAAGCCCCATATTCCAGCCACTGAAGTTGCTACTAGGGCACTTTAAGTTGGACCCAGACTAGCCAAGTCTACATGATTCAGGAGCTGATTATCCCAGTTTGTGCAGTAGCCAGACCTGCTTTTTTTCCCTCTCCACTTCTGCTATTTACATGTGAGGAAATTTCACTGCTCAGTAACATCTCGCTCAATGTCTGGGAAGAATACTAATACTTCCATTTGTTTAGTGCTTTGTAGTCTACAAAATGACATTACATATACAAACTTATTTTAGCCTCCTAGCAGTCCTGTGTGATAGATTTCATTATTCTCTTTTTCCAGCTAAGCAATGATAAATGACTTGTCTGTGTTCACACAGCCAGAAAGTACAGCAATTGGGTGTTGAACCCAGCTTCTAATTCTCTGTCCAATGTCGTTACCATTAAACTCATCAGGCAATGCAAATTTCCCACTTTGTTATCCATTAGAAGTCATGGAAAGAGCTGAATGGGAGAGTGGTTTCCTGATACCACGAGGAGGAGCTTCCCACAGATTTAATTCTGACAGCCTGGCTGGCTGGACATCTACCTTGGCAGTGAGGCTATGGCATCCACCCTTGAGTAGCCCACAGCTTCAACAACCATATGGTCTTGACCCCAGATGGATACACTCTTTGAGAAGTGTGTATTTTCACATTTACCTCCACTCTGGAGTAATATGTGTATCCTATTGACATTCTGTCCACTGGATCACAGTGTACTAATCACTCAAACAAACAAACAGAAACCAATGTTTACATTGGGCTTGACAACTTTCAAAGCATTTCTCAACAACCCTCAGAGTTTTATACGGAAGAAAAGTAACAATATTAATATCCCCACTTTACAGATGAGAGGAAAAAGTCTCAGAGAGCAACCGTGAGCGACTTTCCAAGGTCACATAATTGAGGACTCGAAAGCGGGGAAGCATCTTCTGAGTCTAAATGTTATATTCTTTCCAGAAAGACTAGTTATTGACAATATCCATATATAATAGCAATACTTAATATGTGTATAGGGCTTTTAAAGTTTTATTTTCACATATATTAGTTCATTTAATCTTCAACAACCCCTATAGGTAGACACTATTATTAATAATCCCAATATTGTGTATGTTCTCATTCATTTGGGGAATATGAATAATAGTGAAAGGGAATATAAGGGAAGGGAGAAGAAATGTGTGAGAAATATCAGAAAGGGAGACAAAACATAGAGACTTCTAACTCTGGGAAATGAACTAGGGGTGGTGGAGGGGGAGGAGGGCGGGGGGTGGGGGTGAATGGGTGACGGGCACTGAGGGGGACACTTGACGGGATGAGCACTGGGTGTTATTCTGTATGTTGGTAAATTGAACACCAATAAAAATTAATTTATAAAAAAAAATAATCCCAATATTGCTTTTAAATTCTCAAGTATATTATTATTATACCCTTTCACCTTGGAGTCATAAATACAACTCCTGAGAACATTCATTTATTCATCCAACAGATGTTTTTGAGTACCTACGTGTAAGACCCTGCACTGGTTACTGTGGGGAGAGCCTATATGTTCTGCACTGTTACCAGGATTGAGGCATCATATTTATGATTAGCTGCGAAATGACAAGGGCAGAAAGACCAGCTCGTATTTTGTCAAAGGAAATGGGTGACTAGTTTTACAGAAGGGAAGTCACATGCCAGAGGGCAAAAAAGGCAGGCTTGCAAGTGGCACCAGATGCTTCAATTAGTGGCTGTTCCCACAGACTAGAAAATGGATTTTGTATGCACAGCCTAAAAAGAAAGCATGAGTTTAGCCTTGGTCTACAGGCCCTGTTCACACACAAAGATAGCAATCGTTATGAGTAATGTCATCATCAGATGCTGAGAATAATATTACAGGCCATGGTTATTGAATCAACAAATGATTCAAGGTTGGCTCTGGAGCCTTCCCTTGCTGGGGTTCAAGTGCTCATGGCCCCAGGCATTAGGAAAATCAGTGGTGTGTGATTTCAATGACTAAGAGAGGAAGAGGGCAAGACTACATGCTATCTTTTCTTCACTTTTTCCTTCTCCTCTCCTTACTCTTTTTCCTATAGCTACCTAAAGAAGATATAGAGGCTAAATTAGAAAGGGTAGACCGGACCTGGTGGCCTGGGGAGACTGGGGAGACCGTCATTTCCACTGGGGTGGAAATCAGGACTCTAGATTTGCCATGATATTTTAAGCCACATGAGGGTAACTCACCACTGCTCCTGTTGTTCAATGCCATTCTAACTGCTTTCTCAAGATGCTGAAAACCAGCCAGGGGATGGGCTTGATTTTTGTCACCTGTCCCTGAAAAGTATAGATCGGAAGGGCAAGTGGGGAACAGGAAAAGCATTTCCACCCCCAAGAAGACAATCTCCCAAAGTGGTGCCTTTTCACCATGATTTAGGTACTATTTTGACATGGAAAGTCATCAGAAGCAGTGAAAAATCAAGATTAGAAAAAAAAAAATTGAAAGGAAGGTAGCCCAAGAGTGAAATGCTTTTTGCGTTTGCCTTGTGGCCACACTCACCTCCATACCCTCCAGCTGGTGGGGCAGTCCCCCCTTCCCCATGCAGATCCTCTGAACTGTCCACAGTGCTCAGGGCCCAGGAGGCTGACTCCTGTGGACTGCATCAATGGGGCTCCCTTATTCTCTGGTCTCCACTAGTCTTAGGTCAGTGGAGGAGAACAAAGTGTTGGAGAATTGAAAAGAGGAGAACAAAGTGTTAGAGAATTGATATTTGTCCCCCCGCCCCCCCTCAGCTCCCTCCCTGTAAGGCCAAGGTTTCAGAGGGATGGCATTCTCCCACTGAAGGGCTCAGTTGTCTCCTACAGGCTCTCCCCAGGTTGCAGTAACAGTTCCCTTTCCTTTCCTCTCTGGACACGGGCTGAGAATCTGGGGGCTACTCTACTCCCAGGTGCTTCACCAACACTTGTTGGTTTTTCTACATTAAATTTTATTAAATTGCCTCTTATGAGAGAGCCATAAGACTTCAGCAGACCCCTAACCAGTATACCATCCAAAAGCTTGCTCCTCCTAAGGTTTCAACCTGTTTCCTTTCCACCTCCTTCACAGAAAGTCTCCATCGATTCCATCCTCCTTCACTCTATTCCTCACTTAACAAATGCAAAGCTCCTAATCCTTCCCCCCAGGTTCCTTTACTGTTCCTCTGCATCATTCCAATCAATCTACATGAAAGTAACATACCCCAAGGCACGGTTTCTTGGCCTGAACCAAAAAAAAAAAAAAAAAAAAATCCTTTCTGACAAATAAGACTATCAGGTTGTTACAGTGAATTTAATTCCAAATAAATGTAAAGTGAATCAAAGCCCCTATCAAAGAGCAGCTCTGTGCACTAGGCCCTCCCACTCATTTTATTATGCCTGATAAAAGGGATTGCCTTCCCAACTGCTGGGAATCTCAAAGCTGTGGATGAGATTTAACCTTAATGGGCATCATTTGAATTAAAAATTTTTAAAAAGATTTTTTTCCCACCCTAAATGAATCTGCAAAAATTAGAATACAAGGAGAAGACCTAGGGTCTTTCCCTGGAAGCTACTCTCCAGGATGGCTTCTTGTGCTCTGTCATTAACTGTGGTGGCAATTAATATTTAATCCCAGAGACTGTGATGGGATTTATAGTGTAAGAAGAATGCTAAACCAAGTCTGGAACTCCTATCCACATTCTGAATGCAGGAGTCTTTGGTCTGAGATCTCCAATGGAGGAAGAGAAAAAAGAAGGAAATGTAGAGGAACCACATGGACCTCCATTTCCTAAACTGTGTAGGGGGAGCTGGTTAGAGCACATAAAACCCTTCCCTCCAGGACCCTGGGATGGCTCAGCAGTTGAGCCACTGCTTTCGGCTCAGGGTGTGATCCGGGGTTGGGATCCGGGAGCAGTCCTGCATAAGGGCTCCCAGCAGGGAGCCTGCTTCTCCCTCTGCCTGTGTCTCTGCCTCTCTCTCTCTCTCTCTTTCTGTTTCTCATGAATAAATAAATAAAATATTTTTAAAAAAACAACCGTTCCCTCCACAAACTCCTTTAAATGCTAGATAAAACACAACAAACATCCCTTTAAACGTGTAGCTGAGCTCCTAAGAAATCAAGCGAAATCCAAAGATCCAAATGAAAGATGGTACTAGAAACTGGAGAGAGGACGAGCCAGGGCTGCTCGGGCAGCAGTTTGGATGGCAGTGTTTGCGCTCATCCAGGTCAGCCAGACACTCGCATTTTCGGGCCACAAGGGGACAGTAGAGCTGGCAAACGGTGGGGCCTTTAGCTACATCCCTTGTAGGGTTCTGTCCTTGGGGAAAGGAAGAACTAGAAACTGTCCACCCCTCATCCTGGGAACACAACACGGAAGCATGTCTGTTTCAGTCCAGGCTCTGGGTGGAGGTTAAAAAAAAAGTCTGAGCTGGTGATTTCTTGTGCTGGCTTAACCCTCCCATGAGTTCAGGCCTCCAGTGTATTCCACTTCTGTGATGTGCAAGTCTTCAAGCTAAGATCTTCTTTTTTTAAAATTTTATTTATTTTTTCTTGAGAGTCACACAGAGAGAGGCAGAGACACAGGCAGAGGGAGAAGCAGGCTCCTCAAGCGGAGCTCGATGCGGGACTCAATCTGGGGTCTCTAGGACCACAACCTGAGCTGAAGGCAGATGCTCAACCACTGAGCCACCCAGGCATCCCCAAACTAAGACATTGACATAGAATGTGGTTCGAGGCCAGTGATTCTACTAGCCCTGCAGCAAAAGCAAATGCATACACACACACGCACACACACAAATACACAGATGCATGCACACACTCCTGCACACACCTCTGAAAAGCACACCTTTGGCCCCAGTTACACAGGGGATCTCCTGGTAAAAGCCTGCTGTCGGTGAGATTACAATAGAAAATTCAATATTCACACTAAGTCCCAAGCAGAATAAATAACAATTAAATTCACACCTTGATGTGTTACAGGAAATTTCACAACACCAAAGAGAGTGAGAGAGAGAGAACGGGTTACCCACATAAGAGCAACACTTAGGCTGACAGCAAAAGCAACTATAGAAACTGGAAACTAAGGGAATAATATTTTCAAAGCACACAGAGAAAATAACTGCCAACCTAGCTTACCTACCGTGGTAGAAAAAAAGAAGCACAAGGGAGAGCTCCCTACCAACAGGACCTTACCAAAGGGACTACTACTACTAGGACTGGTCTACAGTCCTAGTCTGATCTGAGAGAGGGTGAAGATGTGGCAACGTGGATTAACTTCAACTTCGTAATTGCACATGATTAACTAAAGTTTTAAGGGTAACTAGGATAATAATAGGAATTGAATGGGGGCGCGTGGGTGGCTCAGTCAGTTAAGTGTGGGACTCTTGGATTCAGTTCGGATTGTGATTTCAGGGTCACGAGATTGATCAAGCCCCATGTGGGGCTCTGTGCTCAGCTTGGGGTCTGCTTGAGATTCCCTCCCTCTCCTTCTGCCCCTCCCCCAGCTTGTGCATACAGGCTCTCTCTCTAAAATAAATAAATAAATAAATAAATAAATAAATAAATAAATATCTTCTAAAAACAAAAAGTTGAATGGATGATTCCTAAACCAGAAGAGAAGAAAATGGACATGTTCTCAGGAGAAAGGAAATTGCCCCTGGGCAGATCTAGAAGGAATCCCCTACTCACACTGGCCAGTGGTCATGGAGAAGTCCAGACCCAAGATGAGAAGAAACAGTGCATTCAGAGTGGGTCTTCAAAGACACCAAGGTCGCGGAATTCCAAGGAGGAATACAGACAGACATTGGAGCTCAAGGGTAAAGGTGGGTAAAGGGTAAAGGGTGGCCAAGTTATCCAGGCAAGTTGTTTCTTTAAGATGTTTACATGCTTGAATTATATGCATTATACACCATATTCTGTATCAATTAAACATCACAAAAGAACATTTATTTCTGACTTTAAAATAATATACGTTTAAAATTCAGAGTACAAGAAGAATAAAATAAAATGAAATTCAGAGAGTACAAGGAAGAATTTGAATCCTAGAGTATGTCTTATATTTCAATACTGTACCAACTCAGCAATAGGTCCTGAAAACCTCTCCCTCTGGAATTTTGTATTCAAGTGTTCTGAGAGAAGAGATTCTCTTTGTAACTACACATTATTTCAGGGGTTCCACTCCTCTTTCCTCTGTGATTGGAAATGCAGAAAACAGGATCATACTCAGAGCAAGAGCATGGAGCCGTCTCGGTAAAACTGAGTGTTCTGAAATGGAACTTGAGCCTACAAATGTAGAGAGCCCATTCCATATTTAAATTGCCCAAGGAAGGCTAAACAAATATATTATCTTATTCATACAGTCTTCTATAAGTGTGTTTTGTGAAATATACCAGGAAAGCATTGATTTCCCCCATTATTGTTAAATAACTGTTCAATGCTAGGTCATTTATGGTCTGTTTATCACTTGGTTTGTTTATGTTTCTTATTAAACATTTTGCTATCCCACCCAGGGAAGTGATTATCAGTAATATACTGATCTCAGGTGCCTGGGTGACTTAGTCAGTTAACCATCTGCCTTAGCTCAGGTCATGATCTGATCAAGCCCAAGTTGGGCTCCCTGCTCAGAGGTGAATCTACTTCTTCTCCCCATACCCCTCTCCCTTGCTCATGCTTTTTCTCTCTCTTGCATGCACTCTCTCTCTCTCAAATAGATAAAATCTTAAAAAGAATAAGCTAATCTCTATAAGCCTCAATTTCTTCATTGTGTTATGGAGATGATTGAGTCTACTGCACTGAGTTACTTGAGATATAAATGAACTTATGTCTATTAACTGGCAGTAAATAGGTGCTCAATTAATATAAATGTCATCCATATTCTGGAAATCTAGGGATGATTTTCAGACTGAAGCCAGACAGTCCATGAGTTTTATTTTACTCAGAGGATTTTAAAAAATTGTTTACTGAATTAAATACCAAGAAATGTCCACAAAATCCAGATATCCAAAAGTCACTTAAAAAATTTTAAAGAGCCTCCTCACCCAAGATTCCCACATGGCAATAGTTGCCCCCTTCAGATGGAATACATCCTCGCATTTGGTCCCCTTTTCCACCGTTCCCCTTCTTCTCACACTGGGCAACTCTCATTACTATGTCTTCTGCTCGGTTCATGTAGGCATTTGACTCTGATACTACTTTAACCTTTCATTCCTATCCTGTCTTACTCCCTAAAATAATTCCTCAAAAACTCAATACTTACGGTAAAACTCTAATCTCAGTGCACATAAGAGATAAAATGTCAAAAACGAAATTCTCCCACTACGGGTACATTTCATCTACTCAGGTTTCATTATCAAATATTTTTACCCTAAATATTAATAATTAATCCATGAATTATACAAGTTGTCAATTTGCAATTATCCTAAATTTTCTTTGTAGACATTCTGGCCTATTTCCTATTAGTGAAAAATTACCTCCTAATCACATCCTGCCTCAAACTACATAACATCGCAAGACAGCCTCTGAAATTATAATTGTTTCGATATCCTTAATCTTCAGCAACTTCAATAGCTCTTCAAAATATAATGTAATAAGGGAATTAACTTCTATACCTTTTGGTTATCGTTTGCTTGAGCCACGAAGCAGAGCTCTTTCTGAGCCTTTGGGTCTGATGCATTTCAGAATGTTTTTAATTTCTTATCACTACTACCACTCCATAATTTTCTTATACAGTTATCTACTTATAATGGAGTTCATGAAAAAAAAATACATGTAACTGGGGCCTTAACTTATACTGCTGGCCTATTTGCTTTGTTTTAGGCAGAGTTTGGCAGACTTTGTAGAACAAAAAGAAAGCTTGCCCTAAAACTTTTAACACTTAAATAGTCAAAATACCCTAGATTTTTGCTCTGCCAAAAGTTTCTGTGCTAATGTTCTAATGCAATTAAGCTGTAAGAAAGAATAGACACAACTTTTTCTCGAAGGGATTCAGAAGTCATTTAAAATTAATTTCTCACCAATGATCAGAGAAGAATCTCTCCAGATTTCCTCAAAACTACACAGAAATATTTTATGGCCCTCTGCAGGGCATAAAGCGGTATTTAAAAAGTCAGGACAAAAATAAATAAATAAATAAATAAATAAATAAATAGTCAGGACATATAATTGAACTTACTTTTGAGCGCACTGTGTGCCTACAATCTAGAAAACTATATTTTCCAAGGTAGTGATTAAAAATTTCAAAAGCCTTTACCTGGTGCTTCTCAAAATTCTTATTTTACTTGTTCGTTTTTATTTCTTCCTTCAACTTCCTCTTATGTTTCTCCAACTTTCTGTTCACAAAAAATATGCTTGCTGTTCTTCCCATAGCTTCTGGTTCCTTTTCATTGTATAACAATAAAATGCAATGACAAAACGGTGTATCCATCATTCGCTGAAGTCCAGGGGAAGATATTGTGCTATATCACAAAACTAAACTTTAGGCAACTACTTGTAATTAATATACTTTCTGGTTATTCATAAAACAATGCATATTTTTTGGTCAGTAAAGTGGCCATTAAAAGTGAAAGTTAGAAAAAAGATCTAAAAATGCTGCTGGCAGTGGGCCTGAAGTTAGTATCAGTGGTTCCTAACAGGCACTCGGTTCTTTTTTCTGGAATGCATTGTGGTTAGTCGCTAGACTTCCCCCTCCCTGTTGCTTAGCCAACTCTCATCACTCCCTTTCTCCTGCTTTTCTCATTCAGGTTAACCTGCCTCACCCTGAAAGGGAAAGCGTTTCATTTTGCAGCTCCTGAGATAGGAAGAACCCGAAATGCTGACGCCAGGAATGTGTCCCCTCAGCCATTCAAGGATCTACTTGGTGAGGAGGCTACTTCAGGTACTACCCAATCTGGAACTGAAAATTCCCATGAGATTTCATGAGAACCAAGGCAACTATTCTCACATTTACCACATAGACAGCTGCAGAGGGAGGGGGCCACAGTTCAGCTCAGAAAGGAAAGGCCTCCCTGGGTAACAGGCACCGTTTTGCAGGAAGCTTATAGTGAAAGACACAGTGTACAGCCAGTATTAGCAGGGACGTTAGAACTTTAGGAAAGCAGTCGAGATGCTCTCTTAGCAGAGGCAATCAGGACTGATAGTTTGTTCATCAAACACCTTCTTAGAACACAAAATCTTAAAAAAAAAAAAAAGACAATGGATACCTTATATATTTTAACTTAAAACCCTATAAATGCCCATCTTTAAATGTAGAGCTAAATTACTTTTTCGTAGAATGTATCAATGGAACTCTGAGTTGTCTTTCTTGCATGTGTCTTTCCTACATACTCTATGTATCACCCTCAATTTCCAGTTTGGGTCCTTTTAGAGCAGAGTAAAATCTTAAAGGCACTTATGAAGCAAATTAAACATATTTTTCTGCTAGATCTTTCCAATCTTCTTTTCAAATCTTTTACAATTGTCATGTTCACATTGAATTCAAAAGCAGCTTCTTCAGCAACTCATCAAATCTTTTTGAAGTAATAAGTTTAGTTTTCAATAGTGTATTACTTTCCTATTGCTGCTATAGCAAATTACCAAAACTTACTTGAGCTGCTTAAAACAATACCTACTTACCATCTCATAAGTCTGTAGGTCAGAAGTTCAGTGGCCATGAGGCTGAAATGGAAGGTGCTGATAGGGCTTCATTCCTTACTGGAGGCTCCTAGGGAGAATCACTTCCAGAATCATTTGGGATGTTGGCAGAATTTAGTTCTATGAGGTTGTAGGACTGAGGTCCCTGTTTCTTGGTAGGCTATTGGCCAGGGGTCATTCTCATGTTCTGGAGGCTTCCCGCACTCCCTGGCTCTTGGTGTCCTTTCTCAATCTTCAAAGCCAGCAATGGTGGCGTGAGTCCTCACATTTCTAACCTTACCGACCTTTCCTTCTGTCTCATCTCTCCTGCCTTCCTCTTCTGCCTGTGTGTGATTACTTTGAGCCTTTCCAGAAAACCTAGGATCATCTCCTTGTTTTTAAGGTCAGCTGATTAATAATCTTAATTCTATCCTTTAGATCAGCACCTTGTGTTTGAATAACCAGGGGACAGGAATCTTTGGGAAAATCTTTTCAATTTTGCCTGTACTAAATAGAATCAACACCTCTTTTGCTTTATACACATATTTCACAAGTCATGAAATATTTTAAACAGGTGTAAATGGCAAAAGCAATTTGGGCACAAACAACTGAGCAGCTCAATTCAGAGGAAAAGAAGTATGTATACGAGAGAGTAGCCTACTAGCTATGAGCATGCAATACACTGTAAACATTTGTCAGTGAGTTTTCCCAAGAGATGGTGAGTATTGATCAGTTCGATGTAAGTTAGTTGACAGAATTCTAGTGAAACAGATGAAAGGAGAATAGTCATGTGATCATCTTGACAGATGCTGATTGGAAGCTCTGAGGGGGTGGGGATTGCTCTGATGGCATTTTCTAAAGGGTACTGGATGGGGTCCCAGCCTCTTTTTGGCAACCCTCCAAGATGAAAGTGTCTGAGATTTCTTCTTTGTTGGCTGATCACTTTCTCTGGAGGGTAATCCTCTAGAACTCAGTCTGGGGTGGAGCTGGTGATAGAAATAAGACCAACCTCTGGTGTTATGAGAGCCGAGCTTGGGAATGGGGCCAGTGATACAGAATGTACACTTTAAATTTTTCTCTGCCATTGTTTTCAGACTGTACTTCTTCCCTGTTTCAGAATGACCTGATGCTGCCAAATGCTTGAATTCTGCTGGTTCATCTTGAGTTTCTTGCTTGAATTATCTGGCTTTGGCTCTCCTCTCTCCGCTCAGTGCTACCACTCAGCCATATACTTCACAGCTTTAAAATTTTTATTCCCTCTGTTTCCACAACATCTGAAACTTGTATACGCTTGCTTGACACACGGTGCACTTTTCCAAATATCCACACACGATTTGGACATTTTATTGGGAATGTAACTATAACTTGAGACTTCCTTCACATCGTATTGTTAAAAATATTGTACTCAGTTTGGGCAATGTAAACAAATGTTTTTCCTATATAAACATCAGCCCCCCAAAAACTTATATTATGGTATACTTATATACTAAGACATTTGGATATTAAAAATTAAGAAACATTTTATTGAGGAAACATTGACTAGAGAGGCATTCTGTAGTATATACTTTCTTCATGAGAAGAAAAGGAAAGAAGAAAAGTAGAAATGTCGAATAAGAAATAAATCCCAATAAAATATTAATTAAAATAAATGTAAATGGTAAAGCTACTACATTAGGGATCTCCAGGGAAACAGAACCAATGACATATATATGTTTTCTTCATATATTGTATATTATATTGTTCTTAATCTTTCATGAAAAATTAGATATGCATGAATTCTATCTAATGAAAACAGGCATCTCATCTCTCTGATGCAGCAAAAATCAACCACATGATTTCACACGCCCACTAGGAATAAAGGCATTTCATGGAGGGATTTGAAAGTAGAATACATTAATATGTGCTGGTCACAAATCTCAAATAGAACCAATATAAAAAAGCCTATGCTGAAATTAATTATACCTATCTAAAAATCCATTCCCTTAATCTTTTGCAGCATATCAGCAAATACCTTATCTATGGGTTTAATTTTGGATTATTCCCTATAACAAATACTCTGAATTAAAGTAATGCCTGAAAAGAGTTACTGAGTTCCTGCTTTCTACTGTGAATTCTGTGATATTTATTTACATTTGAATTTCATTTAAATACTTTCTTATGTTTTTATATCTTCAAAGTATTTTCTAAAATATATATTTAAGACATCGTTTTAATTAAATTAATTACGGGAAAAAATAAATTAATTATGAACAAAATGTAATATACAATAAATGAAGAAAACCTAAATAGAGATAATGTTCATGATTGATTTACAACATTGATGTAACTTACCATGAAATAGGTGTTCAGGGCATCATTATTCTGTGTTAGTAAGGCTAAGGAGTGTTCTGAATTTGATAAATAAAATGTTTTACCAACTGGTTTTTGGGAATAAAAGGTGGTAGGCCAGTAAAATATATCTTCATAATAGCAATAATTAGAAATAGAAAATATTAGTTGATGTGGTTGAAATGAAGAAATATTCACAGATATCAGAGGATAGCTAACTCTTCCTTAATAAGGCA
Organism: Nyctereutes procyonoides; assembly: GCF_905146905.1. NCBI lineage: Eukaryota > Metazoa > Chordata > Mammalia > Carnivora > Canidae > Nyctereutes > Nyctereutes procyonoides. The sequence goes on from NW_026575137.1 coordinate 16,874,830, forward strand.
CACAGTTACATATCCACATTTCTTAGTAATTATCTCAGGCCTGAAAATCATGGAAATCACCACTCCCAGATCATTATATCAGCATAAGAATGCTTGTTGAATGCTTATGTCCTGTATTTTGAACAGGGATCATAGTAGATTTGATATGCATAACTTAATCTACGTATAAACTTAATATAGTTTAATTAATAAAACATAATGGTTTTTAATGTAATAAAATGCAATTTAAAAAATGGGCAGAAGACATAAATAGAAATTTTTCCAAAGAAGACATACAGATGACCAACAGACACCTGAAAAGATGCTCAATATCACTCATTGTCAGGGAACTGCAAATCAAAACCACAATGAATTATCACCTCACACCTGTTGGAATAGCTAAAATCAAAACCACAAGAAACAAGTGTTGGAAAGATGTAGAGAGGCACATAGGTGGCTCAGTCAGTTAAGAATCTGCCATTGGCTCAGGTTGTGATCCCAGAGTCCTGGGATCAAGCCCCATGTTGGGCTCCAGGCTCAGTGGGAAGCCTGCTTCTCCCTCTCCTCCCTCTCTTCCCTGTTCATATTTTCTCTCACTCAAATAAATAAAATCTTTAAAAAAAAAAAAAGGATGTAGAGAAATAGGAACCCTTGTGCACTGTTGGTGGGAATGCAAACCAGTGCAGATATTGTGAAAAACAGTATGGAGTTTCCTCAAAAAATTAGAAGTAGATTTACTATATGATCCAGTAATTCGACTGGGTATTTACCCAAAGAATACAAAAGGACTAATTCAAAAAGATAAACACACCCTGATGACTACTGTAGCATTATTTATAATAGCCAAATTATGGAAGCAGCCCAAGTGTTCATCAATAGATGAATGGATAAAGAAAATATGGTAAAAATATACAATGAAATATTGCTCAACCATAAAAATAATGAGATCTTGCCATTTACAACAACATGGATGGATTTTTTTTTAAATAAAGGTTTATTTATTCATGAGATACACAGAAAGAGAGGCAGAGACAGGCAGAGCGGGGAGAAGCAGGCTTCACGCAAGGATTCCCATGTGGGACTCAATCCGGGGAATCTGGGATCAGGCCCTGATCCAAAGGCAGACGTTCAACTGCTGAGCCATGCAGGCATCTCAACATGGATGGATCCAAGGGATCCTAGGGATTGCTAAGTGAAATAAGTCAGTCAGACAAAGATAAATACCATATGATTTCACTCATATGTGGAATTTAAGAAACAAAACAAAGAAACAAACAAAAAAAAGAAACAAACAACAAAACAGACCCTTAAATACAGAGAACAAACTGGTGGGTACCAGAGGGGTGGGAGGATAGGTGAAATAGGTGAAAAAAAATATTTTAAAAATAAATACATATATAGATACATATAAATATATAAAATTGGCCCATGTAATTATGGAGACTGATAAATACCAAGATCAGCAGTCAGCAAGCTGGAGACTCAGGAATGCCAATGATATATTTTTAGTCCAAAGACTGTAGGCTCGAGATTCAGGAAGAGTTATATTTCAGTTCAAGCACAATGGGAGGGAAAGACCAATATCTAAGTTCAATACAGTCACACACAAAGAAATTTCCTTCTCCTTGCTGGAGGATCAGTCTATTTATTCTATTTAGGATTTCACCTGATTGGTTGAGGCCCACTCAAGATGGGGAGCACCATTTTTTGTTCAGTGTACAGAGTCAAATACTAACTTCATCTAAAAGTGCCCTCACAGACACACCCAGAATAATGTTTGACTAAATATCTGGGCACCTTGTGGCCTAGTCAAGTTGACACATAAAATTAACCATCTGATTAAATTTTTATTTATTTATTTATTTATTTATTTATTTATTTATTTTATTTATGATAGTCACACACAGAGAGAGAGAGAGAGAGGCAGAGACACAGGCAGAGGGAGAAGCAGGCTCCATGCACCGGGAGCCTGACGTGGGATTCGATCCCGGATCTCCAGGATCGAGCCCTGGGCCAAAGGCAGGTGCCAAACCCCTGCACCATCCAGGGATCCCAACCACCTGATTAAAAAACAGATGTCCATATTGGATTAAAGGAAAGATGTTATATGTAAAATACACATCTAAAACAGAAAGAGAAGAAAAAAAATAAAACAGAAAGACACAGAAAAATTAGAAATAAAAGAACAGAAATAAATGTACCGGCAAAAACAAGAAATTAAAAGAAAGCCGAGGTAGCAATCTTAATATCCAACAAAATAAAATCCAGGTAAAAAATAGCATAATAGTTACTGTGCTTGGTGATAAATACAAGGTGATGTAACCATCGTGCACATATAAGCACTTAATTAAACAGTCTCAAATACATAATAAACAACAACGGACAGAAACAGATAGATCAAAAGTCATAGTTGGAGATTTTAACTCACCAATAAACAATAGGGATGAAGGAATTTCTGAAAATGTAAGAGGCTTGAGCTGACTAAAAAAAGTAAAAAGGAGAATGAGATCTTTAGCACAATGTCCATTGTGTGGATTAAAAGGAAGTTCACAAAGAATAATGATATGTATTTTACTGGCATACCTACAAGTAAAAGGATATTTGTTGCACACAGTAAAATCATTGCTTGGAGGAAGGGGAGAGAAAAGTGAGGAAAAGGCATAAATACATTGAGAAAAACCAAGGCGGGCACCAGGGTCGTACCAGGATCCTGGGATGGATCCCTGCGTGAGGCTCTCTGCTCAGCGGGGAGTCAGCTTCTTACTCTCCCTCTGCCTGCTGCTCCCCCTGCATGTGCTCTCTCTCTCTCCGTCTCAAGTAATATCTTAAAAAAAGAAAGAAAGAAAGAAAGAAAGAAAGAAAGAAAGAAAGAAAGAAAGGAAAGAAAGAAATGAGTTAAGCCTCCTGTTTTTTAAGATGGTGAACTGATGGGGGGGCCATCAACTACTGAGAATTGCACACAATTCTGGAGCCAGAAGGCATAAAATGGAGTGTTAACTGATGAGCCAAGTGTAGGAAACTTCTTGGATCACCTGAGAGGTGGCCTGCCAAGGAAAGGGAAGCTGATTTGCCTACAGAAACTCAGACAGGACACAAAGACCCCAAAATGGTGGGTGCAACAGAAGGCAGAAATCAAGCGTGGTAGAACGAGGAGGCTGCCTACAGAATGTCACCTTTCCTGTCCCTGCCACAGAATACCAGGCTGCCCCAAGGTGAAGATAAACAGGAAGATACTTATCTAAGGAAATTGATCACCTGCCAGGAGACAACTAGATAACAGGGCAAGACCTCTGTGCATGGGCATCTTGGAGTCCCCAAGCAAATTGGCTGGTCTGCAACTGCTCACCTGGAAACAATGCCTGCCCTTCGAGCCAGCACATTCACACAGCCAAGCTCCCAATCAATGAGCTTTTCTATTGCTTCATTTTTAAATATAAATGAGCAATCAAGGATCACAAGACAAAGGGCAAAGGCTGCAGCAAGAAAAAGAAGGACCAAGTTAAACAGGGAAACTGATCTAAGCAGAGATAAGAGATTCAGAGAAGAGCACCGGACAAACCAAAAGCCTTTGTATATTTTCAAAAATAACTGAGAAATAAGAATTGCCCTTTAAAACAAGAAAAGGGTGCTGTAAAAATATTAGAATTAGAGAATGAGACAAATCTTGGGAACTTAAAATGATCATCAAATTTAAAAGATTTGATAGATTTGGTAGATAAAGTTGAAGAAATTTCTCAGGAAGAAGAATAAAGCAGGGTGGAAAATATACGAGTAATAAGGTCTATACCTCATTAGTCAGAATTACAGAAAAAGAGAACAGAAAGTGGTGGAAATGAAATTACCGGAAAAAATGGATTTTTGCTGAGTTCTTGTACCTGTAGACAATCCAAGATTGCAACTGACAATGAATGTAATTCTGACCTGAATTTTGGTTGATATTTTTCTTTATATAAAGAGTAAGACAAAAGTGAAAGAATGAAGAAGTATGTCTGAACTTCACTCACTCATCAATGTGAGCATCTTTACTGAATCAAATAACAGTTTTCAAATATTGGAGAAACATTTCCTCATTTTTCTGTGCTATTTACAATGTCATTGCTACAGATGTGATGTCCATTTAGGTTTAATCTGCATCATTAACATTTTTGTCATTACTCTCCTAAATTTAGAAAACCAACAAAACTCAAGCCCTGATTTGTAGCATTTGTTGGTTTCTATGGTGCAAATGAAATTGGCCCCATGGCCCATAGTGACATAGAATGCAGAGCTGGGAAGAGATATCTATATATATCTATATAATCTTATATATTTCCCTCATACAGTTACAATGCACATAAATAGCCTTAAGAGCATGTGTAAATAATAAAATGTAGTAAAATACTTGGGAAGTTTTGAGGAAACTTCTTGGTATACTTTATAAGTTTACATTATTTGACTTTTTAAAAAAGATTTATTTATTTATTTGAAAGAGGGAGAGGGAGAGAGGGAGAGTGTGAGAGCATAAGCAAGCAGAGGGAGGAGCAGAGGGAGAGGGAGCCAGAGAACCTTGAATAGATTCCTTGCTGATTGCAGAGCGTGATGTTGGGCTCCATCTCATGACCCTGAGATTTCGACCTGAGTCGAAATCACAACTTGGTCACTCAATTGCCTGAGCCACCTGGGTGCCCCTACATTTTTTCATTTTTAATGATGCCTCTGTTTAGCAACTGGCTCACAAACTCCTGCAAACTAAAATAATCAGTTCTCATAGCCCATTTGCAGGGCCTGTAGCAATCCCACCGAATCATACCGTGCAACTAGTTCCAGGTGGAGCAGACTTACCAGTGGCCCAGAAGACCTCTCCCACCTTTTCCAGGCACTGCCATGCTTAAGGATAACCACTATTCTGATTTCACAGGGTGTATAAAGAATTTTATTTGGGAAAGTTCTAAATATGATTTGAAGGTTTGTAATTTTTTTTTGGATGTTTGTAATTTTTCTAAATGCCACAGCAACAAACAAAACAACCATAACAATAAACATTTAAAATTCATTTAAAATTGTATTTCGGGCAGCCCAGGTGGCTCAGCGGTTTAGCGCCACCTTCACCCCAGGGCCTGATCCTGGAGACTCGGGATCGAGTCCCATGTTGGGCTTCCTGCATGGAGCCTGCTTCTCCCCCTGCCTGTGTCTTTTGCCTCTCTCTCTGTCTCTGTCTGTGTCTCTCATGAATAAATAAATAAAAATTTAAAATGTATTTTAATGATGTTTTTATTGCTTTAATTATATTTCACAGAATACCTTGCTTCTTTTACTGTTTGTTTTTTTTTTTAAGATTTTATTTTTAAGTAATCTCTATACCCAACATGGGGCTTGAACACACAACCCTGAGACCAGGTGTTGCACACTCTACCGATGAGCCAGCCAGGGGCTCCTATTTTGCATTCTTTTTTAAAATAGTATATTTATCTGTACTTTCCAACATGAATTCCCAGTCTATATTTGAGATCTTGTGCAAGACATGGATGCCCAGGCCCAAGGGGTCGCTGAGACTTTATGACAAGGAATATCCCTTGGCATGAAGGATATTGCTGTGTTCCCAGGCCTCACTTACAAAGAAGTGTCATTAGCATACAGCAGTAGCCCACTAAGCTGGTCACATTGTCAATTCTCAGTTTTTCCATGAGGGGTAAAGCTCTATCAGTCTCCTTGGCTTTGAGCCCTTGATTTACATGGGAAATGGTTCATGGTGTCTCAAGGTCATCTCTGAAAGTTCTGAATTCTGTGAGGAGCACTTTAGTTGCTTGTGCAACCGTTCTCTGGACCCAAATGATATCCCTGCCTCTTATTTGCAGATCTGTGGCAAATAAGGACACTTGATATTTTGCTACTAAGCTTTGCTTCCTTTGCTTCCTTTTTTTCTAGCTCCTTTTATAATCTTGTCATTTCTTCTCTGAAATCATTGTCAAACGCACTTGAAAGCATACTTTAAAATCTAATTAATGATCTCAAAGGACAACACTACAGCCTCCCATTGTCAACTATGAAATAATAAAGTACTTAAGCTTTGGGACACTTGAGTGGCTTAGTCACTTAAGCATCTGCCTTTGTTTGGCTCAGGTCATGATCCCAGGGTCCTGGGACTAAGTCCCACATCCGGCTCCCTGCTCAGTGGAGAGTCTGCTTCTCTCTCTCCTTCTGCCTCTCTGCCCTGCTCATGCTCTCCCTCCCTCTCTCTCTCTCCTTGTACTCTCTTTCAAATTAATTAATTAATCAATAATAAAATAAAATACTTGAGCTTTTATAAAAAGTATCATATACTAAAAAACGGGCTTTTTTTTTTTTCTTCTAAAAAACAGGCTTATGCCTAAGTGGGTATTACTTGGTTTCTGGAAGAACTGTATATATAGAATGTCAAGGTAGGGTGAGAATGAGGTGGTAATGGGCATATGGTAGGCTTGGGTCTACCGCATATTCCAGAGGGAACAATGATTATACCTCTCAAACCAGCCATGAAAATTATAAAATGTAAATTATGGTTCTATTTGTCTTGTGAAAATGTAAAATTATCTACATTTTTCACGTAGACAAAAAAATGAAAACAAAAAAACCTAGGGATATGTCATGGACTGGAGGTCAAAATTAACATGTTGAAACTCTCTCTCCCAATGTCATGGTATGAGGAGGTGGGGGGCTTTGGGAAGTACTTAAGGTTAGATGTAGTCATGAGGGTGGAGGCCTCATGAATGGGGTTGGTGCCCTCAGAAGAGTCATGAGACAGCTTGCTTCCGTTCTCAGCTCTCTTCTATGTAAAGATAACAAGAAGTCAACTGGAAGTGTGTTCTCACCAGACACTGAATCTAACAGTACCTTGAATTTGGACTTTCCAGCCTTCAGGATTTCTGTAGTTTATAAGCCATCAAGTCTGTGATATATTTGTTATAGCAGCCTAAATGCACTAAGGACACTGTGGAGCATCTCACTTAAGATGATGGTGAGACCTGGCATTGCTGTGCCATGGATGTTTCACCTATCTTCTCATGTGGACTTGGATTTTGCTGTTAACAATTGCACAGTTTTGCAATGCTCGGTATGCACGTTTTGTTGTTGTTCTTTAGAAGTGTAAATTTCAATTGTGGTCAGTTGTATATACCTGTGTAAATTTTGTTTTGGAACTGTAGTTATTTTATTTTATTTTAAATTTTTAAAAAGATTTATTTACTTATTTGAGAGAGAGAGAGCATGAGTGGGATGGACAGAAGGAGAAAGAGAGAGAATCTCAAGCAGACTCTGCAGAATGTGGAGCTGTCATGGGGCTCCATCTCATGACCCTGAGATCATGAGCTGAGTCGAAACCAAGAGTCAGACACTTAACCAACTGCCACCCAGGTGCCCCTGGAACTGTAGTTATTTTAAAATACTGTCAAAGTAAAAGTTTATTATTGTCTTTTACAAATTCCACTGTAATTGAAGAATGATGCCAGTGTTGGTAACCGGCAATGGAGGGCTTTATCATCACCCATAATTGATCATAGATCATCTAAAAGGGAGAATGTAACTCATCTTTCACTTGAGATTCTGCATACAGTTTGAAGTTCAAGAAATTATATGATAGGAAGTATCAATACAAATTTATTTGAAAAAAAAAAGAAAAGAAAAAAAAACAAATTTATTTGAAGATTACAAAACATCCTGGGTAAATTGCAAAGCTTTAAGAAAACTTTTTCAGTGGTTAGAACATGGCATTACAAAGAATCTAATATCCTATTATTTATAACTATTGGTCTCCACCACTTAAAAAAGTGAGTCATTAAGAATCTCTGATGGAAAATAGTTTTGAGACTTTTTAGGAAGCATTGAAAATTTTCAGAGAGCATGAAAAAGTTCTACATTTCACACACTATCACTCAAATTTTTAAAAAGATTCACTCGAAAGTGAATATTGATTTTGGTGGCAAAAACATTGATAATAGACCACACCTTCACTTATTTGAGACAAGTTGAAAGAATAAAACACACCTGACATTCTTAGGCAAAAATATTTTATTTTTCTTGAAAATACCATTTGCCTTTAACAGTTTATTTCATCTATATAAAAGCAATTTTTTGACATTTGCAAGTTGATTTCTATAAAAGTACAAATTCACAATCATTGGAATGATACAGAATAGTTGCAGGATGTGATAAATGGATCCTTTTCCTCAGCGTATTCAATACTATTTTACAAAAGACTGATAGTGGAAAGAAAAAACACAACTATTGATTTATGCAAGATGATCACAGAAAACATCAAATTCTACACTTAAAGGAAGTTTCACTGATGATAAAGGCATGGCCAAGACTAGCTCTCCACGGTTATAAGATTATTTGCAATAAATCAGAATCAATATGAATAAAATAAGATTATGTCTACCTAAGTGCTGCTAACATGAATGGCAAGTTAGCAAAGAGTCTCAGTGAAGCATAAGAAAAGCCAAGCTATTTCCCTAGGTACCCATGTCATGCTCTACATTAGTCATATGAGGTTTGCAGGGAAATGAAAGAACATCACAGTTTTCTCAATACTGTCAAGTCTTTGTTTTCTACTACTCCTGTATCTGTGAAAATATTGGCAATATAAAAACATTTCTAAATCCGGTTGAAAATATAACACACTGGAAGCTATGTGATTCTTTTTAAACTTACAGAGCTGGACATCATAGTTCATTATCAGCAGTAAGGAACTTCCAGAGATTTTTGGAAGATTCAAAAAGCTTTTGCAATTGGCTCTTTAATTATACCGATAGTTACTGAATGGAAATTTGCTGGTATAAATTTCCAAATTCGACTTTCTGCTTGCATAAATCATGTTTATCACATGCTTAGTAAGTATGTGGTTGGGTAACATACAGTTATCACTATTGACATTCTATTCTAAAATAGTTTGCCCTTGGGATGCCTGGGTGGCTCAGTGGTTGAGCGTCTGCCTTCGGCTCGGGGCGTGATTCTGGATCCAGGGATTGAGTCCCACGTCGGGCTTTCTGTGGGGAGCCTGCTTCTCCCTCTATGTGTCTGCCTCTCTCTATGTGTCTCTCATGAATGAATAAAATCTTAAAAATAAATAAAATAAATAGTTTACAATTGATGAGAATTCAATAAAATATTCTCTGTGATTTTGAATACAAATATCTGCCTTTGCTTTTATTAGGTCTAGCTTAGATCGGAAATCTAAGCTAATTTGAAAGAAAGAAACTATAGCATGACCGAATGTTTGTGCTTTTTGGTCTACTTTCATTGCTAAACGCAATCAGATACCAGGTCTTGGTGCCTTGGATGGGATAGGATTCTGACACCAGACACCTGAGATCAACAGAGCTGAAGGAATACCTGACACTTCTACATCCTAAAATCTATCTCAGATAGGATGACTTCATTAGAAGAATCTTGTTTTGGAAATACCAGAATCTGACCACATGGATTCATCTCAAATCAAGACCCCTATTTTGAAGCATCCTACAAGATAGTTCATTCTACTGCCAACCCAAAGAACCCCCAACCCCCATATGATTGGAGAGACCTAGGCAAAACCATGTACCCAGAATGTGGACTACCTGGGGGCTTGAAGCTGAGGCAGACTATTACAGCTAATGCCATCCACTCCAAAATATGTGATATTCATGTCTCATATTTTTTAAGATTTTTAAAAATTATTTATTTATTTATTTGAGAGAGAGAGAGGGAGGGAGAGAGCACAAACAAGGTGGAGAGGCAGAGAGAGGGGGAGAAGCAGGCTCCCCACTGAACAGGGAGCCTGACCCTGGGCTCAATTCTAGGACCTGGAGATCATGATCAAAGCCAAAGGCAGACACTTAACCTACTGAGCCACCCAGGTGCCCCTCCTTTTGCATATTTTGAAGCAGATCTTCAAATAACTGAAAGTGATAATGTTTCTTTTTGTCATGGAAAAGAAGGAAACTATGAACATTCCTCTGTAACATTCTGGGTTTTGTTCATTATTTGTATACTGACCAATGCCATTAGAGGGAGGAAAAAACCAACTATGTTTTCTGGGCCCATTTTTTTTTCCCAGTCTGTCATTTTATTCATTTTTATTTTTTTTTATAAATTTATTTTTATTGGTGTTCAATTTGCCAACATATAGAATAACACCCAGTGCTCATCCCATCAAGTGCCCCCCTCAGTGCCCGTCACCCAGTCACCCCCACCCCCCGCCCACCTCCCCTTCCACCACCCCTAGTTCGTTTCCCAGAGTTAGGAGTCTTTCATGTTCTGTCTCCCTCCCTAATATTTCCCATTCATTTTTTCTCCTTTCTTCTGGGCCCATTTTAAAAAACATACATACTCACTAACTTCTTTAAAACTGTGCAAAGGGGGTGCCTGGGTGGCACAGTCAGTTAAGTGTCTAACTCTTGGTTTCCAGTTCAGGTCATGACCTCAGGGTCCTGAGACCAAGCCCTGTGTCAGGCTCTGTGCTCCGCAGGGAGTCTGCTTGAATTTCTCTCTCCGTCTGCCTTTCCCCTGCCCCCATGCTCTCTCTCTTTCTCTAAAATAAATTAAAACAACAACAACAACAACAGTGAAGTCTTTGCCAAGCAAACTCTGATGGAAAGAAAACTCCCAGCTCAGGTTCTAAGAAGCACCCCCAGAAGCTCAGCTGCTCATGTGGTCACACTGTCTTCTAGAATAAAGCAGTTCTCTGCATGTTGGTCAGCAGGCATTGGTGCCAAAGACCCTGTGGACAGCCTTGTCTAAGCAGTGGATATCTTCATCTTTCTCCAAGACAGGACCTTGAATCACCACCTTTTTAAGAGAGTTCGTCAAATAATAGTAGCAGAATATTATCAGCCACAGAGAATAAGGCAGGTCATGAAGTGTTTATTGAACTTGAACTTGAAGCAGACGTTGCTGTGCTTAAGATAGTAAGAAAAGGAAAGCCAGTTCTCCAAGCATTGCTACTGGGAGGGGTTTGCTCCCAGCTTAGATTATTAGGCAGACAGTTTGGGTCATACTGAATGAGGTAAATCCTTCAGCTCAAGCTCCTGGAGTCAGCAGTGCAGTTCTGCTGGGAAAAATAAAACAAAACTACAAGCTCTTTTGGCCAAGCCCGAATACTTGGAAGAGTAACTTGGATGGATGAAGCTTCAAATTTCTACCACTGAAGCAAATGTTTCTACAGGCTGGAATTGAGAGTGACAATACCGCTTTCTTGATCTCTCCACAGTCAGAAAGCCCTCAGAATAATTCCGAGTGTTCCTTCTGCTCAATTTTCAAGTGGAAAGTGAATCTGAAATCCTTTCCTTGTTGACATAGATAGCAGCAGTGAGGCAGACCTTGCCAAAGATGACTTCATTGACTTGAGAACAAAAGAAATGAAGTAACATGAATTCGGCTTGAAGAATTATAGAGTCTTGGTGTTCTAAGATCCAAGTCCATCCTTTACTGGTCACTGATTCCATTTGCTATCACAGACCTCAGTGAGTCAGGGTAGCAGCACCATTTCCATTAAAGCGAAAGTTAAAGTCAATTGTGTAGTAATGATGTTTGCCTTACCTTTTTAAAAAACACAACTTCATGTTAAACCAAAGGAACCTCCCTGGAAGCAGTTGTGGGAAAGTAGCTGCAGTAGGCAGTAGTTCTAAGATGGCCCCCATCGATCCTGCCATCCGCTGACCCCTCACCCCACCCCAGTATATGCAATTTGTGTCATCTCCTCCCCTTGAATGCAGGCAGAACCTGCGAATATGATAAGATATTGCTACTGTGATCAACTTTCTAATCAGCTGTCTTTGCGTTCATCTAAAGGGAGATGATCCGCTGGGCCAAACCTAATCAGGTGAGTCTTTCAAAGGGACTGAGCCCTGTAGAAGGCAGAGACACATGTTCTTGCTGGCCTGGAAGCAAGCAAATAACCATGCTAGAAATTGCCTAAGGAGGCCACATGGCAAGGAACTTAGGGCAACACCCAGGAGCTGAGAGTGGTCCCCAGTCAACAGCTAGCAAGAATATGGGGATTTCAACCCTATAATTAGAATTCTGCTAGCAATCTGAATGGGCCTTGAAGGGTACCCTAAGCTTCAGGGTCCTTAGCCTTACTCTGCTTAAACTTCTGACCAACTTCTGACCTGAAATAATAAGATGCTTGGTTCCCCGCACCCACCCAAAGAATGAAATAGACAAAATAAACCAAAGGAATAGCATCTTTTTCATTCAAATGACTTTCAAGTGGAATTAACTTATTTTTGTTTTATGTGCATTTTTCCTTAATGTAATTTGTTTCAAGAAGTGGTCATTAGTTTTTGCTTGAAAAATCATATTAGGAAAGTGTAACATTTTTGTGATTCTCAAAGAAAAGGAAAAAAATTTCCAAGGCAATATAATTAATTACATGCATATTTAACAAATATGTACATCTGCATTTTTCTGAGAGTGAAGTCCATAGCTCTCATTAGATTCCCAGAGTGGTCCAGGATTCAAAAAATGTTTGAAACCATGATATAACTAGAAATTCCAGTTCTTGAAGTCTAAGTAAGAATCAAGATTGATTTTTTTAGAACTCTAAATGGAAACATATATGTGTTCATTCATCTTTACTATCCCCAACTTCAAACCTCACTCAATTACCCCTACTGGCAACTGGATTTTAATACACTTGGTTACTTATCAGTAGTTGGGAAATTTAGACCAATTTTGTTTAGATGATCTCAGGTTTCTTTCATCTTTTTTTTTCCAGGGGTGAGTAGAATTAAGGATGACTTTTAGATGAAAGCAAGAGACATACATGATGTCTAGCTCTATTCATTTTCTGATGCATTTTTAGTTGAGGCGTGATGGATGGAGAGAGAGACCACACCTTTTTTTTTTTTAAGACCACCACTTTATACTCACAAAAAGTATTTAAAGTTTATTTTTTTTACATGGGCACTTTTTACATGAAACATTCCTGACTTAGATATTATTGAAGTAGGCTCAATGAAATATTACTGCAATTCATCCACCATTCATTGAAAACAAATTTATTAAAACAGTCATTCCTACGTGAAGTTACCACTAGCCACATACCATCAATAGTTCATGGGCTTTGAGGTATTATTTTAATAGTAGAAGAGACCCTTTAGTGCTGATGTACAAATGGCTATCAGTCCGTGATTTACATAGGCAGGATTTATCCGTGGCTTGGGCCTAGAAAACCAAATGGCCCACATGAGTATTTCTTCCATGACCACAGCACCATAGCCCTGCCCAACTGAGAGATCAAATTAGAAACTACTGTTTGTGAAAAAAAAGAAAAGGAAAGAACAGAAATTACTATTTGTGACAATGGTAAGATTTTATTTTTCTTAGCTCTGTCTCCAGTAGTTTATGCAAGGTATCATTTTTTATGATATTGCCTTTCACAAATGTATTGCTTCCAATAATGAAGATTTTTCAAAAATTCTTTTTTTAAAAAAAGATTTTATTTATTTGACAGAGAGAGAAACAAAGAGGAGGATAAGCAGGGGGAGCAGCAGAGGGAGAGAGAGAAGCAGGCTCCTTGCTTGAACCCCAACACAGCGCTCAATCCCAGGACCCCAGGATCAGAACCCAAGCCAAAGGCAGATGCTTAACCAACTGAGCCACCCAGGCACCCCCAAAGACTTTTTAAAAAAGATTTAATTTTTTTTCAGAGCAGTTAATGGTTCAAACAAAATTGAAAGGAAAGTACAGAAATTTCTTATATACTCTCTTTCTTCCCGTGCAAAGCACAGCCTCCTCATTATCGACATAACTCACCAGAGGGTACATTTGTTACCAAGGATGAGCCCACAGGGACACATCATAATCACCCAAAATCCTTAGCTTACCTTAGGGTTCACTCCGGGTGTTGTCTCTGGAGTTGGACAAAGGAATGATTATGTATATCTATCACTATAATATGATATAAAATTCTGTTCTAATTCATATTATTTTTTTTCTTCCGTTTACTTTGGATTTTAACCTGCTCTTCTTTTTCTAGTTTCCTATGGTGGAAACTTAGATTGTTGACTTTAGATCTTTCTTCTTTTCTACATGTATGCATCCACTGCTATGAATTTCCCCCTAAGCATTGCTTTTACAGCATCACATACATTTTTGTAAGCTGTGTTTTCATTTTCATCTTGTTCAAAAAGTATTTTAATTTCTCTTAAGATTTCTTCTTTGACTCATGTGTTATTTAGAAGTGTGTTGTTTAATCTTCACATGTTTAAGTATTTTCCGGTTATCTTTCTGTTATTGATTTTTCCTTTAATTCCATTATGGTCTGAAAGCAGACCTTGTATGATTTACATTTTTTTTAAAAGATTTTATTTATTTATTCATGAGAGATACAGAGAGAGAGGCAGAAACATAGGCAGAGAGAGAAGCAGGCTCCCTGCAGGGACCCCGATGTAGGACTCGATCCCGGAACTCCAGGATCACACCCTGAACTGAAGGCAGATGCTTAACCACTGAGCCACCCAGGCATCCCTGATTTCCATTTTTTAATATTTGTTAAGATGTGTCTTGTTGCCCACAGTGTGGTCTTTCTTGGTGACTGCTCCATGTGAGTTTGAGAAAAATGTGTGCCCTGCTGACAAGGTAGATTTTAGGGCTCTTTCTACCTTGAGGTTCTGCTGTCTTCTAGAGCCTGGGAGTCCTTCACTGTATTGTTTGTATCAGGAGGCAGGTAATAATTACACAGAGGTTTTAGGGTCCAGGCGTAAAGTTGTTTCTTTCTTTTGAGCAGCACACGTTCTTTTGGGCAAAACACAGTCATATGGCCCCACCCAGATGCTTAGGGACAAGAAAATGTGGCCTACTGGTGTGTCTCTGCAATATCCATGCTTCTGGTAACTAAATGTCTGTTTTATTCTTTCTTCTACACACAGAACACTGTCCCTTTATCCAATAAATAATCCAAAGTCTCAGTCAGTTACTATATTCAGCTCAAATAACAGGATCTGTAGATAATGTGTTCATGTGCAGTCCTATCTGGTCTGGATATGGCTCCATGTTTGCAAAGTCAGCACCTGCACCCCTTGAGAATGAGCACTTACCTGAAATTTGCACTCTATGTCACTCATTTGCCTCACCCTAGTCCTGGCCCTGCCTTCTGCACATATTAGTATAAAATGGTGGAACACAAATTTGCTACATAAATCACTCATCTTTGGAAGACAGATTAAAAACACACAGCAGTCATTGGTCAATAAAAATTTGAAATCCTCTAGGCATTCTTACTCTTGATTAGGCCCTAATTCTATTCTCTCAGATGAACTTTCTGTTGTTTCCTGTGGTTCCTAGATCCGCCCTCTGGCAGGGTCTTCGTTCTGCATCATTTTCTTTGGCTACAGCTGAAGTGTGTATTTGGGAGGATGCCCTCCTTGAAAGTAAGATTTGGGGCTCAGAGCTTGATTAGTCAAAAGGTTTTTAGTCTGGGTTCCTGGCTTCAAAATCTTCGTAGGCTTCTCATCTCTTTACTTCCAGCCAGTTCCATGT
Source organism: Nyctereutes procyonoides (assembly GCF_905146905.1). Taxonomy (NCBI): domain Eukaryota; kingdom Metazoa; phylum Chordata; class Mammalia; order Carnivora; family Canidae; genus Nyctereutes; species Nyctereutes procyonoides. Next base: position 16,890,283 of record NW_026575137.1, read on the forward strand.
ACTAGTAACCTCACCCCAAATCCTTCCTAGATATAGTTTTTGAACTTGCCTTATTTTTTATTCCCAACCCACTCTCTTCACCCATACTTCTTCAACTTTGCTGCCTTCAAACTAGCAGATCTGGCATGGAAGGCCTCATCCTCAATCTGATCTTTGTTTAGCCAATTTGTTCAACTGAGAAAAATTTTTCTTTGGACTTTGTTACACGAAGCCTTATTTGTTCTTATATCTTCCAGTCTGAAGCCTAACAAAAGCTGGATTTTCCAACTCTGTGAGACCCTGATTTTCTGGATTTTGTCTATTTCCTTTCACTTTTTCTTACAAACTGGCCCATTTTTCACCCTCATCACTTTCTTTTAATAACCTGTCCAATGCAGCCAGTAACAACCAATATATAGTACTAATGTGTTGTTTTCTCATTTCTTCCCAGAGTGCTACAAGTTCAATAAGCATATGGTCTGCATCCAAAATATCACAGGTAACATTTTACCCACTTTTGCCACTATATCAAATAGATTTCTAGCCATCAGCCTGCTATATCTGTTTTCTTGCTGCCTATCATGAGTTTTGGGATTTTTTAAAATATATATATTTTATTTATTCATTCATGAGAGACACAGAGAGAGAGTCAGAGACACAGGCAGAGAGAGAAGCAGGCTCCACGCAAGGAACCCAATGTGGGACTCGGTCCCAGGACCCTGGGATCATGACCTGAGCCAAAGGCAGACACTCAACCATTGAGCCACCCAGGTGCCCCTGGGTTGGTTGTTTTTCACAGCATTTTAAAGTACTAATTTCTGTATTAGTTGGGATGAAAAATTCTGGTTACTGTAACAAGTAAAAAGCCCCATCCGTGGCTGGATCCAACAAAATATTTCTAGCTGGCATCACTGTCCAGTGTGTCAGTAAAGGTACTTTGCACCCTGTAGTCTTCAGGAACCAGGCTCCTTTTATCTTGGGCTCTAATATTATTTAGGGCTTCAGACTCCATCCATGTATCCTCTGCATTTGGGGACATATAAGAGAGAGTTTGAAGTATATATTACATGTTATTTTTAAAAACCATTCCCAAATATAGCATCCAGCACTTTTGTCTACATCCATTGGCCAGAATTCACTCCCATGTCCTGAGGGTAACAGAGTGAGTTTTCCATGAATGTTTCAGTGAAGACATGGTACTTCAGCCAGTGCTTGCCAAGGTGCGTGTTTCTTTGTCCTTCTATTACACACCTGTGAAAACCAGATTTTTGGAGTACCTTTCTACCTTTTGTAGATTTGTCTCTCTCCTGCTGCTAGGTTGATAACCATCACTTCCAATTGCTGTTCATATGCCATTTTGCCCAGCCCTCTTCTTGCTTCTTTAGTTTCAATATGCTTGAGAGTTGGAAGCCAAGTAACATACTTATTAGAATTGTATATAGTACAAGACTACATGGACTGTGAGTCAGGACCCAGTGGACAGTCTTGACTTCTTTAGGGAAAAAAAAAACACAAGTTCTTATAACATCGATTTTATTTTCTCATTGGCATATTTTTCTCAGCTATATTCTTGAGAGGTTGCAGATTGCTGAGCTCTAGAGAAGTGAGAGGTTGTAAATAGGTAAAAGTTTTTATCTTACAGTAGAGATGTATGAGCAAGTAATTTTTTATTTTGGTAAATTTCAGATACAGTTACTTAGTTCCAAGTCCCTGGGTGCCACAGCAAACTGGTATTCTAAAATTATAAACCTTAATTTAACACTGGTTTTGCAGGTGGGTTTTTACATCATATGCCTAAAATTGAGCTGGACTTGGAATGAATCTCCTCAGATTTGTGGAATTGTCTCTCCACAAATTTTGGCGGGGAGGGTGATGAAGAGAAAGCTGAATTGGTCATTAAAATCTCTGCTAGTTTCAGAGACATTGGAGCTTCCTACAATTTTGATCTGGCTTTCTGGGAAACTGGATGTGATTTGTTTTTAACATTTGTATTTCCTCTGCCAAGGGCATGCTATTTGTTTGGACTTCTGATCTCTGTGCCATAATATTTATTCTGTATTATTCCACAGACTGCATAGCAGAATTAATCATTCTTGGAACCTGAACATTAAACCTCCTGGTGAGTCATATCATACTCATTTGGAGCTGCTGGAAAAGAGAAGGGCTGCTCTCTTATGGACCCTACTCTTAAAGACAGATATCGTCACAAATGGAAAAATCCTCAAATACTTAGGAGTGGTGGCATGTGCAGGTAAATCAGGGGTTGGGCGGTCACCCATAGTTAGCATTATAGATTTTTATTATGGTCAGTCCCAGTGACAGAAATTATTTGCCCCCAGTATTCATTCCCCCTTTCCTTCTCAGTAATAGAATGGAGGGTTAGGTGGGCACTTGGCACTTAGCTACTATAATAATAAGCACAACCTTACCCAGCATCCCCTGCCACTAACTGCAGCCCTGTAACCCAGATGGGGCCAGTGGGAAGGGGCAGTCCTGACTTTGAGGAAGTCTAACTACAGGAAAGGGTGTGTCTTATCCTACTTCTCTCCGAACCACGATCTGAAAGCCATGTGTTGAGCAAGAAGATGAAAGGTGCATGAGCGCCTTCAGGGCAGTGCTGCCATGCCGACTCTGCACTGCCCTTTCTGACTTTTATGTAAAAGAGAAACAAATTGCTATCTTGTCAAAACCACTGTCTCTGTGATTTTTGTATCATTTGCAGCTGAGTCTAATCCTGATAAAGTTCAGAATGCACATTCTGGATGAGGCAGAAACTGCTCTTTTTTCTTTCTTTTAGAAAAAATATTTTATTTATTTATTTGAGATAGAGAGCAAGCAAGAGAGAGAACTAGAGCAGCGGGGGAGGGGCAGAGTAGAGGCAGAAGTAGGCTCCCCACTGAGCAGGGAGCCAGCGAGGGAGCCCGACAAGGGGCTCCATCCCAGGGCCCTGGGATCATGACCTGAGCTGAAGGCAGACACTTAGCCAACTGAGCTGCCTAGGCGCCCCTTTTCTCTTTCTTTCTCATGCAGAGTCTACCTGCACATGAGTTTGCAAGGGGGAGGTTAGACCCAGGCCCTTCCGGTACAATTGGTGACCTATTACTGGCTGAGACCTACTTAAAACCCTGACTTTGTGGTGAAATTTCTTCTCTTACCACTTACTAATGAACCGTTGATAACCAAAAATCAGTTCTACTTGCAGAGTGTCCTGGTAAATGTGGTAGATACTCTCCAAATACCTGACAAAGACCGATGATCTACATGTCATTAAAATATCATCATATCATAAGATTTGAAGCTTATTATAAGTTTCTCATAACTTTAAAAAAATAGAAATTATGAATCCCACGGGGAGGATGTGAGTCTGGTTGTCAGATGCAGTGACGAGTATAGATTCTGAGGACAGTTAGCAAAGATATAAACTTGATGATTGAGGCCCTGGAGCCAAACAAAGATCCTGCTTGAGATGTGGGTGACTTACACTGATTTGCAAAACAAGGTAACTGCTCTTTCTCTGACTGGAACCTGGTCATTGTACCTCATTTTAAATAGCTGATCAAACACTTCAAGCTGGGGATTCCTGGGTGGCTCAGTGGTTGAACTTCTACCTACAACTTCTGCCGGTGATCCCGGGACCCTGTAGGGAGCCTGCTTCTCCCTCTGCCTGTGTCTCTGCCTCTCTCTGTGTTCTCTCATGAATAAGTAAATAAAAGCTAAAAAAAAAAAAAAAAACAACAAAAAAAAAAAACAAAACTTCAAGCTGTGTAAATCCTTGGAGGAAATATCTAGCCCCCAAAATTATGAGGAGGACTGCATGGAGCAGTTGGCTCAGATTATTCACCTGGCCACCTTCATGAATGCCACGGGTATTCTGCTCTCTGGTATGACCCAGAGTGTCTACTTTTCAAAATAGCCATCTAGGAGCTTCTCCTGCTGGGAAGATGGGATAGATATAGAGGTACTTCTTCCCAATAAGCACAACACGAAACTCTGAACATTATGTATAAAATAAACATAAGACTCCAAAGTAGAAAGTAGACCAGCTAGAAACATTGAGGCCTGAGGAACAGCACAGTTGTGAGTTCTCGGAGTTCTTTGTTTGCCTTGTATCTCAGATTTGGAGCTAAAGAAATTGGCAACCTAGAAATGCCAATGAGCTAAGAAAAAAAGAAAAAGAAAGAAAGAAAGAAAGAAAGAAAGAAAGAAAGAAAGAAAAAGAAAAGCCCTAACAAAAGCCTGCTCTCTCCAGCCAAAGGAACAGAAAAATGGCAGCCTTGCAAAAACAGAAAACTTTTGGTTGGAAACTGCTCTACTGTGGCCAAATACCATAGACACAAGTGTGCGCCCCAACCTCCCTCAGTGCCAGCAGAGGTTGAGTGGGGAGCCTCCATGTCCACACTCATGAGGCTGTGATGTACATTGAGAATGTAAAGTATAAAACTCACAGCCAGAGTGATGTAAGAGAGGATAAAATAGAGGGCCAGGAATTTCATGAACAATGCCAGTAGTAAGACCACAGGTAGGGAGCCTAGACTCACACTTCTGCCCACAGCGAGGTGCACCCTTTCCTTCTCACTGGAGTGAGATCAGGAGAGTCTTAGTGGGCAGTCAGGACTTTTACCACTGCTCAGCTGTAACAAGACCACACTCCACACTGTCGTGTTGGGTGAGGTCACAAGCAGCATAGTAACAAGGCACCTCTAACTCTCCCAGCCAGAGAAGTACCAGTGCGGGCCTAATGGAAAGCTTCAACTACCATCTCTTCCAAGCAGTCATGAGGAGCACCACCTGCCCATCATGTGTCAGCAGAACTGAGTGAGAAATCTGGATTTCAACCCCTACTTAGAAGTAATGAGGCAGCACCCCCTTTCTCCCTGAAGAGCAATGTCAGAGAAAGTCAGCTAAAACAGAAAGTTTTAATAAGACCCAAATTCCCATAATACTCCAGATTTCAGGTTCAAATAAAAACTCACTTATCCAACCCAAATCCACAAAGAGCACAAACTGAATGGAAGAAAGACAATCAATAGATGCCAACATCAAGATGACAGAGATGTCAGACTCATCTTGGGAAGATTTTAAAGCAGCCATCAAAAAATGCTTCAATGAGAGATTAAGGCTAGGCATGAAACAAAGAAACAGAAAAGTCTCAGCATAGAAATAGAAGAAAGAAGAACCAAGTAGAAACTTTAGAACTGAAAAAAAAAATACAGTAACAGAAATTAAAAACTCAGTGGATGGGCTCAACAGCAGAAGAGGGGAGACAGAGGAACAAACCAGTGAAGTTGAAAGTAGAGTAAGAGAAATTACCCAATCTGAACACCAGAGAGAAAGAGACTAGGAAAGAAGAAAAAGAAAAAGGAGGAGGAGGAGGAGGAGGAAGATGAGGAGGCAGAGAGAAGAAGACCAGAGCCCCAGGGTCCTGTTGGATTACAACAAATGACCTAACATTTCTATAATTAGATTTCTGGAAAGAGAAGAGGAAGAGGATAGCGGTGAAAACACACTGGATTTCTTGAAAAACAAAAACAACCTAACTATACCTAGAATGAAACAGATCATTTGAATAACCTTGCAACTAAGCAAATCGAATTTTTAATTAAAAGATTCCCCACGATAAAAAAAAAAAAAAAAGATCCCCAAAAGAGCTCCCCAGGCCCAGATGGGCTTCCCTGGAGAATGCTATCAAACACCTAAGGAAAAATTAACATCAATTCGACACAATCTTTTTCAGAAAATAGAACATTTCCCAATTCATTTTATGAGGCTAGTATTACCCTGATACCTACAAGGGACTTGAAGGACTTATGGGATGATCAAGGAAAAAAGATATAACCATAAAGGAAATAATGTGCAAACTTTACTAGGCTGTGTTCAGTGTTATATGTGAAGTCCCTCACAGTATGAGACCATCCAGAAGCTTATGGCAACAGGGCCACCATCCAGAAGGGGGAGGAGGACAAGGGAACTCCCAGAGGAGCTACATGTCCCTAGACATATAACCTAGGTGATGGCTCTCAGCAGCATGGTCGGCAGTCTCTGAGTCAGAGAACTCTGAAAGGCAGCAGCTTGGTATCGTGTAACCATAAGGCTCTATCTTATCAAAGACCAGGAGATGCTGGATTAGGTTTTATGGGATATACAGTGCCAGCAAACCCTAAATGGTTAAACATTCGCTTGTTGATACTATTGTTAAATAACTGGATGTTGGATGTGTAAAAATTTGAGTGCCGGTGAGCTAATGGGTCTCAGTCTGCGTGAAGAAATAAACAGTAGGGGCCAATATATAGAGGCTATCTTTGACTAATTCAAAGAACAGTATATATCTTCCATGGGGTTGTAGTCTCAATAAATCCACTGTAAATTGAAAATATCATAAGAGGAATATGTATTTAATACACCTAATCTACCAAACTTCAAGCTTAGCCTAAGTACTTTTTAAAAAAAGATTATTTATTTATTCATGAGAGACACCTAGAGAGAGGCAGAGTCACTGGCAGAGGGAGAAGCAGGCTCCCAGCCCCCACATGGGAGCTTGATGCAGAACTCGATCCCAGGACCCTGGGATCACCCTCTGAGCCAAAGGCAGACACTCAACAACTGAGCCACCCAGATGTTCCTTTTTTTTTTTTTTTAAAAGCTAACTACTTTAAATGTGTTCAGAATACTAACATTAGCCTACAATTGGGCAAAATTATCTAACACAAAGTTAAAGAATTAGATATCTCATATAATTTATTGAATACAGAAAGTGAAAAATAGAATGATTGTATGGGTGCAAAATGGTTGAAAGCATATTGGTTGTTTACCCTTGCAATCACACAGCTAACTGGGAGCTGTGGCTTGCTACTGCAGCCCAGCATCATGAGACAATATTATACCATATACTGCTAGCCCAGGAAAAGAGTAAAATTCGAAATTCAAAGTACAGTTTCTACTGGATGTTTATCACTTTGCATCATCGTAAAGCTGAAAAATCGTAAGTTGAATCATCATTAATTGGAGACTGTATGTACAAAACTAGACAAAGTCAGTACAAAAAAGGGGAAAAACTACTTCAATATTCTTCATAAATGGAGTCACTAAAGTACTTAACAAAATATTAACAAAGAGAATGCAGCTATATATAAATATAATTATACACCATGGTCAAGTGGGGTTATACTAGGAGTGCAAGGTTGGTTTGATGTTCAAAAATCAATCAATGTAATCTACTATATTAATGGGCTGAAGAAGAAAAACCACATGATCCTATTACTTCATGGAAAAAAGAAAAGCATTTGGCAAAGTTCAACACCCATCCATGATAAAAACACTCAGGAAAAAAAAAACAGGAATAGAGAGGATCTTTCTCAAAATGATGAAGAACATCAACAAAATACTTACAGTTTACACTATACTTAATAGTGAAAGACTGAGTACTTTTCCTCTAAGACAGAAAACAAGGCAAGGACTTCTGCTTCACCACTCTTACTCAACATAATTCTGGAAGTTTTAGCTAGGACAATAAGGCAAGAAAAGGAAAAAGGCATACAGATTGAAAAAGAAGAAATAAAACTGTCCCTATTTGTAGATAACATGATTGTCTATACAGAAAATCCTGAGGAATTATCCCTGCCACCCCCTAAAATCCCTAGAAATAATAAATGAGTTCATTGAGGTTTCTAGATGCAAGCTAAATGTTTAAAAATCAACTGTATTTCTATATACGAGTAATCAATGTCTGAACAGCAAAATTTAAAAACATAGTACAATTTAAAATCACTCAAAAAATGAAATTCTTAGGTTATCAATCTAAAAAAACATATAGAACTTGAAAGCTGAAAACTACAAAATGCTAATGAAAAAATCAAAGAAGATCTAATAAGTAGAGACATATTGTATTCATGGATTGGAAAGCTCAACTCATTAACATTATCAATTTTCAACAAATTGATATATAGGCTTAATGCAATTCCTATAAGAATCCCAAAAAGACTTTATAGACATCACTAGAGTATTATACAAATTTTTATAGAAAGATAGAGGAACTAAAATAGTTAAAGCCATTTTGATAAAGAAGAATGAAGTGAGAAAAATCAGTCTATTCAATTTCAAGACTTACTATATAACAACAGTAATCAAAACTGTGAAGCATTGCAGAGGAAAAGACTTAGATCAACAGAACAAACTAGAGAACTAAAAAATAGAGCCAGACAAATATGTCCAATTTATTGTGACAAAAGTGGGAAAAAATTCAATGGAAGAAAGATATATTTTTAACAAACGGTGCTAGAATGATTGGACACCATAAGGGAAAAAAATGCCTCAAACTAAGTATTATGCCTTATAATTACTCAAAATGGATCACAGATTTAAATGTTAAATGTAAAACTACAAAACTTATAGAATAAAAACAGGAGAAAAATCTTCAGAATCTAAAACAAGATAAGAGTACTTACTTAGTCCTGACTCCAAAACCAAGATCCATACAAAGAAAAATTAATAAATTGGACATTAAGGAGTGGCTAGGTGGCTCAGTTGTTTAAGCACCCCATTCAATTTCAAATTAGATCATGATCTCAGGGTCAAGAGATTGAGTCCCCAGTCAGGTTCTGTGCTCAGCACCAAGGCTGCTTAAGATTCTCTCCCTCTCCTTCTGCCTCCCCCCCTTGCTTGCACATGTGCTCTCTTTCTCTAAAAATAAATAATAAATTGGACATCAAAATTAGACTTTTTGCTCTACAAAATATCCTTTTCAGAGGATAGAAAGACAAGCTGCAGGCTGGCAGAAAATATTTACAAACCACTTATTTGACGAAGCACCAGTTATTTTTCAGAATATTTAAAGAATTCCAAACTCAGCAGTAAAGAAAACCCAAACAATCCAATTAGAAAATGAGCTTAGGATATGAAGAGATATTTCACTAAAGAGGATATACAAATGGCAAATAAGTACCTGAGAAGATGTTCAACATCATTATCCTTTAGAGAAATCCAAGTCAAAACCACAATGAGCTATCACTAATATGTATCAAAATGTCTAATAAAAAAGTGACCATGTCAAACACTGGCAAAAATGTGGGGAAATTGGGTCACTCACATATTGTTGGTGGGAATGCAAAATGCTACAGTCACTCTAGAGAACGCTTTGGCAGTTTATTTAAAAAAATGAAACATACAACTACCGTAGAAGCCAGGAGTTGCACTCCTGGCCATTTACCGCAGATAAATGAAAACTATGTTCATACAAAATCCTGTATACAAATATTTATAACAGCTTTGTTCATAACAGCCAAATATTGGAAACAAACCCATTTGTCCTTCAATGGATGAATAGCCAAACAAATTGTGGTACATCATACCATAGAATATTTCTCAGCAATAAAAAAGGAACCAACTATTGCTAGGTGAGACCTAGATAAATCTGCAGATTATGCTGAATGAAAAAAGCCGTTATTCCATTTACATAACACTTTCAAAATGACACAATTATTGAAATGGAGAATAAATTAATGGCCGTCAGGGGTCAAGGAGTGATGGGAGTGGGGGGGAACTGGGTGTGGCTATGGATAGGCCTCATGATAATCCCTGGGGTGATGAAAATGTTTTATGTCTTGACTGTATATGTCGCTATCTAGGTTGTGATCTTGTTCTACAGTTTTACAGCATGTTACCACTGGGGAAAACTGGGTCAAGGGACAGAGAATCTCTCTACATTATCTATCTCAAAACAAAAAGCTTCCTTTAAAAAAAATGGAAAACTCTTTTCTTTGGCTGATAACAGATCTATTAACTTATTAGATGTTCCAGGTAAAAGGTGGCTAGTTTTTATGTATAAAATACAGGTTTGCAGGCTAGTGCTTAACATAAGCCAGGGAGGGGTTTTAGATATAACTGTTCCACTATAAGTCACTATTAGATTCTTTGCTACCTTGAATAGAAGTCTGTCCATGACAACAAAAATGGTGGTTCTTTATAGGCTTTTCCTTGGGCTGTGACTTTATGGACTTCAAATGGGTCTGGGCTAAGTTGTATGACCCCTGACCAGTTGATGCTCATAAGAACCCACAGTATAAACCACCGTGAGAGTCAGAATAGGAAACGTGGGATCCCTGGGTGGCAGAGCGGTTTAGCGCCTGCCTTTGGCCCAGGGCGCGATCCTGGAGACCCAGGATCGAGTCCCACGTCGGGCTCCTGGTGCATGGGGCCTGCTTCTCCCTCTGCCTGTGTCTTTGCCTCTCTCTCTCTCTCTCTCTGTGACTATCATAAATAAATAAAAATTAAAAAAAAAAAAAAAAAAGAATAGGAAACGTCTCTTGATTGATCAGTTGATAATCACTAATGGTATAAAACTGGATTTGTTTTGGCCTCCCCTCCTTTAGCCTTAGACCTAATCTAGATCACAATATTTTCACTACATTTGGGTCAGCTGGATGCCTAATTTCCTGTTATGGTAAAAAGAAACACAAACATTCTCTTGTATGCAGACTACACATGTGGATTTACCATGATCTAAGGGTGGTCTTCACAAGCATTTGGTCCTTATGACTAATTATTGACAATAAGAACAGCTTCAGGTCAATTATCCAAAAGCCAAATTCAATGGTTTTGAATAACTATTCCTTAACTTTTTACTAGTTTGTCTCAAATAATCCCATACAACCGGTAAGCAGATCTATGATCTGAGATTTATGTAGGAAAGGAAGAGGGACGTGATCTGCCCACTTAGAAACAAGCGAGTGGGCTTTTCCAGGGAAGGCAGTCAGACTGATTCCCAGGAGGCCTCAGGTGACACCTGTTACCTTTGGTAATTTTCCATGGTCTGCTGGGTGATCCTTGGTCTTATGGGCTTAGAAACCTAGTTTCATTATGCTCACCTTCACCAGGCATATGAGATTGGATATAAAACCAAAACACCAATGCACTGAAAGGGGTGTTCCATACATGCTTTCATCAGTGCTTTGAGGCTACAAAAATGGTGTTCTCTGAGAACCAAGAAAAAAAAAAAAAAACGTGTGCCCGTTGAGACTTAGGCCTATAAAATCAAAATGTAAAGGAGACTATAGACTGGAATACCTACGTGGCCGTGAGCAGCCCATTTTCTCTCTGTAGTCAACTTGTATTGGAAGTCAAATTTTTTTTTAATAAAGATTTTATTTATTTATTAGAGAGAGGGAGCACGTGCGCACTCGAGCACATGAGCAGGGAGAGGGACAAAGGGAGAGGCAGAAGCAGACTCTTCACAGAGCAGGGAGCCCAATGCTGGGCTCGATCCCAGGACCCTGGGATCATGACCTAAGCCGAAGGCAGCAGCTCAACTGACTGAAACACCCAGACACCCCTGGGAAGCCAAATCTTAAACTGAGTAACAATTAAATTCATTTACCACATCAAAGATAATCATTATGATGGGAATACATGGTACCCATATTCTCCATACAAAATTCCTCTGCAGGGACAGTGACATGGGAAGCCAGAGTAATCAAGAGACTGCTCATAAACTTAGAAAGAGAATAAGAGAAGTGGGATTCATTGAATGTTTAATGGTATCAGGTACACACAGCATGATACATCCAGCTCACAATAGGGAGGTTCTTGCCTTGAAATCTGAACATTTGTGGCCACCTGGTGACAATCTCCTGCTTCTATCTCCACATGGGGAATGGCCTTCCCAGGCAAACAAACAAGATTCAAAAGCTGTTGACTAAGATTTCTTAGTTCCCTACACAGTGTACCATGGCTGGGCAATGCTTGTATTTCCTTCCATGCCAAGCCCCACCTGGATAGCATTCTCTCTGAAGATTTCCACTTCAATCCACTGTGTTTTGATTTTATAGTTCAGCAATTAGAGGACCATCTTATTCTAGAGTCTTGGGATTCAGCTCAGGAGCCAACAAATACTAACAAACACTTTGCAACTTGTTTATCTTGGAAACCACCCCAAGAAGTTGTGTCTCAGATCAATAATGATTTTTTTTTTTTATTGACCCAGGTGGTCATTGGTATAACTTCTCTAAAGCCCTTTAAGGTCAAAATAATTTCTGCATTTCTTTTTTTATTTTTATTTTTATTTTTTTATTTTTTTATTTTTTTTATTTTTTTATTTATTTTTATTTTTTTTTTTATAATTTCTGCATTTCTAATGGAGGTGGAGTCTTGAGGCTTTTTCCCCATGGTCTATATTAGACCAGGCTCCAAATAATTTCCAAAGTCATCCCTTCCACCCTCAGTATGTTGTAAATAAACAAAATAAGGTAACTTTGAATGTACTACATGTAGGTCAGTAAGCTAAATATTATTTCTACGTATTTGTATTTAGTCTTTATTTTAAAAGAATTGATACATGTTTATGAAGATAGGTTTTTTATTCCTCCTTGTAAAAAGTCTGCATTTGTCTGTTTTCCACTAGTGGTGCTGATATCTTACTTTTGTCATGGGGTGACATAGGGTGACAAAGCAATTCATCTGCCAGAAGGAAGCCTTGCTTGTGGCTGGGTTCATAAACATTATCTATTTATGTTGCTGACAGTAATTTCTCTTTTCAGCCATGACATTGATAGCGAAAAGTGCTTACATTTACTGTGGAATTTTAAGCACAGAATTCCTCTAAGTGGAATGATAATGGATCTTTGTTGTTGTACACCCTTAACAGGCAGGTGGCTTTGTTCAGGAGTTTATCGTTGGCAGTGATAAAGACACACACTAGTTTCTTCACCTGGGTCTCTGGTTCAAATCAGCTTGAATGATGACATACCTTTGTTGCCACATCCTCCATCAGCCGTCATCAGATAAAAGAATCTGGACCAGGGATTCAAGTCTAGGTGCCCTCACCACTAGGAAGCCGAGCCAGAGGCATCTGATCTGAGCCAGGAAATGAATTAGGGAGAGCTTCAAAGTATTTCAGCGTTAGGCTCCGGGGGCTCAACCACGTGGAGAGCCTGGTGTCCTCAACTGTGCACACTGACAAACCACTAGCTTTCTGGGCCTTTTACAACATATGCATACCCACCTGGCAGAGACCCCCCACTGCACATAAAAACTGAAGGGGTTAATATACCCAACCCTGGCCCACCTTCCTTCCCAGATTCCTAAGGGTTCTGTGTTGTTGAACCAGGCTGAGTAGGTGCAGGTGGTCTGTGCTGTAAAGGCATTCACATACAAGTTTTCATCTCATTATGACCTTCATACATTTCTTTGAAGTTCATCAATCTAAAAATAACTGTATTTTTCCTGAAAGTTTTGCTTAGAAACTTGCCAGACTGAAGTTTCTTCACCACCTGATATTTAGTTGTACCAGCAAACTAAACATCAGTTATTCTAAAATATTAGACCTCTTGGCTCTCCATGGAAATGTATCCACATACTTACATTTTTCTTTCCAACTATCACTAATTTATTTCATGGCCTTGCAAAAATAATTTGTCTTTTCTGTTCTAGGTAGTTCCTGTCCTGCAGACGTTGTTGCATAAGGTGGAGTTATAATAAAACTAACACCAACCACCATCACCACCAAAATAAGAGCATTGAGCATTTCAGTATTTTCAGTACTGTACTAGGTACTTTACATACATTAACACATTTCATCCTCACAGTCTCATGAAGTAGAAACCTATCATCTTCATTTTATAATGGAGGAAACCAAGGCAAAGGGAAGTTAGCTAACTTGCCTCAGGATATACCCATGTCAAAAGAGATGGGTGTAATTGTTCTTTAGAAAGATAATGTTTCTGTTTGAGTCTATAAAACAGATGCATGCTTATTGTTTTTTTTATATATATATATTTAAAAGATGTATTTGAGAGAGAGTAAGCACAAGCAGGAGGGGCAGTGGTAGAGGGAGAGAGAATCTGAAGCAGACTACACGCTGAGCAGAGCCCAATTTAGGGTTTGATCTTCCAACCCTGAGATTAAGATACTGAGATCATGACCCTGAGCCCTGAGATCATGACCTGAGTGGAAACCAAGAGTCAGATGCTTAACTGACTGTGCCACCCAGGCACCGCACCCCTGCTCATGGTTTTTGTTTTTTTTTTAAGTTTTTTTAAGACTGAGAATTACACTTTTTAAAATTAAAAAATGCACCAAATTCTACCACCCAGAGATAACCACTGATAATATTTAAGTGACCTTTCTCCAAACATCCCTTCATATATTTATATGTTTATGACTATATTGATTTATAGTTATCATGGCATAAGTAGGATCAAACACACAGTATTTTTCTGCATTTTACTTTTTCCACTTTATCACATGACCTGGATGTCACAGCTCTTTTTTTTAAAGATTTTATTTATTAAAATATATATATATATTTTATTTATTTATTCATGAGAGACACACACAGAGAGAGGCAGAGACACAGGCAGAGGGAGAAGCAGGCTCCATGCCAGGAGCTCGACACGGGACTCAATCCCAGGTCCCCAGGATCACACCCTGGGCTGAAGGCGGCGCTAAACCGCTGGGCCACCCGGGCTGCCCTTCAGCAGCTCTTTACATGCTTCACAATGTTATGTATATCCCTCTGGGTGTTAGAGTGATTAATGCTGATGGGACCATCCCAGCCTGATCAGAAGAGAGGACTCCAGATCAGAGTGTTTGCAGGTCCTGAAGGACTCTTCCCTTACTTCATAGCAGGTCTTATTTTAGCTTGATGTTTAACGTGACCATCCTGGAGCACACCACAAAAATCCTTTCTAGAATGCAATCCCAGAAGTACTGTTGGCTAGCGACTCAGACCAGAGAGCCTGATCTCCAGCTCTCTGGACAATTAGATGGGCTCTGGGCTGATGATGGTGTAACTGTATCTGAGTCATGTGCCAGCTGGAACCAGGGAAATCCACCACGCACACACATACTGTGGGTGGTAAAACTGAGAATTGTCATGGGTTACGTTATTTCAGAAGTACGGTGTTATGGGATGGGCTAGTGAGGGAAGAAATCTGAATCTCTTCAGAAAACCATCTAAATTTTATGATGAGGGCTGCTCCCATGCACCACCTTGGGACACACTATTCTCAACAGTCTATGTGGATAAAAGCTTGAGTTGTGCAGTGCTACTGCCTAAGGGCTGGCCCCACTGCAGGTCAGCTGGGGCTGGGGCTGTGGGACATAGTTATATCCTGTGGCCAGTTGAATAATTCTAGTGTGGTGGCTGATGCCCTGCAGAATTCCCTCACACCTCTGGTACCCCTTTTTTAAAAAATGTTGCTGGGGAATCAAGCTAGGAAAGAGGTAGTTTGAGTGGATGTGCTTACATGGAGAAATAGATTTCTAGGCTGACTTTTGAAGAAGAGAAACCTGTGAAGCAGACATACTCATCTTGTCATTATGATCTCCTCAGGGTAATTGGTGTTGGTCGATGGAGGAATGACACCAGCTCACCAGAAGCACTTCTAGCACATTTTAAGAAATGTTTTAAATTCTATCTTTAGACGTAAATGAAACGAGAAAAGGTACAAAAAAGAGAATAAACATCATCCATGATTCTTTTATCCTCTCCCAAAATAACCATGGTTAATATTTAGGTCTATTTCCTTCCAGCTTTTTCTGCTTAGCATTGGGTTTTTGGGTTTGTTTGTTTGTTTTTGGTTTTGTTTTTTTCTACTTAGTATTGTTTTTAAAGAGAGACAAATATCTATCTATACAAGTTCACCTAATATTTTGAAAGTGTATCTCTTATCATCATTTAAAAAATGCTATGTAAATATAAAGTGTAATGGCTGCACAATAGTTCATTATCCAAAGTTCTACCCAAAGTTCTACAGCCACCAAAACAGTCCTTTAAAGCAATGGTCTTGGGGGATCCCTGGGTGGCTCAGCAGTTCAGCGCCGGCCTTTGGCCCAGGGCGTGATCCTGGAGTCCTAGGATCAAGTCCCACGTCAGGCTCCTGGCATGGAGCCTACTTCTCCCTCTGCCTGTGTCTCTGCCTCTATCTCTCTCTATGTCTATCATAAATAAATAAATAAAATCTTAAAAAGAAAAAAAAAGCTAAAGCAACGGTCTTTCTTAAAGAGGTTGTCTGGGAACTAATGCCTACTTACTTAGATCATTTCTCACCAGATTCCTTACACACTTGCATAAAATATTATCCAATATAATATTATCAGCTCTATAGTCTGGGAGGATGGCGTTAGTGAAAGGGCATTCCTCTTGCTTTCATTTTTAAAATTAAATATGTTAAACTAGGAGCGCCTGGGTGGCTCAGTCAGTTGAGTGTCTGACTCTAGGTTCCAGCTCAGGTAGTGATCTCTGGTCGTGATTTCTGGTCATGAGATAGAGCCCTGCATCAGGCCCAAGCTCAGCAAGGAGTCTGCTTCTCTCTCTTTCCCTCTCCCTCTGCCCCTTCTCACACTTATGAGCATTTTCTCTCTGAAATAAATAAATCTTTAAAAACAAACGAATAAAAAATTTTTATTTTTTATTTATTTTAAAGATTTTATTTATTTATTCGTGAGAGACACACAGAGAGAGAGAGGCAGAGACATAGGCAGAGAGAGAAGCAGGCTCCCTGCAGGGAGCCCAATGCGGGACTCCATCCCAGGACTCTGGGATCACACGCTGAGCCCCAGGCAGGCACTCAACTACTGAGCCACCCAGATGCCCCCCAAATAATTATTTTATTTTATTTTATTTTATTTTTTGATATTTTACATTAATTCCTATCAATGGTAAATAAACAACCATATATATATAATTTTTTTAACACTGAAGTTTTGGGGGGTTGTTTATAAAAGAAAAATTTCAGTTCCATGTCCCAAATTCTCCTCCCAGGATTGATATTGCCATCAGTCTCTTAGGCACTCTTCCAAATATGTACTGTGCACATGGAAGCATGTATGTAACAGTCATCCTCAGTTTTTTAAACTTTTATTTTATTTGAGAAGAGAGAGCATGGAACACGAGAGAGGAGCGGGGGAGGGACGGGGGGTAGAGTGAGAGGGAGAAGCAGACTCTCCACTGATCAGGGAACCAGGTGTGGAGCTTGACGCCAGGATCCTGAGATCATGACCCAAGCCAAAGGCAGATGCTTGACCAACTGAGCCACCCAGGTGCCCCTAGTCATCCCCAATTTTGTTCACACAAATGCCAGCACGCTGTACACACTGCTCTTGCCTTACATTGTGCCTTTAATATAGCAAGTGTGGCCTAGTGGCTAAGAGTGCAGGATTTGGGAGTCAGACCTCCTGGGTTTAAAGTCACTCTTAATTAGCCATATGTTCTTTACCAAATTACCTAACCACTCTGTGCTCCCATTTCCTCATCTGCAAAATGGTACCTACCTCATTGGGCTTCTGCATGGTGCTGTGGGTTGAATTGTGTCTCCCCAATAAAGAATCTGTTGAAGCCCTAATTCTTAGTACCTCAGAATATGAGGTATTTTGAGAGATAATCAAGCTACAATGAGGTCATGAGTAGGCTCTCATCTAAAAGGATGATCTTACAAGGAAAAATTTGGACACAGACATGCACAGAGAGAAAGCCATGTGAAGATGACAGTGATGCTGCCACAAACCAAGGAATGTCTGGGGCCACCAGAAGCTGGAAGAGAACAGGAAGGACCTTCCCTATAGGTTTCAGGTGGAGCAGAACCCTGCTGACACCTTGATCTCTGACTTGTACCCTGCAGAATAATGACAAAATAAATTGCCATTGCTCTAGCCACGTAGTTTGTGGTACTTTGTTATGGTGGTCCTAGCAAATAAACTCACATGATTAAAATAAGTTAATATTTGCCCAGAATTTCGACTATGCTTGATACTCATCAAATACTATATAAATATTAGCTGTAATTATTATATAGATCTGCCTCATGCTTTTTATTGACTGCACATGTTTTCCTGTGGTTTGAGCAAAATTTATCATTTAAATATTTATTATCAAGCCCATAGTGTTGTCTAAAAAATTAGTACTTAAAGGCTTATAATGAAAAATAATAGTACCTTTCTTTACTCATCTTCAAACCCCCAGTCTCACTCCCCAAAGGCAAACATTTTGAATCACTCAGATCTTCCTTCTGGTATTTATCTCCATATTTCTAAGTAATGTGCTTATACTGTTACTTCTTGATTTATCAGTCTGAGACTCTCTCTTCTGTCTTCCTGTTATGATAAATAAGGATTTTAATTTATAACAACCCCTATCTCTACACACAAACACACACACCCTCTCGTTATCTTCACAATATGATTATGTAATCATTTTTAGTTATGTAATAGATTGTTCAAATAGATTTTTTAAGTCTCTGAGACTGAACTAAGACTCCAAAGAGGAGAATAATAGGAACAAAGAGCCC
The DNA here is from genome assembly GCF_905146905.1 of Nyctereutes procyonoides. Lineage (NCBI taxonomy): Eukaryota > Metazoa > Chordata > Mammalia > Carnivora > Canidae > Nyctereutes > Nyctereutes procyonoides. Next base: position 16,908,537 of record NW_026575137.1, read on the forward strand.
CATATTCTAAACAGAGACTCTAGACAATCCATGCAAGGTTTGCAAATCAGGTGGCCCCAGAGTGATTCTTCCAGCTTTAGCCACTAACTCTCTGCAATCTCAAGAATTAACTAAGTGGTGGGGGGAGGGTGGTGCCTGGCTGGCTCAGTCAGTAGAGCATGGAACTCTTGAAACTGCAATCATGAGTTTGAACCCCATGTTGGGTATAGAGATTACTTATAGATAAAATCTTTTTTTAAAAAAAGAAAAAGAATCAACTAGGGGGTTGAGGTGGCCTGTGTTGAGGATTGTTTTGGACAGAGTTAGCGGTGTTGTTTTCCACCACATCCCCAAGGCAGGACGGGAAGACTCCTCTTGCTCATCCTAAACTTAATAAAGGGGATTTCAAGAGGATCTTCAGAGATAATGATAGGTGTCCCCTGAATTTTGAGGGGGCAGGGAAATACTTGGTGACTTGACAATTCAAAAAAAAGTCAGCAGGCCAGAAGCTGGCTGAAGTAGCCTTCCTGATAGCACCACAAAGAGTCAAGGTTGGCCAGCATTTCTGGGGATTGGTGGGGCAAGGATGTGGTTTTCTGTAGGCCAGACTGAATTCTGTGGAGGAGAGCTACCAATAGGTGGCTTTCACAAGTTTCCCACCTAATAGTACCATATGGAAGGATAAAAGACTCCAATAAAGAGGGGACAACCAGAAGTCAGGTGCCAACTGGACAGTTGTCAGTGGTCAGCCAAATGAGGCACTTTCTAGCTGAAACACGTCCAGAGATGAGGGTGCTCCCGTGGGTCAGCTTTGGACTTAAGACATATAAGGAAGGTACCCATTAGGGATGACAACCCTGCAGGCCAAAAGCTTTCCTTCCTCTCCTTTCTATCCCTTCCATGTCTATATCTAACTCTAGAGGAGCCAGAGGCAGCAGAGTGAGCAAGATGGAATAAAGCAGTGTCAACCCTCTACCCAGGGTGGACAGATTAGCATATAAAAGTACAGGATGGGGATCCCTGGGTGGCGCAGCGGTTTAGCGCCTGCCTTTGGCCCAGGGCGCGATCCTGGAGACCCAGGATCAAATCCCACGTCGGGCTCCCTGCATGGAGCCTGCTTCTCCCTCTGCCTGTGTCTCTGCCTCTCTCTCTCTCTGTGATGACTATCATAAATAAAATAAAAAAAATTATAAAAAAAAAATAAAAAAAAAATAAAAGTACAGGATGTGGGATCCCTGGGTGGCGCAGTGGTTTGGCGCCTGCCTTTGGCCCAGGGCGCAATCCTGGAGACCCAGGATCAAATCCCACATCGGGCTCCCGGTGCATGGAGCCTGCTTCTCCCTCTGCCTGTGTCTTTGCCTCTCTCTCTCTCTCTATCATAAAAAAAAAGTACAGGATGCCCTGTTAAATTTTACTTTTAGATAAACAATGAGTGCTTTTTTTTTTTTTTTTTTTAGTGTAAGTACATCCTATGCAATATTTGGGACATAATTCTTCTAAAAGTATTTGTTGCATTCTGGAATTCACATTTAGCTGGGCGTTTTGTGTTTTATTTGGCATCCCTACCCATACTTCTTGCCCACTGCAAATTTCAAGCCTGCATCAGGCCCAAGCTGTGGGATAGGAGAAGTATAAACTGGATAAAAGCTTGACATTCTGACATCAGATTACTTTGGACTTTGGGTAACCTGAAAAAAATTGAGACTATTTGTTAATAATCTAAAAGTAATTAGCAAAGTTATAGAAATTGTCTGATATTTTATCCAGGGGGGCTGAAAAAATAAGATGGCAGAAAGTTCTTCCAAGAACCTTGTTCAATAAGCTACTTACAGGTGCATTAAATTCAGCATTTAGGTTATTATTTCTATATAAGTATTATTTGCTGCTAAGTTGTGAAGATTGCATTTCTTTTACAACATTCTATTTTTTCTTTGAGTTAATAATTGCCTACTTAAAGCATTTTCTCTATGTGACTGCATGTTCATGTCCTCTGTTGAACTGTTGAGTTTTCTCTCATTCATTTAGAAAAGTTTATTTATATATTAATAAAATTAACCTAACAGATCACTCTTCTAAGGGGAAATTAGAAATGGCAAGGAACAGAGGATGAGTGGAATTTTTCCAACATTTGTGTTGGGAAGCTTAGATTTTCACTGTGCCCTGTTGTTAACATCTGCTCTTGCTCTTCCAAAACAGTTTTTCTCATCAATTTTCTTAAATATTCCTTTAATGTTTACGTGCTCAATTCTTGGTTAAAATTTTCCCAAGGAGGATGTATATGATTAAGACAGCCTATTAGCATTTCTCTCCTTTAGATATGATCATTCATCCTTGGGATTTATTTCCAAGAAATTAACCCATTCCAGGAAAATAGTTGCAAATATCACCTCATGGAAATTATGAGAAATTTCTTTCAAGATACTATTACTATGTGATTGGAACACAGAACACAAAGATTAAAATCTCAAATTTGTTCTTCCTCTGTCCATGATTTCATAATTCTAATCTCATAACAAATCTCATTACGATTTTCAGTTTTTCATTAGAAATTCAGGACCTATCAAAAAAAAAAAAAGAAATTCAGGACCTTGCTGAGATTTCTCTGAGCTATCTTTGAAGTAATGGGAATTACATTCAAAATGTTACATTATAGACTACTGCCACTGCACAGAAATTTCCATTGTAAATGGTTGCAAACCACTCAGCTAATTTTCACATATAATTCTTTTCCAAGAATTCTTTTGTTCTTGAGGGAAATAAAATATTCCAAAAACAAATATGTTAAAATATGAATTCAAAAATGATTTTAGAAAACAATAGACATAAAAATTGCATTTCAGATTAGATGTCAGTGAGTTCCACATTTATCAATAATTCTCAGAAGAGCCCAAGATGAGCTCCATTTTCTTATTTTTATTTACAAATTAAATTTTAAGACTGCAATGAGGCATGCTCATCCTCCTCTTTCATTGTCTAATTAATTTATTTCTCTAGAATGAATGACATGCAGGAAGAGCTGGATTCCAGAATCCCTTCGCCCTGTAATAAAAAAATCTTTGCATGTCCTACAGATGCCAGCTCTGTTTAGTCTCAGCGATACCATCCTCAGCATATGTCATATCTCACATTTCTGTTCTGCTTTTCTCTCTGTATTCAATGGGAAACCAGCTTCTTAGGAACCCCTGTCTTAAAAATTGATAAATGTTTCCTTACTTTGTCCCTCTGCAGCATACAAATTCATCTATCAGGTTTTGTGCTTATTTGACATAGTAACAAGATAAAAAATCCAATCATGCACAAATCAATTAATCAATTAAATGTGGCTACCAAATGCAGGATAGCCAAAGCATTGAAGAGGAGAAACAGGAGTGTCTGCTGAGGGACCATCTCTTCCTGGAAGATGCTTTCATTTTTGCAGTTTTCTGGAACTCTTGCAGTGGCTTCCACAAAATAGAAGAGAAACCTGAAGGTCAAAAAGTCAGTTACTTGCTGAATGCCTTCAACTGATAAATGTCAAGATTTTCCCACTGCTCCCTACCTCACACTCAATACTCCAGCCATACTGAACTATAGGCAATTCCTAAGCAGGTAATCATTACTCAATTGTCCCTGGTTAGCTTGGGACACAAAAACCATCATAATAGGAATAACTCTGATGCAGGGTTTCATGAAATTGTTGGAGAAATGCTAGAATCACCAGCAAACACTGATAAATAAGAGTCTTGCAGGGTTAAACCAGTTTACAATTGAAGAGGAAAAAATGGACATAATAGGATTGTCAAAAGAGAAACATTTGAATATCATAGACTAAGGAAGGCAGTTGAGAAAATGAAGGATTTATTAGTCATCAAATGTGCTACTAGACATGCTTTTTTTTCTTAAACCAGATTCCCAAGCCCTAACTCAACTAATTTTGTTTATTCTAGAGATTAGGACAGACTCACAGCTATTACCTAACTTCTGTTAAATATATATAACAATATAAATTATATTTATAATTTTTCTTTTCACTTTCCAATATCAACTTCTAATCAAAATTTCCCCTATCTTATATGAAATTTTTGTGTTGGGTTCCATTCATGTCTTCCTTAGACACTAAATGTTTTTGACTATGAGGCTTCCTATACTTTGCTGTTTCAAGCTCTGAACCTTTGTCCATGGTGTTATATCTGCCTGCAGGACCTTTCTCTGTTCTGCAAGGAAACACCTCTTTACCACTCTCAACCTTCTCCAATGTCATCTCTTGTGTGAGATTTTCCTCTGATTTTTCCTGCCCCCTCAGCCAAATGAATGAATCCAGGAAGAAACAATAACAGAAGAGATAAGTTACAAATGAAGTAATTAATTATTTGTTGAGAAGCAGTTTTCCATGGTGGTTTAGGGCACAGGCTCAGGCAACAGATTTCTTGGATTAAAACCTGAGCCCAGATAAAGAGAATTTCTGCTATCTTGGAAAGTTCTACTAGATAGTACTGGAACACAAGCAACAGATTTAAAAAAACAACGAAGCACAAAGAAAGAATTCTAGATTTCTTTTAAGTAATGGTAGTATTACAAGAATGACTTTGTGTCCTCAGACCTGTGTCCTCAGACCATGTTGGAGGGGTCCTTACCAATGTGAGAGGCTGGATGAGGAAATGATCTTTAAGCTAAGACTTGAGCAGGAATGTGTGTTTGGGAGGGTGGAGGTGCTATGGATTGGTTTGGTAAAACAGTCCCAGGGAGAGGGAACTTGGCAGGGAGAACCTGAAGAGGGCATAGGACATCTTTAAAAGAAGAACATATACATATCAGGCTCTAATTCTGCAAACAAATTCATGGTTGGCATTGTGTCTGTATTGAAAAATAAAAGAATATGACCTAAAAGTGAATTAAGTGCCATAGGAAATAAACTCTCCTGGTTACACCAGATCAGAAGGGATGTGTCAGGAGGTTTCCTATTAATTCCTTATTTTTAATTATTTGTTCATTTCACACTTATCACATGTCAAATGGTGGTAAGAATTCTATTAAGAAACTCATTGAATGTCCCAAATAGACTAGAGATGTTACATAATGAATGGATGTTCATGATCTTTTTTATCTTCAGAAGGTTTTTGTTCCAGTTGAACTCACATCTTATTGATGGACATAGTAATTATGAGTAGAATATCAGATTTGGTTTCCAGTGCAATGTGCCTAAAATGTAGTGTTTCAGAAGCTTTTAGTAGTGCTTATTAAAAATGCATATTTCCTCTTTTCCTGCCATCAACAAGCTGCGCAGAGGCAGAAGCTAAGGTCCATTCAAGATGTGGCTTTACCCATAACACACCACCATAGCAATACTCCAGTAATCCTGCTTTATAAGAGGTGCTGAAGATTGCCCTCATTCACCATGGCCTGGTCCATGGAATTTGTGAAGCTGCCCATGTCTTGGCACCAAGCCCAGCTTTGTGTGCTTGCTTCTAACTGTGATGTGTCTATGTATGTCAAGTTGGTGGAGGCCCTTCATGGTGAACAACAAATTAACCTAATTTAGGTTCATGAGAATAAGAAACTAGGGGAAGAGCAGACCTTTGTAAAACTAACAGAGGGAAAATCCTAGAGTGGTTGGTTACAGTTGTGTGGTAAAGCACAAAGGTAGCAAAGAATCTCAAGGATGTCACAATGAATACTTCAAAGGCAAAAACTGTTGAACGAATAAACTTGGCACTTGTTTTTTAAAAAAAAAATGTATATTGGAGGTGCTTGGGGAGCCGCGGGCTTTGGTGCAGTAATGGCCAAATCCAAGAACCATACTACATACAACCAGTCACGAAAATGGCACAGAAATGGCATCAAGAAACCCCAGTCACAAAAATACGAATCTCTTAAGAGGGTAGACCCCAAGCTCCTGAGGAACATATACTTTGCCAAGAAGCACAACAAGAAGGGTCTGAAGAAGATGCAGGCCAACAATGCCAAGGCCATGACTGCATGTGCCGAGGCTATCAAGGCCCTTGTCAAGCCCAAGGAGGTTAAGCCCAAGATCCCAAAGGGTGGCAGCAGCAAGCTCAATCGACTTGCCTACATCGCTCACCCCAAGCTCGAGAACCATGCTCGTGCCCGCATTGCCAAAGGTCTCAGGCTCTGCTGGCTAAAGGCCAAGGCCAAGGCTCAAACCAAGGCCCAGGCTGCAGCTGCGATCCCGGCTCCAGCTCCTGCTCCTACTCCTACAGCGCAGGTTCCCAAAGGTGCCCAGGCCCCCACAAAGGCTCCAGTGTAGAGCCTTCTGCCTGCCAATGTGAGGACGGAAGGACTGGTATGACCCCTGGGCTTCTGTCTGCATGGGCCTGGTGTCTTTCTGTGCTATTTGTACAAATAGACCTGCGGCAGGATCTGTCAAAAAAAAAAAAATGTATATCTTAAGCCCACTATGAACCCAGTTAGAATTTCTATGGTGGGATCTAGAGTGCTAACAGACTCCCAGGGTGATTCTACAGCATACCAAAGTTTGAGAACTTCCACTCTATTGATGTGATTCTAAAGTTGCTTAATGGCAGCCTGGAGCCAAGCTGGCTAAATAGGAACTGTCTGGATATTTGTTTTTGCTTTTAATTATTAACTTAATTCTATGCTTTATGTGGATTTCACTAGTTTTTCCACCAATATCCTTTTCCTGTTCTGGGATCCTATCCAGGATACCACATTACATTTAGTCATTGTGTTTTATAGTCTCCTATGGTCTATGATAGATTCTTAGTGCTTCTTTCTTTCTTTCTTTTTTTTTTTTTTGTTGTTGTTATTTTGTTTGTTTGTTTGTTTGTTTGTTTGTTTGTTTTTATGACCTTGATAGCTTTGAAAAGTCTTGGCCAGGTATCTTGTAGAATGCCCTTCAATTTGGGTTTGTTTGATATTTTTCCCATAGTTATACCAGGGTTATAGATTGGGGGAAGAATACCACAGAGGAAGTATCCTTCTTATCACATTTTATCATAGGTACTACTCTCAACAAGATTTATCACTGTTGATGCTAACCTTGATCACTGGGCCAACAGAGTGTTTGCTAGTCTCTCCACTGTAAGTACTCCTCTACTCCAACACTGTACTCTTTGGAGCCACAAAGCACAACCCACAACCAAGGGGGAGGTGGGAATTCAGCTTCACTTCCTGGAGTGGAGAGTATCTACATAAATTATTTGGAATTCTTGAAATTCTTTTGTAAGGGAGGTGTATCTCTTCTTCCCCATTTATTTAATTAATTTATTTAATCATTCATGTATACCAGTTTTTTTTTTTACATTCTAGGTTATAATCTAATAGTATGCTATGTATTTTATGCTTGGATTTTCCAGCTTTGGTCCTTGGAAGCTTTTTCAGATTGAGTTCTGTGTCCCTTTGACATGCATTTTGCATTTTGAGCATCTTAACAAGATGCTACAAGCTCATCTTGTGTTTCCAACTCTAAATCAGCTATTTCTCTCAGCAGAGTTCTTTTTTTTTTTAAAGAGATTTATTTATTTATTCATGAGAGACACACATTGAGAGAGAGAGAGAGAGAGAAAGGCAAAGACATAGGCATTGGGGGAAGCAGGCTCCCTGTAGGGAGCCCAATGTGGAACTTGATCCTGGATCCCAGGATCATGACCTGAACCAAAGGCAGGCACCCAACCACTGAGCCACCCAGAGTTCTTTTTCAAAATATAAATTCCTGCCTCCAAACCTCAGAAACTAAAATCCAGTTGGTCTAGGGAGGGAGCTTGAGAATATTTATTTTTAATTAAATGAAACAGAACATGCTTATAGTAAAAATAAATTCAAACAATGCAAAGGGTGTGTGTGTGTGTGTGTGTGTGTGTGTGTGTGTGTGTGTGTAGTGAGAGTCTATCAGTTTTCTTCCCTTAGGGAAGACTATCACCAGTTTCTTACAAATCTTTTCAGAAATAATCTACACTTATTTCTGAATATGCATATATGTATGCAGTATAAATCACCCATATTTTTACAGAAATGACAGTATGCTACAACACATTAATGCATCTTACTGTTTTCACCTAACATAACATCTTGGAAATTGTTACATGATCACAGATCAACATCATCATCTTCTATAGTGGCAGAGAGCTTCGGTGAATGGCCATGACATACTTTATTTCACCCACTGTTTATTGATAACCATTTAGATTGCCTCTGCATTTTGCCATCACAAGCAATGCTGCTAGGAACATCCTGTATATACATTTTCATTCATGTGTTAAGGCATCACTATGCTGAACTAGGAGCAGTGAAACATTGGGCCAAAAGGTATATGCCTGTAAGATTTTCATAGATTGACAAACTGTTGTCCAAAAAGGTTATGGTAACATGTACTCCCACCAACAATGTGTAAGAATTTTTCTTCACATTCTTGGTAATAAATTGTTAATGTTGTTAAACATTTTTATCTTTGCCAGTCTGACATGTGAAAAATAGTAACTTGATGTTCATCCTTTATGAATAATAGCAATTGTATTTTCATGTTAATATTAGAATTTTTGTAGGTGTATGATCTCCCTAATCATACTTTTGTCCTTTTTTCTATCAATTTATTATTTTTGTTATTGATTTGTAAGAACTCTTTCTATATTAAGAAAACAAGTATGTCTTTACTTTCTGTGTTGTAGGTATTTTTTCAGAACACATATTTTTGTAGTTTCCTGGGTAATTCTGAGGTCAGCCAGGTTGGAACTATGGCTAGGGAATTATATATTAATTAGCATGAATATGTTCCATGTGTTGGACACCTCCAGTCATACAAAATAGTAACTGATACCTTACCAGGTGTGGTCTACGGGTAACAAAAATCTCTGCAAAACCATCTCGGCTACTGAAAGTAGAGATTCCCAGCATTAAATCTGCCCTTTAAGGGGTAAGGCAGCGGTTACCAGGGAGATCAACTGAGCACACTGACCCATTATTGTGCAACAGCAGACCGCCCCATCCCCCCCTCCTGGAATTGTCCCTAGGATTGGATACAGTTCGATCTAAGATAACAGAGACTCTTTTACCATAATACCACAGGACATAGGCATGGCATTGTTAATCAGCCAGCATGAAAGTCCTGATTATCCTGTATACAACACATCCTGAGGGCAGAAATGATGAGATGCCTCTTCTCCCCCTTCCACCTTGCATACCTCAGGTCCCAAAGTCTTGTGATATCAAAATGGAAATGAACAATGCAGAGCCCAGCAGAAGAAATTAACCAAATGAGGGGCCATGTAGGGAAGGAAGACAGGAGGTCTAGAAAGAAAGGGTCTTCCTCCAAAGGGAAGGAGCTGCCACCTGGGTGCCTGAGGGTCATAATGAGGCCCCTACTTAGTGAGAGCCCCAGAAAGGGCAAGCTGGTGGGAGTGAGCAGAGGAGCCACTCCAGACTCCCTTTGTGGTCTCCAGAATGAATTAGAATGTTCTGCTGAACATAAAATGAAAGAGCTGTTCCATATATAACTTTGGATTCTGTGTCTGGCTAATTCTATCTGCACTACCCTTCCTTCCAAGATGTTTGTGTAGAGGAGGGCTGTTTGTTGAAGGCTACATTCTGGGCCCAGACTCAAGCTGAGGAATTAAGAGCATCTCAGATGAAAAGCACAGACCAGTGGCTCTCAAAGCACCGTCCTAGGAGCAGCAGCATCAAGAACTGGGAACTTATTAGAAATGCATATTTGGGGACCCCATCCCAGCCCTACTGAATCAAAAACCCTGGTGATGGGACCTGATAGCCTCTGTACCAATAAGCATTCCAGGTGATTCTGAACTAATGTTTGAGAACCACTGCTCTTTTTTTTTTTTTTAAAGATTTTATTTATTTCTTCATGAGAGACACACAGAGAGGCAGACATAAGCAGAAGGAGAAGCAGGCTCCGTGCTGGGAGCCCGACTTGGGACTCGATCTGGGGTCTCCAGGATCAGGCCCTGGGCCAAAGGTGGCGCTAAACCGCGGAGTCACCTGGGCTGCCCAAGAACCACTGCTCTTGATAGAAGCCACTGACATTGGCCTTAGCATCCAAGTTAGCAGAATGGAGCCTGTAAGCAAAAGGAAAGCACCATGCGCAATAGGGGCACTCAGGATATTCTCTCAGGGGTAGAGGCACACAGTGTACAACTGCCATCTGTCTCCCAAAACTTCCAGGTGAGCATCTGTTGGGAATAAATATTTTCCCCAGAGAGCTTGCCCAGGGCTGGGTGCATTTCCTAGATGGGTTTCTAAACAAGAGCCTGCTTCAGGAGGTTCCTGGGGAGGCCTGGGGAATAACAGCTTTTCTATGGGCAAGGAGTTCTTTAAAATCCGCCCTCACCTGCAGAGGTGGGATTCTGAAGGAGAGTTGGTTGCAATGAGGACAAGGAGGCCAATTCTTCTGTTTCAACAAAAATGGAGAGAGGGCTCTGCATGAGCTGCCCCAGGTCACGCTGCTTCTCTGGATTTCAGAGTGGAGCAAACTGGGCTTTATTCACACAATCCAAAAAAGATCGCCTTAGCAAAATGAAAGAACAAGATTTTATGCATATATCTTGATAGATTTTTCATGGCTCCAAAATAATTCTGGGCCTGGATCATTATTCCAGTTGTCTCAGTCAGCAAGTAACCTTAATGAGTACCATCTTGTGATTTATTGCCAAGTCACATTTTTCGCAAATATTTTCCTATAAAATATTTAAGGGCTACATCTGACTTTGGGTCTTTGGAAGAGATTAAGTTTCCTCTAAATGTCTCATTACTCTCTTGTGTTTTGACCACAGTGCTGCCAATGGGAAGGCGACTGTTGGGAAGCTGCCCTCGGGGGAGCTGGCAGCTTGTCACCCTCCTCGACAGACTTTCGTTATCAACTGGAAAAGATGGAGCAGACCTAAAAATTTCAAATCATTGCTCAATCACATTCCTGTATTTTAATTCCTTTGCTAGACATCAAATTCAGAAACTCCCAATACCAAAATGATTTTTTAAAAAAATGTTCAGTTTCAAAAGCCATCTTGGTCCCCACCTGAGGTAAGGGGGTAAAAGGGGGCCATGTGTGCCCTGCATGGGGATGCTCTGTCTCATCAGGGATGTTGGGTGAGAGCCTGAGGCCTTCCAGCAAGGGATGACAGAGGCTGGCCTGCGGCCAGCTGGACACTGTGTGGTCCCTGCAGTATGAACAAACATCACTGAGACCAAACAGGTCTCTCTAAACTTCCTGCTCCAGGGTAAGAGAAGCAAATCCCAAGGACTGAGATGCTGGGGATGCTGGCATTTACACTGGCATTATACTTCAGGATGCAAACTAAGAGCTCTTGAGAAGCTGTGCTTATTTATTTATTTTTTTTTTAGGGTTTAAGCAGCTTTTACACACACACACACACTCTGTCTCTCTCTCACTCCCTCCCTCACTTCAAACTGTCTTTCTGCAAATACAGCATTGTATTTATATATTATTTTAACAAGTCTCTCTGGTCTCTTTGCCATGCATTTCTAATAGATGTTCTAGAGGTCAAAAAAAGCCAACCTCCAGATATCCTGAAGTAGTGCAGATTTAACCTGAGGCTTACAGACTCCACAATATTATATGCCAAATTGTGTGTATGAGTATTTTTACCCCTAGAACCAAGAGGACATAGCTTTCATCAGAGAGTCAGAAAGGTCCATAGGCATTTAAGTTGTTCAAATTTAAATGCCATGGCCATGATTAATTTCTGTTGCCTACAAATGGACATTCTGCTGGGAACCGTGGTGCAACCATGGTTGGTTTCACCAATGCCTCCTCATCCAACACAGTGCAACACAACACACATACATAGACTGTAAATTAGACTCATAGCCATATCTTCATTTTCTGAGAAAAAAAGAAACATTCTCATTAGAATAGAGTTCTTATACCCCAAACATCATTCTAAAAGCAGTTGTTGGTATCTGTCCTCTAAAGCTTTAAGATTTTTTTTAATTAAAAGAGAAATATATATATATATATATTTTAAGATTTTATTTATTCATGAAAGACACACACACACACACACACACACACACACAGAGAGAGAGGCAGAGACACAGGCAGAGGGAGAAGCAGGCTCCATGCAGGGAGCCTGATGTGGGACTCGATCCCAGGACTCAGGATTACACGTGGGCCGAAGGCAGGCACTTAACTGCTGAGCCACCCAGGGATCCCTGAGAAAAAATATTATAGATAAAATTTAAGTCCTCTTTATTCCTGGTCTAATTCCTCTTTCCAAAAGTAACTACAATGATGAATTCAGCTTGTATCCCTTCAATCCATCGTTTCAAGCTTGTACAGATATGTATCCCTGAACAATATATCTGTTGCTCTTACATATTCAATATTCTGAAAGCATTGCTCTGCAACTTGTTTTCTTCACTCAAAATTATACTTTTGGTATCTATCCATATTGATAGACAAAAATCTAGTTCATGCCTTCCCGTTTGCTATTTTGTACTTTATGTTTAAATGCACATTTTATTTATTCATCATTGGTGAATACTCGGGTTGTTTTAATTCCTGGATCTAATAAATGTCTCCTTGAATGAGTCTCATTGTGAGAGCATCTTCCTAGGGTGGAGACCTAGAAGTGGAACTTCTGGGCCATAGGGTATGTGCATCTTCATATTTAATAAATACTGCCAAATGGATCTCCAAAGTGGGGCATATCAATTTTCACTCCTCCAGCAACATCTGAGATTGCATGAATATTTTCCACTGGAGTTCAGATGGGAATGTACCTGACGTGAGATCTCCTGCCTCCTTCCACTTTCTGTATTCAGATAGCTATTTCTCCAAGCACAGAGATGAGAGGCCTCCAAATAAAATCTTGGGAAGGGAATCTTTGCCAAACTGTTTTCAATCCATGAGGCGCCAGTAACTTCCTATGGCACAACATGGGGTTGTATCCCAGCTTAACTGTTAAGATTCATAGCTTTTATTTCTCCTGACTTGATAATACAAGTGGAGACTCTTCCTCCACTCATACTTGTGTTGTATGACCCCACCCAGGACTGTGATACTGACCAGGAAGGGACCAAGTATCACCTTGGTTTGTCCTTAGGTTAGCTAAGGCCCTTGTTGCTGCTTGGTTTGCTTGTCCATTCATTACACAAGTATTTACTGAGCACCTGAATGATGGGGTACAGAGGTCAAGAGGGCAATACTGAAGTCACCATCTGTAGAGGGTGTGCACTAACAGCTTAGATTCTTACCTGTAACCTTATCTATCCCAACATGTAAAGTAGGTACTATTATTATCCCTATTTTACAGGGCAGAGAACTGACGCTTTGAGTTCAGGATGATCTCATTTTCCCAGGCAGAGTTAAGATTCTAGCCCACCTCTCTGTCTTCAGACACAATGTCTAAATAAATTATGTATTTTAAAGGGAAATGATGGCAGAAAGGGGTAGAAGATGTCCAAAGGCATGAAGTGGGAATGAGCAGAATGTGTAAAGGAAATTGTAGCAGTGGAGTAGGACATAAAACAGAAAAACCATTTGGGATGGATCACACAGGGCCTTGAATGACAGGTGAGGGCACTTTAACCTAATTTAGTGGAAAGGATGAGTCACAGGAGGCTTTTGAGCTGTGGAGTGATAATAATCAGAGCCAGAAGCAATGAAGAGAATGGAAATTGTGGGCAAAAGCAGGGAAAGCTGGGAGTCTAGCTAGGAAGTGAGGGAGACAGTGAGATCTGGCATGCTCAACATCCATTCTTACCTGTACTCCTAAGGTTGGAAAGCTGGGAACAATAAGTCACAACTCTCTTTGTAGCTGGACTTCTGGACAAAGATCCATTTTGGGGACATGGATGATACACAGGCAACAAGGTGCTGGGGTCACTTGCTTCCTAATTCAAGGACTTCTATAGCGACAGGAATCAATTTCCAATTGTTGGCAGAGGTATTAGGATTCCAAGGGTTGGGGGTTGTTCTTGGAAGCTCTGTTTCAAATGTCTTCCCCAGATTTTTCAGTAATTTGTTAGCTACCTAAACCTGAGTTTTGATCAAACCAGCCTGAGGGGCTTCTATTTCTGCAAATCAATCCTAAATGAGGAGGCAACAGGAGGAGTCAGGATTTCAACTTGGTTGGAAGCAACAGGAATGGAAAACAGGAGTAGGTGTGTATGTTTCAGAGGTAGAAATGTGTAGGATGAGGCCGAATTTGGGATGCGGGATGAAGGAAATTGCCACATTTGATGCTGAGGTCTTACACAGCAATGATGTTGGGAAAATTAGGGTCATTATTGGGCACAGACAGTGGATTTTGAGAAGGTGGCTCTCTAATCTAGAACTCTGGGGAAAGCCTAAATTTCGAAAAGGGGTGAGAAGTGACAGTTATGATGTAATGACCTGTTTAGAAGCCTCTTTTCATTGGGAGCTGGGGCTCCAAAAGGTCAAAGCCCAAAGTCTTTGGTAGCTTAGTCACCATCACAAACTCTAGGCCTGGCTCAGTGATTGGCCCACTGGAGATACTCAAGAAATATTTGTTGAGCAATAAAGTTAGCGGCCCAAGGTGCAAGAAGAATTATGAAAGGAAACACATTTTTAGAGCAAGGGGGTAGGAAATAACGTAGGAGGGATGATAAAAGACGTAAAAAGAAAAAGACTACTAGATATGACAGTTGGTAATGGATAACACAGGACATTTTAAAATTTTTTCTAAAAATAAATCTTTTTGGAAACCCTGGGTGGCGCAGCAGTTTAGCACCTGCCTCAGGGCACGATCCTGGAGACCCGGGATCGAATCCCACGTCGGGCTCCCGGTGCATGGAGCCTGCTTCTCCCTCTGCCTGTGTCTCTGCCTCTCTCTCTCTCTGTGTGTGTGACTATCATAAATAAATAAAAATTTAAAAAAATAAAAAAATAAAAATAAGTCTTTTTAAAAATTTGAAGTAAAACAATCATACAGAAAGCATATATCATACATGTGTAGTTTAATGAATTATCAGAGATTGTAACCACCTTCCAGGTCAAAACCCGAATAGTCCCAGCTCATCCAGAGCTCCCGTCATACCCTCTTCTCAGCCGTTAATCCCCATATCTAAAGGAAACCACTATCCTGACTTCTAGCATGATAGGTTAGTTTTATCCATTTTGAGTTTTTTTTTTTTTTTTAAGAAAAAACCCAGGACTTGATTATTTTCATTACAAAGGACAGATCTTCGCAGGAGGGAGCAAATTCTGACGGTGCAGAGGAAGCTGCTACTTGCCAGTGATGAGCAGGTTCCACAGGACCACGATGATTGAGTCCCCACATAGGAACATCTTGGAGATGTAGTGGTCCTTGTTGACTGGCTTGGACTTCTCCTTGCCCTTGCTGCTCTTGGGTACCTTGGTCCACATCTCCTTCACATTCTCCAGCACCATGTTGCAGTGCCTGTTGAAGGCCTTCACACGGCCCAGGAGCTTCTTGTTGCAGCAGTTAATAAGCACCTGGGTGTTGTTCTTGACTGACTGTGTGAGCACAGAGAGCGGACCTGTGTTAAACTCTTCCTCCTCCCGCTTCTGCAGCTCCTTTGGGGTCATCTCACTCTTGGGCTTGTTGAGGAGGCTCATGGTGGTACAGGCTGCATTCCAGGTCAGTTCTGTCTTCCCCGTGTTGCTCCTGCCTCTCCCATTTTGAGCTTTATAGAGTCACACACTATATATTTAGTTGTGTCTGTCTTCCTTTGTTCAAAATCATGTTTGTGAAATTCATCTGTGTTTTGCATGGAACAGTAATTGTTCATATTCATTGCTGCATAGTATTCCATATACCTACCTACACTTATTTATCTGCTCTTTTTCAGAAAAAATTTTTTTAAAGATTTTTATTTATTCATTTGAAAGAGCATGTGCAAGTGAGAGCATGACTAGGAGGGAGGGTCAGAGGGAGAGGGAGAGGCAGACTGCCTGCTGAGCAGGGAGCCCAATATGGGGCTCAATCCCAGGACCCTGGGATCATGACCTGGGCCAAAAGCAGATGCTTGATTGACTAAGCCACCTAGGCACCCCTATCTGCTCTTTTGTTAATGGACATTTAGCTTGCTTCCTGGTTTTGGCTACTAATAAAGCAGCTATGAACATTCTTAAATAAATACTTTGGTAAGCCTACATACATATTTATATTGTATTTAAAAGTGAAATTGCTAGAACACAGGGTGTATTTAAAAGTGAAATTCCTAGAACACAGGGTGTGAATATATTCAACTTTAGTGGACACCATCAAACAGTTTTCCAAAGTGGTTGAGGTAATTTATACCCCATACAACAATTGCATTTTATAATTGTTCTGTATTTTCTCAATTAGTGGTTTGGGGGTTCTATTTAGGAAATCTTACCCATCTTGGGTAATCTGTCATGGAGATAGTCTCCTTTTTTTAATTAAAAAAATTCTAATTATTATTTTTTTTAAGTAGGCTCCATGCCCAACGTGGGGCTTGAAGTCAGACCAAGAGTCACGTGCTCTACAGACTGAGCCAGTCATGCATCCCAATAGTCTCCTTTCTTAAGATCAATAATGTGCTTAGAATTGATATTTATATGTACTGTGAGATAGAAGGTCAAAATTAATATTTATTCCACTTGAACATCCAATTGGCTCAGCACCATTTGTCTGAAAAGACTATCCTTTCTCCACTGTTCTGCAGAACTATATCATATATTACCTATGTATAGATGTATGAGTCTGATTATGGACTGTTTGTTCCAAAAATCCGACTGTGCCATTTTCCCAGATCCTATAACTTTTCCCTCTTTGTTATTTATTCTTTGTTCCAAGAAGTAGATGTTAGCAATCAGCCATTTTTCCAATTTGCAGTGAATACTGAGATTCAGAATGAATGTTTTGCTGGATTGTTCTACTAGGAGCTGTTTCCTAAAATTCCTTTCTCTGTGTGACTCTGAGTTGAGTTGGCCAAAAGTGAAGTAGTATGAGATTTAGAGAGCAGAAATGAAGCAGGTAACATTTCAGTCTAAAGGTGGTCATCAGTAAGAGGTGGTGGGAGATGGACAGATGTGCTAGCTGTTTCCATTTTGCCTTCAGCCTTCCCGACTCTGCACCCAACCCTCCTGCCAGTCTGCCTGCTCTGCTAGCAGCAACCCTGGGCCTGCCAGCAGATGCTGTGCTGTGAACATACAGAGGAAGCCATCATAGAGAGCCAACAGTCCCCTGTGGATTTCTACCCCAGCCCTCCTCCCAATTCTACTCCAGCAGCTGGATTTGCCTAGTTTCCACATCTCCCTGTAAGCCAGGTCTGGTTAGTGACCTTCCTCTGAGTCTTCAGCTCCCCTTTTCATATCTTTTCTTCCCTACCTCTTCCCAAAATTCTGTAAGGTCCATTTCCTATAATACATTCCTTATCCCATAACTCATAGTAGTTCTGCTTCCCTGATCAAGTCCTGACTGATACACACATGTTGAAATAATCAACACAGTGTAACAGTGGCAAGCCCTAAAACTACAGCATGGTAAAATTTGCAACAGATGAAAACCTGACACAAGAACTGCATAATGGTATTCAGGGTTGACAACACTGGGAACATGATCACATTCCTGACTTTGAACTCAAGACCCTGGAGCTGGAGAATGTACCTCCTTGCTCGCCCTCCCTCTACCCATTCCTAGCTTCCTTGGGCCATTCCCTTTTTATATGCCCATGTCCATCTTCCCTTCAGACTGAAAATTCACTTAGGGGCTTGCCTTAGGCATCCGAGTGCTTCAATCTGCCTGAGGGGAAGTGTAAAGCCAGTGCCACAAGAATGCATGGAGGGAGGGAGCAATTGGAAGGACTGATTAGCTCTGGCTAGGGGAGCTCACAAAAGCCTCCATGGGGTTGCTAGCCCTTGATTTGGACTTCAATAAGAAGAGTGGGAACAAATAGGAATAGGTAGATCATGAACCAAGCACTGTGCTAAGGACTTTGCACATTAACTTACTCATTCTCACATCCCTTCTCTGAGGCAAGTGCTAGCATATTCCCATTTTATAGATGGGGAAAGTGGGAATCAGAGTAACTATGAAACTAAACCATCACCATATCCTCCCACTAATTAATATCTAGACAAATACTAGGATGGAAGTTGATCTGTCTTAGAATTTAAGAAGAGCCTTTCCTTGGGGTGGTAATTTTAAAACTTTAGTGTGATCCTTGAAGATGTACAGGAGGCTCAGAAAATGTGAAGAATTGTTGTGGGGGAAAGGACAGTTGTACGTTTTGTTTTCTCCTAAGAGAAAGGAAAAGAAGAAGAGAGAAGATGGAGAGGAGGTTACATAACCTGACAGAAGAAATGGCAGAAGGATTTTTTTAGAGAAAAGAGCAAGCTTGGGTGAAGGATGGGGAAGGGCTGAGGGAGAGGGAAAGAACCCCAAGCAGGCTCCATGCCCAGTGTGGAGCCTGATGTGGGGCTTGATCTCACAACCCTGAGATGACCTGAGCTGAAATCCAGAATTGGACACTCAACCAACTGAGTCACCCAGGTGGCCCCAGAAGGATATTTTTAAGAACACAACCAAGGAGGCTATAAAGAATGAGTAAAGTAACTTGTCTTTCTGTGATACATAGCCTACTGTCTTCCTGAATTTTTGGTAAAAATAAAGTCTGCCATACATACAAATATATGTCCATGCAAATTTACAGAAAATAAGGAAATGGCTGGGTCTCACAATTAGGTTATAAGAAACAGCAAGACAAGCCCTAAGGTGAACTAATTCATAGGAACAGGAGGTCAGAACAAGAGGTAACCCAGAACATAGGTCCTCCCAGGAATGTGCAAAAGGCTGGGAGAAGGCACCGGGTGTTCCTTGAGACAATCTCCTCTATGTCTTAAGGGATAAGAAGCTCCAGTTGACTCATCCATTATTTATGCAACTGAGCAAGTGTACTGAGCCTAAAGACAGGAGGTATTGGTGAACTTGGGGAAGGGCTAGTAGTGGAGGGAGGATGGAGCCACAGAGGGCTGCAGCAGGGGCCTGAGATGGGAAAGATAGAGCCCTATTCTCATGGAATTCAACATCTATTTGAGACTCAAGGTATAGCGATAAAAGTAAGGAGAATAATACAAGACAGTATCTAATTCAGTGGGTAATGGACATTTTACAAAGTCTATTCATCATTCAGTTATTTTGAATAACTTTTGGTAATGACGTTTTTGAAAACAGGCAAAAGGAGGTCTAAAAGCACTAACCTTAATGTGTGTAGATAGCACGGACAAATACCCCAGCCCTCTGCCATCTTCCCCTACATTCCCCCAAATCCCACCCTGGGAATTACCCCCTCTGCCTTCCTGAATCTTGATCAAAATTAGTAAAGAACAAGGAAATTCAGGACCTTGTGATCAGGGGCTTCATTTGCACCAAAGTATTTTTACCTTTGGGAATTTCCTAGAACTAGATCCCAATTAACCTCTCAGTGTTAACAATCTCTTAGGAATGCCCAAGTCAACAAATAGTTATAGCACATTGACCATGTCGAACACTGGGGCTACAGGGAGAGCCAAGTGCCTCCTTTGATGGACACAGTGACTTACAAGAAAGAACCCAGGCATGACTTTCAAATATGTAATGACTCGGCCAAATAGAGTCTTGGAGAAATGTTCAACATTTGAGCTTCAGGATGTTCTCTCCTCCAATAACCCTCTTTCTTTGGGTTCCTTTCCTTGTCATAAGGGTTTTTGTTAAATATTAAAATATGAGGGATGTTCTTCAAGAGATTTTTCAAGAGGGCTTTATTTTTCTTAAAAGAAAGGAGAGGACACCTGGGTGGCTCAGTCAGTTAAGTGTCTGCCTTCGTCTCAGGTCATGATCCTGGGGTCCTGGGATTGAGCCCTCAGTCAGGGTCCCTACTCCTCAGGGAGCCTGCTTCTCCCTCTGCCCCTCCTTCTGCTCATGCTTGTGTGCATGCTCTCGCTTGCTCTCTCTCTCTCGCAATAAAATAAGTAAAATCTTAAAAAAAAAAAAAAAGGAGGTATACAAATCCAGTAACTACATGGAATAGAATGATAGACACTATAATGTTGATATCATACCTGAAGTTGAGTGACACCGAATTTATTTTTCAGGTTTAATTAAGCCTGAAGCCCCTGAAATACCCCATCCCAAATCATTACAGAAGAGAGAAGCAGATGGCTTGCAGTAATGAAGAAAAACGGCAAAATGGCATTTTAGGATTTTGTCAGAAATCCTGAATCCTCTGAGAAATTAACCCCAAAGAGCTGGTTACCCATCCTCTCGCCTGAAGGCTGCTTTTGGAAATTAGGACGGGCTCTGCTTCTCCAGGTGATGTACTCTCTGCGTGCTGTGCTCAGTAATAACTCCAGAGCAGGGCCTGCCTGTTGCTTCCTAAGTCGGCTCCCTTCTCCAAGCTCATGGAAATGTCATTGCTTTTCTTAAGATTTCTGAGAATTCCCAGGGGCCTTCTGGCTAGAATTCTAGCATCTGCTTCTGTAACATAGTGTAAATGCACAAATTGGCTTACTGTCCTCAAGTGTGGTCCCTGCTTCCGCCCTGAAACTGCCAGTCTATAATCACCACTAAAAGCCTCTCATGGGGCACCTGGGTGGCTCAGTCCACTGAGCATCAGACTCTTGATTTTGGCTTAGGTCATGATCTCAGGGTCGCGAGATCGAGCCCGGCAACGGGCTCTGCACTCGGCATGGAGTCTGCTTGTCTCTCTCTCATTCCTTTCCCTTCTGCTCCTCCCCCTCTTTCTTTCTCAAATAAATAAATAGATAAAATCTTAAAAACACACACACAATAATACTAAAAAAATAAAAGCCTCTCACATAAGATAATGTGTGTGTGTAGAAAATTTGTTTGGTCAACATCAAACATCAGCGAGACCTGTTCTTAACAAGCCTTTGCCAGGCTCATGCTTTCTCTGTCTCCTCACTTCCTTTCCTTCCTTCTTCCCTTCTTTCGACCTAATGTTCAAATTCTTCCCAATGGTTTATGTGGTACAACTTAGCTCTCCTCAGCCCCTTCTCCTAAGCCTTTGTGTAGCTAACGTGGTTTAAATAGCCAGATTAAGTTCTTTGATGAACGCATCTTCCTCTCAT
Source organism: Nyctereutes procyonoides (assembly GCF_905146905.1). Taxonomy (NCBI): domain Eukaryota; kingdom Metazoa; phylum Chordata; class Mammalia; order Carnivora; family Canidae; genus Nyctereutes; species Nyctereutes procyonoides. The sequence goes on from NW_026575137.1 coordinate 16,929,520, forward strand.
GGAGTATGGTATTTTTAATATGTCCACAGATATGTCTTTCAAAGTTTTAAACATGTCTCTGATAGGTCTTCCAAGGGGTGATACCAAATTCGCCTCCCCTTGAGTATGGGCTGAATTTAGTGACTCACTTCCAACAAATTCATGTGGCAGAAGTGATGTGTGACTTCCCAGGTGAGCACATAAAAGGTGAGCACTATGACTTCCTCCTCTCAGGTCACTCAGCCTGGGGCAAGCCACCTGCCATGTCACCAGGACACTCAAGCAGGTGTGGAAGCCCAGAGATACTTCTCTCTTTCTCTTCCTCCATTGCTAATGATTCTCACCAAACACAGTTCTGGGTCAGAGTGCAAAGTGTGAGAGGGGTGAGGGGAAGGTGCTGGATTACAGCAGAGGACGAGAAAGACAAGCGACACTGAGGTGATCAGGTACAATGGACAAGGGATAGGCTCTGAAGTCACAAAAACCTCAGTTTGTGAGCTCCACTTCTTACTACCATCCCCTTGAAGCTTCTGAAACTGCAGTTTGCTCCCCTGTACCATGAGGCATTACCTCTTTCAGAGAGATGCCCTTGGGAGCAAGTGGGTTGAAGCAGAGATAGGCTTGGTGTCAGGCCTGGGCCAATGTAAGCACTCACCTAGCGACAGTAATTATCGTTACTGATTGAGCACCTACTGCGTGTGAGGCACTGTGGAAGCTGCATTATAGTATATTATCATAGCATTTTTATTTTATTTTATTTATTTATTTTAAAGATTTTATTTATTTATTCATGACAGACACACACACACACACACACACACACAGAGGCAGAGACACAGACAGAGGGAGAAGCAGGCTTCACGCTGGGAGCCCGACATGGGACTCGATCCCGAGCCTCCAGGATCAGGCCCTGGCCTGAAGGCGGCACTAAACCACTGGGCCACCAGGGCTGCCCTATCATAGCATTTTTATTTTTATTTTTAATTTTTTATGTATTTATTTACGATAGTCACACAGAGAGAGAGAGAGAGAGACAGGCAGAGACATAGGCAGAAGGAGAAGCAGGCTCCATGCACCGGGAGCCCGACGTGGGATTCGATCCCGGGTCTCCAGGATCGCACCCTGGGCCAAAGGCAGGCGCCAAACAGCTGCGCCACCCAGGGATCCCAGCATTTTTAATACTCACACAGCAACTCAACAAGGTCGATAGGCAATAATGGGGGCATAGTGTGTCCCCAAAAGAAATATCTAAATCATAACCCCAAGCATCTGTGAATGTGATCTTATTTGGAAACAGGGTCTTTGTAGATATAATTAAGTATCTAGGGGTAAGATCATCCTGGATTTGGAGAAGGCCCTAAATTGGTTGACTTGGTGGTCTTAGGAGAGAAAGGAGGCCATAAGACAGGAGAGACACAGGAAAGGCCACGGGAAGCTGGAAGCAGACAATGGGAGTAATGTTGCCACAAACCAAGGAAGACCAGAGCTGGAAGGATTCTCCTCCAGACCCTTGGGTATGACCTTGCTGACACCTCAATTCTGTACTTCTTGCCTCTAAAATTATGAAAAAATCAATTTCTATTATTTTAAGCCACTGTGTTTATGGTCATTTGTTACAGCAGCCCTAGGAAACCAATACATATGTTTTTATGCCCACTTTATAGGTAAGGAAATGAAAGTGAACTAACTTGCTTGGGGTCTGTTTTTATGTAAAGAACCGATTTATGCTACGTAAACATAAAACTGAGTGCCCATAAGAGAAATGATCAGGAACCAAAACAAGAAAATGAGGACAAATGCGTAGCTCCAGGTGTCTACTGGAGAAAAGGAAAATTAGTGCACATCATTTCACTTAATGTGCAACTTCGTGCAAATACAAGAGCTTACTTAATTAGGCCAGGAGAAACCCTCTTAGAAGGAAAAAGCTAGTAAAATAGAACTCAGGGTAACACATAAAACAGCTCAGCACAACTCTTTGGAAGAGACCAGGCCAGCTAAAACCAGCCCAAACCAACCCTGAGGACCCATGATTTAGACTCTGGGGAGACTTTGAACAGATTAAATTAATAGAGCAATTAGGGGGCAGGAAACAAGCTAAGCCTCTTAAAATCTAGGAATTGAAAGAGAAATTTTCAGAACAATTTGGTTTGGAGGAAGGAATCAAGCCTTGCACTTTAATTTCTCTTTGTTTGGTTTCTTTTTAAGATGCTGAAATGGCAAGTCTGAAGAGCAATAAATAATCACAGATTTCTTATGAAATTCAAACAATGGGGAATCATTAAAGGTCTACCCATTTCCGAAGGAGCCAAGAAGCCGTGCCTCGTCTTGAGGGTTTAATCTACTTACACAGAGGGAAAAGATTTCTCTACCCTACACCACTGTCATCCCAAGAGGCTTCACTTGCTTTTCTTTTGAAAAAAAAAATTTTGCATTTTCCATAGTTGCAAAAATAACAAATGTTCAATGTACAAAACTAGGAAAACTTGAAAAAGCACAAAGAAAAGAAAAAATTAAACACCATAATCCCACCTCCCACGTGTTGACATATTTTCCTCTGATATTTTAGATATAGCTATAGCTATGTACATATAATTCAAAACCAAATGACTGTAGTTACTACTCCAGCATGTTCATGGGAGAGGCAGGGTGAGACATAAAGCATATTTGTGGAGAAAAAAATAAAATAAAACAGGTAACACTTAATAGACTTTACTTTGTGCCAAACATCCTCTTGAGTACTTCATACATACTAACTCTAAGAAACTTTTGCCTGCCACCAAATCCAAAGATGTTCATCCGTATTTAATTCATTTAATTCTCAATACCGCTTTATTTGTTAGTGCCATCCCTACTTTGTAGATAGGGAAACTGAGGCACGCCAAGAGCTGTGCCCCACACCACACTGCCAGCAAGTGGTGAGCTGGGATTTGCTCCAGTCTAGGCCGGAGGCGAGTGCTCAGCTGCTTCTCTTCAGACACTAGCGTAGGGGAGGGACTCACGGTTCAGTTTCCCCTGGTTGGTCGCTTCTGTCCCAGTCACGTCTGCTAGTCATCAAGAAATCTCAGTTTGTAATCTTGGGGCAGAGAGCACGAGTTACAGAGCGGCTGGGGGAAACTGGCCCGAAGAGAGCCTAGGAAGGCCCACCCCGGCCTGGCGTCCAGCCCAATGCTGGGTTCTGGCCATGCCCACGCCCACCCACGCGCACCCACGCCCACCCCCACTGTGGGCAGAGCCTGAGAGGTGAGGGCCGCTGAAACCCAGACGGCAGAACAGATAGCCACATAGAGTTCTGAACTTTTTTTTTTAATTTTTATTTATTTATGATAGTCACACAGAGAGAGAGAGAGAGAGGCAGAGACATAGGCAGAGGGAGAAGCAGGCTCCATGCACCGGGAGCCCGACGTGGGATTCGATCCTTGGTCTCCAGTATCGCGCCCTGGGCCAAAGGCAGGCGCTAAACCACTGCGCCACCCAGGGATCCCATAGTGTTCTGAACTTTAAGAAAAACTCCACCACACACATATTCGGGTTGTGCAGGTGGTTTTGGAGAAATACTAGAGTTCCCAATTCCAGAGAAGTGGCTGAACCCCACGTCTGAGCTGGGATAATGAAGGGGGGAAAGAAGGCTGGGTGGGCTGAGATTCCAGAGGCAGCCGTGAGCCCTTAGGGATCTGGATAAATCTTGTGTAGGACATCGTACTTAACACAAATATGGATCCATTTCTACACTCCCAGAGGTGTAGAAAGATGGAGAAAGGTAGAGAGTAGACCTGGAAAGACAAACTGAGGTTAGTGTGCCATAAAGAAAGATGTTAATGATTTCACACCCAGTTGCAGTGTAAAAGAGCACCTGTTTCCTTATAATACCTGTATGGATCCTGGGCTGTAGCACTTGTAGGAAGCTGTGTAATGATTCTCAACAATCAGGTCCAAATCCCTGGACTCTCTAAGTGTGACCACATACTGGAGAAAGATCCTTGCAGGTGTGATTAAGGATCCTCATGGATCTTTGCTACATGCAATCACTAAGTATCCTTATAACCCCCCCCCCCCTTCATTGATCTAGCAGCAACCGGAGGCCAGGGGAAATTTGACCTAGGAGAAGACAACTGACACAGAGCAGAGAATGGAGTCATGTGACTGCAAGCCAAGAAATGCCCACAGCTACCAGAAGTTTGTGTTTGAACCCAGCTTCAACAGCTATAAAATGTATGACCTAGGACAAGTTCTTCCACCTCTCTAGGCTTTCGTTACTTGTTTGCAAGGTGATGATGGTGTCTCCTACCTACCTGTGCTAACAGGATTAGATGACACAATGATGTCGATGCATTCAGTGCAGTACCTGGACTCCCCTTCTTCATTGATCTAGAGGCCGTCAGCCCACTTTTCTATAAAGGGCCAAACTGTAAATATTTTAGGTTTTGTAGACCACAGTCCGTGTTGGAACTACTCAACTCTGTTGTTGCAGCCCTTAGTCACAGATGATACATAAATCAATGAGCATGGCTGTGCCTGTAAAAGTTTACCTACAAAAATGGGCAGTGTACAGGATTTGGACCACAAACTATACAATTTGTCAGTCCTTTATCTAAATGAAAGAGGAGTCAGCAAACTATGACTCACAGGCCAAATCTTGCCTGGGTCTTGTTTTTGTGACTTATGAGCTGAAGATGATTTTTACATGTTTTTAAATGGTTGTAAAACAGAAGAAGAGAAATGTTTTATGACACATAAAAATTGTAGTGAATTCAAATTTCATTGTCCATAAATAAAGTTTTATTGGAACACACATGTTTGTTTATGCATCAACCATGGCTGCTCTCATGCTACAAAGGCCAAGTTGAATAGATGCAACAGAGACTATAAATGACACCCTCACTGATCTGTACTGTTGCTCAGTGGCTATTGTGCACTAAAGATGGGCTGGGGGATGCCTGGGTGGCTCAGCAGTCTGCTTTCAGCCCAGGGCGTGATCCTGGAGTCCTGGGATTGAGTCCCACATTGGGCTCCCTGCATGGAGCCTGTTTCTCCCTCTGCTTATGTCTCTGCCTCTCTCTCAATCTGTCTCTCATAAATAAATAAATAAAATATTAAAAAATAAATAAAGATGGGCTGGTCTTTGTTCTTGGTTCCTGGAAATTACCCTCTAAAGTCTTGGAATTTCCCAAGTGTTAGGAGTGTTTTTGTTATTCATGGTGGGGCCTGATGGTTTATGCTAATGAGGTGACTCACAGGTGGGTCCCTGGATAGTTTATGCAGATGAGATGGTACAGATGGGGGACAGGACACATCAGAAAGACCAGCTATGTGATTAGAACCATTTGAGCCACAGCGAGGTGGTATCAGTCTGACCTCCAGGAAAGAAGGGGACTGGAATTGAGTTCATTTGGTTGGCCATTGATTCAGTCATGTCTATGTAATGAAACTCCAATTAAAACCCTAGACACAAACCTTGAATGAGCTTCCCTCATTGTTGAAACACATCACAATGGTTGGAGAGTGACACATCCTGAGAACATGGACAACTTCACTTTTGGGACCCTCTAAACTTCCCTCTCTGCATCTCTGTGTTTGGCTGGTCCTGAGTTGAATCCTTTACAGTAAAGCAGTACTCATAAGCATAGCACTTTTCTGAGTTCTGTGAGTTATTCTAGTGAATTCTTGAACTTGAGGGGGTGGTGGGGACTCCTAAATCTATAGCCAGCTGGTTATAATGTGGAAGACCTTGAAACCCCAGAGCCTGAGACTGGTTTCCAAAGTAAGAGGAGTCTTGCAGAGAACTGTGCCTTTGACGTGTGAAATTTGATCCAATTCCAGGTAGTTAGAACCAGAATTGCATTGCAGCAGTGCACGACAAATTGCAGTGGCACTGTTAAAACTCAACAGTATTTTCAGGGTTAAATCACATCACAATGTGGTGGTATTACATGTATTTTATTATTTTACACATGTATAATATGTGTATATGTGTGTATACTGATCATGTCAAAATAAACCAAAAAAAGAGAGAAATGGACTCTAAATGTCACATTTTTTTAGGATACAGTGGAGTGTGGCTTATTGTTGAATCCAATGGCAAAGCATGAGATCACACTATAGCTATACTAAAAGAATACAGTGCATGTCAGCATTATTAGATTAAGTACTCATCACAGTTTTCCCAACTCACAGGAAAGCAGCAAGCAGAATAGTTAGGAAATTTAAAATGGCATATCTCATGATGGTACAATTCCTTCACAAATGTAAAAAATGAAAATGAAGCTGCAACCACAGTGGCTCATTTTTGAGTGGCCCCTTCTTAGCCAAACAAGGAAAGCCAACTATTTATAACGAGTTATTTAAATTATGTTTGATCACAACAGCTAAAGAAATCTGTCCAGAGAAAATAATTGTGTTTATTAGGTTTTCTTCAATCGCTTAAAGAATTTGAAGACTTTGGGGACAACAAAAATAGTCAATTATAAAACAAGGTAAATAATTTTGAGTGGTTCTCTGTGGCTCTTGCTGAAATGATAGATGTTACTGATACTGGTCAATTGTTTGAGAAGTCAATGCCAAGTGTGAAGTGGCTGAGGAATGCAGGCATGAATAGTCTGCATGGAACAACTAGAGTTGAGAATATTTTCAAAGAAGTTAATTACTTCAATAGAAACTGAAGTGGAATCTGCTAAGATGTGTTACAATTGATGATGATAAAAAATAGGTGTGGAGCAGAAAGTATTCGTCGGAAAATTTTACATAGCTTGTGGAAATGTAAGATATTAAAAATATACAGTTATTCATTGTATTATTCATCAGCTGGTACTTGGCAGAAAACACTTCAATCTATCTTGTGGGGTTGAACTGGTAGTGTCATTTGTCATGGACCTAACCATTGTCAGTTCTGTGGATTTTTGTCACCAATAGAAACTAAATACCCTGACTTTCACTATTATGCTACAGTTCTGGGACTCAGCACTTGTAAAGATTTATAGCAATTTTTGAACTTGTGCCTGAGATTAAATTTTTCTGAATGAGAAGCATTTCCCTTTATTATTTTTATTTATTTATTTATTTATTTACTTACTTACTTATTTAGCAATCATTATTACTAAACACTGAATGGCTTTGACAATTACCTTCTGTTGCAGGCTTGATAATGCTTCTTCAGGAATTCAATATAAAATTAAAAGACAAAACTGTGTATGCAGCAAACATATGCTGCAATAAAGTCATTTTAGTGATACCTAATGTTGCTTGAATCACAAGTAGTGTCAAGTTGCTTTATGTACTTTCCATGCTTTCAAAAGTTAAAATGAGAAGAGAGATCTTCATTCCCACATATATTTTCAGGGGAAAGATTTTCAGAGCTCAAACTATAGTTTCAGCAGCATTTTTTGAATCTCCATGAAAGTGTAAAGGGAATTTCCATATTAAACTCCAACTGACTGCAATTGAGGAACTTCCACATAACCTTCAGTTGGAAATGGTTATTACATTGTAATGATACACGAATACAACAGTAAGAAGAGAATCTGGCAGATTTCTAATAACGTGCTCAGTTAACATTGTATGTTTGTGGATTGATAGCTGTACTTGGTAGTACCTAGCTGTGTGAAAAGACATTTTTAAAGATGAAATACATGAAATCTCATTATAGATCAATATTAACAGATGAACATTTGCAACAGATTTTGATGAATACTGGTGGGAACACTAACTTTGAAATCCAAATACGCAAAATGTTAGTTTCAAAAAAGAGAATTCCATTCTTACCATTTAGTAGACCTACACATTGCTGAAAATTACCTGTAACTGTTATTGGTAATTATTTGCATTGTTTTTATTGTTGTTGCTTTTTAAAAGATTTATTTATTTATTTTAGAGAGAGAGAGTGAAATCAGGAGCAGGAGGAGGGGTAGGGGAAGAGGGAGAGAGAGAAAGAGAAGCAGACTCCTCATTGAGCACAGAGCCCGATGTGGGGCTTGATCTGACAACCCTGAGATCATGACCTGAGCTGAAATCAAGAGTCGGATGCCTAACCAACTGAGCCACACAGGCACCTCTATTATTGTTTATTGTTATATTTTGAATTTTGTCCTTCAGAATTTTATGGCAATTTGTATTCTATCTTGTATAAGTACCTAGATAATATCCTCAATTTTAGCTCTTGGCCTGTAAAGAAAGCCTACAATATTTTTTATCCAGTCATTAAAAGAAAAAATTCCTGAGCTTGGATCTAGAGGATGTATACCAAAATATTAGCGGTGGGTTTTCCTAAGTATTTAGATCATGACTATTTTAATTTACTTTTTATTCTTGCTATTTGTATGTTCTCATTTTGTTGGCAATGAACGTGTATTAACTATGTAATGAAGAAAATAAGCCATTTATGAAATCAGTTCTATAATGAGAAATTATTCCTCCAATCAAGTTGATAAATGTGTCACTGGTAGAAGTATTCTGTTCCATTCTTGCTTGGGAAGAAGGCTCACTTTTATGGAATTCATTCTTTCTCATTAGGAGCAGAAAACAGCGTTGACACTGAAGACTCCATGAAGAGAAGCCCTTGTGTTTTGCTCAGAACTACATCAGAGCAGAGAATTTCCAGGAGGACATTTCATCTGCCACAAGGTTGAATTGGACTTTTCAGAAGCCCTGCTCTGCCTTGTGGGGACAACAGAATGAATGGCCTCTGCGGGTGACCTCCAGCCACAGCATCTGACATCCTGCCACTTGGGAATGCTCTAGAATAGATTGCACATTTGATTGGAAATAACTATCCCAAGACTAGATCCATGATCACAGGTTAGAGGAGATCCAGGCAGCTGAAAAGAGATGAAAAATGAACTCTCCATTTTGCCCAGTAACCATCTGGATGGATGATGGTCCGGCAAACTTTTTATCTGTTTTCAAAAGAAACTTTACCCTGAATTCCAATGTATATAAATCCAGTTTTAAATCTGTTTTATTTTATAATATCAAATGGCAGTATTTACTGCTTATAGTAATTAAACAATAGGAAAATGGACGATCTGGTTAAAAATTAAAATTGAAATTAGGTTTAGATTATATTTATATTGTGTTTCTGTTGCATGGTATCAATAAAACCCTGATTTCCGCATGTGTGTTTTTGCAAATGGTAGCACTTTTAACTGCCTGCTTTGCAACCTCAGGATACTTTCCAATTAAACTGATCTAAAAGCTTGAAAGAATAGTAGAATGTTTTTGTCTCAAAAATTGAATCACTAGCATTCTCTTCTGTTAATATTTCTTATGAGTCTGAAAAGCAATTGGTTATCCTCCAAAACTATAATAAACATTAATATGATTAATATGGTGTGTTTACCACCTGAAGTGCCAATTATTGCACAACTCATTATGATGTTGGGTTCAGTTTTAAGTGAATAGATATGCACAGATCTGAATGTTCTTCAGAAATCAGGATAAACTACGATCTTCTTAATCAATGTAGTTACAGGAAGGTCACAGAAGCATGTAATACAGAGTCAATAAATATGTGCTGAGTGAATAAATAAATGAGATTTCATCTACAGAGGGGTTAGTCTAGCGGCACAAGTTTATGCTATGGTAGTGTCCACCATGTTGAAATTGGACATGGAACTTCTGAGTCTTTTGTTTGTGTGTGTTTGTTAGAGCTTTTAGAGACACTGTAGTGAAGTTGTTATGAACAAAGGCTCTGGAATCAGATTCCCTGCATTCGAAGCCTTGGGAAAATTGCATAGCTTCTTTGTGCCTTACTTTTCTCATCTGTAGAATGAGCATAATAACAGCACCCACTTCATAGGGTAGTTGTAAGGATTAAATGTGCTATTCATGTAAAGAACTTGATAAAGCCTTGCTATTTAAAGCCAGCAAAACAATTAAAATATACTAAAGAAGTGAAATCAAAAGCAAATTTTTTTAATAAATTAACTTTTATTGGTGCTCAATTTACCAACATACAGAATAACACCCAGTGCTCATCCCGTCAAGTGTCCCCCTCAGTGCCCGCCACCCATTCACCCCCACCCCCCGCCCTCCTCCCCCTACACCACCCCTAGTTCGTCTCCCAGAGTTAGGAGTCTTTATGTTCTGTGTCCCAAAAGCAAATTTTTAAAAAAGATTTTTTAAAGATTTTTTTAAAGTAATCTCTATACCCAATGTAGGGGCTCTAATTTATAACCCTGAGATCAAGAGTTGCATGCTCTGCTGACTGAGCCAGCCAAGCAACCCTGAAAGCAACTGTTTATAGAATTCTCCACAGAACCTGAAGATTTTAGGGAACATAGCTTGAAAAATAGTAGTTCAAGGTAAAATGAGTGTGCATTTGTGCACCTCACAGCAAAATGACCTCATTCTTTCCGTTTAGTTGCTCAATTTATCCCAGAAAAACCCTCTGGTGGGTTCCCACACCCCTGCTTTGACCTAATTCCCAAATCTTCGTTTCCATCCTATGCATAACCAAATTTCCTCTGTAAGAAGGATAATAGTTTCCTAGGGCTGCCCTAACAAATTGGCACAAAATAGCTGGCTTAAAACAACAAAAATTTATCCTTTCATAGTTCTGGAAACTAGAAGTCCTCAATCAAGGTTTTGTTGTTTTTTTGTTTTTTTTTTAAGATTTTATTTATTCATTTATGAGAGAGAGAGAGAGAGAGAGAGACAGGCTCAGGGAGAAGCAACTCCATGCAGGGAGCCTGACGGGACTCTATCCCGGGACTCCAGGATCAGGCCCTGGCCTGAAGGCGGTGCTTAAACCGCTGAGCCACCCAGGCTGCCCTTAATCAAGGTTTGACAGGGTCATGCTCCCTCTGAAACCTGTAGGAGAATCCTTCCTTGCTTCTTCCAGCTTCTGGAGGGTTTTGTTTTGTTTTGTTTTTCCTGGAGGTTTTCCAGCAATCCCTGTTCTTCCTTGGTTTGTAGATGCGACATCGCAGGCCTCAGCATTCATGTGGTGTTCCCCTGTGTGTCTTCACATTGTCTTCTGTGTCCACAGTTTCCCTTCATGAGGTCACCAGTCAGACTGGATTATGGCCCACCCTAATGATCTCATTTTTACTTGATTGCCTCTGTAAAGACCCTATCAGCAAAAAAAGTTTACATTCAGAATTACTACGGGTAGGACTTCAACATATCTTTTTTAGGGGAGACACAATTCAAGCCATAACAGATGGCTATGAAAACTGTCCAAACTGCTAAGGTTTGGATGACTACTAGCACCATGGATATCCCCGAGAGACTGACCAGGCCTCAGTGACATGGAAGGGTTAGAGTCTGCACCGTGTAGGAAAAGGCACTAGCAAGTGTTGAGTGCTGCTATGTGTGAGGTGCTGTAGTAAGCATGCTGCCAATGTCACCTGTTAAGTCCACACTCTCCCCCAGGGACATAGATGTTAGTGTCACCATTTTGCAGATGAGGAAACTGAGGCCTGGTGAGGTCAGTAGACTAGGACTTGGTCAATTTAGGATTCTAGTTGTGGTCTACCAGAGAGTGAGGTTTATTGTTTGTGGTTGTAACTATGTCACTTCCATTCCTGGACAAGAGGGGGGTTTAGAATCTAATCAGCAATAATGGAGACAGTCCCCTCTTTTCGTTTTAGACATGACTCATTGGGTCACATCCTTTATCTGGATTTAACCATGAGCATTGTATGAAAGAAGAAGTGAAACATTTTGCTCTTTTTCTCAAAGATGCCACAACTCTCAGAGTTTTATGACTAGGCACTGAATTGAAATGCTGATTTTTGATTGCCCAACATGTCCTGGAAGATGCTTTTAATTGAAGAATAACCTGAAACTCCATGCCACTGAGACATGTGTCAGACATGGTACCAAGGATCATGACCCCGTGCCAGGCCCTAAGCCTAATCACGCACATACATTTTCTCATTTAACTCACAGAAAATACCCAATGAGATTGGTATTCTAGCCCTGTTTTCAGTTGAAAAAATGGAGATCCACAGTCTAATTGAATCTCCTGTAAGTGGAAGAGTCAGGATTTGTCTGATTTGACAGCCCATGCTCTGAATCATGACTGCCCCCCAGTTACACATCACACATGTGCACACACAGCCCCATGACCACCAACAGCAAGTAAACACTTAGCAGAGAGTTCAAGTTTTCAGAGATGCAAATGTCTTCACCTTGAGAGTGTTCATGCCCTGCTCTCTGGAACCACAAAAGGGGCCTTGCCCCCACCCACATGGCACAGAAGAATGGCTCACCGAGGCTCCTCCCCTCCCCCAGGGGCCCTCTTACCTTGCTGGAGCAGGTGGCTATTTCTCACTGAGTGTGGAAATATACAGACTGAGGTTTCTCTTCATGCTGCATTTCCTTTGTCTCCCCCACCCACACTCACCCTCTCACTTTGTACTTATTAACACTGCAGGCTTACCCAGCACCTTTTATTTTTAGGATCTCAAAATGTTGGAACAAGGCATTTTATATTATTTGCTTGTGCTCATGATGAGGGAAATCAGAATTACAAAGACTTTTATGATCCGGATGACTTGGACGGTCATGCAGCAAACACTGCACGATGAAAGCACTAGAGGTGGGGGCCGGCCTGGCACCAGCGTGGGGGACACGGATGTGGCTCAGAACCAGGAGTGGAGCAGCCACACTTCTGCTAAGCCCGCTGACCTGTCCTGGGGACTCAGGGCTTGCGATCTGGGTGAAAACAGTCTCTTCCTCCCAGGACCCTGTCTGCGGAGGCAGCGAGGGGCATTATTGACAGGCAGGGAGGCCGACAGCTGGGCTGCCTCCCAGTGATGCTCACCCGCGTTAGCCATTTTAACAGTAATTTAAAATTCATTTCAAATACTAGAAATAGCAGTTTGTCACTTTCTCTGTTGTTTTTTTCACAGACATATTAATATGGATGCGGCTGGCAGGTTCCAAGCTTTGAATTGTGCTCATTAAGTCACAGCTGGCTGGGAATACGTGTCAATCTATGCCTTTATTTCTCAAGCTGGTTTTATAATGAAATTAAAATGGACTCCTCCAGACAGCTCCTTCCCAGCAAGCAAAGCAGCTTTACCCTCTGGGGAGTGGATACTGTGTTCCGATGATGCTCCTTTCTCACAAGAAATGCATATATAATTTCGGTAATTAAAACATTTAATTTGGTGATTACCCTCTCAAAAAGAAACCACTTGAATTAACCCTGGTAGGGGAACATTGCATCCAGCTGTTACAGCCAGGGCTTTCTGGAAGGAACAGCCCACCTGCTTGGGGTGTTCCCGTGTCACTCACCATATACCAGTTTTCTGAGTCGAAGTGTCGCTGGGCAGATGGCCCCCAACATTACTCACTTTCCTCTGCTGGAATGCATGGTTGGATTTCTGAAACTCAGCATTTATTTTTAAAAAGAGCTATGGAAAAAGCTGATTCATTGCTACTCTGGAGGAATTCCTTAAGGGAAGATAATACCCTAAAGACTAGACATTTCATGTAAAACTTCTTGCTGTAAATAAAACCATCTACATCAAATCAATTCACCCAGTGAGCTTGTTGAGCAGGGGAGTCCCAGATCCACCCTGGATCTATTGAAACAGGAGCCTGGGAATCAGGCTTTTTAACAAGCTCCTAGGGTATTCACTTGCATCCTGAAATTTGGAAGTCATGGAGGGGGGGCACCCACTCATCATCAGTGCAAAATTGAGGTGTAACTGTGAGTCAGGGAATGATGTGCCTGACCTTTGATTAGGTGCAGCTGAGCTCACCTGGCAGCCTCTGTGCTTCATTTGGAAATAACAAATTAGAAAATGACGTGCAATTAAGCTTTTCAAGAAGCAGGTGATCAGTTCACCACCATCACCACCCCCCGCCCCCGTACCTCAGAGCTAGCCTTTGTGTCCCTGGGCAATCAGGAAAGTCACCAAGACTCCCCATGTCTTGTGGGCTGAAGGATGACAGAGCAGAAGCCCTCAGATATTGCCTGTCAACCCAGAAAACAGAACAGGCTGAGTGTGTCCTGCAGCCTCACCCCAGCTGGTTCTTAACTCAGAAGCTGCCGAGGAGGAGCCCAGCATATCCACAGATGTTTACTCAATATTTTCCAAATGTCAGCCCAACCCAGGATTCTGGACCTCTGCTGGCTACACCAGAGCCATCTTGGGAACTTATTAAAAATACAGATTCCCGGGCCCCCACCCAGAGCCACTCACAGACTGTCTTAGAGGCTGGGCCCTGAAATCTGTATTCAATGCAATCCTCCCTAGGGTTCTGGAACCTCTGTGAACAGACAGCACTGTTTGTTGGCTCATCAGGTTATTAGAGATAAACCCCCAGAGGAGTCAATGTAAAGAAATGAAAGAAAAGAAAAGGAGATATCACATAGCAGGGGAACTATAATTCTGCAGTCAGTGGAGTCTACCAGATGTCCTAATAAGGGGATGGCATTTGATGAGGATTGAAAAGAAAATGGGCCCTTCTAAAGAGGTTGTGTAATTCACATTTGTTTTGCTCCCATTTAGCACTGGAGCTTCCAGAGGGGAGTGGCATGGAGAAGATTCTAATCGCACAGGCTCCTGGTTCTTCTGAGAGATTTTTTTAAAGGGGTATTTCCAGTGGTGTTCTGTAAGTGGGTGCTCTGGGGATAGAAAGAATTAGTCTTGATTTGTAATGTTTACTGGTTTCGCTGAGGTAAGTACTCCCTTCATGGCTGATTTCAAGCTACCAACATGATATCACCAAGTGTGAAGTTGAGAGGTGATGCGCACAATCAGGTCATGCCTGCTTCAGCACACCTCAGGCTATTACCCAAATTCATAGGAGCTCTTCTCCTTCCCTCCAAAAGCCAGTGCTATCTGCAGCACCATCACCAAAGTGTGCTATAGGGGAATCCCCACGAGACAGGAGCAGGGCAGGTAACTAGGTCTGAGGGCACACCGACTATGCCATTGAGGGCGGGCTCCATGCCAGCGGTATGGAGACCAGCAGGTGCCTCCCCAGGAGCTGATGCTTGATACCCAGGCACACACTCTTTGAACAAAAAGTCAGCAGTCTGCCAAAGGCAGAGCCCAGTTTTCTAGGGAAGTAGGGACATGCAGAAGAAAAGGAAACTAAGAATTTCAGGTCGGGAGATAGGGGGTTCTTGTGCAACTCTGCTAGTAATCACTTCATAAAGACTCAGAGTTCACAATAAAGGAGATGCGGGTGTTGCCCACAGCCCTGGTCCACGTATAAGCAAATTCTTCAACCTCAGCCACAGCCATAGGCAGAGGTGGGAAAGCTCAGTATAACACATTCTGTACAACTTGAAGTGGAATAGAAGATATCCAATTAATCATTCAAATTTGTGTCTAAGTAACCATGAGGCTGTTATGAATTTCAAGTACTTTAAAGAACTGCTCTGGGGAGAGATGTGAAACCCATGATGGATATAAAATTAGCACATATTTTCCCAAGTAGGCTAACATGTGTTAGGTAAATAGTGGAAAAGAAAGCAGAGGTTTCTGGGAATTACCTCCTTTGCATGAATGAAGAAACAGTGAAGGAACAAAAATGCACATTCCATGTTGGGGGGGGAATATCTTTCCCACTCTTGGCCCTCAAGGAGAATTGGTTGGTTCTGAAAAGCTAGCCAAAAAAAAAAAAAAAAAAAAAGCCAGTTGTATACAACTCTGCTCTGTTCCTATGCTCTAACACGCCGAACAGATTTGGAGTAAAAGGTGAGGAATCGAGGGACAGCAGAATATATGGATCACTTTATTTTCTTTCTTTCTTTCTTTTTTTTTTTTTTTTTTTTTTGGATCACTTTATTTTCAAACCACTTCCTATTCTGAGAATCTGAGCTTAGAGTGTATGTGTTTGGGATGAGAATAAGGGGAAAGCTAGTAAAATATAATTAAAAACAAAACAAAACAAAAACAAGCAAATGAGATCCTGCCATACAATGAGCTACTATAAATATTTGCTCCTGGGATTGGCTGACAAATGCTAGAGCACTTACTGGCTGGTGAAAGCCAAAGTGTGTGTTTTCTCAACTCAATAGATCATTAGTGATATCACACTGATAGCTTAAAATAGGCCCTAGTGGGAACATTTACACCATGGTAACAGGCAAATCCTACAAATCAGTCACATTATCCCTCGGGAGCCAGTTATTACAGGTCTACTGTCACACCGCTGCTGGCAAGTTATCCTATTCGGAGGTTGGATCGTAACCATGTATAGTAGTCTGCTAAGGCTGCCATAGCATAATACCACAGACCAGGTGTCCGAAACAACAGAAATTTGTTTTCTCACAGTTCTGGAGACTAGAAATCTAAGATCAAGGTATGAGCAGGGTTGGTTTTTTAAGGCCTCTGTCCTTGGCTTGCAGAGGGCCACCTTCCCTATGGGTCCTTAGCAGACTCTCATGTGGGCACATCTCATGTTTCTTCCTCCTCTTATAAGGACACCAGAATATTGAATTAGGGCCCACTCATATGATCTTGTTTGACCTTAATTACTTATCTCTTTAAATACTCTATCTTCAAATACAATCACATTGGGAGTTAGGCTTCGACATAAGAATTTCGGGGTAACAAAATTCAGTCCATTACACTATATGACTTGGGGAAGATGCATTTTACTCTCAGAGCAGTGTAGGCATAGGGATTTCAAGCCTGCTGGCATGGCAAACCATGAGAAGGGGATAATAATTCTGTGGAATAAAGGACCCCTCAATTTGGCAGAGGTACAGCTAGCAAGGTGTTAGAAACAGTCATCTTTTCCCAGGGGGCCCTGGGAGACCATGGCACCAGATCCTGCATCATTTACAACTTCGTGAAATAGAATAGAGGAAAAAGGTCAGTGCTATCAGCCTTGTTCTTAAAGATGGAATCACAGAGAAGCACAGACTTGGAAGTTTCCAATATAAGTATTTACACAGGACGTGCTGAGCACTATCATAACAGTCATGACTTTTTACAGCAATAAGGAGTAGCATGTGACATCAGCTGGTGCCATCAATACAAAGCCTGGGCATCTGGATGAGAGCTGTAGAGTGGACACTGTTTCTCATCCAGGTGTAACTCAGGCAACATCTAACCTTGGTTATTGTTATTAACCATTCTATGAGCACGAGCGTAGCAAACCTGAGTCTGAAGCCAATACTCTGAAGAAGGCAAAGAAGGAAGAAGTTCAGAGAAATAGGGCTAGAGTCTTGATCAAACCATGCCTGCAGCTCTGTGTACCCACATGCAGATACTATATGTTCCTTGTGTAAGTTGACATTCGTTTGCAGACATTCACATACATCAACAAATCCTTTTTATTGTCTATTTCACTTTCACTGTGTTTTCTGTTACTTACAGTAAAAATGATCTTCTTAGGGGTGATAATATAAGAGTGTTCTGTGTGTGAGGGGTGGGGGATGGTCCATGTAACCTGTAGGTACCAGCTCAGTGTTTCAGTGATGTCATCATGCATCCATTCAAATCACCTGCTGTCCCCCATCTCAACCAAATAATGGTTCTTCCCACGTGCCCGTGATAGAGAGGCGGGGAATGGTGGGAGGAGCAGGGAAAGTCCTGCAGCACGGGACCTCGTCAGCTGTCCCCTTGAAAGTATGGGCAGTGGAGGACCTTAGAAACTTCCACAGGGATATGCGTATCAGGAAGAGCTGATCTGTGGCAGAGCTCAGAGGGCCCAGGCAGGACCAGAGGTGGGTGCACAGCCACAGGGGGCCAGCAAGCCCAGGGGAGGGTGAGGTGCTTCTGTACCCCAGGTGATCTTCTGAGGTGTCTCTGGCCAAGGGGCCCAGGAGCACGAGTCTTTCTTTCTGACCCTAACAGGTACCCCTGCCTCTGCCTCGCCGCCCCCCGCTGCAGCCACTTGCCTGTTGTCTGCCAGCCCCGCCACCCCAAACAGTTCTCCCCGTGTCTGCTGTGTGACAGGCTCTGTGCTGGGCTGATGTGCGGAGTCAGGCCGGCTTAGGCTCTGGACAGCTGCGCACACCAGCAGCACGCGGGGGCCCAGCTGGCCGGAGGGGGCTGGCCCGGGAGAGCCCAAGCAGGAG
Organism: Nyctereutes procyonoides; assembly: GCF_905146905.1. NCBI lineage: Eukaryota > Metazoa > Chordata > Mammalia > Carnivora > Canidae > Nyctereutes > Nyctereutes procyonoides. The sequence goes on from NW_026575137.1 coordinate 16,947,488, forward strand.
TAGGGCTAGCGGAGCTCAGGGGTTGCGGGGACACGGTGGGCCCCTGGGCTGGAAAGAGGGAGGTGTGTGGCTGCAAGTAGTGCTCCCCTTCACTTAGGAACTTGTGCCACCTGTCACCCAGTGCAGACGAGCCCGAGGCCTGGCATGGTAGGGAGCAGGAGAGGAAGAGCTCATGGGCTAGGGGAGGAGGAGTGGGGCTGACGGGACTGTTCCAGGACCAAAGTCCTCCAGAAGTTAAAACAAAACAAAACAAAACAAAAAACAAACCCTTCGATGTATTATTACAAAAACAAGAAAGTTGGAGACAAAGGGACTGTGTGCAGAAGGTAGAGCTTCCAGGGGCCCTGGGGGTCTCAGTGGTTGAACATCTGCCTTTGGCTCAGGTCATGATCCCGGACTCCAGGGATCGAGTCCTGCATCGGGCTCTCTGCAGGGAGCCTGCTTCTCCCTCTGCCTGTGTCTCTGCTTCTCTCTCTGTGTCTCTCGTGAATAAATGGATAAAATCTTAAAAAAAGAAAAAGCAGTGGAAGAAGAAAAAGAAAGGAAAGCTTTCAGAATTAAGCTCAGACAGGTGAAAGCAACTCTGGGTGACCAAAGCAGGGGGGACCCGAGCTGGGGCTGGGCCGGAGATGAGGTGGGAAGCAGTGGGTGGTAACAGGAGGTGATCAAGTCGAGACACTAAGGACCCAGATGCAGGCCAGCCTGGTTGTTGGCAGCGGTTAATCGAGGAGACAGAGAATGACCTGGCTGAGGAGAGGGTTGACCTGCTGATGCAAAGACCATGGACCATGTGGGAGATCACAGACCCTCCAGCCATCGCTCTGGCCCCGTGCCAGCACGGGCAGGTGTAGGGGAGGCTTCTGTGGCCCCCGACCCGCTCCCCTGTTTCTCTGCTAAGGTGGAGGTGCAACCGCAGTGGGGGGAGCATAATGAGGACCACAGGAGAAGCCGGGGCTCAGGACAGGCCTTTGAGAAACATCAGGAAAATAACACTCCAGCTTTATTTACGTAAGAGATAAACATTTGTTTCCAAAACTGGGAGTAAATGAAATGAAGAAAGAGAACCATAAATTCAGGCATTATTAGTATTCTGACTATCCCCTGGTACTCTGGCTTCCCAGATGCACCCCCGGAAGGGGAACTTAGTAACAAACTGCATTGCTTTGGGTGGCGCCCACCCATGGCTGAGCACCCCCAGCCTTCTGCTGAGTCTTTCCTAGTTATTTTTGGGAACTCTGCACGAGTGTTTCCAGAAGCTCACAACAGCACTCTCTGGCCCCACCCAAGTCTGCCGCTCTGCACATCTCCTGCTCCAGCTCACTATGGAGGTTCCTCCTGGCCTAGAAGTCACCTGCAGATTTCTTGCTGCCTTTCCTGGGGCAGTTCTAGCCTGAGGACTCTGACATCCTAGCCAAGGGTGCCATCTCCTGGGACTCCCAGCACTGGTACTGCTTCTAGCAATTTCCTGGAACTGCACTGCTGCTGGATGCCCCTGTTCCTACTGTTAGGACCTCCTCTAGGTCAGCTGTGGACACGTCTGGGCCATTGCTAGTGAAGGGCGGAAGGTGGCAGAGCTCTGCTCTGTGTTCTGGAGCCTCTGGCATAACAAGGCCATCTCCTGCTACATGTCAAAGTAAGGAGACTATCTCCTCCCTTTCTTGTGTAGGATCCAAAAGTCGGCTGGGGTCCCTCTTGCCCTGGCTCTTTAGAGGCTGGACCTCTCTGTGCATGCCCAAGATGCTTTTCAAGATCTCTGTAGGAGGCTGGCATTCTCACAGCCACCTCGGGGCTTGGGCTTCTGGTGTCACCCGCAGCTCGTGGGACCCTCACCAGCTTCTGCGTGCTATTCTGTGCTTTATATCAGTGTAGCCCTGCCATGAACCTCAGCTTATTCTTCAATTTTTGTAAAAGAAAAGCCCCAACTCCACTCATATAAGTGATCTGTGAGATGTGCTAGATATTACTGAACATTGAGGAGGGAATGGAAGTTTCTATCACAGCGGCACAAATTCATAAAGAGATTGGACATTCCTTAGTCTTAAAATTAACCCACTACCGACTGTTTATGGGTATACACATTGTGAAACTGTTGGGCACTGTCTAGTAGAGTTTGAACACATGCATACCCTACACCCTGACCCAGCAGTTCCATTCCACAAAAACGCTATGAATGTCCACCAAATAGTATGTGAGAAAGACCATATGGCCTTCTTCCCAAGGCCAGCCAGCCCCAAATGGAGAATGCCTAAATGTCCATCCGGGAATGCTCATCCATGTAGAGAGCATAAGGAGGTTGTGGCATGTTAGATTATCGCACAACAATGAAAAGGGGGTGAAACATAACCACAGGTAGCAACAGAGGTGAGACACACAACTAGAACATTGACTGAGACAAGTGAAACACGAAAGGTAGATTTTTGTATTTTTCCATTTACATAAAGTTCAAAACCAGCTAAAATAAGTTTTTAACACCAGGAGGGGAAGCTTCTGTCAAGAAGAAGTCCTCAGAATGTTCTTCCTCTTGAGGTAAGTATGGGTTACATGGGTAAGTTCACCTCGTGAAAATTCACTAGGCTGGGTGCTCATGATTTGCCAATATGTATGTTATTCTTCAATAAAATGTATGTGAAATGAAGCCCTCCTGCCACTGAGGGATTTTCTATTGGCCATGTCAGTCTGTATCTCACCTTCCTCCTTCTCCTCTCCCTTCCCACTCATATCTTAGAAACTGCAGTTTTCTTTCTTTCTTTCTTTCTTTCTCTTTCTTTCTTTCTTTCTTTCTTTCTTTCTTTCTTTCTTTCTTTCTTTCTTTCTTTCCCTTCCTTCTTTCCTTCTTTTCCAAGAGTTATTTGAGAGAGCGCATGCTTACATAAGGGTAGGGACAGAGGGATAAAATCTCCAGGAGACTCCTCACTGAGCATGGAACCTGACATAAGGTTCAAACTCACAACCCTGAGATCATGACCTGAGCCAACATCGAGAGTTGGACACTTAACTGACTGAGCTACCTGGGCGCCCCTGTTTGTTGGTTTCTTTTTTTTTCTTTTTTTTTAAATTTTTATTTATTTATGATAGCCACACACACACACACAGAGAGAGAGAGAGAGAGAGAGAGAGGCAGAGGCAGATACACAGGCAGAGGGAGAAGCAGGTTCCATGCACCGGGAGCCCGACGTGGGATTCGATCCGGGGTCTCCAGGATCACACCCTGGGCCAAAGGCAGGCGCCAAACCGCTGCGCCACCCAGGGATCCCTGTTTGTTGGTTTCTAAGGCACAGGAGGCGAACTGTCTCTCTGCCCTGGCTCTGGACCCCTCAGGGTTCACTCCCCTGGCCCCTTCTCCACATCCCCTTCTTGAATATAGAGTTTTTCCCCTAAGGGAAATCCTTGTGCCAGCTTCCAGGAATACCATTTCCTCACTGAAAGTGTTAGGGGAGCTTATGGAGGGGTATTGTTAGCAGGCACCGCCTATTGGGGTTATGCCTGGAGCCACAGGGATGTCTCCAAGCACACCTTCTTCCTGTGGGACTTGTCAGCTGGGTATTCATGGGAAAGTGCCTTTGCGCCCTGTGCAACAGATTCCTCACCTGGGAAACGTGGTAACAGCAGCACCCACCTCAAAGGATTGGCAGTGAGGACTGAATGCCTGAACACCCAGGCAGGACCTCAAACATTGCTTGGGATGTGTAGCTGCCATTACTGCTTAGAACCCTCATCTTACAGAATAGCTTGTGAACCCTTCCATCCTAAGCCCTGGCCATGTCTCCTTACTCAAGATGACAATGTGAATCTGTGCAGGGGAGGAGATGGACATAGTACAGGGCTGAGAATGGAATCAGGCCATGGACTTCATGCTACAGTGTGTCCAGGATTCCCTCCAATCTGAGCTTTAAGCTCCCTCTTCCTTTAGGTGGGTTCCATTTCAAAAAGCAGGTGGACACTAGCTGGACCTACCATTCCAGTCCACAGGATGGACAGACTCAACCAAGTCCCTAACAGGGTTACAATTTGGCTGAAGCCAGGGTCCTGCTACATATACTTTTAAATTTTCATTTATAATTAATGAACTCCTCTGCTTTTTCTTTTACACACCCATAGTTGTGCACACACACCCGTATTCACAACTGAATTTTTAACTTCCTACTCTTTTGAGATCCACAGTTGCTCTTGACCTTTGGAAGTTTGCTAGAGGAACAAATAAATGGGATAATAAATTAGCAATGTTTTAAAACAGGAGTCTTATCATTGGAAAGATTTGAAACAAGATCTAGCAGCCATAAAGAACCAAGGGCTCCACAATGGCAGCCTTGATTCCTAAGTTCAAACTCACTTAGTTCATGTCTTCAAGTGCCCAACTCCCAGAAGAAAGAACCTGGCTCACTAGCTGTGGTTGGGGACCTCTCTTGGCACAGAAATTTATACTTAGGGTGGGAAGCAGGTCTTGTCTCAGATGGATTATTGCCAGGTGCCCCCAAATTCTCCACCTGATGGGTGGGAGTGGAGTTCAGTTCTTAGAGAAGGGGATCAACAGGTAAGCAGATGCCCCCAAAGCCCTATAACAATGTTCTACAAAGTGAGGCTGAATTAAATGTTTTAGAGAGGGATCCCTGGGTGGCGTAGTGGTTTGGCGCCTGCCTTTGGCCCAGGGCGCGATCCTGGAGACCTGGGATTGAATCCCACGTCAGGCTCCCAGTGCATGGAGCCTGCTTCTCCCTCTGCCTGTGTCTCTGCCTCTCTCTCTCTCTGTATGACTATCGTAAATAAATAAAAAAATTTAAAAAAAAATAAATGTTTTAGAGAAAGCTGAGTGCAGAGCCCGAAGTGGGGCTCGATCTCACAATCTTGAGATCATGACCTGAGCCAAAACCAAGAGTCATATATTAAACTGAGTGAGCCACCGAGATGCCCTATTATTATTTTTAAATAATTGCATGGTCTGTAAACATCTCAGTTTTAATTTCTAACACAGTGCATATTGATAGATAAGACCTGCACAATTATTTCCTCCTCCTTGGGTTTCCTGTCCCACAGCTCAAAGGACCCTGAGTCCTAGCCTCACTCCAGCGCTGGCAACCAAGGTCGCACCTCGTTCTCTCTCTGCTGGGAGAGTTGAGAAAGAGTCAGGAATCTGAATGTATTTCAGCTCCTGGGCACTTTCCCTGGAAAGCTGAATCAGATGAACAGGAGGTAAAAAGAGGGTTTTGCGGGGATCCCTGGGTGGCTCGGCAGTTTGGCGCCTGCCTTTGGCCCAGGGCGCGATCCTGGAGACCCGGGATCGAGTCCCACATCGGGCTCCCGGCATGGAGCCTGCTTCTCCCTCTGCCTGTTTCTCTGCCCCCCCCCTCTCTCATAAATAAATAAATAAATAAATAAATAAATCTTTAAAAAAAAAAATAGAGGGTTTTGCATTTCATGTTCTTGGGTTAAAAGCAACCCCAGTAAGAGGTAGCAAATCCACTGCCGCGCAGAGCATCCTGGCAGAGAGATGCGGCGTTTCCTCTGCGGGAATCATTTGTTGTGAATGCATCTTCCACCGTTGTTGCTGACAGACCTCTTGCTCCTCTACAAAACAGGTCCTCCATGCTATGCGAGGGAAGGAATTCCTGGTGAAAGGTGTTCTTTGGGGAAGAGAGGGAAACTGTTGCTGAGAATAGAGAGCATCTGAGTGAGTCCCTGAAGAGGCACTGGGGAAACAGCCTCACCCATGGCAAGGTGACAGCAGGTGGCCTGGGGGTGCAGCAGGCGGAAAATCACGTTACTCTGTTTGAGCAACAAAATGCACAGCAATCAGGCCACAGGTGTGTGGATAATGACAGAAGCAGGAAACCCAAAAAGTCTCGATGTCCAAATTGAATTCCTCTCTCATCTTTAAGGCAGAAGGGAAGAGACGTCATCAAAAGGGTCACTGGTGTTTGAAGACAAAGACACTGGAGGCTGACTGCCCAGGAGGATCCCTCGCTCTGTCCCTTGCTGGGGGAACTCTGTGCCTCAGTCTCATCTGTCAGGTGGAGATAGAGAGTCCCTCCTTCACAGGGTCACTGTGAGGATTGGCCTGTCAGAGGCTCAAGCACTCATTAATGTCAACTATCCTGATTGGTCGAGTAAGCATCTGTTAGGAGTTAGGCAGTCATGTGGCAGTGGTTGGAGAATAAACATTCTTGACCCCCTTGAGTCAACTGGGACTCCGTCTGCAGTGGAAGCAAGCCCTTCTGTTTCTGCAGGGGGACAAGGAAATGTGCTCTTATGTGTGAATGATTCCTGCATGAAGTTTAAAGAAGTGTTTTGGTCTCTGTCCTCATCAAGAATAACCCAGATTGGAACTAACAATTTTTCTTGGAGAATTCAAGGGGAGGGGGAAGAGAAGGGACATGTGTGTTTATGAGAGGGTGGAGGAAAGAGGAGTCAGAGCCCACAGTGGTCACAGAGAACCCAGTGCTCTGAATGAAGCCTTAAAAGCAGAAACAAAAACAAAACAAAACAAAAAGCAAGCAGAAACACAAGTCTGCACCCCATGGAGGCCAGCTCCATCATTTAAACTGGGCACATTGTGGATGGACCACTAGAGGCACTTTGTACTCCCACCTTCTTCTCCTGCCTTGCATCCCCTGCCCCAGTTTTGACACTAAAATCCCACATCTGGGAAAGCATTCATTCCCAGCAAAGCAGGATGGTTTCACTAACACCATGCCCATTCCTCAAATCTTAATGAGGGAATTTACTCATATATATACTTGGCCTATAAAATCCCCATGCCTCCTTCCCAATAATGCCTGAGTGATCTTACTTGCAGAAAGGAAAAAAGGAACTAACTGCTGAGATTCTTTTTCAGACCCCGCCAGCTAAGAGCAAACTCCCCTCCCCAAGTTCACTCCTGTTGGGCATAGCTGGAAAGTCATCTACCGGGACACCTGGGTGGCTCAGCATTGAGCATCTGCCTTTGGCTCAGGGTGTGATCCCGGGGCCCAAGGATCGAGTCCCACATCAGGCTCCTTGCAGGGACCCTGCTTCTCCCTCTGTCTATGTCTCTGCCCCTGTCTGTGCCTCTCATGAATAAATAAATAAAACCACTTTTTTTAAAAAAAAAAAAAAAAAAGGAAGTCATCGACCAACATCCTCCTCTTCTTCATCCCTCCTCAGCTTATTTAGCAGGAAGATATTTGTTAAAGACCCCGTAGGACTGGTGTGGGGAGGTTGGGGGGATGAGGATGAGGAAGAGGGATAAAATTATATGAGCTAATATGGTTGGTCATAGGAGTCCTGGTCATCTTAAACCATAAGGGAACACCTCATTCCATAAAGAACCCCCAGTTCTTCCACGCTTATCTGCCTAAGGTGCTCAAGCAGAGATTCCTGCCTGAGGAGAAAACAGGTCTGGATGACTCCAGTTTCCCAAAGCTGAAGTTCTGAGGTTCTGATGTCAGTGATGTCTCTCATGCCCCAGGGACAGTGTCAATGGATGGGACTTCCTGGGTGTTTCTAGACATTTCCCTAGTGTGAATCACCACTACTGGTACATTTGCTCATCTCTTCCCTAAATTCCAACTGTGGGTCTTGCAAACAGCAGATTCTGGGAGCCTTCCATGCTCACTCTGCTCCTTAGCTTCTTCCCTCCCAGGTGAGAGAGAGAGAGAGAGAGAGAGAGAATTGGTTTTTATGAGTCAACATTTCTTAGCAGTATCAGGTTTTGATTTGTCAGTGGTCTAAAATGCTATGTGCACTTACTGATGGTCTTTAATAATGGTGGCTACCTTGATACAGCTAGTTCTGGGTTAAGAGGAAGGGGCCTGGCTAGCATAGGACAAGGTCCACTGGAGCAACAATTGACCTACAAGTTAAGCTTGCAGTGATCCCCATTGGGTCCATGGGGGCAAGTTGTCATATCAGTTGTGTTCTTTAGTTATAAGTAACTGACACTAAAAGAATAACTTAAAAATTTTTTTTGAAAGAATAATGTAAGAGAAACAGGAATTTATTGGAAGAATATGAAGAGCTCACAGACTCAAAGGAAAGCTAAAGAACCAATTTGAAAACAACAGAATAGGGCAGTTAACTAAAGTATTATTTCTTCAGAGTCTATTGTCAGCTCTAGCTATCACTAGTCTCCCTGTGAAAGATCAAATTCCCAGAAGAGATGGGATGAGTTGGATGGTTGGTTACATACCTGCCCCTTGACTGGGCAACTTTACTGGTAGTACCTAATGGCAGAGGGCAGGGTAGGAGGGAAGATAGTTATTTTACCAAAAGAAGGTACCCTGGATGATGTGCAGGCCAAACATTGGATATCCATTATAGGAAGACTTCCTGGATAGCAAACCACAGAGGGTGGTCCTGAAACCCACTTGGATGTTAGAGGCAGAGGCTAGAAATGGGCTTAGCTATTCAGTGCAAAGCTGATCATGTGACAGACAGTACACTCTCAAAAAGTTTCATCATAAAATTGGCAATAACCTCATTGAAGACACTTAAAAAATCACAAAAAGTCTAGAAAAGAGAATTTATTTTTTTAAAGATTTTATGTACTTATTTGAGAGAGAGTATGAGCAGGGGGAGGAGTAGAGGGAGAGGGAGGAGCAGACTCCTTATTGAGCAGAGAGCCTGATGAGGGACTCAATCCCAGGACCCTGGGATCATGACCTGAGGCAAAGATAGATGCTTAACCGACTGAGCCACTCAGGTGCCCATAGAAAAGAGAATTTAAAAACTCATCTATAATTCCACTACCCAGAGATAACCACAGTTCATTTCTGAGGGGGTTTCTCCCCTTCTATGGATTCTTGTTAACATAGTCAAGAATACATTATGTATAGGATTTTGCTTTCAATGTGTAAGTATCACATATGGATCTAGTGCTTGGTAGAGGAGTATCTTTGTAGCTTAGGCCCATTAAATGGACTTGACCCATAGCTGTACACCTAGTAGAACAGGTAGAAGGACATTCTTTGGCTTATAGTTCCACCAACATTAAGGAGCAAGCACCTACTCTTTGCCCAGAGGGAAATTGTCAAGGCCTGCCTTCCATCCTAGAGGGGGTTCTATCTGAACGAGCCAGAGGGGATGGATGGGAGCCTCCACAGACATAGTCCTATGTAAGAAAGGGTCCCTACTTCTGTGTTAGAGCCCATGGAAGCTCCTTGTGTTTATGCTTTAGGGGACTGGGACTGCAGATCATTCCTGTGGGTTTCTGTAGAATCTGGTGAATTTCTACCTCTCCTTCTGACATGGATAGATCACATTTCCATCTGATCTTTAAAGGAAATACCACCTTTGTTAAGTCACTTGAAATGATGTCAAGGATATGCTTTATGGTGAAGAGTAAAATCACTGTGAGGATAGGATCATGGAAGAACCTAGCTAAAATAAAGCTGTAACCATCTTTGCAATGTGCCATGGATATACAGAAGTGTGTACTTACATTCCTGAACCTGTGTATTTAAGAATCTAAAACCAAAAGCTTGCTTGTTTTAACCTTTGCTGACATTTGCTAAAGGGTTAGAATTCATCGTGATATAAGAGTTCAGAAGTCTATCACTTTGGAGCTAAAGAGACCTGTATAATTCCTGCAGTGAACTCTCAGGAAGAGTGGGCCATATTCCTATTAACAGAGCTCACGCTTCAGAATTGGGCAGATCACTCTTAAAAGGCATAAGCGTTTGTCTATAAAGGAGAATGATTCATTTCTGCTTTAACATATCCCATGTGAGTCAGTGGCCAGCCTTCCATTCTAATACCTCCTGAGAAACTTATTTTCTTTACTAAGGCACCTCATCTGCCCAGAAAGAGGCCCTCCTGGGTCACGGCTGGGGAGTACTGGGGAATACTAGGCGTGGTCTAGTCATACACAAGAGAATTCAGTGTAGGAGGCGCTCACCTCTGATTACTCCTTCTATGAGTGATCATGAGCCCCTTCACTTCCTCCATATCTTGTTGTTCCCTGGGTTCTACCCAAGTCCTCTTCTTTTCTCAGTATATTTCTTTTCCTGAATGAGAAGAACCCTGAACCTACTCCAGGGATCCTCAGTCAATGGCAGCCATTCTGCCAAGCCGGAAACCAAGGGGGTCATTACTGATTCTTCCCACACTTCACCATCATTCTGTTCACAAGTTCTGTTGAATTCACTCATAAGCCCCTATTACACTCTAGGCATTGCATTAGGTATCGATGGTGAACAAAAATAAACAAGGTGCCTGCCTGCATAGAGCTTATAGTCTAATTGGGGAAACAGACAAATGATGTGATAAAAGGAATATGCAGAGTTATACTTGGCCTAGGGACCAGGAAGGCTTCTCTGAGGAAGGGATATTTAAGAGGAGATCTAAAGAATGTCTCAGGAGTTGTCTACTAGATCAAGGGATTGGGGTGGGTGCTCAATTTCTAAGCAGAGAGAACGGTGTGCAGACAAGTCTTGAATGAGGTGAAATGAGTAAGACTTTGAGAAAGGCCATTGTGGCTAAAAAATAATGGACTACAGGAATAATGATGGGGGAGGAGAGAGAGAGAGGGAGACAGAGGCCCTATTGTTCAGCACCTTATAAGGATTTGGGCCCTTTTTCTAAGAGGACAGAGAAGGGTGGGTGGTATTAGGTGGGGGATAACAGATTTATATATGAAAACCACTCTGGCTGAGAGGTGGAGAATAGATAGGATGGGTCTGAGTGGATGTGAGAGGAAGGGGACACCACTGGGTTTCTTCTCGCCATCCCTACAGTCATCTAATCTAGACTTGGCTGCCCCTGCTTTTCAAAAGGCACCTCTCTTGTCCCCTTTACCATGCTGGGGGATGTATACAGCTATCAGACTTACCTTTCAACTTCTCTCAGCAGAAAAGAAAATTAGTCATTCTTCATTATGCTAAAAATAAAGGTCAGCCTGCTTAGATGACCCACAAGTCCCTTCAAAACTAGTCCTGTCTCCTTCTCCAGTGCTACATCCTACTGCTTGCCCTCAAGTACCCTATGCTGTCCTCCATAAAAAGGGGACTTGAGAGCTGGGTAGCAGGTTGAAGGGACTGGCCCAAGGAATAGAAGTACCCAAACCAAGGCTGAGGTTGAGCCCATGGCCCAGCATACTGACTGATCCAGCTGGGAGCACAGGAAACTGGCCCAAGTGAGGTTTTTGGGTAGTTGGCTTTAAGCCACTTCAGACAGTTGGCTGTCCCAGTACTAAGGGGTAACACCTGAGAAGCACTTGGGGACAGGGCATCTAGAGGCTTGGATGAAAGACTGGAGGAGAAATCACTGGGAGGTGGTGACCAACAGGAGCCTGAGTCCTGGGGAGCAGGACTCCAAGGACTGGAGCTTCAGGATAGCAGGGTGCCAGATAGCAGAGAATGGGCAGGACTCAGAGATTCAGGGCCACAAGGCCAAGGACCAAGGCTGCCTTGAGAATGATGTGGTCAGAAGAACCACAGGAAAACTCTGTAAAGCAAGCAAGCTTTCCATATACAGACGAGGTGCCAGCATATGACTCCTAGAGTATGAGGGGGTGAAGCTAAGTGTCAAGTGAAGGCTGGAGGTGCAAGGGCACAGAGAAAGGAGCCAGGGCCTCTACCATCCCCTACACTGAGATCTTAGTGGCTGTAACCAGGTGCAAGCATGCACGCGCGTGCACACACACACACACACACACACACTCAAGCCAAGGACATGGACAGTGATAGTCATGAGCCCCAGAGAGCTGGGATTGCTCGAGGGCCCCACCCCATGTCAAGGAGAATGAAATCTCAACATTAGTATGGTTCTGGGAGTAGCTCTGTAACTCTAGGGAGGGTCTCTGGAGAGCACGGCTGTGCATAGTTCACATGGTAACCAGAAGACTATGACATACTTAGAGGGTGGTGAGGTCACAGAACTCAAGCTTTAAAGTAACTGAATCATGCGTGCCTCATTTATTTTTAAAAGAAACTTCTGAGAAGAGCTTAGAACAATTTTTTCCCCCCGAGTGCCATTTCCCAAAGGTACTCACAAAACAATAAGGTGTGACTGTAATGGCTGCACTGAGTTGTCTTCTGGACAGTGTTAGAAGGGACATAAAGAAGGTGGACCGAGAACTGAGGCAGTTGAGATGCATTGACGAATGCACACGGTGTCTGTGCGACCTGTACATGCACCCATACTGCTGCTGCGACCTGCACCCCTACCCCTACTGCCTGTGCTACTCGAAGCGAGCGCGCTCCTGCGGCCTGTGTGATCTCTACCCGTGCTGCCTGTGCGACGTCAAGCTCTACTGTCTGCGACCATCTCTCAGAAGTTTGGAGAGGAAAGCCATTAGAGCCATAGAAGATGAAAAGAGAGAGCTTGCCAAGTAAAAGGACTTTTTAAGATTTTTATAAGTCGGTGTATTAAACCTTGGGAGTTGAAGGCGGGGGAGGGGAGGTAACAGCTGATACTTGAACAATGATGATGACAAGGGTTCAAAAGAATGACTCTGGTGACTTAGCAAAGATGTAAGAAAAGAAGAGTAGACGGGTCCGTGATGGGAATTGTGAGATTCTCAAAAGACAATGTAATGATGTCGATTGGCAAGGTTGTTGTGGGTTTATAGCAGGAGTGCCAACATGATAGATAATGTGGCTTTAATGAGGGAAAGAAATAGGAGGTGTCATTAAAAAGCTATTGAAAGAAGCAAACTAAACATTTTTTCTGGTTATGAGTAAAGTGATTTGAGGATATTTGGGCTTACAGAAACGACTACAGGAGAAGCAATAACAATTGATCAAATCCTTAATGTTCGCCAGAGGCTTTAAGAGCAGGGGAGCAAATTGAACAACAGAGGCATTCCCTTGGTTTTGTAGGAAAACCCTTCTCCCATTCCCCAACTCCAGGCAGCCTTAAAATCCATCTGGAGTAGGGCCGGTCCTGTTGACTGCCTCCTCCAGCAGTGGCAAAGGTTGTACGTATGAACTATAGAACTGAGGACTTTCAGAACAGAGTTGAGAGGGTTTTAACTGAATTGGGTAATTTTCAAAGCTACTTTTTACTATTTTGTTTGGTTACATTTCCTTTTATGGCCTGGAGAAAGCTTTCTATTTCTAACTTTCCACTGTATGCCATCTAGTCTGGCATAATTGATAAAAACAATTGCTGAAAGCACTGTACTCTAGTTAAACAAATTTATTTATTATAATAAATAAATAAACTACACCGGGATACTAGGTAGATGTAACACAGAACGATGAAGCATTTTATGTGTTGCTGTATTGAATGAAAGAGGCAAGAAAACCTACTTAATATGCTACTACTTTTTAAAAGATGGGGGCACAAATGGATGATAGATCTTTTGATCCAAATATACTTGACATATAACACTGTAATTTAAGGTGTATAGTATGTTTGATACATCTATCTATTATGATGATGCCATTGAAGCGATAATTAGCACCTCTATCATGTTCCATAATTATCATCCCTTACCAAGTCTGATGATCCTAATATAATATTGTTGTCTATATTCACTATACTGTGCATTAGATCTCTGGGACTTATTTACTACTCATTGCAAGTCTCTATCCTTAACATCCTTCCTTCCTATTCTCATGGTAGATTAATAGATTAGAGAGGTAGGTAAGTAGGTAAGTGGATGGATGGGTGAGAGGATGGGTGGATGGGTAGGTGGGTGGGTGGGTGGGTAGATGTGGAGGTAGGTGAATGGGTGGATGGATGGATGGGTGGGTGGGTGGATGGGAGATACAGATACTTGATAACAGTGACTGGGATATTCCACCAGAAAGGGCAATAGAGCAACTGTTGTCCAAGTCATCAGTCACCAAAGGTTAGGAACAAACCCCTCTCAATAGTTTGGAATGGGGCTATAGCCTATAAACTCATCTACACTCAATTTTAAAGTTTTTATTTTTACTCCTTAGAGGATCAAGTTACATAAGTTTTGCACACTGTGAGTCAGGGATTTTTAAATTGGTCTACAGGAAAGGTTACTTGTGAGCAGGCCTGTCTCCACCGTCCCTGTGCCTCTGAATCCTTGAAAACGCTTGATCCAATCCCTTCCAGCCTTTGTCTCCTGCCTGTCCCTTCACTCCAGACTCTCCAGAAAGAGTGCCTGTTTCTCACCCTGTGGGCACCCTCCACCAGCTCTAAGAGTAGACACAACCTCAAGCTTAATTCTCAGCAGTGTGGTTTATATAAGACAGAATGCTTTCTATGGGTTGTGATATTTTTCCCAACAATGCCTGGATTTTTGCTGATTTTTTTTCTGTGCCTGAGGCAGTATATAAAGTTGGTGATGTCTTTACATGAATTCTCCAGTCTCCGAACTGACAACTGAGTCCATTCTAGATATGACTTCAGGCTTACCGTCCTGTGTCTCCTTCCAGCCACTTTCTTCCCATTCATACTACCTTGTGAAACACTCCTCTGCTCTATTTCTGACAGTCTGACGTTTGACTATCCAGGAGGGCTTAGGGTCACCTGCAAACCTAAATATTCAGTTTTCCTGACCATGGATGAAAACATTAAATCCTGATCTAGCCCCAGTCCCAGAGGACTCCTACTGTTAATATTTTTTCTTCCAATGAAATGCTGCTTCTTCCTTATCTCTCACCTAGCTCCCAAGCCCTGACTAAATAGATCCAGAAATATCATGTTGATTCATTTTTTTAAGACAATCTTTGGTGTGAAAACTTGCTCAAGGCTTTGTGAGTTTAGAAATCATATTCACATGACCTTCTACCCCTTTAAATAATGCTAACAGTTTGGTTAGGTATGACATGTTCTTTCAGATGCCAGGCTGTGTTGTCCTGAGGTTCTTTGTCCCTGGTCTGTAGTTGCCACAGCCCCACTGGAATTGTTTTTCTGTGTGAGAGTCAATCTGCTTTTAATCACTGGTAAGAATCCTTGGATGACATTTCTCCCCTACGTTTCTTGAGCATTTCTGAGTGTATGTTTTTTGACTGCTGTAAATGTGGGTTTTTTTGTTTGTTGGTTGGTTTGTTTGTAAATGTGTTTTTAGACTAGGTATAGGTCCAGTCCATTTCCATCTTTTACCTAGCAGCTGCTTCCAAAGACACTTTGGCAGTACCTTCCTTAATAGAGACTCAAGTAAATACTTCTATTTTTTTAGCTTCTTTGAGATTCTCTTTTCCTCCTCAAACTCCCCTTTGCACCACAAGCACTAGTGGTTCCCTTGACTTCTTCCTCTTCTGGATTTAGAGGGACTGCAGTACCTGAATCTGGCTTCTTTTGTAAGAAGCCATGCCACTAGCCTGCCATAAGTTTGCACTGGATTCACTATCAGCATTGTGGGATTCCCCATCCTCTGGACCGAAGGGGCACAAACAAAAACCATCCCCTCCTCTGCCCTGCACTTAGGAGTTGATTATCTAATGAATGCAAGCACCTTTTTGGCTCTGACCCCTGCCAATGGTGGCGCTAGTCCTTGTAGACAAAAGCTTGGTTTGCAGCTGTGTTGTAGAGGTGCTTTGGGCTCAGGTTCACACCCTTTACTAATTAACACCTAGAAACTCAGACTGAGACTGTGCTTCCATTCATTCACCCAACTATCTATGGTTGATCTGAATCTCAGTGAGAAATCCCCCTGAAAATCTCCACATGAGGGGCACCATCTTCTGCAAACTTCAAAAACAAAAACAAAATACAAAAAACCCCAAACCTCCTCCCTTCTTTCCTTGTTTATCCCTTCACGCTCAGTGATTAAGGTTTTCACTGAATCCCTCTTACTTGGTGTGGTCGATGACTGTCAGCCTCATGGGGGTCTAGCAGTACCTCCCAGGTCTCAGCCCTCGTGAAAATCTCTCCACCCATTCAAGCTCTGACCCACAGCACGGGGCATAGCACCCTCTTCCTCAGCATCCCTGTAAGCCTGGGAAGTGGGTGTGGCCCCTTGTTCCTTTCTCCTCGTGATCCTTTCTGCCCACAGGTCTCAAAGCCTAGTCACCTCAGTGGGGGCTGGGGTAGGAATAGCTTCCCGTCTAGGCCAAAAGCATGTATATTATTTGGTTTGACCTTATTGTTTAAGATACAGGACTTGGAGCTTGGGCTCCAGGGAAGTCTGAGTAAGGTGGAGCCTGGAATAGCTTAATAAAGAGACTTACCCTTTATTGAGTGAAAATTAGGTGCCACATTCCATCTTCATTTGATCCTTGTAACATCTTGGCTTGTTTTATAGATGACGAAACAGATTCGGGAGCAATGTTTTTGACCACTAGGAGTTGGGTGAGCCAGGACTTGAAGCCACATTTGCCTGAGTCTGGAATCCATGTGCTTAACCACCTGGTCAGTGATTCTCAAAGAGTGGGCTCTGGACCAGCATCACCTGGAACTTGTTAGAAATGCATATTTTTGGCTCCTTCCTTGACCCACTGAATTGCAAACTCTGGGGGTGGGGCCCAGCCACCTGTGTTCTAACAAGCACTGCTGGGGCCTCTGATTCACCTGCATTTGCTCCTCTGCTCCTGCGAGGTGGTGTTCTTCGGTATCAAAAGTCAGAAAAGAGACAAGGCAGGAAAGGGAAGAGGGAGAAAAAAGAAGTGAAAGATGACTTGGAAAGGAGGAATGGAGTTTAGTAGGTTTTTGGAAAGGGTCTACAATTAGGAGAAAAAGCAAAGTACTCAGGGATGGCTACTGGAGGATCTACCTCCCTTTGCTCCTGGGTAGAGAGAGGCCTTTTTTGACATCTTCATTATTTTATTTAGCACCGGTTGAACCTCATTCACATCTTTGTGAAAACGGCACAAAGATATGAATTTTTGTTTCACGTTCAGGAGCTTGGTCATACATTCAGATGGACTTCAGCTTCAGCAGGGAGAAGAGGTGGCATCCCAGAGCTGCAGACATACCGTTGGTCCACTCGCTTTCCCTCATCTTCTCTGGGAGGCTTCTGCAATGAACCAAGCTCCACCTTCACGATAACAATTAGAGGAGGCACTCTACTCTCCCTTTGCCCAGAATGTCACAGAGCCATGGAAGTTCCTTTGTGGGGTGAGAGGTACATCGCCACACAGGAGTCAAGTTGCAAGTTCAGAGTTATATCTGAGGAGTGGAATGTGGCTGCTGCAATTTCTTCTACACCCACACATCCCCACTGATAACCCCTGACCAGGAAACAAAAGGAAGAAGACACCTAACCCGGCCAAGATTTTTTAGGCGATTTCCTGAAGACTCGAATTTGGGAGACCTCTGTGGAGCTGTTCTGGGGGCAAAGGGGCCAGAGTGACAGAGCCAGAGGAAGAGGGGGCACCTAAGCAAAAACAACAACAGCAACACATGCAATTGCACTCTGAGACTTAGATTGCTAACAGGAGGAGAAGGATCTGGAAGCCAGCTTTGGCTTGTAGAACTGGCTCCCAGATTCATTTCCTGTGAAGGGCAGGAGGCCTCTGGCAGAATGAGTATGGCAGTAGTAAGGGATCCTAGCTGTCCCCCTGGGGGCCCTCCGGCCCTGTTTTGTGAGGCCCAGCCCCCTCTATGGCAGGGTTTGATGTTTTCATCTCCACTGGGAAGGTCTGAGCTGAACAGAAGAACTTTCATTCTCAGCCCATGTCCACACCGTGGGTGGTTCTTGAGAGATCCATGCGCACCCATTCTGCTCTCTGTTCTGCTCTCAGCTATTCGGGCTTCCCAGCCCTGGTGCATTCAGAGAGGGCACGGGGCATCTTTGTGAGCTATTCTCTGTCCATCCAGGAGGACAGAGTTTTCTCCTGTTTGATTTGTTTTGTTCTGTTCTACAGAGATAAAGATTTTTTTTTGAGTCCAGTTCTCTTCCTTTCTCCTTAGTATGGCCTGTGGGTATCCTGGCACACCCTGGGTGTGAGAGACTACTGTGCCCATGTACCCCACGTTCCTTGGTGCTGGAGGTGAAAATGAAGCTGAATGACTGTCACAGTCCTCTGGGTGCCTTGCACAAGTTGTTTCTGTTGGCCTTGGTGTCTTCTAGGAGATGATTCCATTTAATCATTTGTAATTAGCCTCTAAGGGCCTTGCTTTGTAACATTCAGTATAAGGGCTCACACTTGTTAAACCAATCATGTTAGGCACTATCAAGTGAAAAATACAGATACAAAGCAGTATGTATAGCATGAGCATGATTTCATAAGAACACACAAAAGAATCTAAATAGGTATGTGGAAATACACATACACACAAAAGAAAATCTAACACCAAAATGTTAAGTGCTACATAGGATTATAGGTATTTTACAAAATAGTCCGTCTTTTTCCTTATCTGTATACTTTCTAAGGTTTTCTAAGTTTTTCTACAATGAACTTGTATAACTTTTTTTAAAGATTTATTTATTTATTTATTTATTTATTTATTTATTTATTTATGATAGACAGAGAGAGAGAGAGAGAGAGAGAGAGAGAGAGAGGCAGAGACACAAGAGGAGGGAGAAGCAGGCTCCATGCCGGGAGCCGACATGGGACTCGATCCTGGGACTCCAGGATAGCGCCCTGGGCCAAAGGCAGGCGCTAAACTGCTGAGCCACCCAGGGATCCCCTGTGTAACTTATATAACGAAGTAAGAGTATAAACAAAATTCAGCATAAAAAGAGAGAATTAAAGAGGTATCTTAAACCAATCATCCAATTGCAAAGTTTAGATTTGTCAAACTCGAAGAGGTTCTAGAAATCACACACTCTACAACCTTCCTTTGGAGGCCAACAGATGCAAGAAGATTTGCCAAGAGTGTCTCTTAGAACACAGATTTTTTTTTCCTGTTAAGGGATAAAGGTTGTCTTTGGATGGATCAGCAAATAGAAAAAATATGGACCCTAAAGAAGGCCAAAGCATGCAGGGCTAATGCCAGGATGCCCAATCTGTGTGCCAAGCACTACTATAAATACTTTTCAGTCATTAATTTAAACTTCACAACAGCCCTAGATACAAGTAAGCTAGTATTATTGTTCCCATTTTGCAGATAAGGAAACTGAGGCACAGAGAAGCTAAGTAATTTATCCACATGGCAGAGCCAACATTTGAACCCAAATACTCTGGTTTTGGAATCTATGCTCTTAGGCACTTGGGTTTACTACTTCTTGATACACCACAAGTGTTCAATCAGTGGAAGCTGCAACTGTTATTCTTTTACTATGAAGGATTCACACAGGACTGCAAGGCAGCTCTGTAGAATCATGGGGACCTGTGTTTGCTGCTCCAGGGGCTGCAGACAGAGGTATTTAGCAACTAGCAATGTGGGGGTGGTGAGATAGGAGGAGGAAAAAAACCCTGATTTGTAGTGTTTTCCAATTTCTGTAGTGTAAATATCCCACCATGATTGATTGCAAACTATAAAGAAGTTAGTGGATGGGAGGTGGTTAGTGATGAGCAAATCAGCCCTTGCACAACTGTCCCTGTCTCGTAGGACAGGGATCTACCTCACAACCCTTCCAAGCTGACTGTCCTTGCTGGTACCAGACATCTGGAGTCTGGAGCAGCCTCTCAGCAGCAGAAAGAAGCAGGCCTTGTCATTTGTTGATGGAGCTGGCTGGGGCTGTGTGATGGCCCATTGGTGACACCAATCTGGTGGATAGCAGAGCTTGGTTCTGAGGCTGATGGACATCCTTAAAATGCAGATTTAAAATGCTATACTGGGAAAAATAAAAAATTAAAAAAATGCTATACTGGTTGGGAATCCCCTTTTAAAACGTCCTAACGGTCTACATTTAATAGTAGTGATAATAATGATCACAATAATAATTAAGCAAGATTTATGTGTCAAAGGTGGCATTAAGCAAAACTCATAATCTCATCTATTCTTCCAAATCCCTATGATGTAGGTACTGTTACTATTTCCATTTTGCAGATAAGGAAACTGAGGCAAGTTTTCACAATAAGAGGAGGACCTGGGACTCAAATGCAAGAGAAAGATCTGGAAAGCCAAGCAGCCGTCTATTGTAAACAGAGGTTTACGTGTGGGAGAGTGCGATTTACATGGGAGAACTCTCATTTTTTACTTTATACACTTCTGTAAAGTTTGACTTTTCAGAATGACTATCTAAAAAAAAGAAAAAATAGGGCAGCGCGGAGGGCTCAGTGGTTTAGCGCCGCCTGCAGCCCAGGGTGTGATCCTGGAGACCCCGGGATCGAGTCCCACGTCGGGCTCCCTGCATGGAGCCCGCTTCCCGCTCTGCCTGTGTCTCTGCCTCTTTCATGAATAAATAAATAAAATATTTTTAAAAATTTTTAAAAAGAAAAAATAGAGATCTGGCACCTGGCTGCCTCAGTCGGTAGAGCATGTGACTCTTGATCTGGGGTCTGAGTTCAAGCCCCAAGTTGGGCCCAGCCTTTACTTCAAAAATAATGGTAATAAACAATAGAGATCAAAATACTGCTTCTCGAGCTGTGTCTGAGATCTGAGCTTCTTCCTCCCACCCTTTCTTTTCTCTCCACTCCAGACTGAGAAGAACAACAAATAGAATTCTGGCCTCCTCTTGCTGTAGCAGTAACATTTTAGGATCAGTAAACGTGTGCGGCTTTGAGCCTGATCAAGTCAAAGTCCGGGTGAAGGACGGCAAGGTGTGCGTGTCGGCCGAGCGGGAGAACAGGTACGACTGCCTCGGGTCGAAAAAGTACAGCTACATGAACATCTGCAAAGAGTTCAGCCTGCCGCCGTGCGTGGACGAGAAAGACGTGACTTACTCCTATGGGCTG
Organism: Nyctereutes procyonoides; assembly: GCF_905146905.1. Lineage (NCBI taxonomy): Eukaryota > Metazoa > Chordata > Mammalia > Carnivora > Canidae > Nyctereutes > Nyctereutes procyonoides. The sequence goes on from NW_026575137.1 coordinate 16,968,106, forward strand.
GGGAGTTGCGTCAAGATTGAGTCTCCATGCTACCCCTGCACGTCTCCCTGCAACCCCTGCAACCCCTGCAGTCCTTGTAGCCCCTGCAGCCCCTGTAACCCCTGCAACCCCTGTGACCCTTGCAGCCCATGCTATCCCTGCGGGAGCCGATTTTCCTGTAGAAAGATGATTTTGTAAACCGTAGGAGCCCATGACTTAGTGGAAATCCGTACTCCAGCCAGGCAGCTCTTCCAGTGTTTCTCTCCCCCTTCCCACGGCCCGTGGTACTCAAGTCCCTAGGAAACTGAATACATAACCGCAACCCACGGTGGCTGTGTCTCAGTCTTTGGGTTCATCCGGCCGCTGGAGCACCGCGCGGCTAGTGGGCATCGCTGGAACCCGCACGGCGGGGACAGGAGGCGCGGGGCGGTCTGCCCGCCTCTGGGTCCTCCCGTACCAGCGCCCACCAGCTCCCAGGGAAAGATGCTCCCTGGGTGGCCATCACCAGACGCTGTTTTTCCAAACGATCCAGTGAGATGGTCTAGCTCAGACACCAAACTGGTAGAGCAGACTGGAGACTAGTTAGGGTGAAGCAAGCACTTTGCAAAGCTACCGCAGTGGGGAGCACTGGAGAGCCGAGCTCCGGCCGGGAAATGGGCACAGATCGGAGTGCGAAAGCCCAGGACTGGGGGGAAGCATGTTCAGGGATTTAGGGTCCACACACAGCTTTTCGTTTCTCAACATGCCTATGATTCCGGGAAATGGCCAGCTCTGGGGCAAGCTGGTTTGCAACCTCCTTGTGATTGATTTCAACGATCTGCTCTCATCTCAGGTCCTGAAACTTCTTGTAGCACAGAGTTTCAGTTCAAAGTTCATGAGGGAGAAAGTACAGCTTTCACAATGTACTAGCGTATCACAAAATGCTAACCTATTTCACCTGAGTGTGGATCCTCGTGGATGTGCCTGTGAGCCAAGACAGAAATAAGTGTCAAGGAAAAAGGATCTGTTGGGAGGGATCAGAACGAGACACTGGCAGGTTTCAGAGCTGACTCTTGCAAGGAACATAAAACCCTTAGGTTTGGGCAGTGAATCTTTCAGTGGTCTCAGCTACATGTGGATTAAAGCAGTGGTTCTCAGCCTTCGCTGCAGATAGGAATCCCTTGGGGGAGCTTCAAAACTATGGATGCCAAACCAAAGGGGAAAAGTATTAGAAAAAAAAAAAGAAAGAAAGAAAGAAAGGAAGAACGATTACTGATGCTTGGGTCCCTCTCCAGAGTTTCTAATGCCTGGGCATCAAGACTTTTCAAAGTCTCCCAAGGTAATTCAAACCTGCAGCTAAGGTTGAGAAACTCTGCATGGGATCTTAAAGCTCTCCCAGTCTTTTTTCTTTAAAAGCTACAAGTTCAAGGTTAAAGAATATTGATGGTGATGGCAGACACAGTTTGCTTTCAATTGAGGGAAGTAATGGCCCTCTAATACAGGTGGTGAATAAAAAACGAACATCTTAAAAATTTATTACCTAGGAACTAAATATAAAGAAGTATGTTTGTGTGTACCATATTGTAGTTACAATTACTAGTGTCTTGCCATGATTTGATTTAGAAATATTCTAGTTTCTAAGTTACGAATTTTTAAAATGATTTTGAGAAAATTTCACCCTGTGGAGTCAAATGAAATCCCACATGGGTCTTAAACTGGAATCTCCGTCCTCTGGAAGGCACCACTCCAGGGGGCTCCTGGCTGCTGTTTATTCCTTCATTCCCCCCACTCACCCACTCGCCCTTCTGTTAGTCCAGCAATCCATTCATTCATCCAATGAGTCTTTATGATTTTTATTTTTTTTAAGAGGATGGGGGAGAGTAGTATGAATTGGGTTATGAGGCCCCCTGAGAAGGGTACCTCACCTCAGCCATTGAGCCCACTTTGCTGGCAATGAGTCTGTTCCAAACTTTAGCTAAGGAGTCTCTCCCCAGGGGCGGGGTCCACGGCATCTCCTGCCCAGTCTGCCCTCCCAAGCAGAGCCCAGAAGACTTTATGATTTTAAATGCCAGATACTGTGCTCTGTAGCAGGGATGGAGAGAAGGAAATATCTCTTTCACAAATGCCTCAAATTAAATTCAAGAAGGGATAGCGTGGAGGGATTGGGGAAGAAGGGAATGCCAAAGAAACTGAATTTACAAGGCCTAGGGAGAAGCCAAAGGGGCCTTCCAGAGCTTGGGCATGTCCCTGGAATGCATTGTTGACATCACTGCCTTGTAGGATGCTTCAGGGGAAGCCAGAGGCCACCCTTCACTCAGAGCCTGGCCTGCAGTGGGTTAGTTGCCTGAGTAGGCTCACCACTATCCCAGGGAAAGACTTAATATAAAGGCAAATGTTTATCTATTGAGTGCCTGCTATCAGCAAAGCACAGTGCCAGGCGCTATTACCAAGGAGCAGTACCTCTCCAAGAGCTTCTCTTGGCCAAGGCAAGACTAATACCTGGAATATAATTGTCAAGACACTTGACAGCGTGGAATCAAGAACTAAATTGTATAGTGTAGACATGAAGTGCCTGCCTTTTGTAGAGGAGGGTGTGGGAGGTGACACAGGCCAGAGGCAGAGCTTGGGTGTGGGTCTTGTCTGCTTCCTGGAGGGAAGGCAGAAAGCAGGGTTCATTCCATGAACTAATCAGGTTCCTGAGAAGGAGGAGAAAGTGGATATGAGGGAGAAGAAGAATCATTTGCTGTTCTTAAAATTGTCTTTCACTGGCCGGATGGACCCCTGGGGCTTGGACAGCTCTGCTGTGGCCTTTGGTACACTGGCAGCCCCAAATCCAACTGAAACACCCTCCTTCATCCACCAGGGTGGGAGATAGAAACGGGGGAGACTCTAGAGTGGGCAGATGTAAGACATTGGCCCAGGGGGCAGTTGAAAAATGAGAGAGCCTCTGAGCTACTCCATTGTCCAGCATGTTACAATGAATGGACCTATTAATATGCTACCTTCTAATACACGTGTTGGGTAAATATTATAGAACTAAAATTGGAGATGAAGGTAGTTATACTTCTTAGTGAAAACAGGGTACATTCTGGAGCAAAAGAGCTGCTTAATAGCATTATACTTACATAGTTTCTCAGGTTACAGGATTGAGGGGAATCCATCCCCACTGACTACCATGTATTATTTGAGTGCTTTCTTTTAAAACTCAGGCAGCATTCAATAAAATGACATCAAAGATCCTCAGTTGACTGTCCTTCTGTCATACAATAACTTTATTTACAAATTGTTCGTGTCCCCAGAACTGGTGGAATAAGTCGTTTTAAATGATCTCAACTTCTCTTTCCTACACAAAAAGTCCTCCTTTTCTCTCTCTCTCCCATATAAACCCATGAGTGTATGGAATGGAAAGGTTGTCACACCCCGATTTAGCTTTTTGGCCAAGGACATTACACTGAAAGTTAAGATAAAATTCATACTGAAACCAGAAGAAACTGTGGGTTTGTAAGCAGAAGGAGGGAGGGAGGGTCTTGCTGGGTGACCTAGATGAATTCAAGCAAAGTTGGTAGGGTTGTTGGCATGTATCATAGCAAATTCTCAACAGACTCTTGAATGAGTCACATTATTTGTCATCACGGATGGATGATCAACTCAGAAGTTACCCGCAGGGAGCAACTGCTTTCCATGCTAACCCAGAAGCACTTCTTTCCAGTCTGGAGCTGTACAGTAATTGGCTCCTATCTCTAATATTATAAAACAAAAACTAAAGACATCACTGCTCAGGTCTCTGGATTCTGATGCAGTCTCAAAACTTGACAATTAGAGTTACGTACTCTTCTCCCTAGCCACTCTCAAGTTCTGGTACCAGTATTAGTCACACAAAAGCTAATAAACCTGGCAGATGTAGCACTACACCTTGAAGGCTCATAAACCTGGCTTTTGACATGTGATAAAGCCCATGATTCCAGGGCCTTGGGTGTGCTTCAGAAAATGTGTCAGTAACAGAGTCATAGAACCAGGATGCCAGAAAAGGTGTTTGAAATCCAGCATTCACTGTTCCTGAAGCAAATGGTCCACCAGTTAGAACTTCTTCTGGTAGGTTATCTTTCTCTTTGCACAGTAGAGAGCTCCCCCAGAATAGAGAGCATAACCCTGCATGGCTGGAATAACTTCTGCTCTTAGTAGAATGGTGCCAATGCCACTAAGCATTGGCATGCCTGGAATTACCAGTCTGGAAGGTTCTGGAGGAAGATACCCCTTCTCTTCAACTCAAACTTCAGTGATAACTGCATTTTCACACACTAACGGAAATGGTCTGAAAAGAGTTTTCCCCTGGTTTGTCTATTTTTTATATCCATGAATTCATAGTAAGAAATTCAGATAGGGCATGACTGGTATCTTCTGGAGGCTTCTTCACTATCTGGCACCTGGGCTGGGATGACTCCAAGACTGGGCTTAGCTGACATGGTCATCTAGTCAGTGATTTTGGAAGAAAAAAGTCTTACAAGGGTATAGAAAATGTCATCATTATACATGTAAACAACTGCTTTTATTGAAAACAATACAGCAATATCAAAAGGTCATAATAGTCAGCATTAAAAATATTTTAACTCATGGAACATTTGAAATTAGTACTGCATTAGAAAATTATAGGAGGGGATCCCTGGGTGGCTCAGTGGTTCAGTGCCTGCCTTTGGCCCAGGGCGTGATCCTGGATTCCCGGGATCGAGTCCTGCGTCGGGCTCCGGGGATGGAGCCTGCTTCTCCCTCTGCCTGTGTTTCTGTTTCTCTGTCTCTCTCTGTCTCTCTGTCTATCATGAATAAATAAAATCTTAAAAAAAAAGGAAAAAGAAAATTATAGGAATATGGTCACCATGCCTGTGAAAACAACTACCATCAAACACAAATAAGTTTGGCTTGCTAGTTTTCCCCCCATATGTTTGTGGTTATTAAAACCATTTGAATTGAAAATGGATCAAGGCTTAGTGTTGCATCTATAAATATAATGAGTATATATCCCAGATTTTCCAGGACAGCCCAGATTCCAAATGGCCATGTTCTGGTTTGGGGACGGAAGGATATGGACCATACGTGTTGCCTGTGTGTGGTCAGGGTCTCCTGACTGAGGTGTTAGTGGTTGGGACAGATCGTTACAGCAGGTAACAGCAACAGAATGAAAGGGCACAACAGCAAAGAAAGGTATTTGAGCCAAACTGGCAGCCTTTGAAGAAGCTTTCAAAGGTGGCAGGAATGCCTGAAACCAGCATGTGCCTGGGCAAAACAACTTGATGATAGATTAGGCAACTGTCTTGAAGAGGAAGTTGGTTTCCCTGAGTCAGCAGCTTACTCACCTTCCAGTGTGAGTCAAGGTCACATATTTTTAGCCTTCAGGGCCTGGCCATGGGCTTCTGAGGTGGATCCACCTCCTGGGAAGGGGTGGGCTCTAGAAGAGTGATAGGATTCATCTGTGGGAGCAGCCCACAACAACACTCTCTGTGCCCAGCAGGCCGAGAGAAGCAAGGCAGGATGCAGAAATGGTCCACACCCAAATCTTTTCCTTTTAATTTTCAATCCAGCGTGGAAGACACACAAGGTGGTGAGTTATAATTACACCTTATCAAGGATTCCTATTGAGAAGGAACCAAGCACTGAGAACCAAATGACAGAGCCACTAGCTGTAGAGTCACTGGGTTACTCAGGCAGGCCATTGGGTAGTAGGTCTCACACAATCACTTTCTAAGTCCTCTTGCCCTTGGTGGAAGAATGAGAGGAATAAGAATGACTCCTCCTGGGTTTGTGTGAGCTCTTCTGAGGAGCCCCCTCATCTTTCCAATCTCCTTTTGCTCCTTTCCCTATTTCCTGTCTTTTAGGGACATGTCAGAGTCCAGGCAGGAAACTGAGCTGACAGTTGGCTGGAATTTTTTTTAAAAGACTTAAATAATAAGGGATGTTGAGGTTGATAGTAACTACCCACGGAGGGGAGCTGTTCTTAACCTGACCTGCAGAGGCAGGGAAGAAATGGAATCATTGGTCCAGATGACATCTGAGGCTCTGACTGGGGAGGAGGGGGTGGGGGGAGGGGGGGAGATGCAACTGCTGCTAGAAGAACTGCCCAGCAGGTGGGTTATGAGACGAATGAATGCTGACCTCCCTGTTCTCCCAACTTCTGGTTCCCTAAGAGCACATCCCATTGGCCAATCACGGTGGGAGACCAGAAGGTAAGGGAGCCCTGGTGATGTGGTGCAATGAGGTTAGCCACTCAGGGCTTACAACAAAACAGAGACTACCTTAACATGAAACTTTAGAGTTAATGGAAATTAACCAACACTTTTCTTTTTTCTTTCCTCCTTACCTGCTTTCTGCTTGCCCACAGGGCATCAGGCCAGGCATTGAAGAATCAGAGAGCAACAGCCAGACCTGGCTCTCCATATTATGGAGTTTATAGTCCAGGAGGGAGACAAATATGGAGCATTACAGATAAAGGGATACAGGAATGGGATAGATGAACTCAGGGAAACAACCTTGGGGTCTAGTTTTGATTCTCCAAAGTTGGCCACATAGATCCTTGCTCCTAGAACTATGGTGTCTGAAGAGACCCCATGAAAATTCTGACTGAGAGCTGATCCTAGAAAGCCCACATGATGGACCACTCGGAATTTGGAGGCAAAATGTTTCTCTGGCCCCATAATCACTATCCCCCATGTCTTGTTATTCTTCAGCATTTCTACCACTTTTGTTTAAACCTACACACTCTTACTTAATATGTAACAGAAAAGAAATTCAAGAGGATGTTTTTTAACCTTGGGATGGTGGAAAACAATCAGAGCAAGATAGGTTTCCCAGGACACAGTGAAAGAAACCATCAACAAAGCAACAAGGCAACCTATTGGATGAGAGAAGATATTTGCAAATGATATATCCAATAAGGAATTAATATCCAAAATATATAAAGAGCTTATACAACTCAACACCAAACAACCCAGGCAATGTCATTAAAAACTGGGCAGAGGGTCTGAATGGACATTTTTCCAAAGAAAACATACATATGGCCAACAGAGTGAAAAGATGCTCAACATCACAAATCATCAGGGAAATGCAAATCAAAACCACAATGAGATATCACCTCACACCTATCAGGATTGCTAGTGTCAAAAAGTTAAATAAACATTGACAAGGATGTGAATTAAAGGGAACCCTTGTGTACTGTTGGTGGGAATGCTATTGGTGCAGCCACTGTGAGAAACAGTATGGAGGTTCCTCAAAAGATTAAAAACAACTACAGGGACACCTACCTGGCTCAGTTAGAGGAGTGTGCAACTCTTGATATCAGAGTTGTGGGTTTAAGCTCCATGCTGGGCATAGAGATTACTAAAACCATATAAATAAGCTTAAAAAAATAAAAAATAAAAATATAACATGATCTAGCAATTCCACTTCTGGATATTTACTCAAAGAAAATGAAAACACTAGTTTGAAAAGATATGTCCACCCCTGTGTTTATTGCAGCATTATCTACAATAGCCAAGATAAGGAAGCAGCCCAAATGCCCATTGGTAGATGAATGGATAAAGAATATATGGTGCATATTTACAATGGAGTATTACTTGGCCCTAAAAAGAATGAAATCTTGCCATTTGCAACAGCATGGATGGACCTAGAGAGTATTGTGCTAAGTGAAATAAGTCAGAGAAAGACAAAGACCATATGATTTCACTTATATGTAGACTCTAGGAAACAAATGAAGAAACAAAACAGAACAGAAACAGACTTGTAAATACAGAGAACAAACTAGTACTTTGCCAGAAGTGGGGGTGGAGGGAATGGGCAAAATAGGTGAAGGGGATTGAGAGCTACAGATTTCCCAGTTATAAAATAAGTAAGTCATGGTGATGGAAAGTACTGCATAGAGGATATAGTCGGTAATAATGTAATAACTTGATAAGGTGACAAATGATGACTACACTTAGGGTGAACATTTCACGATGCATAAAAATGTCAAATCACTATGTTGTAACCTGAAGCTAATATGTATGTCAGCTGTACTTCACTTTTTAAAAGTGTAATCATAATTACACTTCATGAGAGACAGAATGAGAGAGAGAGAGAGAGAGAGAGAGAGAGAGAGAGAGGCAGAGGGAGAAGCAGGCTCCATGCAGGGAGGCCAATGTGGGACTCCATCCCGGGTCTCCAGGATCAGGCCCTGGGCCAAAGGCAGGCGCTGAACCACTGAGCCACCCAGGGATCCCCTATACATATATTTTTTAAAGTATCAAGTCACAGGGGTTCCTGGGTGGCTTAGTCAATTAAGCATCCAACTCTTGCTCTCAGCTCAGATAGATCTCAGGGTCATGAGTTTAAGCCCCATGTTGGGCTTCATGCTGGGCATGGAGCCTACTTAAAAACAAAAGAGTATCAAGTCACAAAAAGATGACAAAAAGTACAGATTGTTCAATGAAGAAGCCAATTTTAAAAGGCTACATACTGTTATGATTCTCGTGATATAAGATCTGGTAAAGCCAAACTAGACAGACAGTAAGAAGAGTGATTGCCAGGGGGTTGGTAAGAGGGGGGTAGAGGCTTGGATAGATGAAGACAGACTTTTTAGGGTGGTGAGACTATTCTGTATTGTACTGTGACTATAGATACAGGACTCTATACATTTATCAAAATGCATAGAACTTTAAAGCACAAAGAGGAACTAGTACACACAAATTAAAAAAAAATCAATTAGGCAGTCAAGGGATACCAGGATAGAATATAGACTGTCACAAAATAATCTGTATTACAAATGCATTAAAATGTCTTACTGAAGTAGGATGGGGGAAGAGGTGGTGACCTAAGTAGCTTTGAAAATGAGTGGAATTGTAAAACTAAAGGCAGAAAGAATTGCACAGAAAACTGTACTCTTGTTGATGAAGTTGTTTCCCATCAGGGCACAGGGTTAACATACTGTTATACCTGTATGCTGGAAATGAACAGTTAAATAAATATTGGTGAATGGTGGGAGCTAGTCTTCTCACTGTTGGAGTGGCCATTTATAAATAAGCAAGGGGGAGGAGACTAGAATGATCCCGGTGGTTGTGGACTAGAGTTGCAGGCATGGAAATGAACTCCTGTTCATATAGGACGATTTATGTATATATACCCTGGTTTGTATGGCACACATGTATTTCCTTGCTTTGTCAGCTGAGAGGACTTAGAAGCAGCAACACCCAACTAGCAATTAGCATATCTTATGCTCTGACCTTGGTTTCCAATACCATTCTCTAATAAAGAAACCAGGACACCTTGGAGAAGTAGCTGCTTTTAAGACAAGGGTAAGGAACATATAAGAGGAACCTGGAGGATCTTGTGGTGCTAGAAAGTAAGGCAGTACTCAGGGCACCTGAGTAGCTCAGTCAGTCGGGCATCTGACTTTGGCTCAGGTCATGATCTCAGGGTCCTGGGATGGAGGCCCACACTAGCTCCACATTCAGCAGGGAGTCTGCTTCTCCTCTGCCCCACACCCCTCGTGCTCCTGCACGTGCACATGTACACACACTCTCTCCCTCTTTCAAATAAATAAATAAAATCTTGGGGCACCTGGGTGGCTCAGTCTGCTAAATGTCTGCTTTTGGCTTAAGTCATGGTCCTGGGGTCCTGGGATCAAGCCCCACATCAGGTTCTCTGCTCAGTGGGGAGTCTGCTTCTCCTTCTTCCCCTGCTTGTGCTCTCTCTCTCTCAAATAAATAAATAAAATATTTATAAAAATAAAATCTTAAAGAAAAGAAAGCAAGTACACATAAAAACAAAAAACCAAAAATATCATGTTGATGGAGTATGTCAAAGGGACATGGAAGCCAATTGAAAGAGATCCCAATGGTCAAAGCTAAGCAATATGAAAACCAAAAATAAATAAAGTAGTATTGGATTAAACCCAAAGTATAAGGTAAATATCCACACATCTATATGGATATAAATGAATGATTAAATAATTAAATGAGGGAGAGGAGACAAATCTCTCATGCAGAAGAATTACAAATAATTTACAAAGACTCCACCCTCAAGGAGGTGGAACATAACTCCCAGCCCCTTAGGTGTGGGCTATTCTTAGTGACTTCCTTCCAAAGAGTCCAGTATGGAGAAGAGGAGATGGAGAGTAACTTTGTAGTGGAGAAATCTAACAAATACAACCTTAGCCAGATGATCAAGGTCAATAACAAAAGTGATAAATCATGTTGATGATAATGTGTTCTAACGCCCATCTGGTCATGAGAAAAATCTCAGGACAGGGACATTCTAAAAAAATGCCTGACTAGTACTCCTCAAGGTACTGTGAGGTCACCATGATGACCTGTAAAAGTCATCAAAAACAAGGAAAATCTGAGAAGCTGTCAAAGCCAACGGGAACCTAAGAAGATGAAACAACTAACTGTGAAGTGATGTCCTGGATGATATCCTGAAACAGAAAAAGGACATTAGGTAAAAACCAAGGAAATCTGGATAAAGTGTAAACTTTAATAAAAATGTATCAGTATTAGTTCATTCTTTGTAACAAATGTACCATAGTAATGTAAGATGTTATTAATAGGGGAAACTGGGTTTGGGCTATATGGAAATTCTCTGTATCAATTTCGCAATTTTCCTGTAAATCTAAAACTGTTCTTAAAGTGCTTTATAAAATAATACGATAAAATAAAAAAATTTAAATGATAGGCAAGAATACAAACAGGCAATCTGTAGAAGAGAAATTGCAAGTAGTCAATAAATGTGGAAAAAACACCCCGACCTCTGTGGTCTTCATGGTAATGTGGATCAAAACAACAATGGCATACTTTTTTTTCACACAACAAATTAGCATAAATTATAGAGAGCAGCGTGAACACAGGAACCATTGCAGAGCTGGGCATCTGAGGCTGTCGGTCAGTTGCACTCCCTGCAGGTGAATTTGAGTGATGCACTCTCATGGCCACCGCTGGCATTCTCAGTTTTGTCCACAAATGTCTGTGAACTAAGTCTAATGTTTATGTTTGGACTATGCTAATGACGTCATTCATGGAGTTGTGGCACCTCTTATTTAGCAACGAGAGTAACTAACAGGAGGAATTTAAAATTTTCCTAGGACTTGCCTGAAACTTTCACTCCTTTTTTTTTTTTTTGCCATGACAAGATCAAGGACTGTGGGAGGCAGAGGACAAAGACACATAATAATGCCAAGAAACTTGCTCGATGCCAGGCCCTGGACTGGCTGCTTGATATGTACTTGCTTCTTGTCCTCATGGTTGCCCCAGGAGATTGATGTACTGAAATATTCATGTGTGTTTCTTCCTGAATTTCAGACTCCTTGGACATCTATGTTGTTGGATCAGAAAGCAGGAGCCACCTGTATCTAACTGGCCTTTCTAGCTATTGTGTCTGAGAAGTAGAGTTGCTCCATGAGAAAGATGGCATGGGGAAAAGACTGGGTCCTGGGCAGTAGAAAGAGATGAGGTGAGATTCCTGAGGTTGGTAGCTTTCTAAGTAGTTAATGGACCTGGTCCTATTCTTCCAACTGTCCAGAGAATATAGCAGGGCTGCAGAGGATCTTGCGTGCTCCTTTTAAGAATGTCAGCACTGATCATCCTGAATCAAAGATGATAGGTGTTGCCTTGTTGGAACACCATGTTGGCCTATGCATTGTTAGGGGGAGGGTTAGAGTACCAGTAATGTCTGGAATTGACCTTCCACCAATTTGGCAGGGTAGAGGCTTGGAAACTAAATTTGATTTAAACAAAGTAAAAATGTGCAATGTTTCTGGCACACCCATATTTATGGAGTATGAGTCACTGCACTTTCATACTCTTTTTCCATATGGGTGGTAGAAAGTCCATTTCCAGTCATTTTGAGGGCACCCTCCTCTTAGGGTTGTAATAGGGTTACAGGCGTAGAGGGTTGAAGTTTTTTGGCAGCCTCTGTTGCACAAGTCTGCTCTTCCCCAGCCCACATCTGGCTATGGAGACATCTGAGTGGGTCACCTTTGTCCAGTGTCCTGCTATGTGGTGGGCTATCCCACTGAGAGCATCTGTTGCCTCTATGTCTACTCACCGGTATTCCATGCTGCTTCTCAGTTCTCAAAACTATCATGCCAGGATCAGTTAGAGTAATGTGACAATCAAATTCCAAATTTTCAGTAACTTGTAAAATGAGTTTATTTCTTAGTCACATAAAAATCCAGGACAGGTGTTCTCTGGTTGGCAGATGGCTTTCAGGAACCAGGTGCCTTTCATCTTGTGGCTCCTCTCTCCTAGAGCCTTACATGTAGTTCTCCATACCCACCCAACAGCTTATGCAAATATATGAGAGAGAAAATGGAGAAATGTGTAACTTCCTTAGCCGGGAAATGCCACAAACTGTTTCTACTTATAGTCAATTGGCAACTAGTCATGTGCCCCCATCTAGCTGTAGGGGAGTCTGGGATATGTAGTTCCTGGCTGGCTGACACTAGAATAATGGAAGGGGAATGTGAGGGAGCAAGAGTCTTTGCTGTATGAGTAGCCAAGATTGTCACATCTTCCATAGTCCCACTTCTAGCTGATGACCACACCTCCAATTCTCTGGAAAATAGAACCCTTCAGATGTTTCCTTATCTTCCTACCACCAAATCCACTGGGATATGTATCTACACTCTCTGACTTCTCTCTTGTCACTGGAGTAACAGGATGTTACATGGCCCTTTCCTTGCTGTCTACAATTCGAAGACAAAGACAAAAAGCAATGTCATAGGTGCTAAGTACTCCTCAATCCTAAAGTGGAGTACTAGTCTACAGTGCAAGGCAACCCCTAACATAGCTCCTTACGATCCTCATCTCCTGGTACTCCTGCGTTTGTGTAGTTGCCTCCTCTTAAGTGTGGGCTAGGCCTAGTGATTCACTCCTAATAAACAGAATATTGTACAAGTGACAGATGTCACTATGAGGTTAGGTTATTGAAAGACTAGCTTCTATTGAGCTCCCTTATTCTTCTGAGTTAATCCAGCTGCTGTGTTGTGAACTGCCCTATGAAGGGGCCTACCTGGCAAAGAACTGACATCTCTGGCCAACAGTCAGTGAGGACCAGGGGCCTGCCAACAGCCATGAAAGTGAGCTTGGAAGTGGATCCTCCCCAGTCAAGCCTTGAAATGACCGCAGCCTGAAACGACATCTTGATTGCAGCCTTGGGAGAGAACCTAAGCCTAAGGCACCCAGCTAAGCTGTGCTTTGCTGACTCACAGTATATCAGTTTGCCAGGCCACCATAACAAAGTCCTACAGACTGGCTGGCTTAAACAACAGGCATTTATTTTCTCATAGTCTAGATGCTGGAAGTCTAAGACCAAAGTGTTGGCAGGTTTAATTTCTTCTGTCCTGGGCTTGCAGACAGCACCTTCCCTTTGTGTCCTCACATGGCCTTTTCTCTGTATGCAACAACCCCTGATACCTATCCCACTTCTTTTTTTTTTTTTAATTATTTATTTATTTTTTTAAAGATTTTATTTATTCCTGAGAGACAGAGAGAGAGAGAAGCAGAGACACAGGCAGAGGGAGAAGCAGGCTCCATGCAGGGAGCCCAATATGGGACTCGATCCTGGGACTCCAGGATCACGCCCTGGGCCAAAGGCAGGTGCTAAACCACTGAGCCACCCAGGGATCCCCCCTATCCCACTTCTTATAAGGATTCCAGTCATATTGGATCATGGCCCATCTCATGACCTCATTTAGTCTTAACTACCTCTTTAAAGGCACTATCTTCAAATCCAGTCACATTCTAAAGTACTGGAAGGGTTAGGGTTTCAACATATATATTTTGGAGGGACCCAGCTCAATCCTCACACAGAAACAGTGAGATAATAAATGTTTATTGATTTAAGTGCTAAAATTTGGGGTAATTTGGTACACAGCAATGGATAACAAATACAAACACCTAGGTGAGACATTCTAAGAGACTGGGGAGCTGTCTCTGCTTATGACCCCCCTCTAAGCCCCCCTACAAGAAGGTTGGGGGTTCACTGGGCATGGAAGCAGATGGTAGTGAGGGTTTCCATAAAGAGAGATATGTCAGCGTGCTGAGCTGTGCACCCCCTTAGTCCCCATCATGGAAAGGAAGGAATACATCTACTTCACCTCAACTAGTGTGGGAAGTGATGGGGTTCAGAAATGCTACCCCAAAATATGGCACCTTGCCATTGTTAAGAAGAAAACCACAGGTCCGAAATGGAGTCACTTGTGCTAGGGCCACATCACCAAACCACAACTTAATGATTAACCTAATTGCAGTCTCCACCTTTCCCAGGAATGTAATCTTAACCAGTCAGTCTGGAATTTCCTGGCAGTACCAGTGAGGTGATCCACCTGATAAGAAACCCGCCTCCCATCATCTAGTACCACTCTGCTAAAGGGAGATGCCCTTGCCCCAAATAATCTTTTTTGTTGTTGTTTATGGCTTCTTTGTCCCACTTCCCCTCTGCCTTAAAAAAACTTCCCATCTAGTACAGCTCCTTGCAGTGCTTTTCTATTTGCTAGGTGGGATGTTGCCCAATTCATAAATCGTAGAATAAAGCCAATTAGATCTTCAGATTTACTCAGTTGAATTTTTTTGTTTTGGGTGGCTCTTTTGGTGAAAATTAATAAAAGGAAATCTCATTTAGAATGAAGCCAGGAGGCCAGCAGGGGGAGCCCTCACACCCTAAACACTGCTCACTGTCCATCACAGACCCAACAGAAAGCCAAGTCCATGCACCTGGATACTCCTTTACTCTTCTAACAAAAGGAAGAAAGGCTTTTCTCCTCCTCAGCAACAGCCCAGCCAATGAGACATTGTCCCATCAAAAAGCCACTGTATATCAAACTCCCAGTTTACTCAATAAATAATGGTACTAGTCAATGGACTTTTTGTTCATAGCAGCCTGTCCAGTTTCTCCTTTCCCCCAAAAAAGAGCATTCCTCACCTTTGTTTTCTGCACTTGCCAATGGTTTTGCCTTAGCTTGTCCTGGATTGCAGACCTCTGCGAGTTCCAACTAAACTCATTTTTTGCTGGTAAAATAACAGGCATGTTTATTCTTAAGGTTAACTTTTAAAAATAGTATATTGGCTATTTTAAGTGGGGGGTGTATGAGAAAACAGCAGAAGCAGAAAGTTCACTGTGACCTTCCCCTGCCCTTCTCTGAATAGGTCTGAAAGTCCTCCTGCAAGAGGTGCCCTCCCTTCACCTAGAGGAAAGGAGCATCCTAGTATCTGAAGACAATGGGACACTGTAGTGGCTGCAAAGTTTTCCCTTCTTCCCTACTCCATTCTTTGGCTGGCCTAATAATTAAATTGTCATAATCAGGTTAACAGGAGGAGAACTAACAAAAGCTTAATAACATGTATACCTTCTGTATCCATGGGAGAGATCCAGGAAAATGAAGGAAGTCTCTGACATGATGGGAGCCATTGCTTTAAGTACCATCTCAAGCTAAAGACAAAGATGTCGGGGCTGGGAATCAGTTCTGGAGAGAACTGGGAGATTCCCAGGAAAAGCACAATAAACAAGGTAAGGTTGCTGTGCAGATTTAAGCTATCACCTCCTTCATTCCATAAGAGTTTCTAAACATTTAGTCATCCTTCTCTTCATCTTATAGACAGGGAGGCATCCTTACTTAATGGAGATTCCTCTTATAAATCTAAATGTCTCTTATGAAAAGGAAACATCTCAGTTTTCAAAGCTTCTTCTGTGTCTGCAGTTTCTTAAAAATAACAGCTTAAAATAATCAATATGCCAAAGAAGCATATCTTGGGGTGGCAAAATCTGCTCCCCTTCAACACCAACAAGAACCCTAATAAACAGGCCTCCCCTCAGTTCACTATGCTTACTTCATACTCCTCAATCTATCGTATTTCTACACAGCTTCATCTATACCACTCTTCAGCTATGGCATAAAAATACCCAGGTCTTCATTTCCTATGAAGGCTCCCATGTCACATAAAACTCACAGCAAGTAAACCTGTGTTTTTCTGCTGTTCATGTCTTTGTCAGTTTAATTTTTAGACCTCGCTGGTACCCTAAGAGGATCAAGGAAAACTTTTTCCTTCCGTACAAAAGCTTCTAGAGAACACTTGGAGAATCTAAAATGTGTCCCCTGGATTTGGGAGGAAGAGTGGTTAGTATCTGACCCCACTTGAGGAATTCTAAAAGAAAGCCATTCTGCTTTAAGGATCACTCTACCAGGTGGCAGATCTGAGAGAGTAAGAGGCGAGCATGTGAAGAGTAGCAGACTATGCCACCCCCAATATGCCACTTTGGTATAAGGATTATTTTGAGCTAAAGGGACTTGAGAAGAAGCAGATACAAGAATAGCTCCCTGACCTCCCGCTATTTGCCTAAAAGCAGGACATTTGTAAAGCTGTTCCTCCTGCCCTCTCTACCAGGAAGGACAGAAGTTAATCACCGGAGATAACTCTAGACTCTTATAAGCACCAATGGGGTCTACCTAACAAACCTTGCTAAAGGTGGCACTCATTTCCCCATATATTTGCTTTCCCACAATTTGCCATCCCTGGGAACTCAAAGTTCTTTTCTTTGTCTTGTCACTTCTCTAAGACTTTCTTGTTCTTTTGTCATGCTATATAAGCCCAAGCTCTAACGACTCCTTTGAGTTACTCATGGCTGAATGCTCCTCATGCAAATGTACATGTTACTAAACTTCTATTTGTTTTCTCTTACTATTCTGGGTTTTTTCAGTCTAATTTATAGGGCCCTAGGCAAAGCACCTAAGATGGGCAGAGGAAAGATTTTTTCCCCCTCTCCCACACATGTTTCCCAGGGGCCAGGTGCAGGTGGGCAGAAGGGAGCTGGACTTAGGGGGAGCCTAAAAACGAACACTGGTGAAGGATCTTTCTGCAGGTGCAAGGTGACCCAGCAAAGAGGGATGCTGCTGGAAGTTGGGGAGGGCTGTGGGGAGTTGTAAGCCAGAGCCCCTTAAACTCGACTGCTTACCATGTCACCTGGGCCTCTTGTTAACATGTAGATTCTTATTCAACAGGTGAGGTGAGCCTAAGTTCTCCATTTCTGAACAGGTGACACCTGTGCTGCTTGCCCACGGCGCACACTGACTTGGAAGATGATAAGCAGAAAACAGGAGGAGGGGGCGCCTGGGGCACTTGAGTGGCTCAGTGGTTGAGTGTCTTCCTTTGGCTCAGGTTGTGATCCCCAGGTCTTGGAATCAAGTCCCACATCAGGCTCCTCACAGGGAGCCTGCTTCTCCCTCTGCCTATGTCTCTGCCTCTCTATGTGTGTCTCTCATGAATAAATTTTTTAAAAAAGAAAAAAGAAAACGGGAGGAGGCACCTCTCAGTGCGTAAGAAACCTGTAGGGACAGAGAAAGAATAAGTGGTCTGCACCCTCCTGAGTCTAACTGGTGCCATAAGCTGGGAGCAGGCCGGATGAAGTGGCCCCTGCCACTGTGAGACCTTCCCAGGCACCTCAGTTCTGACTACTCTCTCTGACTCCCAAGGCTGCCACCCCAAACCTGCCCTCCTTCTCAGGTAATATCTGTTCCTCTATCCCTGTTAGAGCCTCTCCAGGCATACACCAACACACGGCTCTTCTTCTGTAACAAAGCAAACCAAACTAAACCCTTTCTCTACCCTAAACCCCTTCATCCACAGATCCTAGTAAAATTTCTCCTCAGAACATCCACATTTTCTCCATTTCCTTGGCATACATTCACTTTAAAAAAAAAAACAACACACATTTAAATTGGGAAATATGTATACAAAGGAAGGTAAAAAAAAAAAAAGGTTTTTGTTCCTTGGATCAGTAACTAGTTTCTCTGAGGCTTCTTTTTCATACTATAGCAAAGAGACAGCCTTGCTGTGTTTTGAGAGCACTAAATAAAATAATTCTGCCAAGTATCAGAGGCACAAAGTAGGTCCTCAATAAACCACCTTAGTCCTGAAGGTGGCTGAAGGTAAGAAGCCTGCGCGGCCCCAGGTAGAGCAGGGCTGGCATGTGCTGAAATGTGCCCAGGCAAGTGCAGGCATGTCGCTGAATTTCTCCCTGCCTCCCTGCCCCCACCCACTCTCATGTCATGGCCTCCATTCTCCGTGAACTGAGCTGGAGCTGAGGACTGCAAAATGGAATCAGCATGGAAAGGGTAGGAAAGAGAGGCCAGCAGACCACGTATTCCACCCAGCAGCCCCCAGCAAGCTCAATAAAGCACAGTCTATCCCTCGGCTCCCAGGGGTCTGGTAATTTCTTGCTTTGCCTCATGCTAAATAATAAAAATTCAACTGAGTAAATTTTAAAGATAATAATTGGCTTTACTGAATGATTCATGAATCGGGCAGCATCCCATATAGCAAATCGAAAGAAGCTCCAAAGGGCTACATATAGGGAAAGGTTTTTAAAGGCAAGACAAGGACATGATTTAAAAAAAAAAAAAAAGATTATTTTGGTCAAAATCACCTCTCTTTAGGGGACACGAAGGGTTTCCTTATGAGGTGAATTCTCTTACCTGTGCTGACCAGGAAATTCCAGACTGACCAGTTAAGATTACACTCCTGGGAAGGGTTGAAAATTGCAATCGGGTTAGGTATTAAGTCCCAGTTTGGGGATGTGGGTCTAGCACAAGGGACTCCCTTTTGGTCCTGCAGATTCTTTTTACCACCTCCTTATTCTGGGTATTCCATATCTTCTTCCTTCTTCACGTGCACTGAGGGCCTAGGACGTGCCAGCTGCGGGCCCAGGTGCCAGATGGCTTCAGAGACTCTGACCTAACAGGTTTCTTGTCCTCCAGAAGTTCATCAGAGGAGAGAACAAAGCAATCCGGTTTCAAATCTGGACTTCATGGGGGAACTGCTGTGCAGCCTTGGCTGAGACACTCCCAGGGACCCTTCCCATTTCTTCATCGGCAAAATAGGGAGAGTAATACGTACCTTACCTTTCAGTGCTGTTTTGAAAATGACATGGTGCCATCTAGGTCTGAGGAATCACCTGGAAAGAAATTTTCTGTGCTGTTTTGCCTGTGGGAGAAAAAAGAAAAAAAAAAAAAAAGAGGAACAGCTTCATAAGGAGTGTAACTTACTGCTCTCTAAAGATACGCAAACACGCTGGAGATCAAAAAACAGTACAGGGCAATACAGAGGATAATCCAAAAGGCAGACACGCAGTTTGGGAAGTTTCCCAGTTCTCTCAGCGATGACACCCTTCTCGCCGGGCGAGGGAAGACCGTGCGGGCGGCCCGGCGGCGGTGTCCTCTCCGGGGGACGCGACGTCAGTGTGTGTGGAAGCTGGACCCGGGCCTGACGGCAAAGTGACTGTTCTCCCCGCGGAAGGCGGAGACAGAACACGGCTGACGGCCGGCCGAGAGCTCAGCTGAGGCAGGCATTGAATCTTCGTCTCATTTCTAAATTCAGTTCTGAAGCCGAGTGACAAATATAATAAGAGCGACCGCAGAATGCCAAGGGAGGGAGAGAGGCCTAATATGGGTCTCTACCTGAGGAAACAGCTGTCGGGGAACACGTGGCCCTCCACGGCGAGGCCGCGCGGGCGGCCGCGGAGGGCCTGTTGGAGGGATCCACCAACACGGCGCACCGGAAGCGGCGGGCGCGAAACACCTTGCTTCCGGGGGTTTCTTATTTGCTTCGCTGAGGGATTCCTTCAGAGTCCCATCGACCTGGAGGTTCACGCACAACCTGGGAATGTACCCTGCATTCACGCCTCCCTTGAATGTTCTCTGTCGCACCGTCGCTTCCGCGGCGCTGGGAGCCCCGAGCCCCTGGGAGCTGCCCTCCTCCGCCACCTTCCTCAGGATGAGAGGGTTTCCACTCCCCTAGCGGCCGGCTCCCGACTCCCGACTCCCCGCCAGGCTGAGCCGGCTGAGGAGCCCGGCCGCCCGCCCGGCAGAGGGAGCCTGGGGAGGTCACAGGCTGTGCCGGACAGGGGACAGTCCTCCCCACGGGGTGCCAGGCCCCCTGCCCCATCCCCTCGCCCCGGCGGGAAGACAGGCCTGCTTGCCGGCAGCTGCAGGAGCAGGAGCGCCGCACTCGGGCCGCGCCCGGGAGGCCCTGCCCCGGGGATGGCAGCAAGGCCCACGCGGGCAACGGGAGCCCGTGTAGAGGCCACTGCCGCCTTGTGGGTCTGTCTGTACTGCGAGGCCACTGGGGCTCAGGGCGCCCGGCTGCACCCCCGGGGGGCATGCCAGGAGAGCCGAGAGTCCTCTGTGGTGCCCTGTCCCTCATGTACGGGTGGCCCAGCGGGGTCGCTGGCGGGCCCTCCGGCTTGAGGCGGCGGCTATGAGGCTGCAGCTGCTGCCGGTCCTGGTGGAGGAAGGGAGGATTGGGGGGTGGGGGGGGGGTGCTTGCTTTCTCAGGGAAACAGCCAGTTCTCTGCGACTCTGTGGCCTGTTGGACGCCACCTCCAACTCTCAGGCTTTCCGGCCTCTCTAAGGTTCTAAGTAACTTAAATGTAAATGCCCACCTGCGGCTGTTGGCTACAGCATCGGACAGCGCAGTTCTAGGCAATGTGAGAGGGAGACCTGTACAACCCCAGCACTGAGGAGTCACGGGATTGGATTCATGATGAACTGTGCAAGTTTTGAGGTGAAGGTAGGCAACAGACAGATGCAATCAGATGCACACATCCATCCACCAGACATCTTCCACGCCACCTTATGAACAGTGTTCAAATATGATTCAGTGCCTCCCTCACTGTAGTCAGACAGCGGGAGGGCTGACACTCTGCCCTGCTCATCCTATTCATTTTAGTTTCCCACACCTAACACAGTGCCTGACATGTAGTAGAATCTCAAAAATTGTTTGCCCCGAAGGAATGGGGCCGTGCTAGGCCCTTGGAGAGACGCCCAGATCAATCAGACATGGAGCCTCCCCTGGGTGATTTTATGGCCCAATCATACATACTTAACACACTAGATGAGAAGACTCATGGAAAAGCCCTGGCATTGAGCCTGGCACAAAGTAGGCTCACAATAACCGTTTCCTCTCCTGTCTTGTGTTCCCTCCAAAGCCCATCCTCCAAAGATTTCTGAATGGGGTAAAGTCAAGGTTTTAGAAGAGGTGAAGATTAATTTCGTCTGGGACACTCAATGAAGGCTTCCTGGAGGAGGAGGCATTTGATCTGGCTGATCCAGAACTGTAAGCAGCATGAACAAAGACAGAGATGTGTGGGAGAATAAAGACACGTGTGGGGAAATGCAGGAAAGGTCAGTCTTGTTAGTGGAAGTATATGAAGCGAAGACGTAGAAAACAGGGTAGGAGAGTCCCTCGGTTACCAGGTTAGGTGTGAAGAACCTGGATTTCATTACCAGAGAGACCAGATAGCCCTGCACCTGGCCAGCTTCTGTCTAACCACAGCCTATGTGATAGCTCTGGGCTAGCTGTCTAACTTCCTCTGAGCCTTACTTTCTTCACTGCAAAACGAGGGTGATACTACTTACTCTTTCAAAACATGAATGAGAGTGCACTTGCACTGCAAATGCACGCTACCCTGTTCTAATCTTTTTCCACTTTGGAAAAGTCTGCATCTTATCACATATAGGGTTAACCCTGCACTCACTTATATGCCATTATCATATTCTAATTAACAACTTTTCTATTTATGGATAGTTAGGTTGCTGCCAATCTTTAAGTAATTTATATCCAAGTATCTACAAGATAAATTTATAAAGTCGCATTGCTAAATCAAAGTGTATATGGAATTTAAATGTCGACAGAATTACCAAATTAGTCTCCATGAAAGCAAATCGGTTTCCACTTCAATCGGCAATATATATAAAGGTCTGTTTCCTTACACCTTCACTAACAGCGTTACCAATTTTTTTGATCTTTGCCAATCTGAAAGGTTTAAGTTGGTATCTAATTGTAGTTTTAATTTACATTTATATTATTATGAGGGAAGTTGGGCATCTTTTCGACTTTTTAAAAGACATTTGTATTTCTTCTCTGGGAAATGTTTATAGCCTTTGTCCATTTCTATTAAGGAAATTAGGTCTTCTGGATATGGTCACAAGTGTTGTTCACAATTTGCCATCTCTCTTTTACTACATCTGTTTCTTCCCCCTGGCAGATATATATTTTATCTTTCTATAGTAAGATTGACCATTGCTTTCCTTCATTTTTCTGGGGTTTGAATCATGCTCAGAAAGGCATCCACTCCAAGATCATAAGAGGAATCTTGGATTTATTTAGGGGTGAGGAAAGAGGCAGGTAATTCTGCTTTCCTTTTTTCCAGATGGCAGTCACCCTAACACCATTTCTCTGGATTCCTTTAAGCAGCAAGAGCCATTCAAGAACTAGTCAAGGGGCCCTACTTAAAAGAAGAACATGCATTGATGTAAATGTTCTAAATGTCGGTTCATCTTCCCAACAACCACGTGAGGTGTGAGCATCCTTGTTTGTCAAATGAGGGGACCAAGGTTCAGAGAGTAAATCATCCACAATGGCACAGCCAGGAAGTGACAGAGCTAGGATTCAAACACAGATCTGATTACAATGTCTGTGCTCATTCCACCCATGAGAACTATGATCCAGAAGGGGAGGCACAGTGGATACACAGGGCTTTGTGGAGGGATCGGAAGATGGCTTCTCAGTCTCATCCTGTTCATTCCTTCCCCATGAGGGCCTCCTCAACGTTGCAGCCAGAGTTCCCTGCAGCCCGCAGACACGGTGTCTATCCCGGAAAAGCTGCCCCCATTCAGGAATACAGGCCAGGAATTGTCACAGGAGCAAGAAATAAACCTTTGTCATGTTCACTGAAAATGTTGCAGTTGATGTTTAGCAGCAGCTAGCATGAACCTGAGTATTACAGCTGCTCTCTCACTGTGGATCCTCGAAGGGACCCCAATTAGGGCAGTTCATTTCTGAAGCTATTCCCTTCTTTCTGCTTGGAGGCAGTGGGGGGTCCTTCTCACTTGCCCTGATTTCAAAAGCATCAGCCAACCCATCACTTCCTCTGCCTCCATTTCCCTCTCCTTTCCCACGACCGTCTAAACCGTTCTGAGAGCTGAGCAGCTCTCTTGCAAGCTTGCAGGACTCACACTCGGGACAAAGGCTGTGCACAATCCTTGTTTCTATTTCGGAGTGGGCTAGAGCAGAGAGCCGGAGGGAAATTGACGGTTGTGCCCCAAGGCAAACCTTGCCACACAGCCAGGGCCTGCCACGGGTTCTACATAACTAATCGGCCACCAGTCTCTCCAAGCAGGACACTGGCTCAGTGGGGAGTGTCTTGGCCTGGTTATAATATCCAGCTTTTATTACCATTCTTTCTCTATCTTATCAATGGGGAAAAGGGCAAGGGCCTTAGGCATGTGTCCAAAGATACACGCCAGGCTCACAGCAGCTCTCTGTGGCCCAGTTCATGTGAGTTGTGCTCTGAGAGGTCTAATTTAGCAAAAGGGAGCTTTGACTGTCTTACAGATGGTGGTGGTGGTGGTAGTAGCAAGGGCAGTGAGAAAGGTAATAATAGGGAGGGTATCAGAGAGGCAGAGATTCCAAGTGGAGGTGGTCTCTCAGTAGGAATTTTAAAATGCTTCATGGGAAAAGTTAAGGACTGACTACCCTAGAAATCAGATTTTTTTTCTGTTAATAATAGTGTCTCCTGCAATAATTTCTTTGACATCAGCCATAGAAACATTTTTCTAGGTATGTCTCCTCAGGCAAGGGAAATCAAAGCAAAAATAAATTATTGGGACTGCATTAAAATAGAAAGCTTTTGCACAGCAAAAGAAATCATCAACAAAACAACAAGGCCACCTACTGAATGGGAGAAGATATTTGTGAATGGCATATCCAATAAGGGGTTAATATCCAAAATACATAAAGAAACCATACAACTCAACACTAAAAAAATAAATAATCCAATTTAAAAAATGGGCAAGGAGCTGAGTAGACATTTCTCCAAAGACACCCAGATGGCCAACAGACACACGAAAAGATGCACAACATCACTAACCATTAGGGAAATGCAAATCAAAACCACAATGAGATATTACCTCACACCTGTTAGGATGGCTAGAATCAAAAAGATAAGATGCAACAAGTACTGGCAAGGATATGGAGAAAGAGCAACCCTCGTGCACTGTTGGTGGGAACACAAATTGGTGTAGCCACTGTGGAAAACTGTATGGAGTTTCCTCAAAAAGTTAAAAATAAAGTTATCATATGGTCCAGCAATTCTACTACCAGGTATCTCCACAAGAAAATTAAAACACTAATTTGAAAGTACACATGCACCCCTATGTTTAATGCAGCATTATTTATAATAGCCAAGATATGGAAGCAGCCCAAGAGTCCACTGATAGGTGAATGGGTAAAGAAAAAGTGATATACATATACACTGGAATATTTCTCAACCATAAATAAAACGAGATCTTGCCATTTGCAACAACATGGATAGCTAGAGGGCATTATACTAAATGAAATAAGACTAAGACAAATACCATATGATTTCACTTATATGTGGAATTTAAGAAGCAAAGCAAATGAACAAAGAAAAAAGAAGCAAAAAACCCCCAGACTTTTGTTTTTTAAAGGTTTTTATTTATTTGGTAGAGAGAGAGAAAGAGAGCATGAGCTGGGGGCTGGCAGAGGGGAAGGGAGAAGCAGATTCCCCACTGAGCATCGAGCCTGATTCTGGGCTCAATTCCAGAATGCTGGGATCATGACCTGAGTTGAAGGCAGATGCTTAACCGACTGAGCCACCCAGGTGCCCCCCCAAAACTAGGCTCTTAAATGCAGAGAACAAACCGGTAGTTGCCAGAAGAAAGGTGGGTGGGGGTGGGTGAAATAGATAAGGGGATTAAGAGTACACTTATCATGGTGAGCACTGAGTAATGTATAGAACTGCTGAATTATTATACTGTATACCTGAAGCTAATATAACACTGTATGTTAATTAAAGGAAAAAAATAGTGTCTCTCTTGTCCTCCCAGATGTTGAAGAGCATCACAATGGATGACATGATCTACTTGGTGCTAACCACTCACTGGCCTTGTTGAATAACTACTAGAAAGTCTTTAGGCCTTGAATTCCTTGGATTTTTAAAAAAATTTTATTTATTTATTCATAAGAGACACAGAGAGAGGCAGAGACACAGGCAGAAGGAGAAGCAGGGTCCCTGCAGGGAGCCTGACATGGGACTGGATCCCGGGGCTCCAGGATCATACCCCAGGCTGAAGTAGGCGCTAAACCACTGAACCACCCGGGCTGCCCGAATTCCTTGGATTTTAAAACTGATCATGCTCATGCCCTAAGCACTGTCCAGTGCACTGCAAGGATAGAAGGCCTCCTCCTCCAGGCTACCTTGTTTTTCCCACTACAACTCAGCTTGAATACTATCTCTTCCTGGAGAACATCTCCAAGCCCAGGACTGGTCTAAATGCCCATCTCTGTGCTCTCAGCTCTCCGTACCTACTTTTAACATAGCCCCATCAACTGTTCCTATCTGGCCCTCTCATCAGTTGGTAATGCCTTTAAAGCTGGGATTGCTCCTTGCCTATGTCCAATTCATCCCAGTGCCTGGCAGGAAGCAAGTGTGTCCGAAAGAATTCAACCTTCTTAGCCAAAGCAGAATATTTTTCCAGCAGATGGTTTTAGAAAAACACACATTAGATTATATGAAATTGAATCTTAGGACTTTGACACTGGATGGACCTCAACCTTCAGAAGGGTGAAGTAAGGCCCGGAAGATGAAATGGCTTGCCCAGAGCAGAGCCACATGTCAGTAGCCAGGCTGCCACGTGAGCACCTTTACTGGTAGAACAAAGCTTGTTAGTGACATCAGAAACCATCCCGGGGCTGAGGTTTGTTCGGATAAGACAACCTGAAACACATTTGTTAGCTGGTATGGTCTTTCACCCCAAACTCTACAAAATGCTTTGGACTTTGTATTTTCTTTTTCGTTTCTATTAGATTTTTTTTTCTTTTTAAATTTTTACGTTGGGCACCTGGGTGGCTCAGTGATTAAGCTGCCTTTGGCTCAGGGTGTGATCCCAAGGTCCTGGGGTTGAGCGCCACATTGGGCTTCCTGCAGGGAGCCTACTTCTCCCTCTGCTGATGTCTCTGTCTCTCCCTGGGTCTCTCATTAGTAAAGAAAAAAAATCTTAAAAAAAAATTTTTTTTATCTTTTATTAATCCTGATTATAAAAGTTTACATGGTTATTATAGAGATTCTGGAATATGCCAAAAAGTAAGAGAGAGAAAATGAAAAATGATCTGAATTCCACCAGCCAGAGGCAGCCTGCATTATTATGGCATATTGCCACAGATCAATTTGTAGTTTGAATTTTATGTTTTTCCTTTTTTCGATTATTGTTCGATTATGAGTGAAGTCCTTAAAAATCAGGCCTTCCTTTGTAGTATTTGTGCCCTGAAACTTTTTAGTCAGCACACTTTGTACTGAGTTAATTTATAAATAAATCCTTGCCAATATTGGCAAGGAGCCAATAATGAAAATAAAAAGGAAAAAATGCTACAGAATCTGTTATTTGTAGTAGCTCTAATCTGTAGGAATAGATTATCTTTTCCTAATATCCAGGTGGCTTGCAATTTTTCCTTGTAATAAATGAAAACTATGTTTATTACTTCATCTCACTGTGATGAAACATCTCTTTATGAAATCTCTACCTGCATTTTTCATTATTGCTTTCTGAATCACATGTTATGTCCTTGACTTTGAAGGAAAGATTTTTAAAAGGTGAATTATTTCAAAATTTAGGATCAGCTCCAAAGATAATGCTGTTTTTCAAGTTGCCTGAAGAGGACTGATTCTGTTTCAATCAGAAAAATGTAAGATAATTTAATACACAGTGAAAAAATTTAACAGAGTGAAGTGGTGTTAAGTTTTGCCTGTAACATAAGAGACCTGGCTCTTCATATTTGAGGGGAGGATTGATGTCTCTTTTTACCTACAGCTGTAAATTGCATGTTAATTGCCGTTACCCAGTGTAAGGGAGAGGAGCTGCTTTTTGAACTATATTTTCCAATTGGTATAAAAGTTAAATTATTTGAGTTCAGAGATACAGTAACTAGAAAGACTACCTGGTTCTTAGAATATGGAGACCAGCTATAGGATTTAAGTTTGTGGCCATAGAAAATACCCAAGTAACATAAAGCCATCTCCCTAATCTGCTCACAGAAGAGACTTCCATCTTAAGCCTCACAATATAAATTTTAAATATCTACAGCATCGTAAAAAATATATATTTTAGGGGCACCTGGGTGGCTCAGTCAGTTGAGCAGTTAAGCGTCTGCCTTCAGCTCAGGTCATGATCCTGGGGGCCTGGGATCAAGCCCTGAGTCTGGCTCCCTGCTCAGCAGCAAGGGGGGGGGGGCTGCTTCTCCCTCTCCCTCTGTTGCTCCCTCTGCTTATGTTCTCTCTCTGTCAAATAAATAATTACATAAAATCTTTAAAAAATATATTTTGAGCCAGGTAAAAGCTAAAATAAAATTCAAGTTTGACAGACTAAGAATGAAAGGTCTATAAAAATAGACCTCTAGGAACGCCTGGATGGCTCAGCAGTTGAGTGTCTGCCTTCGGCTCAGGGCATGATCCCAGGTCCTGGGATTAGGTCCTGCATCGGGTTCCCCGTGGGGAGTCTGCTTCTCCCTCTACCTGTCTCTGACTCTCGCTGTGTCTCTCATGAATAAATAAATAAAATCTTAAAAAAAAAAAAAAGATCTCTAAATGTTTCTGTTTTATGTTCTAAGTGCATTTGTGTTGTGGAAATTACATAGATACTAGCTTATGGGGATTATACTTGCATTTCACAAACCTATAAATGTATTTTATTATATTAATATGGTCCAACTATCAAAACCTTGCTTATTATGAAATAAACAATAAAAATAATTATAAAAAGGCAACACTACATCTCACAACAGTTTTCAGCGTGGTGCACATTTTCCAACTTGCCTTGCATCATTTTTTTTCTTTTTTAATCACTAGAGGAAACTGCTGAAAAACAGGATTTTTTTTTTTTTTTACAAAGCAATTTTGAGCCCGCAGGAGACTACGCCACTGCCACCGCTGAGACTCTTCAAAACAAAGACTCATGGGGGCTCCTGGGTGGCTCAGACGTTAAGCATCTGCCTTCTGCTCAGGTCATGATCTCAGGGTCCTGGGATTGAGGCCCACATCGGGCTCTCTGCTACTCAGGGACCCTGATTCTCCCTCTCCCTCTGCCTCCTGCTTGTGCTCTCTCTCTCTCTCTGTCAAAGAAACAAATAAAATCTTCAAAAACAAACAAAAAAACAGACTCGTGTTTCAGAGGAGAGCCTGCCAGTGAAGATGGGGTATGAGGCCATAACCCGGTTGAGCCTTCCATACAAATCTCTCACAGATTTCCAGGAAGGAAGACATAAGACCCACATTTACTGATGTATTACGATGTCCCAGGGCACTCTGCACACATCATTCCATCTAACACCCCCCTCACCCCGTGCAGCTCCACAAAGTAAATGCCATTATGATCCCCATTTTACAGAAAGGAAAGCTCATGTCCAAGGGAGGTCTGCTGTCTCTCCCATGAGTCAAATGGGGAGGGGGTGGCTGGGACTCAGTCCAGGGTCGGAATGTCCTTTTAACTTCTCATCCCTCACGCTGCCCCACTAGGCACGTTTTAACATGAAGAAAGAAAAAAACAGTAGAAATCAATGTAGGAAAGAGGGTAGAGTCCCCCCAAATTGGATTTCTTTCTTTCTTTTTTTTTTTTTAGAAAAAAGATTTTATTTATTTATTCATGAGAGACACAGAGAGAGGCAGAGACACAGGCAGAGGGAGAAGCAGGCTCCCTTCAAGGAACCCGATGCAGGATTCGATCCCAGGACCCCAGGATCATGACCTGAGCCGAAGGCAGATGCTCAAACACTGAGCCTCCCAGGCACCCCCTCCTGTCACCCTTTGATTTCAGGTTAAATCCTTTGCCCTCAAGGGCTGAAGGAGGGGGGCTAGTGGTGACCTCATAGATCTCTTTGGGCCTAAAATCCTATGAAATTGATTTGAAGAAGAAAAGATAGACTAGAAAAAAGGCATGTCTCCTACTCCCCCCACAAAAAACAGATACTTTTGGCCTTGGGCTATTTAAAACCTAGCCTGAAATATTGAGGTATAGTACCTAGAGTTTTAAAAACCAACATTCTTTAAAAAAAATCATTTATAGAACAAAATTCAGCCCAGTTGAGTTGATAAAGTTCTGCAAGGACTGTCACAGATAAATCTTCAGATAACTTGGCCTTATGGTTGTCTTTGCCCCCCACCTCTACTTCAGTACGCAGAGCAGAACCGCTCGTGGATCCTCTTCATCACAGAATGGTAGCATTGGTAAAGCCTCCAAAGCCTGAAATTCCCCTCCATGATCAGAATCTCCTACCCTCCTAAATCTATCCTGCCACCTCATCCAACCATGAATTCTTCCACTCCTGCCATTTCAGCCCGCTAGAGAATGTGAGTCACTTGTGTCCTTGGGATCCATTTCCCCTTTGTCGCATCCCTGCCATTCCTCCCACACAATCACTATGGTGTAAGGGGGTAGTGATGGGGACTAGTGACTCAGGCCTGTTCAACAAGTACTTACATGGTGCTTACACTGAGTAGGCATCTTCTAAGTACTTTTTTTTATTTTTTTTTAAATTTTTATTTATTTATGATAGTCACAGAGAGAGAGAGAGGCAGAGACACAGGCAGAGGGAGAAGCAGGCTCCATGCACCAGGAGCCCGACGTGGGATTCGATCCGGGGTCTCCAGGATCACGCCCTGGGCCAAAGGCAGGCGCCAAACCGCTGCACCACCCAGGGATCCCTAAGTAGACTCTAGGGATCCCTGGGTGGCTCGGTGGTTTAGCGCCTGCCTTTGGCCCAGGGCACGATCCTGGAGTCCTGGGATCGAGTCCCACGTCAGGCTCCTGGCATGGAGCCTGCTTCTCCCTCCTCCTGTGTCTCTGCCTCTCTCTCTCTATGTCTATCATAAATAAATAATCTTTAAAAAAATTTTAAAAAATTTTAAAAAAGACTCCATTTATTTGAGAAAGAGAGAGTGAGTGACAGAGCATAAGTGGGTTGAGAGGCAGAGGGAGAAGGAGACTCCCTGCTAAGCAGGGAGCCTGATGCAGGACTCGATCCCAGGACTCCAGGACTATGACCTGAGCTAAAGGCAGACACTTGTTTACTGACTGAGCCATGAAGGTGCCCCTTCTAAGTAGTTTTTAAGTGTTAACTTATTTAAGCCTCATAACAACCATATCAGATAAGTACTGTTATTCCCATTCTATTAATGAGAAAACTAAGAAATTGGGAAGTTACTTGTCTAAGGTGCACAGCTAATAAGTTTTATTTTCCTCTGACTGGTATGATTGGTTCAGCATTATGACCAAATAAGAGCCCATATGATGCAATTGCTGGGGCCTCTCCCGAAGAGACTTTTGTTCTTCCCTGAACTTGAAGTGGGGTAGATGTGAGGAGCGGTACAGCCATCTGGTGACCACAGGAAGGAAGCGTCTTTATGAATGAAGCCATCATAGGCCTAAGGGAAAAAAAGAGAGAACCTGAATCTCAATAACAAAATGGGAGCCCGTGATCAAACCATGCCTGAAGCTAGCCCTACTCACGACTTTTTCAGTTTGGTGAGCTAGGGAATTATTTTTCTGTTTAAAAAAAGTTTGGTTTGAGTTATTACCTTTCACTTGCAAAAAAACCCCAAAAAACAAACATTCCTAGCAAGTATTGCTCAGTTCATCAACTTTGTAATTCAGCCTACCTAGCTTTTTACTATTATAAAGTCAGCTCATGAGAAAAATGAGCATTCTTTGGTGAATATAAACACTTAAATATTATAAAGTTTTGTTTTGGCAGCATATTATACCACAGAAGTCATGATTCATACAGATCAGTACCAGCATACACACTTGTATAATTTCATGAGCACAAGCATGCATGGCCCTGATTTTTTTTTTTTTAAATCAAAAATGCAATGCAGAACTAAAAATGTCCAAATGAGGGGCACCTGGGTGGCTCAGTGGTTGAGCATCTGCCTTTGGCTCAGGTCACCATCCTGGGGTCCTGGGATCGAGTCCCACAGCAGGCTTCCTGTGGGGAGCCTGCTTCTCCCTCTGCCTATGTCTCTGCCTCTCTGTCTTTCTCATGAATAAATAAATAAAATCTTTAAAAAAATAAAAATGTCAATCTGCTGAACTACTCACCAAATCTGTCTCTTGGTCCTTGTTTTTGTAGACTTTCCTGCTGCATTTCACCCTATTTGCTCTCTGCTTCTTTATTCCCTTCCTCTGGATTCTCTAAGAAGTTTCCTTCTTTGGTTTTAGGCTTCTCTGTTTTGTAGTCACTTCCCCCTTGTGTCTCACAAGTGTTGGCACCTCTCAGTTTTATTCCCTACGGAATAAAAACTCAGTGGTACGCAGGATTGGGCTGTAACAAAAAGCCGCCCTCTCGGCCCTTCCCCCCAGAGTAAGCCCCAACAGCAGCCCCACCAGAGCTGTGTCCCCTGGCTGGCCCTGAGCCACCGAGGCTGGCCCGGCGCACACCTGGCCCTGCTCCCTCTGCTGGGCTTTTCTCTGCCAGTCCCAGGAGGGGGGCCGTCCTCGCGTCAGAGTTGCCTCCCCGGGTTGAGCAGGGGAAGGACGAGGGCAGAAAGGAAACTAGCCCCTTTTCAGAAGGCATGAGCTGCGCACGTCACCACTTGGGCGCATCCTGCTGGCCAGGACGTCCCGCGGCCACAGCAGGCTGTGGGGGAAGCTGGGACACAGCATCTGCAGCCGCGCGGCCGCGTGCAGCCCCACCTGGGGACGGGGCTCCGGGCAGCGAAGAGCAGTCCCTGCAGCCTCCCTGTCCCCTGCTTCTGTCCTCCCTCCCGGGGCCCCCGCCCCATCTCCTTGCAGCGCTCTGTTCTCCACACAGCGACCCCCGGCCTAGCTGAGCCTCTGGGGCTGCCCCAAACCCAGATCCACCTACACGCTCTCCCTGCAACTTCCCTCCGCCTTCCTCGATCCTCTGAAGGAGCCACCCACACTCCAAATCTGATGTGGTCAGATCTGGTGTGATCTTCAACTCCCACCCCTGTGTCCCGGGGCCTTGGGCTCCCACTACCCCGGAGCCCCGGACAGGGCTCCCGTCCATCTCCTGTTCCTTTCCTCCCGCCACCTGAGCTGCTGGAGCAGCCGCCCTCCTCCTCCGGGCTCTCCCCTTAGCCGGCCTTCCCCAGGGCCATCCAGAAGCATCTGTAAAGTATAACTCAGACTGGTCACTCCCTGTTCAAAGCCTTCCTGGACTCTTCCGCCTATGGCTGAAAGTTGGAACTCCTTAACAGGTGGTTACAATTGACCCTTCCAGGATTTTCTCCTGGACTCCCAGAGTATAAGCTATGGGGAGTGTATGCCTCCCCAGTGGGCCCAGATCCCTCCTGTTGCTGGCTCAGGTGGTTTCTTCCGTGGCTTCCCCCCCACCCCCCACCCCGGACA
This sequence comes from Nyctereutes procyonoides, assembly GCF_905146905.1. Lineage (NCBI taxonomy): Eukaryota > Metazoa > Chordata > Mammalia > Carnivora > Canidae > Nyctereutes > Nyctereutes procyonoides. Next base: position 17,000,513 of record NW_026575137.1, read on the forward strand.
CTCACACATCTCTGCTTTTGTAGCCCTTTGCTTCTAAACTCTTGTTTGGTCCTTGACCCAGGTGGCCTAGATGTGTCCAGATGACTCCTACTCTAGGGACAGCCCTGAGCTTTGTCCCTTGGCCTGTCCCTGCCCTGCGTGCAGGATGGGTGGTGTTGGCGCCTTCCTCCTGCTGCCCGACTAACTCTATGACAACTTTCTTACCAAAATGCAAAACTTCCTGAGGGGAAAGGGGCCCGGGGAGCCAGCTGAGCGCAGTCGTTGCTGAGGTTCAGGACTCTGGTCTTGCATCCCACCCCTGTGCTGGTGCCTGGCCCTGTCAGGGTGACCTAAGAATCAGCTGCTGGGCGCTCTCTTGCCAGCTCCTGCCAGCACAGTGGTCTGCTTTCCAGAGCTGTGCAGACTGTGGACTAAATGCTTTCTGTAACCCGATCCTGAGTTAAAAATAATCCAAAGGTCTGACCCACTAAGAGCATCCTTGGATCTTCCAGGTAGGGTAATCTTTTCCTGGCAGCTCAAGTCCATGCTTTAAAATGAACCCCGCCTGGGACACCTGGGTAGCTCAGTGGTTGAGCGTCTGCCTTTGGCTCAGGGTGTGATCCTGGGGTCCTGGGATCCAGTCCTGCATCAGGCTCCCAGGAGGGAGCCTGCTTCTCCCTCTGCCTGTGTCTTTGCCTCTCTCTCTGTGTCTCTCATCAACAAATAAATAAAATCTTTAAAATTAATAAAATAAATAAAATAATAAAATAAAATAAAATAAATTGAATTTAATCCCACTCCTCTCACCCCCTGCAGCCAGCCAGCTTCACCTCACTTTCACCTAAACTATCCGGGCCCTTTCCTTTCCCAATAGAGAGCTTCTCTTGGCCCAGGTTTGGAGAAGACTTCTGGCTTTCTCCCCTCCTTATGGGGCTGGTGGAGTGCAGTGGGTCCCACCCCTCCCTTGGCCTTGGGTGGAACTGCTGAGCTCTCAGCCAGATGCACTTCTGCTGAGCAGACGCTGAGCAGAGACACCAGTCCCTGTGAGTTCTCTTGGCTGAGTGCCCCTTCTCACCCCTCAGTCCCAGCCAGCCTGCCAGAGGCCTTCAGCCAGTAGCCACAACAGGGTGAGCTGAGGACAACCACTTCGCCCTCTTGTCAGCCAGGAGGGACACAATCATCTGTGTTCCCCCAGCTTTCTTTCCACCCCAAATCAAGGCCAGGTGGAAAGTTCCAAATAGTATTTCTTTGGGAGGCTGCTGTTGGGTGGTAGCAGCCGTGTGAAACTGGATTTCTCTTCCTGCCCAGAGCAACAGCCTCATCTTCAGCTAAAGGGAAGCTTCAAGCTTTTACCATTTGGAACTTGTCTCCAGGCTGCAGATGAAACCTGCAGTTTCTGACTAAGACCAGAACAGCCAAGCAGAGGCCTGGCATTGATCCAGGTCCACGTTCTAGGCGTTCCTGCAGCCCAACAATACATCTGCCCTTCCTGTGGTCAGTGAGCCATTCCATTTTTATTCATTTGAATTAGATTTTTGCTAATTGCAACAAAAAAGGACCTGGTAAATATATCTCCTAATTGGTTTTCCTGCCTCCAAGCTTGCCAACCTCCAATCCGTCCTCTAAAGGGCTTCCAGATGGATCTTTCTAAACTGCTGATCTAGATATGTCTTCCTGCTTAGAACTCTTCAATGACTCCCAGCTAACTGAGGAGAACATCCAAATTCTTTAGCATCGCATTCCTTAGACTCTGGCATCTGAGCCAACATTTCCAACCTCATCTCTTGCCTTTCCCATTTCTTCAATTAACATAAGCCCACTCTCTGGTGCTAGAACCATACCACACATGCTCACAGTTCTAGGGCTTGCTTAGACTTTGTCTTCTGCACGAGTGTCATTTCTCACCAAATGGACTCCCACTTGTCTTTCAGATTCCATCTCCAATGATGATGATGACTTTCTCAATACTCAAACCAAAAACAGTTGTTTTCTTAGCTTCAATTTCAAAGCACCTTTATAATTCACCATTCAACAAATATTTGTTGAGCAACTCCTATGTGCCAGGTCCTATGCCAAGAGCTGATGAACTCAACTGACACAGTCGTTGCTCTCATGAAACCTAGAGTCTAGTGGGGCTGGATTAGAGGCAGGTAGTGACTACAGACAAATTAGGGTGCTTTTGGCTCCTGTACCAGAATAGTTCATTCAAACTAGTTTAAGCAGTGAGTGCTATATTACACAGCCTAAGAAGTCAGGAGGAAGGCAAGTTAAGAGTTGGTGAAGTTAGTGGATCAGTGATGTCTGGGACTGGGGATATAAGGTAGAATAAGGGACCTACCTTATAGGACTGCTGTAGGATTAAATGAGTTTGTATATTTAAAGCAATAGAATAGTTCCAGGTACATAGTCAATGGGCATTAGTTCCGTGAGTGTGAGTTATTTGTGAGCTCAAAGATGTATGAACAACCCATCAGCGAATGAGTGGATAAGCAAATTGTGGTCTATTCATACAATGAAATATTATTGAGCCAAAAAAGGGAATCAAGTACTAATACATGCTACAATGGTGATAAATCTCAAAAACATAGTGCTTAGTGAAAAAAGCCAGGCATAGAAGGTCATATAGTGTATGGTTCTATTTATATGAAATATTCAGAATAAGTAAATCCACAGAGACAGAATGTAGATTAGTGGTTGCCAGGGGCTCAGGGAAGGGCAGAATGAGGATAGACTACTTAAGGTAAGAGATTTCCTTTTGGGGTGATAAAAATGTTTTTGACCTAGATAGTGGAGGTGGTTGTAGAACATTGTGGCTATACTAAATGCCACTGGATTGTTCACTTTAAAATGGTTGATTTTATGTCATGTGAATTTTGTCTCAGTAAAGAAAATATATCCAAAATGTCGTTCACTGAGACATGGTTTGAAAGAGCAAAACATTGGGTACAATATCCACCAATGTTAAATAAATTAGGGTCTATCCATACCATGGTATCTCATTTAGCCATTAAAAAGAATGAGTGAGAGCTATATGTACTAATTTGGAAAGATCTCTAAAACATACAGTAAATATGAAAAAATAAGTCCTAGAGCATTAGAGTGTGATTCTATTTATTAATTATAAAATGATATATGTGTATTAGTTTATAAATGTATTCAAAGGTACCTAGAGACCCAACTGTTGAGAATGGTTACTTCAGGGGTGTCATAGGAGGTAAAAGGGAACTTGTACTTATTATTTTGTACACTTAAGTATTATTGGAACTTTTATAATGAGGATCTACTTAGGAAAAATAGAGTAAAAAATGAGAAATCACTTTATCTGCATTGATTGGCATAACTGGAAAAGTGTAAGACCTACTGCTGGTGGGACAGGGGGAGAGGGTGTTCTCATTCAGTGCTGGTGGAAATGGGAAGAGTTACAGCTTTTTTGGGAAGTAGTCTGGTGGCATCTATTAAAATAAAAATACATATACATTTTGATCCAGTGACCTCATCCTTTTTTTTTTAATAACAGCTGTCTTGCTAAAATTCATGTGTAATATAATTTACCCATTTAAGGTATACAATCTTATGGTTTTTAGTAGGTTCAGAGTTGCACAGCCGTGACCACAACCAATTTTAAAACATTTTCATCACTCCAAAAGGAACCCCAACCCTGTCCTGCATCCATTAGCAATCACTCTCAATCCTCCTCTCTTCCTACCCACCCCTAGGCAACCACCAACAACCCATTTCTGTCTCTTTGGATTTGCCTACTCTGAACATTTCACATAAATGGAATCATTTATTACTGGCTTCTTTCACATTGTATCATGTATTCAAGGTTCATCCGTGTTGCAGTAATCTCTTTCTTGGGGGTCCATTCCATAGCAATAAAAGCACCCATGCCTTGGGACATGTGTATAAGAATGTTTACAGCAGAAATTTTCACAACAGGAAAAAAGAGAGGGGGGGGGAAGAAGAGAAAGAAAGAAAAAAAACTGGAAGTGCCATGGATGCTGGTTAATTGGAAGAGACATGGAATACCACACAACTGCAGAAGAATGCAGGAGTGCCCTGACAGTTAAATTGAAGGGAATTCCTTGAGTAAGAAAAAGGAAGATACAGAAGGATGCAAAAAATATTCAAATCCAATTTTCGATACATGAACTCTTTTTTTTTAAAAGATTATTTATTTATTCATGTGAGACACACACAGAGAGAGAGAGGCAGAGACACAGGCAGAGGGAGAAGCAGGCTCCATGCATGGAGCCCAACATGGGACTTGATCCTGGGTCTCCAGGATCACACCCTGAGCTGAAGGCAGACACTTAACCGCTGAGCCACCCGGGCATCCTGATACATGAACTCATCTTAAAAACAGTCCTCTGTATTTAGGCCTTAGACCTGAACCTGAGAAGACCTGAACTTTCAGGCTTCAAAGATGGCAGAGATGAAGCCCTTGAGTCTGGCTCAGTCCCACTCACAAGCTCCACAGAGTCTGAAAAAGTATATGAGAAGAGCACGGAGTATTTCTAAGAGAGGGCAGTTCCAGGGGTTGCCTTCTGTGCCTCCCTCAGGAGGGTAGGAGGTTGCGCTCAACAGATGCCTCCTGGGCTTTTGTCTTCCACCGGCCCCCCTTCCCCCAGAAAGGCCCTGCCAGCACCTGGTTAGGTCACACATCGCTCAGCAATCCTGGTGCTCTGCAAACCCTGCCGGCCAGGCCCAGCCTCCAGGGCCTGAGAGCCAACACTTGTTAACTCATCCACACTGAGTGACTCCCTCTTGTGGTGCGTGAGTCTCAGGTCATGGGGCTTCCCATTATCTGTGTCTGCATTTGCAGAATCCAGGACTTTACAGTTCATGTCCACATAGGAGCTTCCTGTGGGCAGGCCTGGCTACAGCTTCAAACGGTGTGTGTGTAGATGGAAAATGAGATGGACAGACACATAGTTGGGCACAGGGGTGAGTAGGTAGGGGTCAGGGACCATGTGGTTAAGGGAAGACCAGAAGACCAGAGAGGGAAAGGGGAACCAATAATTAAAGGAAAACACAGAGGAACCATATACACTTGCATTTATACATCTGGAAAAAATTGTGCATATGTTAAGGCATTATAAAGACATGAAATTTAAAGATTAAAATGACAAAAAGAATATATATGCTACTTGGGTGATTTTAAATGATTCGAAACAAAAAATCCCAGCTGCCTGACTGCAAGAAGGACTTAATTCTTCCCTCCTTTCGTCCAGATCTTACCCCAGGGAAGGGTTTTGTGCAGAGGACTGTGAGCTCTCAAGCTACAGTTTGGCTTCGTGTGTTCCCTTAACACAGCTTCCTAGAACACATTAGCTGCTTTCCTACAAAATTTTACCGTGAATAATTGAAATTAAACATTCTCAGTCAAAATAAATCAACACTGAGCGATACAGTGCCCTTATTTTTCCTGTTTCTTACAACATTCCTAATCCACCAAAAGCGGTCATTTAAATTAAATTGAATTTCCCTGTCTTATTGCTGAATTTGCCAGGTTCCACTAAATTGACTGTTAGGTAAAGCAGCAAATGAATGACAGCAAAATCTTGAGTCAGAGACCTAAGGAAGAATTGTTCTAAGATTTCTTGATTAATTGACATAAGCCTAGGAGGTGGCAAATTCCAGGCTTGAGTGAGTGGTTCAAAAAAACCATCCATGAGTGGATAATATAATTGAAAACTCTGGATCTTTCTAACATTCTTCTCTCCATCCTGGACTTGTTACCTCATTGTCATGGGTGAAATGGTGGCCTCACAAAAGATATGTTCGCTCGGAACCTGTGAGTGAGACCTCATTTGGATCAAGAGTTTTGCAGATATAATTAATCTCAAGATGAGATCATGCTGAATCAGGATGGACCCTAAATTCAAAAACAAGTGTCCTTAGAAGAGAAGGGGAAGAGTCACACCAAAAAGGCACTGTGAAGACAGAGGCAGATGTCAGAGTGAGGTATTCCTGAAGAGTGTCAGAGACTGCTAGCTGAGGTTAAGACACAGATTCTCACTCAGAGGCTCTGGAAGAAACAAATCCTGCTGACATCTTGGCTTCAGATTTCTGGCTTCCAAAATGACAAGAAAATAAATTTCTGGTATCTTAAGTTTATGATAACTTACTGCAGCACCTCTAGAAAACAAATACACTTATGGTCTAAATATGGTGACTGCCTCACCAAATATCACCTCCTCACACTCATGTATTCAAAGTAGAAAGAGAGTGGGGGCAAGAAAGAATTTTATTTTTGATTAGCAGAACTTTACTCCTCTTATGGTTTATTAAGAAATAAGAAAAATTTGGGACACCTGGGTGACTCAGCGGTTCATTGTCTGCCTTCAGCTCAGGGCATGACCTTGGTCCTGGGATCGAGTCCCACATAGGTTCCTCATGGGGAGCCTGCTTCTCTCTCTGCCCTAGGTCTCTGCCTCTCTATCTCTGTGTCTCTCATGAATAAATAAATAAAATATTTTTTAAAAAGTAATAAGAAATAAGAAAATTTGGGAGAATGAATATTTGGCAAAAAGGAGTAGCAGGAGTTTGAAAATGTAGGGGAGGGGGAATCCCTGGGTGGCTCAGCGGTTTGGCACCTGCCTTTGGCCCAGGGGGTGATCCTGGAGTCCCGGGATCGAGTCCCACATCAGGCTCCCTGCATGGAGCCCGCTTCTCCCTCTGCCTGTGTCTCTGCCTCTCTCTCTCTCTCTCTCTCTCTCTCTCTCTCTGTGTGTGTGTGTGTATGTCTCTCATGCATAGATAAATAAAATCTTTAAAAAAAAAGAAAAGAAAATGTGGGAGACACCAGTGGAAAGTGGAGAGGGCATTTTTAGTTGGCAACAATGGCTACTGTCCCTTAATGAGTGGGGACCAGCTATCCTGAAAGTCTTGTGCCTTCTGTTGAGACACACTAGAGATCAATTAGGAGTTATCCCTGCAGGCTTGAACCTGGTTGCCCTGTTAACAAGACACAAGGAGGGAGGAGACAGGAGAAGTAGCAGATGGGTGGGCAACTAACAATGGCTGCCACAGATGGGAATCACTCGCTGTGATTCAACGGTAGAACATTCTGCAAGGCCACAGCACAGGTACTGATTGGGATGGTAGCAGGTATTCTTGGTTTTTGTTGGTGTGTGGCCAGATTCATTCATTCACCCATCCATTCATTGATTCAATGAACACAACCCAAACTGACTTAAGGAAGAAGAAGGAGGAGGAGGAGGACGAGGAGGAGGAGGAGAAAAAGAAGAAAAAGAAGGTTCAATTTTTAGTACATATAACCAAAGTCCAAAGGAAAATTTGGGGCATCTGCAGGGGCTCCAGTACTGTCATTAGGACTTGAACTCTCTCCATCTGTCTTTTGGTTCTGCTTTCTCTGTGTTGATTTCATTTAAACAGGCTCCTCCCACTCCCAAGTGAAATAGCCACCAGCTATTCCAGATTCACAGTCCAGTTGATCAGGAACCTCACCTCAGGAAAGAGATTCTTTTTACAAGTGTCCAGTAAAGCTCGCTACACTAAGTCAAATCGGGCCATCTGAAGCAGGTGATCATGGCTGCACCATCTCTGCGCCTGGGAGTAGATTATACCACCAGCTGACGGTTGGATTGCATGGTGGCCCATGGAGCAGAGAGGAGGGGGGACTGGGAGTGGGGTTGTGGATTCAGCCACTCCAACCACATGTACTCAGAGTGGAGAATAAGTGGTTTCTTAAGGAAACCTATCAGATGCTCTTTTAAAAATTTTAAATGAATTCAGAGCAAGTAAATATGACATATACCTGCTACACTCCCAATTTATGAAATTAATGCCATTATATACAAGTATGAGATAGGTGCACTTGGTTCAGGGCAAATTCATCACTACTCTTGGTGGGAGGAGGGCAATTTAGAGTATAGGATAGGCCTTCTAAAGGGGGAAAGGGTCAGTAGCATCATCTAGATATATAGTAATAACTGAGTCCCACCAAGGGGAAGGGAGAGCTGAGGATGCTGTAGGAAACCATACTGGAAAAATTACATTCAATTAGGATTTGTAATATTTGTCTGGTTTGATGGTTAGAGGGCATTCCAAACATCGGGAACACCAAAACGAGGTCCAAAGTCCCCTTCTGTTTAACTACTATGTTTGGTCATACAAACTACACAGTTCATTTGTGGAAAAGGATGTGAGGTGTGAATGGGGATTTTCGAGGTGATGCTTACATAAGGAGATAAACCCATTGCTAAATATGCATTAACCTTACCAGATGAAGAGGAGGAAGAAGAAGAAAAAGAAGCCTTACAAAGTTGGTAGTAGCCACATGGACCCGTGGGCATGTCACCAAGCAACAGCTTTAACTAGCACTGTTATTCATGGTTTCAGAGTAAAAGCCAATTGGTGACATGATTTGGTCCCATCAATGGAAACAGTTTTCCCTGTATAGTTCTATATTATGTGAATATCTCACACCAAGATTCCAAACTTTGGCTTTTGTATACAACCAGAGTCTGACAAACATCCCTGTATTTTGTTAAGTCAGCTCCAGGCACTGACCAAGAAGGCTCTCATTGGCAATGATATGACGTGGATTCCTTCTGGGGTTAGATCCCCAACAAAATTCTGTCTTGCCTTTAAAGAGGGCCATGTGGGACGCCTGGGTGGCTCAGCAGTTGAGCGTCTGCCTTCAGCTCAGATCATGATCCCGGGGTCCTGGGATCGAGGTCCACATCAAGCTCCCCGAAGGGTGCCTGCTTCTCTCTCAGTCTATGGCTCTGCCTCTCTCTCTGTGTCTCTCATGAATAAATACATAATTTTTTTAAAAAAAGAAATAAAATAATAAAGATGACCCATGTAAAACGGGTTAAGGAGTATGGAGCAATCTGGCCCAGTCTCCTACAGTGGTGTGGTGGTGGGAGTGCTGGCTGAGTTAGATCTGTGTTCTTTGGAGGGCAAGGTTCAGAACTTCGAGTTCTCTGCCTCTGGACATGCAATTCAGTGCCAAGCATATGCACTTAGTTACTGCTTATTTGGACAGTGAAAAATCAAGTGAATCTTTGACATTCTTTTTCCGTCTATGTTTCCTGAAAATTAGGGATATATAATCTCCCTGGAAATGCTCAAAGGCTTCCAGGTGTCAAAACAACACTTGAGTGGGCTGGGCAGCCAGGTGCTAGGAAAGGTGTGATACTGCAAAGCATTTCACAATGTTCTACATTCTCACACACCAGTGTTTTTCTCTGCTTTTTACTGCATATTGATTACTGAAAAGAGATATAGATTGGGCATGAAAATGTCTTAGAAAATATCACAAATGAAAGTTATGTATAAATACATTCTTCTGCTTGAATGGCAAAATTGAAATTGCAATAACTAATATACTCTCTTCCAGACACTGCTAAGCACTTTGTATGTAATATCTCATTTAATCCTTATAATATCTCAGTGAGGTACCCACCCAGTATTCCAATTTTACAGAGAATAAGGCTAAAGAGGTCAAATAACTTGCCCAAGGACACACAGTGACTGTCAATACTGGGATTTAAACCCAGGAACAGGGATCCCTGGGTGGCGCAGCGGTTTGGTGCCTGCCTTTGGCCCAGGGCACGATCCTGGAGACCCGGGATCGAATCCCACGTCGGGCTCCCGGTGCATGGAGCCTGCTTCTCCCTCTGCCTGTGTCTCTGCCTCTCTCTCTCTCTGTGACTATCATAAATAAATAAAAAATAAAAAAAAAAAAACCAGGAACACTGACTTTTCACTGCTTTCCATTCTAAACCTCACCATGTATGAGGACATACATGGCATATGAGTTTTTATTAATAATACATTCCTTTACAATAAGATCAGGATGGTTCCATAATGGCTACTTCCAATAAACAACAGGAAATCCCTAATTTCCACATACTTTGGCTTCCAGGAAGTTGGAAGGTTGAGAACAGTGAGGGATCAAGCCAAACAGAATTCCTCAGCCAGCTCAGTGAGCACAGGAGTGTGCCCTAAAATCCAGGAGAAGCTGTGACAGGACGAGCTCACCCTGGGTTTCTGGCAATAAGAAGCATCCCAGGCAGGGCAACAAGGGATGAAAAGGTGACAGCAGCATTAATTATCTCCAGGCCTAGCCACTTGGGGGCTGTCAGACACCCTTTCCTATCTAGATCAGGGTCAGAAGTTCTCCTTCTAAAAATAGCTGGGCCAGGCCCCGCTCTGGACCACAAGGCTGCATCCAAGGTCTATTAGAGCTCAGGAAACAACTCGGGGGTGGCTAAAGCTCTCCCTGAGGGGTGAGCAAGGGGTCAAGAAATGGTGCCTGTGTTTCTTTAAAACTTATTCAAGTAAGTGCCCTCCCTGCCCACCACCTACCTAGTTGGGTTCAAAGTTTGGTCCTTCCTGGGACACGGGAGGTGTGGGTGGAAGAAAAGAGGAGGATGGGTGTCGCTTACTGATCTTTCCGGAAGGAGTGGGCAGGCTGAGCCACAAGGTGATTGATTGACAGAGGGGCCCCAGGACTCCAGGAAGGCTCTGCATCCTGTCTGATACCAGGACCAGGACATTCTGAGACAGGATTGCAACCCTATTCTTCTTACCAATAGAAACTCTGTATCTTTGATGATTACTGATTGTTCTAGTCCTTAGAGGAAAAAAAAAATGCACCGCTAGGAAAAAAAATTGTAAATTTCCCTGCAACAATTTAACAATTCTTTTTCTGCTTTCTGTGAATGGAGGTTGTAGTGGGTCACTCATGTCTCCAGGCTAACAAGAAGTACCTGTTCATTGTCCTCTCCTCCATAACGACCCCCGATTCTCCAAGGCCGGACAGCCACCTGAAGCGTGCTGTGCTCTGACAAGAAGCTGGCTTGGGCTGACCAGAGAAGGGTGCTTCCCAAGCTGCTCATGTTACCGGGTTTACTTTTTCTTGGGAGGGGGGAGGTTAAAATATACATCACAAAATTCACCATTTTAACCACTTTTGAGTGTACAATTCAGTGACGGCATACATGCACACTGTTGTGCCTCTGTCACCGCCATCCATCTCCAGAACTTTCTCCTTTTCCTGAACTGAAACAGTTCCCATTAAACAATAGCTCTCTGAACTCCCTGCCCTCGCCCCTCCCCACCCCACCCCTATCGCCACCCTTGGGAACCTCTGTGTTGCGTTCTGTATCTACGAATTCAGCTACCCTAGGTGCCTCATGGAAGTGGAATCATTCAGTACTTACTCTTTTGTGACTAGCTTACTTCATTTAGCATAATGGATTGAAGGTTTATCCGTGTAGCAGAATGTGTCAGAATTCCCTCTCATTTTAAGGCTACTATTCCATTTTATGAATATACCAGTTTTTACCTATCCATTCATCCATCCGCAGACATTTGGGTTGTTTCTACCTTCTGGCTATGGTGAATAATGCTGCTGTGAATGTGGATGTACGAAATCTGTTCAAGTTCTGCTTTAAATTCTTTTGGGTATATACCCAGAAGTAGATTGGGTTTACTTTTCAAAATTAAGTATTATCGACCTAGACAGCTTGTAGTGTATGCTTATCCCTGGACCTTGCACTTCCACTCCGGAAGAAGAAATAAAGCCAATATATAAATAGCAGCCTCACACAGCAAAGTGTGGCATAGGCATCTGTGATATTGTGATTTAGAATAGGAAACATATATTTGGTCTTCTGTCCTGGAGCGAGCTTCTAAAGCCTTTTTATAGCTAAGTGATATGAACTAAGGAGGCATTCTCTTTTTTGCTAGTTCTTGAAGTAGCTCCAGAGCCATAAGGGTAAAATGGATATCTTTTGTTATTTTGTTATTCATAACAAGCCCCTTTTAACAACCACACCTTATGTCAAGGAGGTGAGTTTTGTAAAGCCCTTAGTGACCTAAGGATGGGCAGGGCCACCAACCTTGATTGGAGAGTTGGAAATTTCAATCCCACCCCCACCCTACTCTACTCCCTACCTCCAGGGAGGAGACGGGGCTGAAGGTTGAATTAGTCACTGATGGCCAATGTCTTAATCAACTGGTATGGAATGAAGCCTCCTAAAAACCCCAAAAGGACAGGGTTGTTGAACACTCAGTGCTGCTGGGAGGGTGGCCACTTGGAGAACGTGGGAGCTCCACGCTACTTCTCATGTACCTCAACCCATACATCTCTTCCGTCTGTTCCTAAGTTATATCCTTTAATAACAAACCAGTAGTGTAGTAAGTGAACCTGTTCTGAGTTCTGTGAGCCCCTCCAGCAAATTAATTGAACCTGAAGAGGGGGTCGTGGGAACCTGGGACTTACCAGCCAATGGGGTAGAAGCACAGGTGACAATCTGGACTTCTGACAAGTGTCTGACATGAGGGGCGGGGTGGACTCGTGGGCTGAACCCTTCACTGGAAGGACCAGGAAGACAGTATTATCAGAATGGAGTTAAATTGTAGGACACCCAGCCGGTGTTGCTAGATGTGTGTCAGAAGTGAGGGGTATTGCAGGAGAGCACTGAGAGTGGAGGAGACGCACAGAATCTAAGAGAGGTCAATAAGTTATGAGGAGGAAAGCAGAGGGATGAAGACTCTGCTGCCAGACTGTGAGCACCGAAGGGCAGGGACTCTCATTTCTCTTGGGCACCCAGCATTTCCTCCAGCCCTGCACACGGTGGGGCGCCAGCAAGAGTTTGTTGATGGGATGTGTGCTTGAGGGAATGGAATGACATTTTGTGGGGACTTAAATGGGACCACTTTTATCAAGAACATGGCACGTAGGACCCTGAAGAATCCATGGGAGGAGGTGGGGAGCATTGCAAAGCTTAGGGAGGAAGACATCCTCAGGAAAGACCCTGCCTAAGCAAAGGGGTGGAGGCAGAAAACCCAGAGCTCAGTCAGGAAGGAGGGGGCCAGCTCATTAGAGTTGTCATCTAGAAAGTCCCTAAGAGCTAGGCTTTGGAAGGAAGAGGCTGGAGGTAAGAAAACAGGGGTGTGGTAGGGACTGTGGTTGTTCCTCAGTGAATGCAACCTTTCTCTAGTTCAGCTGGACATGTGGCCCCTGATGGGGGCCCCCGATGTGAATTGTGTGCTCCACCAAATTCCTATGTTGAAGTCCTAACTCCCAGTCCCTCAGAAAGTGAAGGAGAGAGGGCCTTTAAAGAGGTGATTAAATTAAAAGGAGGCCCTTAGGTTAGGGCCTCTTCCAGTCTGATTGGTGTTGTCATAACAAGAGGAAATTTGGACACGGGTGCCAGTGATATGTAGAGAGGAAAGACCGTGTGAAGACACAGCAAGAGGGCCGCCATCTGCACTCCTGGGACAGAGGCCTCAGGAGAAACCGAACATGCCAACACCTAGATCTTGAACTTCCAGCCTCCAGAGGTGGGAGAAAATAAATGTCCATGGTGTAAACCCCTCAGTCTATAGTACTTTGTTATGACAGCCCTAGCCAACTAATACAAAGTCCCTGTGGTCAACAGGCAGCAGAGGGCATAGCGTGTGCAACTTCCAGATCAAGTGCTTTCAAAGCAAGGAGCTCATGCTTCCCTTCCTCTCTCCTTCTCATGGGCTGTGGACTGGTGCTGAACCACGTTTGTGCAGGGAAGGCAGCACTTGGGAGGACATCAGGCAGGGGGAGCCCAGGCCTCTGACATGATCAAGCCCCACACCAACCCTGGAGTGCTGACCAGGATGGTTCTGTGGGGAAACAAAACTCCAGCCTCTGTGGCAGCAGCCTAGCCTGTGTCCTAAATAAGGCAGCAGGCAGGCTACTCGAGTGCTAGCTGGTAACTGGGACCCGAAGAGTGAGGCCACTGGGACAGGAAAGCCTACAATGGAAAGGGTCCTGACTCACAGCACGAAGATGTCCCAGCAGGACCCAGAGCATGTCGATGCATTAGCAGAAAGAGGGGAGGAGGGTGCCCTGCTTCTCAGGTCATGGCCCTCATCCTCCCTCTAAGTCTCCTTGGTTTTCTCCCTCTGCTCCCTCTAACCTTTCCCCTCCTCTAACCCCTGCTCAACCCTCCAAATATCTTTTGTTACTTTTTATTTTCTCCTGCAGTCTTCTGGCAAGAGACCCCACAGAATAGAAGGAGGGAGACCAGCAGTGCTTAGGGCCCTGCCATCGCAAGGGTAGGCTGTGGGACAGGGCATGGATTCAAGAATCAGAGGACTCTTTCTCAGCTACAAATCCTCTCCAGAAGCTCAAGTTCATCCAGTGAAGAAATAAATCTTGAGTGCTTATTCTGCACGCCCCGTGGTAGGTCCTTTGGGGTGACAGATGATGGGGTGCTATACCAAGGTATAAATAAGAGGAATTTGGCATTTCTTAAATGACTATAATATGCTAGATGCTTTATAAAAATATGCTTTCTCATTTCAATCTTGTAACAAAACTGCATTTTCAAGATGAAATGGAAAATTTCAATTTTTGAATAATTTATTGACCATAAGTTGTTCTTAACAATGATCCTATATTTTTCTATATAGATGAAGATCAGGGATGCCTGGGTTGCTCAGTGGTTGAGCGTCTGCCTTCGGCTCAGGTTGTGATCCTGGGGTCCTGGGATTGAGTTCCGCATCAGGTTCTCCACAGGGAGCCTGCTTCTCCCTCTGCCTCTGTCTCAGCCTCTCTTTCTGTGTCTCTCATGAATAAATAAATAAAAATCTTTTAAAAAAAATTGAAGATCAGAGTTCACAGTGAAGTATTTCCTCAAGCAAAATAATAAAAGTAGACTCGAATTAAAGAGCTAGATTTGTCGCTTGATAGCTAAGTGACCTTGACAAATTGTTATCCTCTCTCTGCCCTGATACATACTAAATATTAACAACAGGAGAACCTAACCGTTTAGGACTGTTGAGAGAATGAAAAGAGATATGGCACGTAAAGTGCCTATTTCAGAACCTAGCATTATACTATTCAATAAATGTCACTTTGGGGAAAAAAATCCCCAAAAGCTTAGTTCAATGGCAGAAATAAAGGAGCTGCTGCCTTAAGAATGAGAGAAAACCATATTTCTTAAAGCGGCCACATTTTACTATAGAAGCAAACTGGTGGACTCTAACATTGAGAGATGATAGTGATGGTGATGAGGATGGTATGGTGTTGAGGGTGATGATGGTGATGGTAATGAGGATGGTAATGATGATAAGGATGGTGATGAGGGTGGTGATGGTGACAAGGATGGTAATGATGATGGTGACAATGATGGTGATGATGATGGTCGTGGTGATGAGGGTGGTGATGGTGATGCAGATGGTAATGGTGATGAGGATGATGATGAGGATGATAGGGATCTATTTGTTTGTGGACTCTGTGTCAGGCACTGCACTAAACTCTTTACACAAATGATTGCATTTAATTAACTTATAAGCTGGTCTTCACATCCTCATTTTACCAGTCAGAAAGTTGAGTTTTTCAGAAATTTAGGAAGCTTGCCTTGTAGTAAGTGGTGGAGCCTGAGGGAAGCCCAGGCATAGAACCATTCTGCATGGTTTTCCATCCTTTCCAAATCACTGCAGTTAACAGTGGTGCTATTTTTCTAATGATATAACAAAGCATCTAAACATTTCTAGAATATGGAAGCTTCACTTTTTGTTTTTTCATTCTTTTCGTTTTCTTTTCTAGAAACTTTTGAGAGACTGCTCCCTTCCCTTTATTAAGTATTAGAAAAACTCTGAAAAGTAATTAGAATTGAGATCTTTGGAGGCCCTTGTCCCAGACACAGCAAAAATCTTATACAGATATATTCTGGACGCAAGACTCAAAACCTTAATCTGTTGTCTTCCAGACTAAGATTTTTCTTTTTCTTTTTTAAAAAATGTATTTATTTAGGGGTACCTGGGTGGCTCAGTTGGTTAAGCATCTGCCTTCATCTCAGATCATGATCTCAGGTCCTGGGATTAAACCTTGCACTGGGCTCCCTGCTCAGTGGGGAGTCTGCTTCTCCCTCTCCTTCTGCCCTGCCCCACTCTCTGTCTCTGTGCCCTCTCTTCTGTCAAAAATAAATAAATAAATCTTTAAAATTTATTTATTTATTTAAAAGAGAGAGAGAAAGTGTGTGTGCCCCAGTGCGGTGAGGGGCAAAGTGAAGGAGAGAAACAGACTCCCCACTGCTCCATCTCACAGACCTGAGATCATGACCTGAACTGGGATCAAAAGTTGGATGCTTAACCGACTGAGCCACCCAGCCGCCCCAGACTAAAATTTTTCTTAATCCTGGTTATTTTCCTTTTAAAGAAGTGCTCTGCTTTTGATAACAAAAAATTTTAAAACTTGTGGCTAGGGACGGGTGGTGGTCGGGGGAATAGAGTATTCACTGTGTGCATTTAATAGGCCTCCTAATCCAGACTCTGCATTTAAATGGACTTGAGGGTGAGTCAGTACCTCCCTCCTTAATTACAGTAGCTTTCTGAGTCTGAATCCAGACATGTTTAAGATTCTAGAATGCATGAGAAGTACAAAGTTACCCAGACTCACAGCTTGCCAGAAAATCAGGATGGAAATCAAGGGGCAAGGTGTCCAGAAAATAACCCAAAAGGCACCAGCCAGGCCGGCTGCAGACAATTACAAAGCATAAGGGAATCCAGCCCAAGTGAGTCTCCAGCCAGGCAAAACATCTCGGCCTCATAGGGAGCTGAAAATGTGAGGAAGGAGGAGTCTGGCTGGCAAGGGAGCTTGCCTGGAGGAAGGTGGGTAACCTGATCCAGAGAAAGTGCTTCCCCAACTTCCATTAATCAGCCTTGTTCACCAGGGTATACCCTTTTCTTTTCCTTCCAAAGCTGACCCTATGGGTGATCCCCATGGAACAGGCAACATTCTCAAAGCTACATCTCACCTCATTCTCCCCCAAAGTTTTGGGCTGGAGCAGTGTTTCTCTAAGCCTGGTGGGAAGACCCCCCCCACCTCTCCCCTACCCCAGCATAATCACATGAGATGCTTGGTCTCCCTCCCAGCCCTGCCAAGTCAGAATCTTGGGGCTGGGGCTCAGAAATGAGCCTTTTTAACAAGCTCTCTAGGGATTTAGATCCAAACTCAAGGGTAAGAATCATGAAACTATAAGTAATTTGAAAACATGAATGGTGTGCTGTCCGCTGTGGTTTTCTTGGAACATGGCATAGGGTATGGGACTGGTAAATGATCGTCAATTATTTAGCAAATGGGTGAATATTCATTCACCCCATCATTTGGGTTGGGAATTAGCTCACAGAAGAAGGGTCTCCTGGAGGGCTCAGGCCTGCCTAGACCAGGGCAGGGCCTCCTAGACTTTTGCCTGGGGCCTGGCATCTCTGCCCCTTCTGCCTTCCTTGGCCCTGCCCTATGGCTCAGCAACGTCTGAGCAGCCCCAGCCCTGGCCCAGCGCCCCCCAAGGCCACCCTGCAGTCAGACACTTCTCTCTCCAATAAACTGCCAGTCCAACCAAGTCAGGCTCTCAGGATTGGAATTTGACAGAACAGGAACCAGCCTCAGATTTGCAGACAACCACGCCACCCTGAGCCAAGGAATTGGTGCTGGGGTCAGCCCAAAGAGAGGCCACAGGAACTCTTGGTGGTTTAACCCCATTAAACCACACAGAGTGCCATCCAGCCTTCCCAGGAGCAAGGTTTGCCCTTCCTGGGCCAGTCCTAGTTTGCTCACACAGTACGGCAGCTCCCCCATCCTGCCCCCCGCCCCCCACCCCCCGCCACCAGAACACTGAGTTCTGAACCTTCTAAGTTGATTAAATGATCTGATGTGGTCACACTGCCTCATTTTGCAGAAAGTGCTTAGCTTTCAACACACTTTCATTGCTGTTATCTCTATGATCTCATTTTGTCCTCCAGGAAGTACAGGGGTATCTGACAGGACAAAGAGGTGGAGCGAGGGCTCAAGTTCACAGACCTACTGAGGGGCAGAGCCAGCCTGTCACTAAAGTCTGCCCCTTTGCTTGGAGCTCAGCCAGCAGACTCTGGAAGGCAGCTGGCCACATGCTTCTCTAAGCATGATCCCCATTAACCCTCACTGGGGAGTGTATTTGTAGATCTCCAGACCCTCCTCAGAACATTAAATGGGTTCAGTGCCCATTGGAATCTGTATTTTAATACATACCTCCAACTCAAGTGAGCAGAGCAAGAGACATTTTAACATACTTTTGGAGATCTCACTGGTTTATGCGGTTTGACAAAAATGAATGATTTTATTGGTGAGAATTTGGAAGTCCTTTGAAAGAAAAATGGTGTCTGAAACCCTTAAGCTCTTGGCTTACGCTACATTGGGGGCCCCTTCCGAGTGATTGACCTGCTAAAAGAAGATCAATATACCCTAAAGCCCTTAGTACTCTTGGGTACTTTGGTAAGGCTCCCCAAGTGTTGGTTTCTTTCTTTCTTCTCTTTAATGCCAGTAACCTTTGACTACATATTCTTAGGCTAATTTTGAATTTTGTCCCATTTTTGCTTTTAGTTGTTGTTGTTGTTGTTTTTAATCACCTTCAGTTGTCACATTTTTTCTCCCGTCTTTCAAACTCCTGAAAGCTTGACCTTTTCTTTCACACACCAAAGCCTCCCTAGTTGAAAAAGGTCTTGGGGCTCACAGTGGAGCAATCAATTTATTTCCACCTGTGCCCTGCTCATACATTGACACCCTTCCTGCAGCCAAATCTTGGGCCCAGAGCCGGCCCTGCCATCCACCTCACAAAGGCTACCCATGGCACTTATATACATATTTACTGTGTTCCCTGGGGAAGGTGCAGAATGGTGCCTCCACACAGCCCCGCAGGCCTATTCTAGGTAAGAGCCTCCTCTGGGTAAAATTGACAAGATGAGAATTAGTGAAAATGAAGGCCTGTCTCCTACAGTCTCACAGACTTCGAGACAATGGTGCATCTGAGGTTTTGAGAGAGGCCTGCTGTCAGTGGTTCCCAGTGAAGGGCTAGTGTGCTCCTAGGGGCTTATTACTAAGACGTTTCTCTTACTGTTTCTGTTTTGCTCATTTCTAGTCTCTTGAAAATCTTTGCATTACTTATTTTCTAATTATAAAGATGTGTACTCATTTAGAAAACTTGGAAATCCCAGAAAAGTATAAAATAGAAAAAAAAAAAAAACCTCACAAAGTTTCCACCACCTAGAGCCCTTCTATTAATATTCTGCTGTACATAGTCCCATTTTTACATCCATCAGATTTTGAAAAATGTATTTGGGATCACACGATTTTATGACTCAAATGTTTTTCACTTGCGTACCATGCTACTCTCCTTAGGTCATTACATCTTCTTCTAAAGCTGATTGATTGATTGATTGATTGATTGATTTTAAAGATTTTATTTATTTATTCATGAGAGACACGGACTGAGAGAGAGGCAGAGACACAGGCAGAGGGAGAAGCAAGCTCCATGCAGAGGGCCTGATGTGGGACTCGATCCCAGGACTCCAGGATCACTCCCTGGGCCGAAGGCAGGTGATAAACTGCTGAGCCACCCAGGGATCCCCTAAAGCATGATTTTTAAAAGACTCCCATAGAATGGAATTATTTGGATGTATCAAGATGTACTTACTAATCCTTAGGGGACACTGTAATGGATATTCATCATTTTTGTGGACCACTTAGTACACTTTTGCCTATGTCTTAGAGACCCTCCACCCAGTGAGACAGAACCTGCCTCCCACAAGGGAAGCTGGAAATAATACTTTTCCAGGCTACCTTGCTTTGAGAATGTGGTCACATATCCTAGGCAATGTCAGTGAGATTAATTTGCCCCAGAAACTGGAATATGAAGAAGGAGGAATCTCAGACCTCCAGTCGGGTAAAGGTGGAACAGGTGTGACAGCTCTCTCAGGTTCCAAAGGGTTCCAGAACCCTGGAACCCTGCCAGCTGTGGTGCTGACAACATTCACTGCAGTATCTTTGCCCAGGGGTGTCAGGAGGGGTGTCTTCATTAGACACGCTGCAGCTTATTCTGAGGGTTATTTTTGTCCTCCTCCATGCCTGATTCCCTGGTTTTCCAGGATACACACATATATATATGTATTTAGGTTGTTTCAACATTTGCCATTTTAAATAATGTTGGGGCTGACATCCCCAGACACAATTCTGTACATATCTATCCATTTCCATAGGCTAAATTCCTAGAAGTGGAATTCCTGAATTAAAAGTGTGAATGTAATTGTATTTAAATAAAATATTTTTTAAAAATTAAAAAAAAAGTATGAACCTTTCCCAGGCTCTTGATAAATGTTGCCAAATTATGCTCTAGAAAGCTAAGAATTTTTAATGTCCCATTTTTGCAGTTCCCTGGGGTTTTTTTTTTAAGAGGTGACTTTTTTTGTGATGTATATAATTTTCCCAGTTTTCACTCATTCATTCAACAAATACAAACACTGACTGTGCCAGGCACTGGGAAAGGCACTTAAAAATAAATATGTACCCAGCTAAGCAGCATGAAGTTAAAAAGACTATAGCAGAGGTGTTGGGGATATCAAGTCTCAGTCAACAGCGCCCTTCTTTCCGGCCGATGCTAAACCAAAGGAGAAATAGGACAAAAGAGTAAGGTGTTTAGGGTCAAAAATATCACCTGTGTTAATATTGAAAAATCTGACATATCTGCAGGCAAGCTGGCTTCCTAATTCTGAAGCCCAAATCAGGCAGGTTTGCTCACTCAGCTTCAGGAACAGAATATACCTCTCCTTGCATTCCTTATTAGAAACTAGCACCCTGGGTAGCCAGGTGGCTCAGAGGTTTAGCACCTGCCTTTGGCCCAGGGCATGATCCTGGGAACCTGGGATCGAGTCCCTGCATGGAGTCCCTGCATGGAGCCTCCTTCTCCCTCTGCCTGTGTCTCTGCCTCTCTCTCTCTCTGTGTGTGTGTGTGTGTGTGTGTGTGTCTCATGAATGAATGAATAAAATCTTAAAAAAGAAAGAAGAAAGAAAAGAAAGAAAGAAAGAAAGAAAGAAAAAAAAAGAAACTAGCACCCAAGGAAGAAGGAGAGCCTGGCTTCCACCTTCCACGATCACCAACCTGATGGGTCTCATCTCCTTCTAGGGAGGAGGTGGTAGAAAGGGGTCACCAGGAGCGCAGGGTCCAAGGGAACACCGTCCCACAGGAGGAAGCAACTGCAACGAGGAATAAATATTTTCCCCTGACAAGAGATATAAACTAGAGGAGGGAGAGATTGCCTAGGAGGGTGGGGAAGACTGTGCAATGGCCCCAGGTGTTCTGGGACACCAGGACCTTGAAAGATTTCACCTGCAGGACAAGTGGTGCAAGCAGCTCTGTTAGCTTGTACAAGCCTGTACAGACCTTGAAACTTGTGAATCAAAGAGAAAATGTCTGATGGCAGATCAACCAGTGTTTGCCACAGACAAGGGACTGGTACGAGATGCTGTCAGCATATGACTGGTTCTGCCTCACGAAGCGTCATTCCTCTCCCAGGAAATCAGAGCTTTCTGGTCCTGGACAAGGACCCTCCCCCATATGGCAGAAACTGGTAGCTGTTCCCCAAACCAGTTTCCTAATCATCTTGAGCACAGCTCTATGATGGTTTCTTGTGTCTCTCATAATTAGATTCATCTATGTGAGGGACACCTGGGTGGCTCAGTGGTTGAGTATCTGCCTTTGGCTCAGGTCGTGATCCCGGGGTTCCGGGATCGAGTCCCACCTAGGGTTCCCTGCAGAGAGCCTGCTTCTCCCTCTGCCTGTGTCTCTGCCTCTCTCTCTCTCTGTGTGTGTCTCTCACAAATTAGCAAATAAAATCTTAAAAAAAAAATTCATCCATGTGACTAATTTCTGGCCAATGGAAAGTGAGCCCAAGTGGTGCAATATATCCATGAATGCCCTGTGGTGGGATGCAGTGTCTCCCCAAAATTCATGTCTACCCAGAACCTCAGATGTGACCAAAAGAAAGACTATTCTATGCCTACAGAATATTCCTGACCCCGAACATTGAGCAGGGGAGCGTCCCCACACCAAATAATTCTCCACTTCTCTGTGGACACCAATTGGGTATCCTCTACGTTAACTCAATTCTAACACTAACTACTCGGAGTTAGCACAGACTCCATGGGTTAAATCACAGGCTTAATCACACAAGACTGATCCCACTTCAGATGCCAATCCCAAACCCTAGGTTGTCACCTGTATTTCTGACCAATCAGCTATAAATTGGGGGAATCTCATAATCCCCTCCTCAGATTTGAGAATTTGTTGGAACTGTTCACAGAACTCAGGGAAACACTCACTTATATTTACTGGTTTATTATAAAGGATATAATAAAGGATACAGACAAATAGCTGGATGCAGAGGTCCAGAGGGTGAAGTCCAGGAGGGTCCTGACTGCAGGATCTTCTGCCCACATGGCATTGGAATACAGTACTCTCCCAGCACATGGAAACTCCACCAACCTGGAAACTCTCCCAACCCTGTAGTTGAGGGATTTTTAGGGATGCTCGTCACATAGGCTTGAACCCATCTCCAGCCCCTCTCCCCTCCCTGGAGGATAGCCCTCCCTGGGGCTGAACATTCCAAGCCTCTAATCATGGCTTGGTCTTTCTGGTCACCAGCTCCATTCCTGAAGCTACCCAGGAGCACACCAACAGTCATTAGAACAAAAGACACAACCGTCACCCAGGAAACCCCTGGGGACTTAGCTCTGTCAGGAACTGGGGGTTAAAGATGGAATATTAGAACAAAAGACGTCCTCGTATCTTTATCACTCAGGAGATTATGAGTGTTTGGGGATCTCTGTGTCAAGAACTAGGGGTGGAGACCAAATATATATTTCTTTTTATGTCCCAGTGACCTTATTTGGAAGGAGGATCCATGAAATCATCCTGGATTACACTGGACCTTAAATCTAGTGACAAGTGTCCATATAAGTCAACAAAGGAGAAGCGCCAGAGAGACACACAGGGGAGAAGGCCACGTGAGCAGAGAGTGAAGTGAAGCATAGCAAGCCAAGGATTGCCAGGGATTGCAGGCAGCCAGCAGGAGCTGGGAGAGAGGCTTGAAAAATCTTCTTCCTGAGAACCTCCAGAAGGAATCAACTCTGCTGACTCCTTGATTTTGGACTTCTGGTGTCCGGAACTGTGAGAGAATGAGTCTCTGTTGTTTTAAGACAGATCAGATGGTGATTTGTGACGGCAGCCCTGGGCGCCAATTCAGGCCCTAAGCCCTTCCAGGCACAGTCATCCCTGCTCGGCCCCCTCTGGCTGCCTGGCATGAAGATGAGCCCTCCTGCCCTTGCTGAGGCTGTGGGAGCCACCGACAGAGGGAGCCTGGCTTGGGGAGGGCGGGGGGGGGGGGTAGGGGGGTAGGGGGGGCAGAAGCCCTGTTAGCAAAACCTCTCTTCTGGATTGATCTCTTACAGGGGCCAGAGTTATCTTAACTCCCCAGCCCCACCCCTGCTGCCCCATAAAGCAATAAAGTGACACTCTGGTTTGCACAGCAGTTTGTGGAGTTGATAATTCTCATCTGTCACTGACAGACCACCTGTGAACACGACGGACGTCCTGCTGTCAGAACTGGGAAGCTGAGAAGCAAGCCCCAGTCCTCCAAAACACAAACACCAAAACTGGGACCAGGAGCCAAGTCTGCACTCAGCCACCCTCTGGCAGGTCCCCCCATTCTTGGGGTCTCTCCCACCCCACCCTAACCTCCAGGGTGTTCCCGGACAGGGCAGGAGTGAGTGGCCGCCAGTCTGGGCAGGACGTGTGGGCCACGGCGAGGCCCCATCTCTGCCTCTCCTGAGTGGAAGTAGCGTGTTCTGAGAGGTGTCCTTCTCCCCCTGCGACTGGAGACATGGTGCCTGCTGCGGGGAAAAGGCAGCAGCGGGTGGGCCAGGAGGGCAGGGAGGAAGGGAGGCTCTTTTTGAGAAAAGCAAGAGAAGGATGGAGCCAGGGAAGGTGGGCAGGGGCTGGAGGACCGGGGGTTGCTGGCCAGGCGCCTCCGCCCGTGCCCTGTCCACCTCCAGGCCTGTCGTGGAGGCATAAGTGGCCCTTTCCGGGGGAGCTTGGCCACATAAACCTGATCCATGGAGGTGTGACATGGCCTGCGCCAGCCCCAGCTCTGAACTCCTCGATGGGAGGAATATGGTCTGTTGGGCCTCTGTGCCTGGCGCCTGTAGATGATGGAGCAGTAGTAGCGGATGGTGCTGGAACAGGAGGCTAAGGTCAGATTGTGAAGATCCCCAAATGCTGGGAGTTTGAACCCCAATCTGCGGACAATGGGGTGACTCTCAGTAATGGTTTGTAAGGTCTGTATTTCAGAACACCAACTCTGGAAGCAGTGCCTGCGAAGTAAGACCACAATAAACATTTGTGTAGCTGAATGAAAGCAAAATTCAGTATTATTGCTCACCATGTAATGTGTTTCCCTCTCTCTCCTAACACACACATGCACACATCCCACCAGTTGCTAACAGCAAGATGTCATGTGGATGGCTCATTTCTAATGGGCTCCCCAGAGAGCAGATAGATGCAAAGCTCTGCTGCCCGAGAGTGAGCCCGTGGAGACAAAGGTCACTGAGGGTAAGGATCAGAGGTGCCAGGTCTGATGTCAGAAAAAAGGCTACTTCGGCCATACAGATAACATCACATCACCCTCCGTTTGTGCTCCATGAATGTAGGACACCTTTGGTGAAGGATGCCAGCTGGTGGCCAAGTCGGCAGGCAGTTCTGCCTCCCAGCTAATGTGGAGGAAACTTCAGGCCAGTGAAATTTCCTTAGAATCCAGGTTTTTGTTGTTTTCCCCTCTCTTTTTTCTCTTCCTTTTCTTGTCTGGCCTGAGAATGTTCTTGGAAGCCTGTGGTCCAAAGATGTTCTGGTGGGCCATTCATGCCAGTGATAAATCCTTCACCTCGAGTAGGTAAGTTGAGGGAGAGTCCCAGGCAATTCTCTGGGGTTGAGTTGATACCAAATATGTCCAGTCCAGAGCTCTGTCTAGGGAGTGAGATAAACATTGCATCAGAAACTAGAGCTGCCCAGAGAAGGTGACAGGTCATGGACCTAGATGACAACAGGTCAGGACAGGGTTTAGCCAGGAGTTGAGGCACTTAGGACAGTCAGTGGGCATTCAGCAAAGAGAGAAAGTGGTGGGAGGACAGAGACCCCTTAGAAAACTTTATGGGAAGGATGGAGTTTGGTACAAGCTGGCAAGCAGGTGTGGCAGGAAGGGTCAGAATGGGCCAAATGGGGACAAAGAGCCCCTGGAGAGAAACCTGGAACTGCTTATATTCCATCCTTTCCCGGCTCATGAGGCTTGGGCTCTGGACCCTCATCCTCCTCCCAGAGCATCTGTCCTCCTTTACTCTGACCTTCAGCTGCAGTACCCCCCCACCTTTTTAAAGATTTATTCATGAAAGACTGAGACAGAGGCAGAGACAGAGGCAGAGGGAGAAGCAGGCTCCCTGCAGGGAGCCCAATGTGGTCTCTTTCCCAGGACCCCCGGATCATAACCTGAGCCAAAAGCAGACAGACACTCAACCACTGAGCCACCCAGGTGTCCCTCAGCTGTAGTCCTTTTTCCTAAATCTGGTCTGGCTCAGTTGTAATACTGGATTCCTACCCCACCCCGCATCCCCTGAGACCCTCTGGGACGGATACTCTGCCACTGTCCAGACTGTGCCTTTGGACCAAGTGTCTGCTGGCAACACCCCTCCCCTCGGCTTCCCCTGCCTCATGGCTACATCAGGGGATAAGTCCTCCGAGGCTTTTCTCCAGGCAGGACACAAAGGGAGGGGAGTTTCTGATAAGCCCTATAAGGATAGGGAATAAAGCACAGAGACAGAGGTTCAATGGCCACTAAGGACCACCTTAGGAGCAAGCGGGGGCTGGGGGACGGGGTGTGGTTCAGGAGCCATAGATGAGAAACAGTGTGAACACCTGCAAACATCACACCTCTAACTGCTGCAAACTGCCCCAGGACTCTCGGAATGCAAGAAAGGTCACATTTTATCAATCAAACTCAATCCATTCTAGCTTCCACTTGCCAAAGTGGGGGGAAAACCTGAAGTCAATCCTTTCAGGGGCCCCCTTCCTCTGCTCTGCAGAAGAAACCTCTGTGCTCTCCTATATAACATCTGTGCTAGGGATCCCTGGGTGGCGCAGCGGTTTAGGGCCTGCCTTTGGCCCAGGGCGCGATCCTGGAGACCCGGGATCGAATCCCACATCGGGCTCCCGGTGCATGGAGCCTGCTTCTCCCTCTGCCTGTGTCTCTGCCTCTCTCTCTCTCTGTGTGTGACTATCATAAATAAATAAATAAATAAATAAATAAATAAATAAATAAATAAATAACATCTGTGCTGAATGCTGGCCCACGAACTTGGCTGCTGCTCCTGGAGGGGCAGGTCCTCTGGAGGCCACCCCCTCCAGGCTCTGCCCCAGGGCTCTGGCGTTTCGGGCTTGCCTTTGCCCATGATTCATACACCTGTCACCATCCCAGGGCCCAAATAGCAAATAATCACTTCATGGACCTAGATGTTCTCAACTGGTAACCTGCCAACATAAAAGGTTTATTTTTATATGAATTAGATGCCAAAGTTAAACATTTGATATAAAAATCTAGGTTTCCTAGATTTTTAGATCCAGGCACCTGGGTGGTTCAGTGGTTGAGCGTCTGCCTTTGGCTCAGGTTGTGATCTCAGGGTCCTGGGATCAAGACCCACATCCGAGCCTGCTTCTCCCTCTGCTGGTGTCTCTGTCTCTTTCTCTGTGTTCCTCAAGAATAAATAAATAAAAATCTTTTAAAAAAAAATCTAGATTTCCATGGATGATGATGATGACTGCGTAAACATCACGAACGTATCAATGCCACTGAATTGCATACACAAAATGGTTAAAATTGTAATGTTTTATGCATGTATATTTTACCATAATTTTTTAAAATTCAGATTTCTGGCTTTTTTGAAAAATCAGACTATTCTGAAAATTGCTTTTCCTCTAGCAACCCTGGTACCTTGGCTATCTCTGCTCGTTTTCTACATGGGAAATTTGGTTTCTTTGTAGGATCCACCCAACCCTTCTTATAGACATTTGGGTTTGAGACCCTGGACTCTCTTTTTCCAGAAGAATCTCAGAATTGGAGGAAAGTGGTTTTCGGAGTGGACAACTCCTACCTATACTACTCAACCTATATGTTATTCCACTTGCCCTACTTCCTCCCCAGGGAAGAGAGCCTAGACATCAGGCATCCAGGAGTCCTGTGTGCTTCTGTGGGGATCTCCAGCTGTACCAGGGGCTCAGATCTTTCCTGATTTGTTAGATGACTGTTAACATCTGTTTTTCAATAGTCAGTTGCATGGAAAGCCTGTCCTGTGAGTCTGTCTTAGGGGGCAGTGCAGAAGGAGGGGAGTGGAGCCCCAGAGTCTGCAGCCAAACCAGAATGAGCAGGGACAGAGGGGTGGGGGGACCCAGAAGAGGAAAGCAGGCAGGGTCTCTGGTTCCCAGAGGCTGCCTTTGGGAGGCCTAAGGAGGACTCCCAGGGTTTAGAACTGAATCTTGTGTGGGTTCAGTTATGCCCCCATCACCTGCCCAATCCACAGATCTAAACCTCCAGTACCTGTGAACATGATCTTATTTGGAAATAGGGTTATTGCAGATGTAGTTAAGAAGTCATGAGGGTGGGCCCTAATCCAACACGACAATGCCTTTATATCAGGGAGAAATTTGGACCCAGAAGCATGCACACAGGGAGAAGGCCGTGTGAAGATGAAGGCAGAGACGGGGTGTTGCTTCTACAAGCCAAGGAAGGCCGAAGACTGCCAGTGGACCGCCAGAAGCTGGGGAGAGGCACGGGACAGAGTGTCCCTCAAAGCCCCCAGAAGGAACCACCCTGCCGAGACCTGAACCTCAGACATCTGGTCTCCAGAACTGTGAGACAATCAGTTTCTGTTGCTTAAGCCACCCAGTGTGTGGTACTCTGCTACAGCAGCTCTGCTAAACTCCTACAGATTTGATCCAAGCGGCTCCAGCGTGGGCCCTTCCCCTTTCCTGCTCTGAAATGGACATTAATAGTGGATGAGACTTGTGTAGGTAAAGTAGAAAGAAATATTTCTAGACAAGAGACAAGAGAAGTGAGCGGAAACGAGCACCAACAGGATGCTTCTGCAATAGGGAGAGGCGGGACTGCAGGGAACAAAGCTAACTGACGTTCCTCCAGAGCCTCCTGTGGCAGACGCGGTATGCCTGCCTGGCCTTAAAACAAATGTGTTCGAGGTAAATATCAATATCAGCCCACTTCACACGGGAGAAAAATGTGGCTCGGAGAAGTGCTGAGCCAGCAGTCTGAGTCTCGGCACAATATGCCTGAGATTAGGTAAGTGAGAAAACCATGGTTTGAACCCAGGATCACAATGTTTTCAACTTTCCAGAGGAGGGTAGAACTGGTGCCTTAAAGCTTGCTCCTCCCCTCCAGTTGGCCTGGGATCATTTGGACCTTTAGCCTGGGGCTGGGCTGAACCTTCTAGGACCAGCCCAACCTGAAGTAGTTCCTCCCTATTATCCCCATCCCAGACATGGCCACTGGGCAGATTCAGTGTTGAGCCAGCCAAAGCAGAACAGAGGAGCCAGCACTGGGGCCAAGTTCTTGCTCCAAGTCTCTCCCATGGTGACTAGTGGCGACCGCCGAGGCCACCCAGGCTGCTCGCACACTGGCCAAGAGATGCAGGGTGGTTTAAGTGCAGCCACACTTACTCTGGCTTTAAAGGATTTACTTTACAGCTGCCAAAGAAAGCCTGAACACAAAACTGAACAATCCCTAAAACATTCGGATTCAGAAAAAAAGGTTAAACACCTTTTCACCCAAGCAGCAAGCCTGGGGAGAAGCTGGCCTGTAGCCCCAGCCTTAGCTCAAAATAGGGGACAAACAGGATTCAACTGTCTCACCGAACCTGGATCTTTATGATTAAAGAGCACACGTGTCACTGCAGAAACTCTATGTTTATTAAGTTCTCCCTTAGTCCAAATGCCTATAAAGTGCTCCATTAGAACCCCTCCCTCCCCCCCCCCCCCAAGGCAGAGATCTCAAATAGGTCAATCTTGACTGGGACAGGATCCTTGTGGCTGGGGCTTTGAAATGTAGAATGCCATCATTCTCATTAACACTTAAAGGTTGTGGACACTAGGTACCAGGCATTCCTCGTGCTTTATAGATGCTAATTCATTTCATCTTCGAACTTAATCCTAACTTGCCCTGCATCACGTAAGCATTAAACGGTAGAGCTTGGATTTGCAACAACAGTCCAGACCTCATGCTTTGGGCCATCACGATACTCTGCCTTCTTAAAATATTTGGATCAGAAGATAAGAATTTTACCCATTTAGCAATTGTAATATCCTCACCTCAAAACCAGGCACAAGGCAGCAGTCATCCACCCTACACTCTTTCTCTCTCCTTAGAGCTGCTAAGAATAAAACGCTGGGAGACACCTGATCCCCCTTCGCTGTTACATTCCCCCCACTCCCCAGAGGATTCCACCCTCCAGCCTGCCTTCTGACACAGGTGGAAGGAGTAGACATTAAATACTTTGAATCTCAAAACTAAGGCATTAAGATAATGTCTTGTGCATTATCTAGGATGGTACCGTTGTACTATTCAAACAGTTGTTTATAAGCTTTGCTTTGTCTCCACCAGCTCGAGGAGGGTGCTGGTGGTGTGAAGGCAGAGGGCAAAGGCAGCTTGCTTTTCTCTCCAGGTAGACGTGACCAAACACCTTGCAGAAGCGCTTCCTTGTTCAGGATCCATGAACTGGGACATAGCCCCATTTAGTTATGCAAATATAAGACACCCAATGTTGTGGGGGAAGTGTAACAGGTCTTTTTTCCCCTTTAAAGTCATATCCTCAATACCTCATGATATGTTGAAATGATCCCTGGAGGGAGGTAAATAAATTCGCTGAGAACAAAGCAGCCCCACGAGACAAAAGGGCTTGAATCAATCAGTATACATTTATAAGTCAGTCAGGGTACTGCCTTGACAACCAATAATCCCCCCAGTCAAGGAGTCTTAAAATTACCAAGCTATCATTTTCACTCCCTTGTCTACACATTCCAAAGCAAAGGCTGACTAGCTGGAATTTTACTGGTCACCATAACAGAAGGAAAGACAGCTCTGGAGAGTCTAACAAGGGCAGTTACATGCTCTGTCAAGAAGTGACACATAGTGTTTCCGTTCACAGACTTGAATTGACCAGACCTGAATGCATGACCCCATCAAGCCACAAGGGAGAAGTGAAAAGCAGAGAGCCTGAAATATTTGATGAGCTCGCTGTCATGATCTCTACAGGGATGGGGACCCAGGCTCCCTTTCCTTTTTATTTTTATGATTTTTAAAAGAATTTATTTATTCATTCCAGAGAGAAGGGGAAGAGCGAGGGGAAGCAGAGGGAGAGGGAGAAGTAGATTCCGTGCCGAGGGCCAAGCCTGACATGGGGCTTGATCTCAGGACCCTAAGATCACAACCTGTGCCAAAACTAACAGTCAGACACTCAACTGACTGAGACACCTTGGCACCACCCCAGGGTCCCTTTCTGTTTGAAGATTACTGTTATTAGAACCACACTGACAAAGAATAGAATGAATGTGACAAACGGTATTGGAAGGTGACATGGATAGGTTAGATCTCCAACCTTGCAAGGCTGACTCTAGCCTTGACTGAATTTTCCTTATTGAATGAAATTTAAATTTGGAATAAGAATATTTTATCTCTTAGGAAAAGATAAAATTGAACAAATCCAAACATGGATATCAAAAGACCATCATGATGCCTATTCCATTCACAGTATTGTTGGGAATGGGCAGAGGATTCTGAATCTGATTTATGTCTGTGGCAGAACAAAATTGTCTTTTGAGATAATTAAGAGAAAAGAAGGGATTGTCAAATTACATTATAAATAATGTGTATAAGTATGTAATGAAGGAAAACTTTGTTGAGGATAAAGATTATTCCATGACTAAGAAATACTTGAGCGTGCCACAGAAAAATATGTCTCCCTGGTGGCTACGAATGACACACTGCATCGGGCATGATGTCACTGTGTGACATGAGGTAGGGGTTTGAAGATGCTTAGCTCTCATTGGAAATTTACCAGATACTGGTGATGGGAACTTGAGATCAGTTTAGAAAATATTGCTCTCTGTGTATTAAGATGGAACAGTACAGATTGACATAGGTTGACCAATATAATGGGCTGCTTTGCGTCTCCTCAAAATTCATATGTTGCTGTCCTGTTCCCCAGTACCTCGGAATGTGATTGTACTCATAAAGAGTGTCTTTAAAGAGTTAATAAGGTAAAATGAGGTCATTGGAGTGCGCCCTAATCCAATATGACTGGTGTTTTGAAAAGAAGACGAGATTAGGACACAGGTAGCTATAGAAGGAAGACCAGAAGATACCAGATGACGGCCATCTAAAAGCCAAAGAGAGAAAAAGGAAAAAAAAAAAAAAAAAAAGCCAGAGAGTCCTCAGAAGAAACCAGCCCTGCTAAGACCTTGATGTCAGATTTCTGGCCTCCTACTGTGAACATTTTTCTGAACATTTGGAATTTGACCTTCCCTCCTAGGAGGGACCACACCATCACAATTTCTAACTGACTTTGAAACTTTGAAGCCTTTTCTGTCTTCATGATTGATCTGAGTTGTGACAATGCAGTACCCACCCCTTGTATTGGGATATCTCTCTTAGCATTTGTTTGCTTATATTTTCAGTTTTCAAATCTAATTCTCTCTTGGGATGCAGGTCAGATAAGCATTAGAATCCCCATCATAACTAACGAAACAGAACCATGAAATTAAATTGCTGAGCTCAAAATTATAGACAGTTCAGAGTGGATAGCAGCCTACAGGGGTTCCGTGGCCCCAGGAGCAGTTACCAGTTACAGGGCTACACTGTTTTACTTTGTCCAGGGGCAATAAACACTCAATGCTTGTATTCATCCTTTTCAGTCAGACTGTGCAAAGTAGAAGGGTACCTTTTAAAATTGATATTCAGGGCAGCCCGGGTGGCTCAGCGGTTTAGCACCACCTTCAGCCCAGGGCCTGATCCTGGAGACCTGGGATCTAGTCCCACGTCAGGCTCCCTGCATGGAGCCTGCTTCTCACTCTGCCTGTGTCTCTGTCTCTCTCTGTCTCTGAATAAATAAATAAAATCTTTAAAGAAATAAAAGAAAATAAAACTGATAATCAAGGTTCAGATAATCTTATCAGACAATCTAATCTACCAAAGCCTACCAGTGACCATCCCTTCATCACTTTGGGTTATTCTTAACTTCTCTCTTTCTTCCCAGAATCTCATACAGAGCTTTCCAAACCTAGGCTGTGCCTCCACTGACCATTGGCTAAACTTAAAATTAAATTATCCCAAAAAAGTTAAAGAAAGATCAGGAATCACTTTCTCATATTTGGAGGGTACTTCCACCCTTTTAGCATCCCACTGCCACACTAGTCAGTCAAGGTCAAACTGGAATAATTGGCATCCACCGGGGAAGACAGTCATGCATTTCTAAGTCCCTGTCAAGATTCGGATGCCAGCTGGTGGGGGGAAGCTTAAAACAACCTCATTTATGTGGCCCCATTTGGTTTTATTCCTTCCATTGGAACAAAAAGCCAAAGATGACAGAATTATGCTTCTTTGGAATGTGTCTGTTAAATAGGGGGAGATCCCATTACCTGGGCAGACCTGGCAAAGGTGGGGTCTGATCATTTTCTGGGAGGAAAGATGTTTTTATCACTCATGCTGACTCTGGGATTCTGACTCCTAGAGGTCTGTAAAGCATTTTTAGCCGATACTGGATAGAGCATCTGATATTGAGCACTTTAACATGAATTAGCAAAGCTCAGACTTGGAGAATTCACAAAGAAGAACAAAATAAACTCCATAAATTGACTCCATAAAGGCAGTTAGTTCATATTCTGGATGCTTCTCTGGTAACTCCGTCCAAATTCGTACTTTATAATAAAATGACAAGTGTCCATGCTTTAGCTATGCTCAGCAAATAGCCATGACTTTATACTTTGTGCATTCCTTCCTATTAGACTGGCCTCATTGTAATGACAATTACTGTAAATGGGTCACCCAAATAATTAGATACATATGGAAACCCTGGATATTAAAATTTGCTAATCTTCCCAGCTCTGAGGGGCCTCTCTTTTCCAAAATAGGTGGCCACCCTACAGGGGCATGCTAATCCATTTACTGCCATACATATGTTCCCAGACATGGGTGCTGTACAGTGCCAGCGAGTGTAAAATGTATTATACTTTCCAAGAGCTTTTGTATACATAGCTTTGTTTGAGCTTGCCAGTAGCTCTATGAGCTGAATAAGACAGGTGTGTTCAGCCCTGTTCTTAAAAGTGGATGCTGAGACCCAGGAGTGAGAAAGCAACTTTCCCAAGGAATAAACTAGTTATCAGTAGACCCAGAACTAGAATGTAGGCATGATGGTTAATTCTGTGTGTCACCTTGATGAGGCTAGAGAGTGTCCAGATATTTGATCAAACATTATTCTAGTTGCGTCTGTGAGGGTGTTTCTGTGGGAGATTAACATTTGAACCAACAGACTGAGTAGAGCAGACTGCCCTCCCTAATGTGGATTGGCCTCCTCCAATCAGTTGAAGGCCTGACTACAGCCAAAGACTAAGGAGGAATACCTGCTATCTATCTTTAAGCTGGGGCATTAGCTTTTTTCCTGCCTTCAGACTGAGACTGAAACATCAGCTCTTTCTGAGTCTTGAGACCGCCCCCATTTGCACTGGAACTATACCATCAGCTCTTCTGAGTCTCCAGCTTGCCCACTACAGATCTTGGGACTTGCCAGCCTCCAACACCACATAAAACAATTCCTTATAATTAATCTCTTTATATAAATTCTATTTGCTCTCTTTCTCTGGAGAACCCTAATACACCGGGTCTTATCATTTGACCAGTGCTCTTCCCTTACACCTTCTCTAGGGCACAGCTACCTGTGCAGAAAATTAGAGGCATTTCTATTTGAGAACCAACTCTAAGCCTTTTCCCAAACTGTTAAGTTGATCAGAAAAATGCCAGAACTGGATTACCACTCACACACACACACACATACACACGTGCAAAATGTGCATGCACACACAAAATCAGTGGGACATCTCTAGGAAAAAAAAAAAAAAGCCTCCCTTAAGGTGTCCCTTGATTTCATTTCCCAAAAGATTTCTCTTAACTCCAAGGTTTTGCTGACTGTCCAGTGCCCTCGATGAAAGTCCCCATTTATGTCTTGCCTCATTCTGAGTGTCCCCAAAGAGAAAGGGTGGGGTGAGAGCTGAACCATTCCAGGCTGAGGAATTAGACTCACTGAGAGGGCTTTGGTGAGCCTTATGTATGGCCATCTTGATCAGATTTCCCTGCCCAATTAAAAATGCAATGAAGAGAACCTAAATCCCATGCAACTCTCTGAGAGCTTAGAAGGTTGTAGTGAGTGGTCCTTCTAATACTAGCAGAGATGGATAGGAATAAGAAAAAGGCAGTCTTCAGCTTTTCATTGCCTTTGTACCCTGCAGGTCATCTAACAACTCCTTAATTGTTCTCACTCCCTAATGATGCACAGAACATCTTCTCAGTTCACTTTTCAGTTTGACAAAATTTCATGAGCCCCTGCTATGTGTCAGGCACTGTATTAGGTGCTGGTGATAGAGCAGTGAGCAAGATTCACAGGGTCCTTTGTCTTTGTGGAATTTTACAAAGGTCAAGGGAAAAGACATTAAGCAATTTCAGCAAACTGTAATTATTAGAGCAGAAATGTCAAAGTAAAAGGAAGGGCAAGGCAACATTTCTAGCAGAAGAAATTGCATACTCATGGCTTGGACATGGTGTGGAGAATAAGGTGGAAAGCCATGTAAGATTGCTAGAAGCAGAACAGTGCGGGGACTTCTAGCTCTGCACAGTGCCTTAAGCAGCCACTAGCTGCCTACGGCTACTGAGCACTTGAAATGGAGTTAGTTCCAACTGAGATACACTGTGAGCAAGTAATATATATTGGATTTCAAAGATTCATGCAAAAAAAGAATATATCTCATTAATAATTTTATACTGATGGTTGAAATGTAATACTTTGGATATACTGGGTCAAATAAAAATATTAAAATTAATTTAAAAATGTTTTGATGTGGCTACTAGAAAATTTCAAATTACATATATGGCTTACATTATATTGCTATTTTAGACAGCATTGTTCTAGATCCTGTTAAGAGACTTAGACTTGTTCCTAAGAGCATCGTGAAAGTTTTGAAATGTCTTAAATGAGGAAGTGACAGGGTCAGGTTTGCATTTTCAGAAGACTGGCAAGGAGGCTGGATGGTGGGAGACAGGATGAGACTAGTTTGGGATAGTTGCAGTTGGTTGTTTAAATGAGAGAGAGTGGATTAGATGAGCGGTAACCACATGGATAGAGAAAACTTTGAAAAAGTCAAATCACTAACACCAAATAAATGGCTCATTTTGGTGAGAAATGATAGCTTGAATCTCTGTGAAATTTCCATCTTTGTCAATCAAAAATGGTTGAATAGTCAAAGTTGGAACAACTGAGTCATAAAAATAAATATTGTATAATAACTCAAAGAATGACATAAATATCCCTAATTTCATAGTGACATAAATAACTGAATACATAAGTACATGGAGGAGAAGCAACAACTCTTTCCTCCAGAATTTCAATTAATACACAATGAAGGCAATAGGAAATCACTATTAGAATATCACAGTAATAACTGCCATAAGCAAGATCTATTTAAGCATACTTGAGTGGTATGCTTAAAGGTGTAAGTGGAAACGGGTTATTCGTCTTAAAGAATCTCTCTCCGGGCAGCCCGGGGGGGGGGGGGGGGGGGGGGGGCTCAGCGGTTTAGCGCCACCTTCAGCCCAGGGCATGATTCTGGAGACCCGGGATCGAGTCCCACGTCAGGCTCCCTGCATGGAGCCTGCTTCTCCCTCTGCCTATGTCTCTGCCTCTCTCTCTCTGTCTCTCATGAATGAATAAATAAAAAATCTTTTAAAAAATCTCTCTCCAAATAGTTAATAATTATAAAGAGAAAAATAGGTTATAGTGGAAAATTTTGGCAGACATCACTTAGCTAAGTGATCAAGGTTAGTATCACCAGAAACACAGATATCATGTATTTCTTGATATGATGCACTGAAGACATCACTCTGTGGTATCTTCCCAATTAACGCATAATCTAAATCTAGTCATCAAAAAACATCAAACCCAAATTGAGGGTCATTCTACAAAATAACCGACAAGTACAATCCAAGAGAGACAAGACAGGATGACCATCGATTGGAGAAAACTGGGTAGGACAATTTAAATGTTTGAGATCCTGGATTAGATACTCTAACAGAAAAAAAAGACGGATAGAAAAACTAGTGAAACTCAAACTAAGTTCTATGCTTTAGTTAATAGTTTTGTATCAAGATTAATTTCTTAACTTTGATAAACGTTCTATGGCTATGTAAGATGTTACACAAGGGAAAGCTGGATGAAAGGTAAATGGGAACTGTATTTTTGCAACTCGAAGTCTAAAATCATCTACAAAGAGGGACGCCTGGGTGGCTGAGTGGTTGAGAGGCTTGCCTTTGGCTCAGGTCATGATCTTGGGGTCCTGGGATGAAGTCCTGCATCAGGCTTCCCGCAGAGAGCCTGCTTCTCCCTCTGCCTATGTCTCTGCCTCTGTCTCTCGTAAAATCTTAAAAAAAAAAAAAAATTATCAAAAAAGAATGAACTATTAAAACAGCTTGAATATCAGCAATTTCTTACAGTCTGACCTTAATAGATGTCAGACAGGAAACCACCAAAAGTAGTGCTAAAGCTACACTAATACCACATTGTCATTACATGCTACAAATATTCTGGCTTGGGGGCAACTTTTGCATCAAGATCAGAGCCAGCATGAACATTCAACTCAAATATATTACTGTTAAAATGATTTGATTTACAAAATTTCTAAGGAATAGTCTCAGATGCAACTAGGACTGGGAAGAACACAGCAATGGGTGGCACATTTTCACTGGCCATGTCAGTACAAGGGGACGAGTACTAGGTCAGCTACTTTCCTGTTCTCCCACTTCTGAGGACCTACCACCACCATGAGGAACTGAGTCAGGATGGTCCAGGTTCCCACCATAGAAGCTGCAGAACAACAAGGCCCCTCCCCAGCAGCTCTGTTGTTAGGTGGTGTTAAGTTTCCAAGAAATAAGTAGCAACAGATGCACAGATGACCCGAGATGCTGGTCTTATAACTGGTGCCAAGTGAGTACATTACATCGCCCCCTACCATGGGTGTTCAACAGTAAGTAAGCCAGATTTCAGGTCAATGGTTAAGTTGGACACTGCAAAAGATGTTCTCCCATGACAAGGGGGTTTCAGAGCCAACTAAAATAGCAATCTCCAGAAGTATACTCAATACACCAAGTAGCATTTATAGCTCCTAGGTCCCTGACAAAAGTGACTAGCAAGCCTTGCTCTTCCCAGGTGCATTACCATTCACGCAGTTTAAGTACCAGTATGTTTGTTGCATTTAAGGTTTCACTTAATAGTCTGAGCTAATCTAACTTCTAGAGGTAATTTACACTCTATTTAACAGGTCAGGCTCCTTTTCATTTGCTGCAGCAGTCTCATTGCTTGTAATTATTCACTGTGGTATGCCCTTTAACTTAATGCTACTTAAGGTTTTGTGGAGAGCCAGAGCTATATTTCAACCCCAAATCATCAAAATGTACAAGAATGTTCAAAGATTAAAACGCGCTGGTTTCTTAGTGGGCAGGCTTGCAAATTATCTCAATGAATATATGGATACCAGGCCTCACTTTGTATATGCTCTAAATTGATTCATGTTAAGGACACACTCCTAACAGTTCTAAATTTGAATGAAGCTCTTAAAGAGAATTTCAGACACTAAATCTTTGGATAGTACCATAAGTGACCAATGTCACGTGTCAGTGACCAAATCACATTAGACTGAGAATGGTTCTTAACAAATGCAATCAACCAAGTAAATATACCAAAGGAAATTCTTTATTGTAAACAAGATATAAAGTACAACAAAAGAAATATTGTGCAAATTGTAAATCACAAAGATTTTTTTTTATTAAAAGAATTCTTGTTTTCCAAGGGTCCAAGTTTTGATGTCAGAAATCAATACCCAATAGAGAAAAATGTTAAATGGGAAGATATAGTGCCATTTTTCACTATATATTTTAAACAATTGACTTTTGTTTTACCACTGTGTATATCATCCACTATACAACAGAATGTAACAGAAATACTGTTAACAATAGTGAATTTTTAACAACTTCTACTCAACTAGTTCCACCTCCCTCCCCACCCACCAAAACTCTTATAAATTAACAGGATGACATCTGTTCATGTGAATAATGGTCACTAACTTTCTAATTCAATTGAGCACATATTACATCCTCATAATATAAGGGTATTTTACTAATGACATAAGCCATCATTTTCAAGGAGTTATCTAAAATTCTTGGTATCCCTTCTTTACAATATATATTTTTATCTTCAATTTTTTTTTCTAAACAAAGTGCAATGTATCTTAGAGTCTACAGAGAACACATTGGTATACAATTTTCAAATCTACACAAGAAACTGCAGGCAGACTAAAGTTCAAAGCATAATAAAATGCCTAGATATATTCATTTGTTAAACTTTCAAAACAAAAACGTGAAAAATTATAGTTATACTTCAAAGCAATTAAATTATTGAGGATCCCAATTCTTTGGGCCCCTCTTCAGCAATATACAGTTGCTTAATTCCAAATGTTATCAAGTATAAAAATGCTAGTTCTAGATATATTTAACAACTACATCCACAAAGTTGACTGGAAAGACTATGAATAGTAAACAAGGTAACTAGGAAAAGATGCCAATATTTGTAATAATACAAATCAATTTTCCATCTCCATCTCTGTACCGTAATGTTTATCTCCAGTCTCTCTACTCTTGAAACCAGTGCTTTAGAAGAATCACATTGAAAAGTTGGTCTCAAGTATAAATGGTGAAAATGAAGTAATAAATTGTGCACACAAATTCAAAATCTGTGCTACCTGTGTTGACCTCATCTGAAACCTTCAAAAAATATTTAAAGGAATAAAAGCTCTCATCTCTCTTATGTGATAAGAAATGAATCCTGCCATGCCGTGACCTGCCTGTGGCTGCAGCACTTCTTGTCCTCTAACCCAGGCGGAGCATTCTCCTCAGCTGTAGGGCTTCTGTTTTCGGCCCACACTAGAGGGCCACAGACTTGCAGTGGAAGCATTTTTATAACACCACTGGCTCCTGGCTGTAACCAAAGTTACTTCTCATTCTCACCTTCTGAGCGGTCACTGTTTGGGGGCAGGGGTTGGAGGTAAGGCAATGTCGTTTAACTTGCTCACTTCCATCTGCCAATTTGGTAGCTTCTTGGCTGACAGATGGCGCCGGGCATGCTTGGTCAAATGGTCACTCCTCATGAACCGTCGGTCACACATGGGACAAGCAAATTTCTTTTCACCTGTATGGGTTCGCCGGTGTCTGGACAGTTCATCAGAACGGGCAAACCTCCTTTCACAGCCTTTCCAGCTACAGCTAAAAGGCTTTTCTCCTGAGACAAAGAAATTCAGATCGTTACTATGCATTTATCAAATCACTAGAAATTACATATCTAGTTATATCTAAAGATATACATTTTAAAATATCCTAAGAGAATCTTTTCAAAATAAAAGCCACTAAATGAATCAACTGTTAAGTGAATGTGTATGCTGCTCTATTTTCAACTTTCATTCTGTCACATTTATAGGAATCTTCCCTTTACAAAAAGCCAAAAAACAAAAAAGGTTTTGACTTCAACTATGATACAAAGATTTTAATAATACTTTATTAAAGTAATTACTCAGACACTCAAAGATCATCATTAAAGAAATTAAAAAACACCCTGATGAAATATTTTAGAAGAACTTGTAAGTATTATCCACTGAACTGGCTAATAAAGCAAGTTCTTCTTTAACATGCCTGGTTTATATATATATGTGATCATGGCCTAAAAATATTCATCTGAATTTCTAAGGCACAAATAAGAAATGGTTGGTACCTGTGTGTGTTCTCATGTGCGCCTTCAGATGAGAGCTTTTAAAGTATGTCTTGCCGCATCCTGGGTGGCTACAGATGTGACTTCTTATCCTGGAGGAGTCAATCTGAGGAGTGACTTTTGCTGCGGAAGGGGAAAACCCCGGAGCAGGGGCAATAGGAGAGAGTCTGGTGCCATTTGGGCTCACCACTGGAGGCTTTGGGTTCTGAACGACAGGCTGGGGTACGACAAACATGACAGCGCCTTTGGGCACCTGAGTGCCCATGAACACAACAGGTGGGCAGACAGCTGGTGGCTGACTGGGTGGAGTGCTAGGGACGACTGTTGTCACAACAGGGTTGTTTGCAGGGAGGGGAACCATCTGACAGATGACTGGCATAGGTGGCACTCCCCCTGTTGATACTGCAGGTGGAGAGACCAACACCGACTTCTGTTGTGGGGACCCAGGGGCTGGCTGAGGTCTACAGATGACAGTCTCTGAGGAAGGCACAGAAAAGTCATAAAGTGCGGTACTTGCTTTCTCATCAACATCTGCTGCTGTGTTTCTCTCACACTTGGATCTGTTTGGTGACACAGCTGCACAGGGTATGTTTTTTCTGGCAGCCTCAACATTTAGGTGGGTTCTTCTTCGAAAAGAATTGTCCTGATAATTGAGAATGCTGGCTGCTTTCACTGGGCAGGATCGGTGGTTACACAGCTGGGCATCGGCTGTATGACGAATCACACTCGTGGCCTGAGCCTTGGGGAGTTTGGGAGGAGGTACTGGGCTCTTTTCTTCCTCTTTGAAAGGTGCAGCAATGTGAGGCTTGGCAGTATCTGAGAATGATTTGAAGTGTCCAGTAGATGGCGCTGATGCCATCAAATTTGACACTTGAGAGGGTTCAAAGTCAGAAGGGCTGTAAGGTGGAGTCAAACACTAGAAAAGAGAAATATACAGGCAATGGGCATGAGAAATTAAGTCCGTTACATAAATTACAAAAAACAAAACAAAACCAACAATTCTATCATCTACATTCTCATCTTAAAAACAGTAACACTTACAAATGCTGGAATCGTATGAAAATCAGGTGTACCCGGGAGTAGATTTTCTTCCTCAGACATATCGGATACTGGAGTAACAGGTCTATTTTCAATATATTTCTTAAAATCAGACTTCCAACTGCAGCTCATTGACATTAGTGCTTCTACAGCTTCAAAATCACTCTTTTCTGCAGTTTTGTTCCATGAATACACACTCTCTTTTGATCTTTCAGAAATTATTTCCATCCTTTCCTCCTTAAAAAAAATAACAAACACCAAAGGTCAAATGATTATAAGCATATTTTTGTCATCCAAATAACACACAGAGCAACACACAACTATTTTCTTTAAAACTTTTTTCTTTATAATTCACACAACTTTCCAAGTTTCTGAAATAATTTTTCTCTCACTCATACTAACACTAATGGTAAAATTAAAATCTTCCTCATTCTTTCTTTCACACGTAGGGTTGAACACTGATATCCTTGCAAGGAAGAGAGGAGCACTTTATTACCATTAAGGAAACCAAGGCTAAAAATAAAAATGCACACAAGATCCAAGGAAAGCAAACCTGATTCAGAAATTTCATATTTTTTCCCAGAGTACCCACTTGCAACTGGGGTCAGACAAAATAAGGGAAGGGCTCTGCATAAGTTCATTTTTCAATATTACAGGTGTGGCATGAGAACTTGAGACACCAGTTCCTGATAGGGGAAAAAGGCCCTACAACTTTCTTAAAAAGGCAGTGTAGTGGACAGAGCTCTGGCCTGTTGATAGGGGTCTGACCTTTGGAAAGGTACTTTGCACTTTATGATAAAATCAACAAGAGAGAAATCTTCAGTGGCTCCTTAAAATTACTGCATTAGGTTATTTGAAACCTTACATAGCTTGAAAATGTCTTCACAGCTTGATTATCTCTGGTAAAGATAAATATGGGGGAAAAAATCCCAAAGCTTTATCTAAACTTCAGGTTCTTCATATTTGTGTTCCTTTTCACTACATCTATTTAACACAATGGTTTGTTATGCACAACTATGACCAGCTAATGCACTACTATTAAAAAAAAAAAAAGGCCAATCATAAAATTTAATCTTCTACCCAGAATTGGCAAAAACTGACCGTACTGAGTCTACAATAGTCCGTCCAACCGAACATATTTCAACTTTTAAAATAACTGTTAGAAGAATGACAGCACATGCTTGACATTTATTCGTACAACTCCAGATTCTACCAACTGTTTAATGCTTCCTATTAAAGTTCCTTAACCTGCACTTTAAACAATGGTACTACGTATCACCTCCATTTTCCATTACAGTGATCTCATTCTTTTGGTCTGAGTAGAGATTGTGTAAAAATACAGAAAAGCATTCTTTACGTTGCACAGTATTATTCTCAGGGCTCGTACTAAAGAAATGCATACACTCCTCGTGTTGAAACCCTTAGAAAAGGAGCCACCGCTCTTGAAATTCCACTAACAACGCTATTGCGTAACCGCGCGCCCCTTCAAGCTGCAGCGGACCGCGCCGGTGGGTGTGAAAAGCCTCAGGACGCCAAAGCAAAGGAGCAGCGGCAGGCACGCGGGGAAGGGAGTGTGAGCTGGGAAGGGCAGGAAGAGAGGCGGGGAGGGGAGGGGAGGAAAGGGAGAGGGGCGGGCGGCAGGAAAGGGAAGGGCGGGCGGAGGCGCGGGCGGAGGCGCGGGCGGGGAGGCAGACGAGGGGCGGGGGCGGACGGCGGGGGAGATCCTAGCTGGCGAGGACAGACGGATGGGGCCGCCCTAACCTCAATGAGGCTCGCGGGTGAGTCACTGGGAACATTCCTCGCCGCTCGCACGTCCCCGCGCCCCTGCCCCCGCCATTGGCCAGCCTGCCCGGCGGCGCGGGCCCGGATTGGCTGCTCCGCGAAGGGCGGGGGCGCGGGGGAGGAGGGGGCGAGGCATGTGAACAAAGCGTGATCAGCCGCTGCTCCCGGCCGCGCAGGAAACGTGAACTGGGAATTGCCGCGCCGTCACCTTTCACCTACTTCCTGAGCCCGCGGCCCCCGCCCTCGCGCCGGCCCGGGGGAGGGGCCGCGGGCGCCGCCGCCAACCGCCCGGCAGTGCGCGCCCGAGCCCGCGGGGAGGGGCGGGGCCGCGGGCGCCGGCTCCCGCCCCGGCCCCGGCCCCGGCTGCGGGAGCGCCCGCCCCTCCCCGCGCCCGCCGAGCCGCGGTTCCCTTAGGAACCGACAGCGGGGCCGGGCCTCGCTGCCGCCCCTGGCGGAGGCCGGGGCTGGGTCACCCGGGGACGAGGAGCTCCCTGGGCGCAGCCGCTCCCGGCCCACCCCCGGCCTCCGCCTCGGCCGCCGGAGGAGGAGCCGGGTCCCCGCGGAAGCCCGGCCCCCGCCCTCTCCCGGCCGCAGCCCCGGGGGATCCGGCCGAGCCCTCGGCGCTTCCCGCCCACGCCGCGCGCGGGACCTCAGACCACCCCGTCTTCCCCGCAGCCGTCGCGCCCCCTCCCCGCGGTT
Source organism: Nyctereutes procyonoides (assembly GCF_905146905.1). Classification (NCBI taxonomy): domain Eukaryota; kingdom Metazoa; phylum Chordata; class Mammalia; order Carnivora; family Canidae; genus Nyctereutes; species Nyctereutes procyonoides. The sequence continues at coordinate 17,044,023 of NW_026575137.1, forward strand.
TCCGGCAGCTCCATCTCCGCCCGCGGCGTCTCCACAGGTTCCCAGACGTGCAGCCCCCACAGACTCCCGCTCCAGACGCGCGGCCCCGCGGCCCCCGCGTCTCGCGGCCCCGGCTCCCCCCGCCCACGTCCCCCGCCCCGCTGCCGGCTCCCGCCCTCCGCCCTCCCCTCCCGGGGGTCCTCAAAGGCGGCCACTGGCTCCCGCCGGGACCCGGAGGCCCCTGCCGACGTGTGGGGGCGCACCTCCTCGTCCCCCCTCGGCGGTCCCGGGCCCACGTGCCGCTCCTCCGCGCCCACGCCGGGCGTCCCCTCCCCCGGCCCGGCCCGGCCCCGGCGGTCGGCCGCGCAGCCCCAGCCCCAGCCCCAGCCCCAGCCTCCGCCGAGACCCCCGAGGGGGCAGCCCCTCTCCCCTCCTGTGGACACTCCGCCCCTCGAGCGCCCGTGAGCAGCGCCTCCCGCCCAGGGTCGCAATCCCGGTCCAGACGGCGGCGTCGCTCCCGGTGCCAGGTGCACGGTGGCCTCCTCGTCATCCCCGCACTGCCCTTTTACACCTTGCCCGGTCCCCGCTGCGCTCCCCTGCAGGCATCCTCCCCCTCACCTGCCTCAGGTCTCCCGGCGGAGCTGCCCCTTGCCCTCCTCGTCACACCTGAACCAAGACCCTGCCCCTTGGTCCCTAGGTCCCGATCCGCCTGTGCTGACCCACTCCGCGGCACACACGCCCTCCCCAGTGCCCAGTCTGCAGGCAGAAAGCCCGGTCCTCCCCCACGACTCCGCGGCAGCCCCGGTCGTCGGCGCCGCAGCTGTGCAGAGCTCGGGGCTGCTGCCCGGCTCGCCCCTCGGACGCGGAGGAAGGGAAGGACAGGGGCATCCCCAGGTGACCTACCGCAGCGTGCTGGAGGGAAGCGCCGAAGTTGAGCATGGCTGGCTGCCTGGCCGCCGGCGGCGAGCTGACTGGCTGCTACGCTGCTGGGCTGCCTGGCCACAGACGGACGCTCGGAGACACTCGACGCCGCTCCCGCCGCCGCCGCGCGCCGCGCCGTCTGCCCCCTCCCCATTCAGGTAGCCTCTCGGCCTGCCCCGCGCCGCGGGCGGGGGTGGGGGCGGAGCCTGCGGCCGGCCAATCAGCGACAAAGGTGTGTGAGGCGCTGGCCAATGGGCTCCCGGGGCCACGCGTGATCAGCGGCTGCCCGGCAGCGTGAAGCTTGTGTCAGTGGAGCGTGTACACAATCCCCGGCAGCGTGTTCCCTCGGCCCTGCCCGAGGGAACTCCCGCCGCCACCTGACTCTGGGACGCCCCTCGGCCCTCGCCCACCCCCCCTGCTGTCCTCCGCCCCGGCCGAGGGGGCGGGGCCGCGGGCGGGGGCCCAGCCGGAGGCGCGGCGGCGGCGCGCCCAGGCACTGCGGAGGGCCGGCCCCACGTGGGAGGTGGGGAGGGACGCCCGCTCCGCCCCGTCCGCTCTGCTCCGGGCCCCTCTCGGCCCGCCGCGGGGTGGGCGGGACACCGGGCAGCCGGGCGGGGGAGGCGGTGGCTGCTAGCCCCGGGGCCCGAGCCAAGAGATTTGCATTTGGAAGCGCCGTCCTCTTAGGCGTCTGGCAGGAAAGCAGAGTCGCTGACCCACCGAGCTGCATTTCTCGAGCGTTTGCTGGGTTTTGCCTCGCTGAGCTGTGGGGAGCCCCGGGGCGGGGAAGGCAGGGCAGGGAACCCTGTCACTGAGCCGACACCTGCTCCTGCGCCCCCCGCCCACGCCCCGACCTCCGGCGCGGGTCGCCCTACGCGGCAGCAGCGCGGGCAGCAGGGCCCGCCCCTGCCCTCCCCGCCCATCCTTCCTCCGGGCTGCCGGGAGGACAGCGCGAGGACTGCAGAAAGCCCTGAGAACCGGACCAATGGAGTGATGAGGGGCTGCAGACCCGGGTATTTATCCTTCTCTGACGACGCTTGGTTGCGGAATCGAGTTTTGAGCTCGATGTAAAGTTTAAATTGCAGTCTGCAAGCTGTTTCTCAAAGGTAGACCCCCACCCCCGCCCGGCCAAGGCCTCCAGAAACACCCAGCCTGGAAACTGCTTGTGGGGAGGGGTCTCCTAGGGTCGCGCGGAGCCCGCGCGGGCGCGCCTGGGTGTGGGGTTGCTGCGGGGAGGCCCGCCTGCTCCAAGACACACCGCGCCCTCTAAAGGGCCGCCCGCCCTCCGCTCCCCCACAGTCCCACCCCCGACCCCTGGGCGGCTCCTTGGAGAGCTGGGGCCTCCAGATTGGGAGCCCGTGACTCTGCTTTTGTTCCCAATTTTCCCTCTTTGTGCCTTTTGGTGCCCGTTCGCAATAGCTGTTGGGAGAATTGGGCAGTGATAACCCAGCTTAAAGCAAACTAGAGATTTTATCTCCTTTGGACAGACTGAACATGTGGCAGAAATCATTGCCCCTCCCTCAAGCTGCCTCACCTCCCAGTGTAACTGAAAGGCTAAGGCAAGTGACCTTTTTTTCCCCCAATCACCACAGAATGAGCAGAGAAAGGGAATTAATTATTTTAGAAATTGGCAAGTCCGTGAACATCTTCCAGTGATTCCTTCTGCTATATCTAAAGCCCAGGGTAGCCAACAGCAGTAGTAATAATACAGCAGACCAGGGCTGTGGATTGAATGGACTCCAGTCACTGCCTCTCCTGAATCAGCTGGAGGGGTGCCAGCTCAGCAGCCCAGGCAGCTCTTCCTATCTCCCCTCCACCCCATGCCCCCGCCCCCTCTGTCTGCAAGGGTGTCCCTTCCTGTAGGCTTCCTTCCGCCTGGGCTGTCCCTTCCTGTTGATCTGAGCCTGAGGGGTTGGAGCAGCTGGCCCTGGGCACCTGCTGCAGCAGTGGAAGCTCCCCTCTGTCCCAACCAGCCGGCAAGCCTTCCTTCCTGTCAGGGAGCCGCCCCCTCCACAGGCCAGCCTTCCTTCCTGTTAGGGAGCCACCCCCTCGGGTGGCCACAGCCAGCCAGTCCTCCAGGTCTGGACCCAGTCCCTTCTTCAGGAATGTGGGGCCTGCTGGCATGATGCCTCAGCACGCTGAGAAGCAGGGAGCATTCATGGCTTGTGGGAGTGATTCAAAACAGGAAAGAAAAGAAAAAAGGGGTAGGAGGAACAGTGTGGCGGTGGCACAATTCCTAGAGATTCAGAGAAAGATGTTCCTCAGGCACCTCAGACTCAACATTACCAAAACTAAAATCATTCCTGCTCCTTCCTGTATGGGTCCATCATCTCCCATCTAGCCTTCACCTTCTCCCTCAAGTCCTGGATCCAGTGGTCCTCAGAACCCAACAGTTTTGCCTTGAAAATATCTCTTTTCTCACTTTTCATTTCTGTCCTTCAATTGTTATATCAGGTCAGTCTGTAGCAACTGTCCCTTGGATGAAATAATCTGCAATCCAAACTCTGACCCCACCCCAGCTGATTCATAGTGCCCAAACTCTCCATACTGCCATTAGAGTGGTGTTTTGAAAGTCACCATCCGGGATGCCTGAGTGGCTCAGTGATTGAGCATCTGCCCCTGGCTCAGGGCCTGATCCCGGATTCCTGTGTTCTAGTCCCACATCAGGCTCCTGGCACGGATCCTGCTTCTCCCTTTGCCTGTGTCTCTGCCTCTCTCTCTCTCTCTCTCTCTCTGTCTCTCATGAAAAATAAGCAAAATCTTAAAAAAAAAAAAAAGTCACCATCCAATCATGACACTCCCTACTTAAAGAGGATCCTTGGCTTCTGTTGCCTAGGAGATAAGAGGCTATTCCATTCAGAGTTGTATAGTCTGGCCCCAACTACTCTCCCCATTCTTCTAAGCTCCTCTCCCACCTAGATGTACCCTTGCCCACAGCCATAACAAATGACTTGCTGTTTCTCAAACATGTGGTACAATTCTATATCTTTAAGCCATGCCCTCATTCAGTAAACATTGTGTTGCTGCTCATTTATCCAGTATTTGCTGAACACCTACTATGTGTTCTAGGTACCCGGACAACTGCAAGGAACAAAACAGTCCAGTCCCTGCTCTCAAAAAGCTTAGATGGGAAGATTAAGACAAGTCTCTCCGTGTCTCTCTCTATATATAATATATGTATATAATAAAATTACTTATGTAAGTGAAGTTAACTGCAATGCATAGAATTGCAATGGGGTGATATGATAATATGATTGTGCCTATAATTGTGGTTTGGTTTAAGAGATAAGAGAATCTTAAAAAAAAGAGAGAGATAAGAATCTTGCTTTGAGGAAGAGACTTTTAAGTTGAAAATCTTTTTTTTTTAATTTTTTATTTATTTATGATAGTCACAGAGAGAGAGGGAGAGGCAGAGACACAGGCAGAGGGAGAAGCAGGCTCCATGCACGGGGAGCCCGACGTGGGATTTGATCCCGGGTCTCCAGGATCGTGCCCTGGGCCAAAGGCAGGCGCCAAACCGCTGCGCCACCCAGGGATCCCTAAGTTGAAAATCTAATGAAAGGATAGGCAGATTCAGGGATAATGTGCTTGAGTGGAGGGAACAGCTATGAAAGCTTCCTACCAGGAAGGAGCTTGCTTGATGGTGCAGTATGGCTGGAGGTTTAGAGAGTGCTGGGGGAAGTGGGGGGAGGGCAGGGTTTGAGAGTGAGGCAGGAGGAGCCAGACTACTAAGGAATTTATAGGCCACGGTGTGAAATACAGATTTTCTTTAAAGTGTAACAGGAGCCAAAGTGTCTTGGAAGAAATATATATTTTCATCTTTGAAGGGCTCCTTTGGCTCCCTTTGCTCTATTGCCATCTTGCTGAAGGCCTTCCTTGATAACTTCAAGATTAATCCACTGTTCTCTGTTTCCACAGCACTTTGTCCACACTCCTTGCTGAGTGCAGAGCACGTATCACATCTTATGGCAGGAAGTATTTTACAATATTGATTCCTGCCCATACTACACCCAGATCTGAGCTCCTTCAAGGTGGTGGCCATGTCATAATCTTTCTAGTCCAGTCTGTTCTATATAAGGCACTCAAGATTTTTTTTAATGGAAGAAATAAAATTGTGGGTCGTTTCTGAACACTCAAAGGAGTTACAGAAAGAACGTGGACAAACAGCTAGGGCAGGAGTTCTAGATCCTTCTCTACCTTACCCCTAACTTGCATCATTGTAGGACCACACATGGGAAACTGACATCTCAGGCATGACTAAAAAAGTCCTGGGCAGTAGGAAGCAGGAGCTCAGATAGATGCTGGCCCTTCCTGCTGATGGTGCTGGCTTCTCCTTCCATCAGAACAATGAAGGAAGTGGCAGTGGGACCAACATGTAAAGATCCCTCAGTTCAGTTTAGTGAACTGGAATTAAAGCATACTGTAACTGACAGCCATATTCTTATTGCTCCTTCAAGTCAGTGGGTATCATCACCATTCATCCATTGCCCCAACATATACCAGGCACTAGCTGAACACAGGAATAACCATAAAAGGTGGAAGGAACTTCCATTATAGCAGGAGAAGTAGGTAAGTGAGGCCGCTGTGACTATAGAATGTGGTAAATACTAGGAGAGGGGTGTGCACAGAGTGTCCTAGGAGGGCAAGGAAGGGATGAGGGAAGGCTTCCCTCAGCTGATCCCTAAGAGAGAGGAGAAGAGGGGTGGAGGTGGAGAGTAAAGAGACTGTTGGGGATTCAGGATGCTCCGAAGTGTCTAGATAAAAGATTTGAGAGGTAGGATGAGGAGCTTACGGTGTTAAGGGAAGCAGCCTCAAACACAAAGGGCCTTTGCATGACATACTAAGGAATGTGGAAGTAGAACTTTATTCTAAGGACAGTGGGGACCTACTGACAGATTTAGCAAGGAGCGATGGTATAGAAAGCCCAGTTTGGCTCAGTGTGGAGCACAGACCAGAGGGGTGGAGGTCTAACACCAGTGAGAAGGCTTTTTCAGTAATGTAGGCAACAAAGATGATGCTAGCTTAAACGAAGGCAACGGTGGCAGGCATGGAAAGAACAGAATAGAAATAGCAAGAAACAATAGAATTTGGCAATTCACTGGAAGGGGACATGAGAGAGAGGGAGATGTGGAGGAGGATTGCCTGGTCCTGGCTTGATTCACTGGATGAAACAGGACTGTATTGCCCAACAAACAGGCCATAGGGAAGTAGAAGGTTTTGGTGGAGAGGCATAAAATGCCAAATTTGATTTGGGACATATAAAGATAAAATTACTTGTGGGACATCCAAATAGAGATGCCCAGGAGACAGTTGGAATTTCAGTTCTGGAGCCCAGGAGAGAAAGATCTGGGCCAGAGATTAAAATCTGGGAGTAATCAGGGTATAGGTGGCCACTGAAGGCAGATGAGTAGCTGCAATCCCCTAGGAAGAGTAAACAAGAGATAAGAGAACTGAGGGTGGGTCTCTGGAGAACTACCAGGCTCAGGATGAAGGCTGAGAGGGAGTAGCCATGTGGTGAAATGTTGGCAAAGGGTGACAGCCGAGAACTTCTCTTACATGCTCAGGATTTAGGATTTCTTAGCCTACTATTACATAGAGATGAGAGGCAAGCAAGGGTTGATTCAGAAAGTGAAAGTGTCACACCAATTAGGAAAAATATGCTCTGTGATTAGTGACCATTATTTGTTATTTTCATTATACTAATTACTGTGGTTTTTAAGCTCATTAAAATTTTATTTTTTTTAAGATCTTGAACTCTTAGGGGTGCCTGGTAGGCTCAGTAGATAGAGCATGCAACTCTTGATCTCAGGTCTGTGAGTTCAAGCCCCACATTGGGCATACAGCTTAATTTAAAGAAATAAAAAATGGTAAAATCTTGAACTCTGTGTCCAGTAGATTGTTGTTTCTAAAGATGGCCACAACAACCCCTTTCATTCTGCATAACCTTCTCCGAGGTGACTTTGCCAGTCCTGCATGAAGAGGTGAAGTCTGTTTCGCCAACCCCTGAATGGGGGCTGGCTCTGTGTCTTGCTCTGGCTAACAGAATTGGGGGAGGTGCTGTGTGTGGGACTTTGTGCCTAGGTCTTATTCGGAAGCCTTTGGAGTTTCCATTTTAACCCTCTTGGACAGAGGCAGAAGCTGAACTACTGAATAAGAACATTTGAATGGAGAATGGCCACTTGGAGACGAGGGCACCCCAACTGACAGCCAGGCCCAGGACTCCAAGTGCATGAGCAGGCCCACCTGGGACCCTCCAGCACCAGCCAAGCAGCCCCAGCTGACACAGCCTGAAGCAGAAATGAGCTCTACTTGAATTCCTGACCCCCCAGAATTGTGAATGATATATGGAACAGCAACCCCACGCAGCATTGCCTGCCTCCCCTCTAGCGGGGAGGGACTACTCCCTGCCCCCGCCCCCAGCTTCTGCCTGTAGGAGTGTCCCTGGGTTTTGGGGTGGTTTGCTGTGCCACAAGAAATAACTGAAACAGTGGGTGTGTGATTGTATCAGCTCTGGAGTGGCAGCCACAGTTTTCAAAATATTCATCTTATAAAAATACTTAAAAAAAATCTGAAACAGCTGGGAGAAAGCCCCAGGAAGGAAGACTAGAAAAAAAACTGGTGAAGTAGGAAAAGCAATTGGAATAAGAAATAACTTGGAAAAATGGGAAATATGTAGATCTGGAAGAAATATATACCACCACTCCCCCCACCTCCAAGCACTCTGAGCCCTTTGCAATGGAAGTAAATGTATAATAGGAAAAAGGAAGGGCGCTTACATTGATGGAGGGCCTGCTATGTACCAGTGGCTGCCTGGCACATTAACAATATGGGGGACCTAATCTGACCTGCTCTACAAAGTTTATGGTATATTACAGCACTTCATGTTAGAATTTTTTTTGTACAGAATTAAAGTTTTTCCACTTCCCATTCTGCTCTTTTTTATCTCCCCAAGAGGTGTGAAGCTAGTTAAGTGGTTAAGTGGCTCTGCAAGGTTCCAACTAGCATTAAAATATAGTTGTTAAACATTTTGACTTTTACAAAGTGAAAATAGCCTCATTGCCTTTTTTTAACAAAAGTAATACATGCTGATCATAAAGAAATACAAAAAGGAATAAAAGATGAAAATCTCCTATAATCCCACTATCCAGAATTAACAATATTTTGATTATTTGTTTTTTCAGACTCTTTTTCTCTCTCCTGCCCTCTCACTTCCCCCTCTCTCTATAGAATAAAATGTGCTATTTTGTAACCTGCTTTAAAAAAAAAAAAGGCTACTCTATCATGGACATCTCTCTGCACATTGATAATTATCAGGGTAGAATTCTTTTTTTTTTTTTTTCAGGGTAGAATTCTTATAGCTTAGTTAAAAGTCTGAGCTTGCCAAACTCTGGATAGTGCCAGTTACTAACTTACTTTTTCAGACATCAGAATCCTGGTAATCTTGGTTAATGTCATGGGTATGAAAGGAGGGGTGTTCCTTTTCAAACATCTTCCAGCTTCTTTCCGAATTCTAATCAAGATCATAACACATACCTGCCGAAGGGTAAGTGACCAAAGAAAGCTATGGTTAATGGTCCCTCTGTCCAGCAAGTGGTATGCATTTTTAATTGAAATCTGCTGAATGTTGAGAAGATCATCTAGAATAAAAGAATAGTCGTAAATGTTCTCCCTTGGAGTTCTTCAGCCCTCACTCCCACCAACAAGTATATAGGCCCTTTTGGCTTTAGGTGCTATGGTGCTACCAAAAAAAAAAAAAAAAAAAAAAAGACATAAAATAGGTGGATAACCCAAACCAACCAAAAACAGACTGGGGGATGTGATAGTTTCCAAAATCTGACATGGTCCTTTTACAGTTTAATGAAGCTGATGAGCTCCTTCTCAAATAATGTTTTTAAGCTCACAGATGAAATTCATAAGATTACAAAGCAAACCATTATATTGATACACTATCATCAAAGAATCAAAATAGAGTTGTCATTTAGCAATATAGTGCCCTTTCCTGAATACATTCAATAATAGGATCTAGTATGGGTCTAATACCTAGAGTACTGACGTCACGATGAGCATAAAGGAGATTTAGAGATACATGACAGTTGCAGCTCAATATGGAAATATCTGTGATTTCTATTAGTTACAGAGTCACAGGTCCTGCTGATGCTGCTATGGGTTTGTTTCCTTTAGTTATGGTGCAGAAAAGGCTAAGTTCCCAGATTCCTCAGTCTACCCACAAACGCCTTGGGGATCTGGGGAACCCCAGAGTAAGTACCTCTGCTTAGCTTGCTTTTAAGAAGGAAAAATGGGGGGATCCCTGGGCGGCGCAGTGGTTTGGCGCCTGCCTTTGGCCCAGGGTGCGATCCTGGAGACCCGGGATCGAATCCCACGTCGGGCTCCCGGTGCATGGAGCCTGCTTCTCCCTCTGCCTATGTCTCTGTCTCTCTCTCTCTCGCTGTGTGCTTATCATAAATAAATTAAAAAAAAAAAGAAGGAAAAATGGAACCTGGTATGTTTCACTCAAGGGAGGGACCCACTCACATCTCCACCTACTTCACACTCCATGAAGATCTGGCTGCCCCTCTTAACCCAAAGTTGCAATGCAGCAGGAGAAGGATTAAGGCTGAATAACAGTAATTGCTTCTTGTCTCAGTGGCAGGTTACATCCCTGAGGAGACTGGAAGTTTCACTGCCACTCCACGTTTGCTTAGCTCTGAAATGAGTGCTTCCTGGGTGTTTTCCTTTTGGAACTAGGGAAAACGGACATGGGAAAAGGGAATATAAACCAAGTATGACCTTGAGTGCAGTTGCAGAGTTTGAAAATCTGTTTGCCCTGGGCTCTTCTGGTACTCTTGGACTAGTCACTTTAACCTGCCAAGCCTCAGTTTCTTCACTATAACATGGGAAATACATAATAACTATACCAAGGAAATCAGGGGTGTTGGGAAGAGCTTAAAGAAGTCAATCTATGTGAAAAGTTTTGGTAAAGACTGAAGCAGTACTAATGTGTATAGAATCCCTTGGGGGTCTTGCAAAAGGCAGATTCTGATTCAGTGGGCCTGGGGTAGACCCCAGGATTCTGCATTTCTAATCATGTCCCAGGTGATGCCTAAGCTGCCAGTCTGAAGACCACATTTTGAGTAGCAAGTCCTCTACAAATGTTCATTGTTACTATTGTCACTGTATTATTCCACCCAACCCTCTGACACAAGGGAATGACAACTAAAGATAGGGAGGTACAGCTCATCAAGTGTGGCCAGTCTCTGATCAGCTGGACACTCTGGCCTCCTAGCTCCGCCTCCCCTTCCCTGCCTCCCACTACTATCTACTGTGAAGACTGGCCAGGACCAAGTCAAATCACGTTTCAAACCAAGTCGCCCAAATTAACCATACATGGGAAGTAGGAGCAAAGACTGAATAGGATATTTGTACCAAAAAAGAAGCATATGCAGAAAATATTTTTTATTTGTAATGCTAAATATCTCCCAGCTTCCCAGAGAATACATGTATGTTGCATCTCTTGGTTTTACAAGTCAGATCATTCCCACACAATTTTTCTAAAGTATCCCCTTTCTAGTGGCACTCACAGGTGAAGAGATATAGATAGTTCCCTATGAGCTGTTGCTTCTACTCTGAGCTTTGCCTTTGAATGTTTAAGAATGGTCACTGTCGGAGATAATTGTGCAATTGAGAATGTAGATGATGGAACTCTGGGGCACTGCTGGAGGGAGTGCCAACTGGTACCACCACTCAGGAAGGTAATCTGGCAGTTGTTGAGATTAAGCATGCACAAGCCTTAGGATCTGTGGGAAAACTGCAAAATATATTCATAGGAAATTCTCCCATAGGCCCGTAAGTATGTTTATTGTGGGATTTCTTAGGGTAGCTGAATGTTGGAAGCAGTTGAGATGCTTATTACTGGAGAAAAGGAGAAGTAAAATATGGTGGATACGAACTGTTGAAAACTAAGTAACAAAAGTGTCAGTCAGAGGTACACAGCAACATTGATGGATCTTAAAAATCTAGCATTAAGGGAAAAAATATAGGAAACAATGGGATTTAGAGCACAATATCATTTCTGTAAAGTTACATTGGCATAAAAATAATATACCTTTTGCAAGAAGGTATACATGTACATATAAAGATTATATGTACATTATATAAACATTATTATTATATAAACATTAGAGTAGGTACTAGGGGGGCAAAGGAAAATAAAATCAGGGTTTGGAAGTAAAAAGAAAAAGTAAGAGAAGAATCTTGCATACGTTAATGAAGAACTGCTCAAAAACCGAGTTTGTTAACTAAAATTTCTTCACTTGGGGTAAAAAAAAGATGATAGTAAACAAACCCTCTAAAACTCTCTTCTACCACATGTATAAACCAGCCCCACATGACCTAACCCAAAATTAACTCCCCATTTCAGGTGCTATGTTCTTCACAGTTACCTCACAACAGATCACAATATCATAACAGCCCCTCTTTGGCATTATTTTGGCTGCAGTCAACTTCCTTTCATCGTGGCTTCTTGCAACACTCACATTCAATTGGTTCGTAACAGACAGGGGCTGGGCCCCAACGCAATATGGCCAACTTTAGCCAAAGATGTGTTAGGATAGGTCAAGTCAAGGGGTTTGCTTTCCTGAGCTCTGGGTGACACCATTGATTTGACAGAGAAACTTTGGAAGTCATTTAATTGTGCATCTTTCTTCTTCAGTACATACCACACAGCACAGTTATCCATAATTCAAGGCTGGTTTCCATCAGGCTGCAAACTCAGGGAGGGTCAGAACTTGTCTGTGTCCACTGCCCGGAATTAATCACACAAGGGGCACCTCTCTAATAAGCTTTGATAAATGGTTTCCCTGGAACCCTAAATCAAAAAGTGGAACAATCTGGCCTCTAATTAGCCTACATATCTAATTCAAAACTATAATTGGTAGTAGTTTGTATTATGCTTTGTATTATGGTCCTAAAATACACCCCCAAATTAATATATGATAAGGAGAGTGTTGCTCAAGTTCTTATGTCCTGAAACATTAAGGTACCATCTCCATTTCCACATCCTTCAAGAAACTGTGGAATGAATGCTCCAGAAATGACTGAATAAAACTAAAAAGAGAGTTTGAATACCGTTAAGGTGAACTCTTGGAATCTCATGGTTTGGGAGGGAAATCTGAATCCCTTCAAACAGCAGGTGAAAGCCCACTCAGGGAGGGCCTGGGTATTCACTGGTGGGCCCTCGCGTCTTTCAGAAAAATGGAGGCTGCCTTCTGTACAGTCAGATCTGGGGTGCACAGGCCCAGCAGATCAAATGTTTGTCTGATTGGTCACTGGAAAGCCTGCACTTCTGCTTTCGGAGTGGCGGGAACTGGAGGCAGCCCGCGGAACCCATCCCGGGAAGACCAGGTCACTGATAGGGCAGCAGGGGCACCTGCCAGCCTAGCGCCGGCCACCGACCCGACCTGACCGGCTCATCCTCCCAGAGGTGGGTCAGAGCCTCCCAAGCTGGGCGGCCGGGCAGGGGCGGAGGTGGAGAGCCTGCTTCCCCTTATGAACAACGTGGCCTCAAAGCCCAGCACAGCAAGGGCCTGGACTTCTGCGATGGGCTTGTCTCCTTGTACTGATTACTTTTCTCAAAAAGATTAATTTTTAAGTTTGCTTTTCCACCACCGCTCTTCTTGTGCAGGGATCCAACGCTCATTTTTACACACCCAACTAAGGGGAATGAAAAGACCATCTTGCAGCTGAGGGAAGAGCAATTAAGTGGTGAAAGCTATTGGTCCAGGGCCTGGCTTCATGACCCCATTGCCACAGCAGGCCGCAGTTTTCAGCTCCAAGTCATTGCTATTTGCTAGGACTTGGGTGGTTAGCTTCTGCCGCCTGCAGCTCCAGGAGAGAATCCAAAACCTGAGCATATACAGAATATTTTAACTTAAATTTGGGTATACGGCTGCCGCTAGAGTGGCATTGGTTCTGTGCTACATTAGGCTTTGAAATTCGCCATCTGTCCAGTGTAAGCAGTTGAGGCGACTGGGTGCCTGCTGCTCTGTAGTCCCACAGCTCTCCTTTTTGAGCATTGGGCTTTAGAATTATTAGGTTATGACGACACCAGAGAAGGAATAGGATTAGGAGGGAAAAGTGGAAGGATATGAAGGATTGTAGTAGAAGGTGATATAGGTCTTTTGCAGGAGCAAAAATTAAGATCAGGATCTCAACTTTGGTTCCATGTTAGAGTAACCTGGGAGTTCTTAAAAAATCCCCAGTTCAGCTGTACTCAAGACCAATTAAATCAGCATCTCTGGGGATGAGATCTAGAGATCAGTAGTTTTAAAAGCTGTCAGGTGGGGATCCCTGGGTGGCACAGCGGTTTGGTGCCTGCCTTTGGCTCAGGGTGCGATCCTGGAGACCCAGGATCGAATCCCATATCGGGCTCCCGGTGCATGGAGCCTGCTTCTCCCTCTGCCTGTGTCTCTGCCCCTCTCTCTCTGTGACTATCATAAATAAATAAATTTTTAAAAAAATTAAAAGCTGTCGGGTGATTCCAGTGTGCAACCAATGTTGAGAACCATAGCTCTAGATTCAGGAGGCTTGGTTCTAATCAAGCCATTAATAGCCATTGTGGTCTGGGAAAAGTCAATATTTGCTTTCTCTTTAGTTTTCTTATGGATGAAATGAACGAATTGCTTCCAAATGTATTTGACCAAAAGCAACACAATTTTGACTCTCAGGGACCATTTTGTAAAATAGTTTTCTAGATTTGAAGAATACAACCAAATAGCAATTGATAGTCAAGTTGAGGTTCAAACTCTGAAGTGCCTTGAAGTATCTGATTTGAATGTTGCTATCAACTTCAGACTCACCCTACAAACTCTTTCAGCAAAAGTCTGGTGAAAGAACCCAGGTAACTTTCTAGGGCTTTCTTTAGTAAGAGGAAATGTTTTTCTCCCTCCATTTCACAAGACTTTAAAGGAAGGGCAGTGGGTCTGTTTGTCTCACATTGCTACTTAGCTGAAGAATTAGGCAACCATTGAGAAAGGTCGCTGGTGCTTGCTCACACTCCCTCCCTTTCTCTTCCCACATCTGGGGATAATTGCTGCCAGCCAAGGACATTTAATTTGAATCCACTTAAAAAGAGAATTACAGTTTGGTAATGGGCTGGGGGAAGCTTGATTGAAAATTCATATTGAAAAATAATACTAGGGATCCCTGGGTAGCTCAGTGGTTTGGCGCCTGCCTTTGGCCCAGGGCATGATCCTGGAGTCCCGGGATCGAGTCCCATGTTGGGCTCCCTGCGTGGAGCCTGCTTCTCCCTCTGCCTGTCTCTCTCTCTCTCTCTCTCTCTCTGTGTGTGTCTCTCATGAATAAATAAATAAAATCTTTTAAAATAAAAAAATGATACTAAATGACATTAAAACATGTTTTCTTAAGCTTAACAAATCTAGGTTATAATTCAAAATGTGCACTGATTCCTTTTTTTTGCATCTTTAAAATTTTATTTTTAATTTTTATTCAATTAACATATAGTGTATTATTAGTTTCAGAGGTAGAGTTCAGTGCTACATCAATCTTATATAATACCCAGTGCTCATTACATCACGTGCTCTCCTTAATATATATCACCCAATTACCCCATCCCCCCACTCCTCTCCCCTCAGTTTGTTGCACTGATTTTTTTTTATGATAGTCACAGAGAGAGAGAGAGAGAGAGAGAGAGAGGCAGACTCCATGCACCGGGAGCCCGACGTGGGATTCGATCCCGGGCCTCCAGGATCGCGCCCTGGGCCAAAGGCAGGCGCCAAACCGCTGCGCCACCCAGGGATCCCCTGTTGCACTGATTTTAAAGAATGAAGTATTAGTTACTTTTCTCAGCATATATTTTCTGAAAAAATCATATACTATAGCAACTTTCACTTTGACTTTTAAAGCCCTTTCATAGAAGAGGTCGGGTGTGGGGGTTTTGTTTGTTGCTTTCGCAAAATATTTAAAAATTTATCAATTTTTCCTAAAGCTTCTCTTTATCTCTTGATATTTATTTTTTTATCTTAGTATTTTTTTTAGGATTTTATTTATTCATAAGAGACACAAAGAGAGAGAGAGACAGGCAGAGGGAGAAGCAGGCTCCATGCATGGAGCCTGACATGGGACTTGATCCGGGGACCCCGGGATCACGCCCTGGGCTGAAGGCTGCACTAAACCACTGAGCCACCAGGGCTGCCCTATCTCTTGATATTTAAATCATTTTCTTCTAAAGGGCTTATATGACACACCTTTCTCAGAGCTCTGTTTTTCAGTTGTAGACTAGCTTAAACATGCCAATCCTTATTTACCAATGTCTTTGCTGAGATGCAAGCAATTCTCCAATTTTATTTTTGTCAACTTCATTAAATCCTGAATCTTTTGCAAGTTTGACAGTTTTACTGTATTTGCTAAATGTTTTAAATAGCAGAGATTGACTCACATATACACCTTCTTGGTAGGATAGGAGTGTTAGCTGAGAAATGTTGTACTAGGGACCAATTTTATAAGTGATTTGTTTATTAAAAAATATTTTCACTACTCAACTTCCTAACTTCAAGGAATTAAAGAATACTTGAGTAATTATGAATATACATACAAATACTTATCCCATATGTCCCCATATATACACAAGAGAAGTAAATGAACACTGTAAAGTATAGGCTATGTAACAAGTTCTTGTTTTAGTTTCTAAACTCAAAAATCTATCTCCCCTGACTCTACCACTGGCCATTTTCATAGATTACTAGAATTTATTTTGTTTTTTCCTAAATAGGCTCTACACCCAATATGGGGCTTGAATTCACACCCCTCCACTAAGATCAAGAGTCGCATGCTCTACCAAGTGAGCCAGCCAGGCATTCCCTCTTTCCAGTAATTTCTCTAGCTGTCTAATAACTGTGGCCTGAGAAAGAAACTGACCAGCTAGTTTTTATGCATTGTAATAACCCTAAGAATAATCTCTAACACTTACTGAGCCAAGGCTCCCTTCCAAGCACAACCCTGTATTTTTCTCATTTGGTATTTACAGCAACCCTGTGACTGGGCTGCATACCATGCCCAGTTTGTAAAGAAGTTCACATGCATGCTTGGTTTTGGTGACTACCTGCTGAAATAACTGGGAATGTTCTGTAACAGGTCATCAGAGGTAGAAATCCTTTCTCCTTAGTCTGGTCCAAAAAGCATTTCCCTGTCTCCAGACAGAAGATAACTCTGTCCAGATATATAGCTTTCTAGCCCACACCTTCCTCACAGAATCCTAGACCTGGGCTGGACCTCCTCCAACTTCAGCTCAAAACCCTCCCAGCATCCTGCCAGATGATCTTTCCACCCCCTGACTCAATACTTCAGGGCTCAGATGCTCACCACCTCCCACAGCACTTTGTTCTTAGTTTTATTTTAAAATAATTATAATTGTTCAAAAGTTTTTCCTTGTACCAAGTGGATATCTTCCTTCCTGTAGCTCCCATCCCCACTAATCCCAGTTCTGCCATTGTGGGCTTCCTCCCCCAAACAAAATCCCTCTTTGATGGGGATGCCTTCCATATATTTGACGTTCCTTATCATCTGAACTGTGGTAAGAATCTTCCTGCTGTGTTTATACATCTTCATCACTTTTTCAGTAGGCTGTAAACTTAGCACAGAGCTTTTCCTGGCATTGGGCATCAATTAGTGAGGTGAATTAGGACCAATTAAGTAAAGGTTAAACACAGGGCAATAAATCACTTGTAAAAGTATTCCCATAATCCTCCAAAACAAAGGATGTCCCCCACCCCCCATCTCAGACAACTATGTAAAAGGTTCTAAAATATGAAGCAAAGAAAGGTCACAGGGCCTGATCCACTTCCAGGGCCTGACCCAGGCATCCTTCCTACACTGCCTACAGCTTGAGATCCTCCCAAGGGCTGTGCTTCTGAATTAGTTTGTTTTGACAACTGACCTCTTTTTAAAGCATAGGTTCTCTAAGAGACGGCACTTGGGTTTCAGTAGCTACCATCTGGCTGACTCTGCCCTTGTAGAAATAGGAGGAGCTTGATACAGTGGAAGAAGCAGCCTCCTGGCAATTCTATTTCCCTGGACAAAGATGGGAGAGGCTGGTGGACAGCGTGTAGAAGAGAAGGTCACCTTTTTGGTTTTCCTATGTTTTTGAAGCTGAAGGATGCTTCCAGGTTTGGGAGTGCAGGGCCTTTCCATGCCCTACTGTTGCCTTATCATTTGCCTGGGGGAAGAAACTGGCCCCAGAAAGCAACATGAAGGATGACTCCTTCCTCTCCTTGTGAGGGGAACCCAGGCTGGCTGAGGTTGCCCCATGGGCCCACAGCTTTGGATATTCCTAAAGGTACATGTCTGTCTATACCCAGGTGCCCCAGCTGTGGGTGCAGGGCAGGAAGAGCAGGGGTGCTGGAAGAGGACTCAGAAAGGAGCCAGAGGGGAGAACTTTGTGCACGGGTGCAGCTGCGTTTGAAAAAAGACTTCAGTAAGACAGGTACTGCTCTAAAACCAGGTTCCTGACTCCACTTGTTGGATCCCAGATGGAACTCCCACAAAGGCTACTGAGCATCATTGAAGTTCTACCATAGGCATCTTTGATGCTACTTCTGGCTTTGGTAGAGAAAAGAGAAGGAAACTGAGAGGCTGGGTGTGTTGCTAGAAAGGCACATGTGACAATGACCATGTGCTACTGCACTGGACCCTAGGCTAAATCTTTATGAAGATTATCTCCCTTAGCTCCATTCAAGCTACCTGTGTCCTCTCTTTGTACAGAGGGACTGAGACACATGGAAAGAAGTTTAAAAGCAATTCATGCACATTGAATTTGCAATGCTCTCTTGGATATGAAGCCAAAGGCAAGGAAAACAAACAACAAAAATAGACAAATTGGGCTTCATGGATAATTGAAAACTTTTGTGCATCAAAGGACACTGTTAACAGAGTGAAAAGGCAACCCACAGAATGAAGAAAATATTTGCAAGTTATATATCTGATAAGGGATTGATGCCCAGAATATACAGCGAGATCCTAAATCTCAGCAACAACAAAAAACCCTGATTAAAAAATAGACAAAGTACTCAACCAAACATTTCTCTAATGAAGATCTATAAAAGGCCAGTTAGCACATGAAAAGATGCTCTATAGCACTAATCACTAGGGAAATACAAATCAAAATCACAATGAGATACCACCTCATATCCATTATGATGGCTATAATTAAAACAAAACAAAAACAGAAAGTAAATGAAGATGTGGAGAAATGGGAACACTTGCACACCATTGGTGGGAAAGTGAAATGCACACCACACCCACACCCAATTGCCCAGCTCCTATGGAAAACAGTATGGTGGGTCCCCAAAAAACTAAAAAGATTCACCGAATGATCTAGCAATTCCACTTCTGAGGATATACCCAAAAGAATCGAAAGTGGGGTCTCTAAGAGATATTTATACACCTGTGTTCATAGCAGCATATTCATAGTAGCTAAAATGTCCACTTGTAGCAATCCAAGTGTCCATCAACAGGTGAATTGATAAGCAAAATGTTTATACACACAAAGGAATATTATTCAGTCTTAAAAAGAAAGAAAATTCTGATACATGCTACATCATGGATGAAACTTGAAGACAAATACTGTATGATTTCAAATATATGGATGGTATGGATTGAATATGCCCCTCCAAAGTCCATATATTTGGAAACCTAACCCCCAAGGTGATGGTATTTGGAGGTAGACTCTTTAGGAGGTGATTAGGTCATGAGGGTGGAGCCTTCATGAATGGGATTAGTGCCCTTACAAGAGAAAGGGCTATCTTACCCCTGCTTCCCAGTGAGGACAGAGTGAGATGGCCATCTATGAACCAAAAGCAGGTGTACACCAGACGCCTAATGTATCAGCTTCTTGGTTTTGGGCTTTCCAGTCTCCAGAATTGTGAAAAAATAAATATTTGTTATTTAAGCCACTCAATCTATGGTATTTTGTTATAGCAGCCCAAACAGACTGAGACAATGAGGTACCTAGAGGAGTCAAACTCAGAGATAGAAAGTAGAATGGTGGTTGCCAGGGGCTGGGGAAGGGGAAGCATGAGGAATCATTATTTAATGGTTGGAGAGTTTCAGTTTTGCAAGATAAAAAGAGTTCTGGAAATGGATGGTGGTGATGGCTGCACAAAAATGTGAATGTCCTTAATGCCACTGACTGTATGCTTATAAATGATTAAGATGGCTATTTTTATGTGTATTTTATCACAGTAAATGATTGGGTTAAAAAAAAAAGGGAAGGGATCCCTGAGTGGTGCAGCGGTTTGGCGCCTGCCTTTGGCCCAGGGCGTGATCCTGGAGACCTGGGATTGAGTCCCACATCGGGCTCCTGGTGCATGGAGCCTGCTTCTCCCTCTGCCTCTCTCTCTCACTCTCTCTCTCTCTCTCTGTGACTATCATAAATAAATTAAAAAAATATATTTAAAAAAAAGAAAAAAATTGTTCTCTAAAAAAAAAAGGGAAAAAAGCATACCATTAAATACATTCCAGCATATTAATAATCTAATAACTTTGGCTCAGGTCAGGATTCTGGGGTCCTGGGATCAAGTCCCGCATCAGGCTCCCCCCTCAGGGAGCCTGCTTCTCCCTCTGCCTATGTCTCTGCCCCTCTCTCTGGATCTTTCATGAAGAAATAAACAAAATCTTTTAAAAAATAATCTAATTACATTATCTAATATTTACACATCAATAACAATTAATACATTAATAACCAATAAGTATAGATTATCTAATAACTAATATGATCCATACTAATCTAATCTAATAGTATTAATCATCTACTGTTATATATTAATAGTTACTATGTTAATGCCAAATAATTATTAATAATCTAACACTAATATTATGATCTAATTTCTATTAAATAAATAATTTTAAGACCAAAATGAGTTACCCAGCCAGTCAGGGGGTTTGAGCCCAGGCAGGCTGCTTTCTGTGCCCTGCCTGCCTCTGTTTACCCACCTGGCCTGTGGCCATGTGAGGGCTGTGGCCCCTCCTGGAGGCCGGGGGGCCAGCGTTCTCTAAAAGCTGGAGTTTCTAGTCCTGATTACAGATGTAGTTCCCAAACCTGGGTGCTCATGAACTAACTGCACCTAAGGAGTTCAAATATAGATTCCTGAATTCTGTCCCTAAAGATCCTGATTTGGTAGCTCTGAGGTGGGGCCTGGGAATCATTATTTTCCAAACACTCCTCAGTGTTTTGGATAATCAATCAAGTGTGGCAACCACTAGGCTGGATTGTCAGTGGGGCCTTTGTTATTAGCCTCACCTAATTCCAGGCACCTGCTTTTCTGGTCTTAGATTCAGTTATAAAGCTGCATAGCACACCAACGTGTATCTCCGAACTCTGAGGCTGGTTCTTACCATTCAGCCACCTGACAAATGTCTATTGTGTCCATTACGTGCCTGTGCTGTGCCAGGAACAGGGAACGTCAGAAGAGGCAGGGCCCCTGCTCTCGTGGAGCATGTTGGCTGGCAGGGATATATGAGATCCCCTCTCTGCAGCCCCCAGCCTTCCATTTCCACCAGCTTTTGTTCCCTTGCATCTTTTATTTCCAAGCCTGCCGAACTTACCAGATCATACACCTCTTTCAGAGCTAGATCTGTGTCCAGTTCATTTTGAGGCTGTTATTTTTTTCCTGGCCCCACACCCACACCCAATTGCCCACCCCTGTGTAAAGGCTTACTCTCAGTAAATGTTTGTTAAATAGATTCATTCACTCATTCAACAAATATTTACAGAGTGTCTACTGGGTGCCAGGCATGGTTGCAGGTGCCAGGGCTATGATGGGCTATGATGGGTGCCACACATAGCAGGTACCCTCTCTAGGGCTGCCCAAGTGTAGGGCTGGAAACTGGGAGTAAAAGCCTCCTTAAATCTTGTGCCCTGGGTGCCTCGCTTGCCTCCCCCTTATCCAGACCTTCCTAGATGCTGGAGACTAGCCATGAGCAAAGCAGACTGAGATAAATGGATCCAGGCGAACTCTCACTTCCCAGGCTCTTAGTGACGCCATACGTGTTGCCCATCCTTAAGTCATTTTCAATTGTGTGCCACCTGCCTTCCCACCTGGACTGAATTTGTAGTCAGCCCTGTCCTCCTCTGCTCACCCCACCTCCCCAGGCATTCTGCCCAGGACAATGTTCTCCAGAATCTTGTCCCTGACCACCTGAGCAGGACTCCCTGTGACACCAATTTCAAACGCAGCTTCCCAGTCTCACCTACTGAGTCAGGCTCTTGGAGGGTGGAACTCAGGAATCTGCATCACTGACAAGGCACTTTCCTAGTTGAGGATCTGTGCCCCCTCACCAATTGGTTCAGTCAGCAGTGCTAAAACTAACCAATAGTATGAGAAGATGGTGGAGAAGGGAATTCTCATGGGCTTCAGTTCCTCTGGGATTCTGTTTGCAAAGGCAGGAAGGCAGGCATGAGAAAGAGGCCATTGGAGGGCTGCATCCTGGCTTTGACTCTGACCTTGTGGAACCCTGCAGGAAGATCTCTCAGCTCCTGTCTTGCACCTTAGCTGCCCCAGTCCAGGCTCTGCCCCATCCTCCTTTGAGATTCTCGAGTTGCCTCCCTTACTTCCCCAAGGAGGACTTGCCAATAGCTTTGGAAGCTGGGTCAAAGGTTTCTTGGTGCTGGGTAGGAACAAGTTGGGGAGGTGTGTGCCTGGGTGAGGATCTGAGAGCCCCAGGGCTCACAAGGCAAGTGAGAGGGTCCATAAGTCTGATCATCCCTGACTTCCAAGGCAGATACCTATCACTTTTATTTGCTTCATGTAGTACCCTGCATGGATGCCGGAGCACTTCAAGGTGTCAGATGCATGCTGTTTAATGGCCATCACCTGAATGACATAAACAATTGTGTGATTACCAGTAAACCCAGTTTGTAGGGCAGGGCATACCTATGGCTTTCCCAATCCATTAGCCCCTTGGCAGTATCAGCATGAGATTCCTCTCGCTGTCTGTCCACACCCAGCTTCCTCAGAGAAGAATTCAGGAGTGAATCTTGACTCTGATTTTGAAAGGGTTCAGGCAGGGAAATGGAGGACCCATCAAGTCCAGTTCAGGAGGGAATTTGGAGGTAGTGTTGACATCTGAGTCACCATCCCAAGATCCGTAAATATCAGGTTATTGATCGAGGGCTTCCCACAGCAGGCCCTCTGAGTTGAATTGATTAATAACCAATTTGCTTGTAAGGTTGAAGAAAGTGGTTTTCAAGCTTTCATGCCCATCAGGATCACCGATAGAGCTTGTTGGGACAGGCATCCAGCTGCACCTGGTATCGGGAGTGATAAGGCTTGGGGATTGGTCTCCTTAGCAACTCCCCAAGCAACTCAGCTACACACATGGATCTCAGAACCTCTCGTGCTGTAAAGTAGGAACTTCTGCAGTGTTGGTTTCTTTACGAAAGCCAGCATCTTCATTACATGTATTAAATTGTTTCTTTACGAAAGCAGGGTGGGAGCTGCCCTCACCTGCTGCCTTTTCTTCAAGTGTAGTGATTTACACTCTGGCAACTTGGCTAAAATGGAACCACCTTTCCCATATGGTTCTGAGTTGGAGTTGGCTGATGGAGGCATTTGTACAGGATCTGGAAGGTGAAACCAAAGCAGTAGCCATTACTCTTGGAAGGTTGTCAGTGATAGATGTGGTGACAGCCAGATACCAAGGTGCCAGGTTCCTGCTTGTCCTTACTCTCCTCCACTCCACATCCAGCTTCTCTTATTGCTGGCTGTAGAACTGAGAGCGGCCCCAGGCACTTCCTCCGATGCTCAGTGACAGATCCACAGAGGAGGGACCCATGCAGGGCACAGCCCCCAAAAGACCTCCTACAGGCTTCTCCTTGTGGTCCCTCCATAGTGGTGCATCTACTCAGTTTGTCTGATTGTTGCTTGGTAGCTCTAGCTCCTTTTCTCACCCTCAGGCCCTCCTGAGCCTTCACTTCTCCAGCTTCTCCTTCAGTTGAGTTAGGCGAATTCCTGTAATCAATCCTTTATACCAGAACCCACAGCTTCTGCTTCTTTGAATAAACCCTGACTGACCAGGCAAGAAACACTTGGGAATTAGCCTTCCATGTAGATCCAAAGAAGTGTGTAAATGTCCATTTAGATCCAAAGGATATTAAGATGCATAGACACCATGAAAGCAGCTAAAAGGTAATCCAATCAGTCCTGTCCACGATTTTGGGGGTAATTGAAAAATATAATATCCCTCGGTTCTCTGCTGGCAAATATAGTACCTTGAGTAAGTCAGAAAAAGGTGACCTCTTTGGGCAGAATTAGTAAAAGTTACCCTTCCCTTCCTTCTGTTTTTCCCCTTAGCCGGTTCCCTTGTGCAAGCCACAACCTGCATCACTGTTTAGTGGCCCTCAGTACCTATTCTGCCCCTTAGTGCAAAGAGTTCAACCTCTAACTGCTTTCCTAGTATCATCAAGCCCAGACAGATCACAAACAACCTCACCAACATGCTAGGCTTTCTTTGTGCTATTGTATAATCTTATCTGCCCCCAATGTGAGAGCAGCCACCCTTTCCTGACTACGCATGTGAACAAGTTCTGGTAGGATCCTGCATTTCCCCTATCACAGCCCTCACCATACTGCAATGTTACTATTTATTTGATAGCTGTCTTGCCCACTTGGCAGTAAGCAAGCACCCTGAGGACAGGGTCTCTGATTTGGTCACCTTTGGATCCCCAGTGTTCGATAGAGGACCTGGCTCAGAAGAGCATTCAGTGAATATTTATGGACTGAGTTAATGAGTCAAACAGAGCTCAAGGAAAATTCTCAACTTCCTCTACTTCCTTAGGACACCAATCAAAAGTCCCAGGTTGCCATTTGTACTTCTGACCTACTGGCATAAATCAGGGGTTCCCATGACCCTCTCCTCAGGTTTGAGAATTTCTCACAGAATTCTGGGAAACACATTAACTGGTTTATTATGAAGAATATAAAGAATATAAATGAGCATCCAAATGAAGAAAGAAATAGGGAAAAGTCTAGAAGGATTCCTAATGCTGGACCTTCTACTCTTATGCAGTTGGGGCACATTATCCTTCTAGCACTTGTAAGTATTCACCAACCCAGAAGCTCTCCAAACCCCAGAGTTGACAGATTTTTATGAAGGCTCATCACATAGGCATGATGGACTGTTAACTCATCTCCAGTCCCTCTCCCCATTCTGGAGGATGGGGGTTCCAAGCTTCTAATCATCATGGCTTGGTCTTTTTGTCACCAGCACTCATCCCAAGAGCTCACCAACAGTCACCTCATTAGAACAAAAGATACTCCTGTCACCCAGGAAACCCCTAGGGACTTAGGAGCTCTGTCAGGAACTAGAGTCAAAGACCAAATATTAGAACGAAAGATGTCCTAACATCTTTATCACTCAGGAGATTATGAGGGTGTTAGGATCTCTGTATCAGGAATCACAGAGACCAAATACATTATTTTTTATTATGTTACAAGAACCAGAACCATATCTGGTTCTAGAGCTGGGACTTTCTTATCATGCTATGTCCTCATTTGAAAGGGTCTGGAAGCAGGAACCAGATATTTGCCCCCCTTTGAGTATGAGATTCACACACCAAGAGACAAGCCAGTTACTGGGCACCATGATCCTCTCTAGATTGAGGCCTTCTTTGGTGTTTGGTAAATCTTGACTCATCACAGGCCATATCAGGGTTGATAAATATATGATGTAAGGCCCCTCACTTCGTTTTCCAGAGCCCATGATTGCTAATCTACTATGGCCCTTGAACCTTCTTGAGACAACAAACACCCCAGATAGTTACTGCCTATGGTTCAGAGTTGCTACACTAGATAAAAGCCATTCTTCATTCTTGGGCAGTCTCCAAGAGTTGTCTTCTTGTAATCTGGGCCATCCAAGGTACTAGTCATTTTGTTTACAGGAAGGTCTTTACCAAAGAATACCAACAAGTGAAACAGAAATTGAGTCGTACATAAATGGCTTAAAGTTTATCCAACTTAAGTAACCAATAAATGAACCTCAGATAAAACATTTTTCCCCAATCAAATGGAAAAGGCAAAAAGATGGCTTTGTGAGTATGGTATGGTGTGACTTTAAGGTGGAAGTTGGATATGGACTCAAATGCCTGGGGACAAGTCTGGCCCCACTAGGGGCTGTTTCACTGCAGGGGACTCCTCTCCCAATATGTGGGTTGGTTTGTCTTGAATCTAGCACAGCTGTTAGGGGTCTCTGGACCCTGCCCATCTCCCTGCTCTGCAGTTGCCTCACATTAGCTG
The DNA here is from genome assembly GCF_905146905.1 of Nyctereutes procyonoides. NCBI lineage: Eukaryota > Metazoa > Chordata > Mammalia > Carnivora > Canidae > Nyctereutes > Nyctereutes procyonoides. The sequence goes on from NW_026575137.1 coordinate 17,069,222, forward strand.
TTGAGCTTGGCATTGACAGCAGTTGAAAACCTCCAGTGTGCTATCAAGTGAGGCCAGGAGAAGAGGAGGAAAAACATGGTGCAATGGAAGGAGGTGGATGGGAGGGATGCAACCACTTGTCTTCTTGTTCCAGTTCTGCCACTTAGAAACCACATGACCTGGGACAAATCAATAGTGTGAGCCTCCATTTCCTCACCAGTGAAGCAGGCCAGGAAAAGAGTAATTATTAGTTGCTTATATGTATCTTATTGGAATATTAATACCATGATATCAAATTGGAATGGCTGATTTGAAGGTGTTCTAAATTAGAGAGGGGAAGGCTTTGTTTTGTTCACTACTTTTATAGCACACAACCTGACCCACAGCTAGTGGGGTGTTCAGGAAAATGTCTGTTGAATGAATAAATATGAACAAAAAAAATCTTCCTCCCCTAGAGATAGAAGGAGGAATGAGATCAGGAAGGAGCACACAGGAGACTTTAAAGGTGGAGGTGATATTCTGTGTCTATAGCTACCTGGAAGTTACATTCTTCATTAGTACTCTGTGTGCTTGCATGTTAAATATTCTTTTGTATGCAAAATTAAATTCAAATGGACCAAAGACCTAAATATGAGACCTGAAACCATAAAAATCCTTGAAGAGAGCACAGGCAGTAATTTCTCTGACATCGGTTGTAAGCAATATTTTTCTAGATATGCAAGGGAAACAAAAGAAAAATAAACTATCGGGACTACATCAAAATAAAAAGCTTCTGCACAGCAAAGGAAACAATCAACAAAACTAAAAGACAATCTACTAAATGGGAAAAGATATTCACAAATGACATATCTGATAAAGGGTTAGTATCCAAAATACATAAAGAACTTACACAACTTAACACTCAAAAAACAAATAATCTGATTTAAAAATGGGCAGAAGAAATGGACATTTCTCCAAAGAAGACATCCAGATGGCCAGACACATGAAAAGATGCTCAACCACACTCATCACTAGAGAAAAACAAATCAAAACTACAATGAGATATCACCTCACACCTGTCAGAATGGCAAAAATAAAAAACACAAGAAACAACTATTGGTGAGAATGTGGAGAAAAAGGAACTCTCATACACTGTTGGTGGGAATGCAAACTAGTGCAGCCGCTGTGGAAGACAGTATAGAGTTTTATCAAAGAATTAAAAATAGATCTACCCTACAATCCAGTAATTGTACTACTGGTTATTTACCCAAGGAATACAAAAACACTAATTCAAAAGGATATATGCACTCCTGTTTATTGCAGCATTATTTATAATAGCCAAATTATGGAAGCACCCCAAGTGTCCATCGATACATGAATGGATAAACACACACACACACACACACACACACACAGCATGGAATATTACTCAGCCATAAAAAAGAATGAAATCTCACCATTTGCAACAACATGGATGGAGCTAGATGGTATTATGCTAAGTGAAATAAGTCAGTCAGGGAAAGACAAATACCATATGATTTCACTCATATGTGAAATTTAAGAAACAAAACAAAAGAACAGAGGAAAAAATAAAAGAGAGAGAAAGAAACCAAGAGACAGACTCTTAACTCTAGAGAACAAACTGATGGTTCCCAGATGGGAGGTGGGAGGGGGGTTGAGTTAAATAGGTGATGGAGACTAAGGATTGCACATGTGATGAGCACTGAATAATATATGGAATTGCTGAACCACTGAAATAAATATAACACTGTATGTTAGCTATATTGAAATTAAAATAAAAATACATATCTTTTGTATGTATTCAACATCTCATTAAGCACTTAAAATACTAATGCAAAAAGAAAATAGTAGGTAGAAAAAGAGCCCTGTAAAGTACCTTGTCAAAAGATAGTATTATTACAACTTTCGGTGCTGCTTCTGCATAAACATTAAAATGGTTCTGAGTGACCTCACTTAATTTATCAAGGTCCTATATTTGGGTCAAGTATTATTGAAGGTAGAGGAATTCACAGAAAGAAGTTTACATCAGAAACCAAGACTTGGCAGGAACTACTTTTTAAAGAGTGTGTATGTGGACTAATATTCGTGTTTGAGTTCACTTTTGAAAGCTGGCTTTCACTCTGTGGGCCGCATCTGTGCCTAGTCAAGGTAAAGTGCAGGTAAGGTGTCATGTCTTTGCTTGTGCAGTGGCCGCTGCCTTGCTTAATCTTGCTAGTTTAAGCAAGTCATTCAATATCTACCCAGGTGTCATCCCTTCCAGGAAGTTTCTCAGAGTCAGCAACTGGCATACTGCCACCTTAGCACATCTGTAGCAGTGGTTCTCAATCAGGGGTGATTTTGTTCTTGAGGGGACCCTTGATGATGCCTAGAGGCATTTTTTATTGTCACAGCTGGGTGGGGGATGGAGATACTAGTGGGTAGAGGCACAGCTCACCCACCCCCACAACAAAGAATTACCTGAAAATGCCAATAGTACCACTCTTGAACCCTGCCTGATGGTATGAAATTTTCTGTGTGTGTCTCACCTGGACTCAAGTTCATCCTGGACATCGACCTTGTAAATTTATGCTTTCATCTCAGCATCAGCACACAGCTTGGAACAGACACACACACACACAGAGACACAGAGGAATAAGCAAAGTGCTTTGGGAGAACTGATTTTAGGTTGAACCAAATGAAATTGCTGACATTCTACCTTTTTGACTGGAAAAACAGCAATTTTGTATAGTGCACCCACAAATGTGGTTTAACCTTATTACTTTGGACTGAGCTGGGGTTGGTGATCAGACTTCACTGAGGAAGAGACCCAGAAAGTACTTATTTCAGATCTTGCCTTCTCTGCTGCATCAAAGCAAGGGCCAAATATTTTACTTTGTATTTGTACCCAGTTTTACTTCTTTTAGTGTCCCCCCACCCACATCATACTTCTGAGGAGAGTACCTTGTATGTAGAAGACACTATTAATTTTTTTGCTGACTAGGATTCAGGCTTTATCATTGTCATTGCACTTGAGCCCCAGGGAACCCTGAAGAGCAGTGTCTATAGGCACAGAGTAGGCAGCTTTCCTGATGGCGATAGGCATGAGAAAACATTGTCCCCCAATATCATCCCAAACCACAGCCTGTCAGAGGAGCTGAAATGGAAACTGTCAGGAACTGAAAGCCCAGCAGCATGGCTGGTGGCCATCTGTATGGCCATGTGACCCGGCATCAGGCAGCCCCACACATACCTAGCCCATGAGCCTTGGCCACTTACTCACCTCGTGCTTGGGAGCAGGTGGCAGAGGATAAACATTGCAGAGCTGGACTCGGAACTTGGCACAGTCCCACTTTCAACCACACGCAAGCCAGAAAACTCTGGAAAACTGAACTGTTTATAAGGGTCAAACTTCAGTAAGTCTGATAAAGTCTGCTCTAGGTGTCCATCTAGGCTTTTGAAAGAATTGCCCAGAAGCTCATTGCCGGCTGGCTGGATGTGGCCGATGGCGTACAGTCTGCGTGCAGGGAATCCGGCAGCTCAGACACAGCCCCACCACTCAGAGGTTTGCAGCCAAGAAGATAAGCCCAGGGTAGCCCTGTAGGCTATCCAACCATCCGCCAGCTGGACTTACTCTGGGCCATGGTGACCTCTGCAATGACACCAGACACCAGTAGCAGGATAGCCTGGGATCCAACATGCTTCTTCTTTCCTTCTATGCAACTCCTAGAGAGTAGAGATGGCTCTCGCCCTTTCAAATGCAGCAGTGACCCTGAGGACATTTCTTCGTGTGGATCTCAGTTGATGTTTGAATCCTGTCCCAACCAGACGTTATTTCAGAGCCATGGATTAAGACACTAGATTCTGGCTTAAATAAAGCAAGTTCTAGGTGTAGAGGATTGTTTTAAGTAAAAGAAGAATTTAGCTGTTTTCACCTAGATATATTTTTTGTTTTAACACTGATTCATGGGAAAAGGATCTGTGAAAATTTGATAAGCTAGTGTTTATTATCTCAGATTCTTTGAAATTTATCTGTGAGACTCGGTGAGGCAATAGGGCTTCCACCATTTCCTTAGGGAAACTTTTGAAGGCCTATAAGTTTCCAGCATTTGATGTTGTAATCTCAATGTCCTTCAGATTTAAAAACTGTTTAACAGGGGCTCCCTGGGTGGCTCAGCGGTTTAGCGCCTGCCTTCAGCCCAGGCCATGATCCTGGAGTCCTAGGATTGAGTCCTACATTGGGCTCCTTGCATGGAGCCTGTGTCTCTGCCTCTCTCTCTGTGTGTCTTTCATGAATAAATAAATAAAATATTTTAAAAAAATAAAAACGTTGTAATAGTGGCAAGTGCTCTGTGGGGTCAGCCCTTCCCAAAGGTACACACTTTTTTTTTTTTTTAAGATTTATTTGAGAGAGAAAGAGAGTGTGTGCACACTTGCATGAGTAGGGGGAGGGGCAGAGGGAGAGAGAATCTTTTTTTTTTTTTTTTAAGATTTTATGTATTTACTCACGAGAGACACAGAGAAAGAGGCAGAGACACGGGCAGAGGGAGAAGCAGGCTCCCCATGGGGAGCCCAATGCAGGACTCGATCCCAGGACCCCGGGATCATGACCTGAGACAAAAGCAGATGCTCAACCATTGAGTCACCCAAGCGCCCTGAGAGAGAGAATCTTAAACAGGTTTCACACCCAGCACAAAACCCAACACAGGCCTCAATCTCATGACCCTGAGATCTTAAACCTGAGCAGAAATCAATAGTCGGACGCACAACCAATTGAGCCACCCAGGTGCCCCAAAGTTACCCTCTTTCTACTTCTTTCTGTGGAGTATGCTCTTGGTAGAACTTGCCACTGCTTCTTTATGATGAGGGGAAGTTAATTTATGTAAAACTGAGTTAAAATACTAATAAGGAAGACTTCATTTTAATTTGTGTTTTTGGACAGAGAGAAATACCCTTCTTTGGTATAACCACCAACTCTGTGCTCATGTTGGTAGCTTGAAATCAGCTTTGGAGGAGTATATACACCAGGGAAATTGGAAAATGCTACAAATCAAGGTGGTTTTTTTCCCCCTGAAGAGCTGTTTTTTAAACACTTAACTAGTGGGGCAGCTGGGTGGTTCAATCGGTTAAGTATCTCTTGGTTTGGGTTCACCTGAGGTTCTCTTTCTCCCTCTCCCTCTATGTCTGCCTCTCCTCCAGCTTGCATGCTCTTTCTCTAAAATAAATTTTAAAAATAAAAATGTTTACTATTATTTCACTGAATAATTGTCTCAAATATATAATTGTGGCTGTGTTCCCTAAGTCATGATTCTTTTAGTTGTTTTTTTCATTGATAAAGGCAATATATGCATGTGTGTTAGATACAGTAGAAACTTGTTAAGAATAGATCTACAAATATTAAATATGATAGAAATTTGATATTTTTCCTCAGGTAAAGGTCGAAAAATAGACTCCCCAGATTTGATAAGCTAGCTCTCTTATCCTTAATATATTGCTTCTCTAGATCCAAGGTGGCTGTTTGAGCTCCTGCCATCATGTCTACATCCCAGCAATCCAGAGGGAAAAAGGTTAGGGTAAACTTTATTCATTCCTTTTAAGGACATGGCCCAGAATTTGCACATATCCTTCCTGCCCTCATTCTGCTGGCTAGAACTTAGTCACGTGGCCATATCTACTATACAGGAGGCTGGGAAGTACACTCTCTAAGTGGGCTCCCACATGCCCAGCTAACACTCAGGATTTCTATAATTAAAGGAAGAAGGGGAGAATGGGTATTGGTGGCCAGTTAGCAGTCTCAGTCACTACAATGTAAAAAAGTCAAGTAATAGGAGAAGGCAGACAGTGAAAATTGGCATTCTCCCCTCTCATTCTAGCTTCTGGTCTTCTTTCCGACAGGGAGCTTCAGAAACCTCCTATGCATAGAATAGGACTTGTGTATATATTCTCTCTTGGGAGACCAGCTACCCCAAAGGACTCAGGTGTCTAAGTGACCTGGATTTTAATCCCAGTTGTACAGCTGACTAGCTGTGTAAACTTGGGCAATATACTTAACCACCGTGCTTCAGTTTCTCCACATATAAGACAGAGATAATAGTTGAACCTGCCTCTCTGAGTTCTTGTGAGGACCAAATTATGATTATATACTCAGTGTTTCAATCCATTCTTAACACATAGTAAGCACTCAAATATGAGGTGTTATTATAATGATATTTGTATTAATTTAATAACATGGATATTTATTTATTTAAAAATAACAGCTTTGATTTTATTGATTTTATTAGTCTCAACTTTATGGTCTCCTTGGCGCTTTTGCCCAGAAGATTTATCTACTCTCATGATAGAAGAAACAGGTAGGTTCTGGAGTTAGAAGACTGGCACTTGAACCCTAAAGCCATTGGATTTGATTAGTATTTGAATCAATCATTTAAACTCTATGAGCCTGTATTTTCTAATTTTTAAAATAGGAAAAATATCACGTACCCCCCAGTGTTGCTAAGAGGATTGAGTAAGATCACATGGGAATAGGTCAGAACTACTGAACACTGCATATTGCTATCCATTTTCAGAGTCAAGTCATTGTTATTCCATATCAAACCAGAGAATCATCAAGTTGGGAAGGCTTTTAGGGTCATTTGGTCCACTAGCTATGTGGTGGAGATTACAGGATAGACCTCTCCAGCATCTGCTCAGCTCACCCACCAGCTTGCCAGCAGGTGTAAATACCCTAACAGAAGCTATTGAATTGGGTCTTTTCTGTTTCTGTCCACTGCCGCCCATCCAGGCCAGGCCAAATGAACACTATTTCTCACTAGGCCTCCAAAATGGTCTCGCTTGTTCAGATTCTTCCCCCAATTCAACCATCCTTCACACGGCTGTCAGTCTTTTAAAAAACAAAGCAAAAGGTCTGATACTGTGTGACTCCTCCACTAAGAGCATTGAAAGGACTTCCATGTTCAGCAATACAGTGAGCTAGGCTCTGGAATGGTCCTCCATGATATACATTCTCTAAAAATCCTCAAAGTATCCAAGACGTGGCAGGATAAAGAGCTGTCAGAGAAGCCCAAATCCTAGTAAAACTGGAAAGCCAGAAAACTCCAGAGGATGGGAGTCACTTTTCTTCTGAGGAGATTTGCCGTAAGTGATAAAGTTTGTAACACACTATTATCTGGAAATGATATTCAAAATGGCATCATCCAAATCAAGCCTGGGCCAGATCTGACTGTATATATGTTGGGGGCAAGAGGTGATGGTGGTTGGTGTTCCCCAAAGGCCCTATATTTGTGCTTATTAACAGTGCACTCTCTTCTGCTGTTGACACTCAGACATTTCCCCAGGCCCCTGGCTTTGTGCTTCCTACCTCATGAGGCTTCTGCTCAGCGGGGGAGAGAGTTATAGCAGAAGAGAGTTACAGTTATTTGCCTTCTAAGTGTTTTTGAGTTCTCAGGTTTCTCTGCTCTTCCATATTTTCTGAGCCATTTTTCTGTTTTCAGGCAAGGTGCCCAATGCCTCATAGCTTGTGATCCCTCTCCACTTTTCAGGAAGCACAGATCTGGTCTGTAGGGCAGATCATGGCTTCCTGAGCTCACTTACCAGGAGCATGGAGCAGGATGGTAGCAGAGATATGAGACACTCAGGGAGACAACCTCTGTGTTGTGTGAAAGGCTCAGGGCTTTTAAAGTAGGAATGTTAGTGTTTCAGTTTCTTGGTACCCCAGCTTCATAGGGGGTGTGGTGTGCTCCTGGACAACATGGAAGGACAAAATTCCAAGAAGGAAACAGGGAAGGTCTGGGAGACAAATGATTAGACATTAAGAGTGTGGACTTTAGGATACGGAGAGTTCGAAGACTGAATTCTGGCTCTGCCACTTGATAACAATGCGACCTTTGCCAAATCATTTAAGCTCCAATTCCTCCCTCTATAAAATAGGGAAAATGAAATACTAGGTTGAACAATATGAAATTGCTTTCTTGTAAGTCAAATGGTCAAATATTGATGATTTCATAGGGGCTTAACCCAATATGGTACCTCCCTCATAGTTTGCTGAGGATGAAAAGAGATGATTTATGAGGAGGGTTTTTGAGGACTATTTGAGTAGAAAATTGAGGGAAGGGCAGCCCAGGTGGCTCAGCGGTTTAGCGCCTGCCTTTGGCCCAGGGTGTGATCCTGGAGACCTAGGATCGAGTCCCACGTTGGGGTCCCCGCGTGGAGCCTGCTTCTCCCTCTGCCTGTGTCTCTGCCTCTCTCTCTCTCTCACTCTGTGTGTGTGTTTGTCTTATGAATAAATAAATAAAATCTTTAAATTAAAAAAAAAGAAAATTGAGGGAAGAGGGTAAGCAAGTCAGGCAGAAGGAGTGGTAAGTGCAAAGTCTGTAATGCAGGAGCATGTTTGATAGTATTCCCACAGCAGCAAGGGAACTATTATGGCTGGAGCCTTGAGGGGTGAGGGTGGGGTGGGTAGGAGGTGGTTCAAGGAGGTGGCTCAGATGGATCACTGGCACCATGTGGGCCATTGGGTGTGTGTGTGAATCCTAATGATGGAAATAAGAGCTGCTACGTATCGTGAATTATGTTCTGCACATGTACTCAGTACAAGTGCTCAATAAACAGAAGTGAAAGAAGCTGAGGTATAGATGAATGAGATAAGGAGAAGGAGCAGTAACTAAATGAAAAGGCTGGGCAGCACAAACCAGGACTTTCTGGGGAGAAGCAGCATCATGTGCTCCCAGGCACTGTAAATAAGGACCCTCAGGCCCCTGGATACAGAGAACTTTGCTTTGGGCCCAAGATAAATAGGTGTGTCATGCTGCTTGACTCATCATTCACTGGGGACCGGCCAGGAAGCTGATCAGAAGTAATGTTAAAGGCAATAAATTTAGCACAGTTAGCAGTTAAGCACACAAGGTCTGGCTCAGCTCTACTAGTTACTAGTTATATAACATTGAGCAGATTATTTAACCACTCTGAGCCTTAGTTTCTTCTGTAAAATGGGCAGAATGATATCACCTACCTTATATGGTTACATGAAGATTAAATGAGAGAACTCAAGCAAAGTACATACTAAGCCCTCAGCAATTATTACTGTTTCCGGATCAAAAGGGATGTCGTCGGTCAAGCACCTCCAAAGATGTTCCAAGCCCATTAACCACTACTTATTGTTAGGGACTCATGGAAGACACAACTTCTGTCAGAAGAACCCTAACAAGCACCTCTGAGGTCCAGAAAATCCTAGATAGGAAACTGAAGGCCTTAAAGCCATGCTTCAAATCAAATGTTGGGATTTGGGAAGAGAAAGCAGTGTGAGAAGTGCACAGAGAAATATATATAGATCATTTTGCAAACTGGGTTTAGATTTTTTGGACCACTAGTTAATAAAGAAGAATCAATATTTTCTGGCTCACACAGAATGTAAAGCAGAAAGAGGCTGGGTGTGCAGAAGCAGCCCCATGCCCGCCTCTCATTTAAAGCCCTCCATGTCCTGCAACAGCACTAAGTGTCCACTTACCCTATAAGGAAACTCAGGCTTAAAGAGACGGAACTGAGAAGGAAATCATTCTGGCTGAAGCCAATATTCCTACCATAAAAGACATCATCACTGGGAAGCGGATCAGAATACTTACGGCCTGATATTTGTGTGAATAATGAAGAGATCTCAAATAGGACATCTAGGAGTTGAGATTCTTTTAGTTGCCAGAAGCAAAAAGCAATTCGAATTAGAGCCGGCTTAAACAAACAAACAAACAAAATCATTATTATTTTTGGTGGGGAAGGATTCCAGGCAAAATTGACCAACTAAATTTCAGAAGCAACAGAAATTGGGGATCCAAGCAGCAAGAATTTATTATTTTTAGAGAACTGCCGCTTACATAACAGCGTAGGGCCTGAGGTCCCTAGCTTCAAAATTCCTTATTTCTAAGAAAGAGAACTTGATTGGCTCAGCTTGGGTTAGGGGCGGGGCCTAATGTACTGACGTGATGGCAGGGGAGGGTCCTCGCCTGGGTCCCGGCTGACTCGGGAGAGGCGGGATCCCCTGGAGTGCTGCAGGCACCTAGGGAGGTCCCAGGCACCCTTGGTTTCGGATTCACAAAGGGGATCCAGCCACAGAAGAATAAACCTTAAATTTTTCTTTAAAATAATGTAATCATTTTTGAGTTTTAATAAACTTCACTATATGAACGTATTAAGTGCAATTTAGATACAGCACAGACCATGCAGGTGACATTGTCTAGGGTCCAACTGTGGATCTAGGTGGTAATTCAGGGAGTCCAGGTAATGATTGCATGGCGATTGCATGAGGTTATTGTTCTGGTAACACGACCTGGAGAGGGGGTAGAGAGGTACCCATGCCTGGGGACGCTATCCGAAATTTTACTTTCTAAATTACTAAGGTATGATGAAAGTTGCATTACAGGAAATTTAGAAAGAGGAGAAAAACTTCACCCACAACCTCACTACCCTCATTCCATCACTTCTCTTGATACTGTAGATGCCACGACAGTGTTCATACAGTTTTTTTAGCCTGCTCTTTTCATTGTTATGACCATTTTTCTACCACTCATAGTCTTCACAACCATGACCTTTAATAGAGACATATTAAGAACATACTTTGTGTAAGACTTGACATGAGGGGAAGTAAAATTGACAGTTTTGTCAAGAAAATAATGACCTATATAAAAAAATCCTGAAACCTGAGGCCAGCCACCAACCTACCCGATTTCTAGGGATCACTTATTCTTGTATTCTTCATAGCCATGCTCTTCCTGCCAGTGGGATTGTCCGGTCTGTTGCTCCAAGATGGGAGTTCACCAAACCTAGAAAGCAAAGTCGGTGTGGCAAGAATGAGGTGTTGAGTCCAAGCTAATAGTCTGGAGGTCTA